>NC_136068.1:1828313756-1828917392 GCF_964261635.1 Lissotriton helveticus | reverse complement strand
CGTATCACCACCCAGGTTGTAGAAATACTCATTGACTACTGGAAACAGCTCATGCAGACGCTCAAGCATGTAGAAGGTTGAGTTCCAACGTGTTGCCACCTCCTGGATAAGTGCTTTCACTGGCATTCTACGTTCATTTTGCTTGCGCCTCAGCTCCTTCCGGGCCTTAAAAGAATGGTTGAAATGTGTGCATATTCTTCTGCAGATTGTCAGTGTTTTGTCGACTGCAAGTTCTTTTTTCAAAAAATTTTGCACAACAAGGTTGATACAGTGCGCCAAACACGGCACTCTGAAATAGAAACCGTCCGCCATGGCCCTAACTACATTACTGCCATTATCTGTAGAAACATAACCAACCTTGCAATGTCTTGGGCGCAGCCATTGCAAGACCTTTTTGTTAAAGTCAGCCAAAATGTTGACTGCAGTATGACTTTTCTCCATGCCAAACATGGCTAATGTTGCATGTTTACGAGCACCCTTAAAAATCTCGATCAAGTCACCACCTGCATTTATCTGTTTTGTAACCCCTGAAAAAGAGACCCAGTGTGCAGTGATGCACATGTAATCAAGGGCTTGGCAACTGGTCCACATGTCTGTTGTCAGGTGTATAGTGTGAACAGCACTCTTCTGCAAAGCTGCCCCCACCAACTCAAGCACCTCTTTGTGTAGTGCTGGAACAGCAACCCTGGCAAAATAGTACCGGCTAGGAACCTTCCATTTAGGGGCCAATGTTGCCACGAGTTCAAGGAAACCCACACCTTCGACAAACGAAAAAGGGAGAAGGTCCACCGCTAGCATTTTTGCCAGCTTAGTGTTATAGAGGCGTACAGTTGGGTGGTTGCGTTGAAATTGCGCATCTGAGGAGAACATGGCTGAAATGGTGCGCTGGACAAATTTACGGGATGATGCTGATGCCTTCTTCGACCCACTTCTGATCAGTGTTGACATTTTCCGCATTGGTGTGTCTCCCAGACTCTCAGTGTGCCTGCTATGTGTTACGGAGGGTGTGGTGCTGCCAGGGGTACTGGGTGCAACCGGACACATGTCTGACGCTTCTTCTACCTCCCCATCATCTTCAGATGAAACACCTACTATGGGTATATTTTGGCCACTTGCCCTTTGGGATCGCTTTCCCTTGACGTTTGCTAGGTGCGGAAACCATTCGACAGCGTGCTTTCTTTCAAGATGACCTATCTGGCCTCCGGTTCCATAGTTGGTACCAGTCTTACCACGGCTAATGCTAGTCTTACAAATGCAACAAACAGCTATGTTATCATATTTTTCATGGACACTAAAAAAGTTCCAAACTGGGGACTGGAAACTTCTGGTTTTGCCGCACGAGGTGATACTGCTGCCAATGCCAGATGAAGCAGTGGTGGATGAGCCTTGCAGACATCTACTGGGTTGTGCAATTATTGCAGCAACCTTACTTGAGGGAGTCGAGCTGGATGGAGTCCCCCTCTGGGGAGAAAATATGGGAGCTGTAGGTTTTGTTGAACTTGTGGTACTACTTGACTGCGTTGGTGGTGCTACCAGTGGCATGTCGCCAGGGTCACGCTCAGCATGACGTCGGGATAGGGTGTAAATGTCTGTCTGCTGCATGGCCGGTGTGGCTGGACTGACATGTGTGATGAATAGATCATTGCTGTCATCCTCTTCAACAACATCAGAATGCACCACTTCATCAAGTCGGAAGTTCGGATCCATAAGTATGAGCTTTCCGGGGCCCTTCCTTTTAACATGTGATACCTTTCGCAGCTCATGGTGTGCCTCCCTCTCAGACGTCAGAGATGGTTGCCAATCTAGATCCAGATCATCATCTGATGGAGCGGGGCTTGAAGAGGAACTTCTACACACCCTCCTTGATCTTTTCCTTGCTGGGGAGCTGGGAGAAAATGAAACATCAGGAGGAGTGGCTTCGTCTTCCTGACATGATACCCCGGCTCCAAAGTCAATTTCCTCCTGTGCCCCTACTTCTGGAAGAACAACCATTGTGGGCACTTGCACCGCTCCATGCGCCGCTACATGGGCATCTTCTCTGACCTCTACTTGCAAGTCTCCATGGACCTCTCCTTCTCGGCCTTCTCCTTCTCGGCCTTCTCCTTCTCGGCCTTCTCCTTCTCGGCCTTCTCCTTCTCGGCCAGCTCCTTCTCGGCCTTCTCCTTCTCGGCCTTCTCCTTCTCGGCCTTCTCCTTCTCGGACAGCTCCTTCTCGGACAGCTCCTTCTCGGACAGCTCCTTCTCGGACAGCTCCTTCTCGGACAGCTCCTTCTTGGACAGCTCCTTGCGCATGTACTTCTGCTTGTACTAGTAGCCCATGCAGTTGTTGTTGCGGCTTTGGTTGTTGAATAGTACTTGTGAGATGAGTTACAACCTGTGTTGATGGTGTGCTGCTACTTTCTTGCGAGGAACCAACATCACTGGTCGTTGGTGATTCAACAACTAAACAGGCTACCTGTGCAGCACTCATGGTGGGCCTTTGATCTTTATTGCAAGAGGACCTACGGGCACCTCTTTTTGGAGCCATCTTCTTCAGATGTCGGAACAACAGGCCGCAGCAGCACTTCTTCCTGGCACTGATGCTCAACGATGATGCGGAGTTTTGTGCACCTAAACGCAAACGAAGACAGAGGAACATCAGTAAATATAAATGTTTCATATGTAGCGCTTGAATAAACAGTTTGCAAGTAGGCATTTATGAATACACACGTGCACACTGCACACCACCACACAATATGGAAATTTCAAAATTAGGATTTGCTAAATTTTTGGGAAACAGGAATTTAACATTGATCAAAGAGAGCAAACACACAGAGGGTTGTACTTTCATGTACCCCTGACTCCGCCTGGGCACAATGGGTGAAAGCAAGGCACAATGGGTGCAGGCCTATGTCTCAAAGCTCACTGCCTGCCTTCAAAATGGCCGCTTGACCCCCCCATCCACATGGCCAGGACCATGCCTCAAAATGGCCACCACCAACATAGCCAGCACCCAACCCCTACTCCAAAAAGTCAAAAAACACAACACAAATCAAATCACCACAATCCAATGCCATCCATCCATTTTCAGAAGGCTTATGCTGCCTGCTGGTGGTTTTCCGGTGCAAAATTGCAATTTTTACAATTTCGCGAGTGCGAGATTGTTGCTTCACGGTGCGAACGTGGCAAAAACCCGCAAAAACCGCGAACAGACCGATTCTGGGCCCCCCTGGGCATAATGGATGACATCAGAGCACAGTGGGTGCAGGCCTATGGCACAAAGCACACAAACTGGCTTACAAATGGCCCCTAGACCCCCACCCACACGGGACCAGACAATAAAATGGCCCCCACCCACATAGCAAGCCCCCAACACCACCCCAAAAAGTCCTAAAACACTCAAAAATCAGCACAATCCAATGCCATCCATGTCCTGGCCAGAATCATGTTAAAAAAAAATCAACAAAACAGTTGTATCATGCATGCACCCATAAATAAGCCTGGTGGTTTTCTATTCATGTGCAGCAGAATTGTAATTTTTACAATTTCGCGAGTGCGAGATTGTTGCTGCGCGGGACACGAGCAGTGCAAACACAAGCAAAAACACCCTCAGCTCGCGAACTTACAGATTTTCCCCCCAAAAAGTCGAAAAAAAGCAACACACACAAAAATCACCACAAACAAACAACATCAACTTACTTCTTTGTGAAATCAAATTTCGAATCCAAAAGTAATCCAAAAGGCCTCAAATCCAAATATCCAGCAGCAACCACAAAAAGTAATCCTTCCCAGTCAAGATCGAAATCAAAGTGGCCAGGAAATGGAGGAGCTTACTGGACAGGAACAGGAAGTTGGAGACTGGGGCACTTCCTTCACCCCACCCCTATGGGAGGAGCTTGCTGGACAGGAACAGGAAGTTGGAGACTGGGCCACTTCCTTTACTAATTTTTGTACTTTCGCTAGTGCGAGATTGTTCCTGCCCGCGCCGCGGACCGCGAGCAGCGCGAGCAGTGCGAACACAAACAAAAAATCCGCTTCGCGCGGATTTTGCGTATTCTCGCCGCATCCGCGAGAGTTCGCGGATTGCGGATTCTCCGAAAATACGAAAAATCCGCGAGCGTAACGGATTTTACGCCCATGCTTACCCCAGACCGAAAAAAATTAAAGACATCTTTGTTAATAATACTAGCCTTGAGTGTACGACAACTTACCCCTATTTAGGGATTCTAATAGATTATAAGCTCAGATGGACAGTGGCCATCCATGCTAGGAAATTATTATTTCTGAGGGCCACGACTGCATTGGTGGCATTTGCGCAGAACCTAGGAAAGAGATTCCCGCAAGAAATGCTAAAGATCTACCAGGCAAAGTGTATTAGTGTCACCAGTATGGATCAGGGCTGTGGGCGCATAAAATACGGACGATCTACAAAGAGTAGAGAACTCTTTTTTGCGTTACCTGCTTGCAGTCCCCAAAAGTACCACATTTTAAAGATTCAACCAATCATGCTATGGAGCCGCATCGGGACCACACAACAGTGCGAGTTAACACGTAGCCTCGTTCAGGAATGCATGGCACTTGATAATATGCATACGATAAGATGGCTAGCATATGTAAAGTCCTTTTTTGAGGACTTAGGCCTCCAAAGATATTTTATACATCCATCCACTATCTCTGAAATGCCAAGGAAGGAGCTAAAACAATTGTGTCTCTCCCATTTAGGTGAGTTACGACTTACTCAAGAAATAGGAAAACCCTCAGTACAGCACTTGCTAGCGGTACAAACTACCTTTTCTATGCAGCCTTATTTAATGTATAACCTAAACCAGTATGAAAAGTTTTTATTAACTCGATTCAGACTAGATAGTTTCCATCGGTTAATCTCCTTTCCTCAGCAGAATGATTGGTCAAGGAACTTATCATTCTGTCCGTGTGATTCAACCTCTCCACAATCCTCAATTCACATACTGCTGTTTTGTAGATTTTACGAAAACCCACGCAGACGTTGGATCGTCCCAATACTAAGAACTATGAGACTCCGAGCCTGTCGTCCTGCTTTTCTAGCACTTCGATTTTTGGATAATGCATTATATGCTACATTTGTAGCCCGATTTTTGAAATTTTGTGTTAACCACCGTCCCAATGTTAATCTTAATTAATTGCTGGCACTATGTATGTATTGAAACATGAAATATTAACAATGTTTCTTTTGTGAATATGTTTTATCTCACTTTTATGGTTTTCTACGAATTATCGAAGCTGAATAAAGATGATTTGACTCATGACTCACATAACTGGAGAAGGAAATGTGTCACCTTCTTATTTAATATTGAAAGTTTAGGAAAACATTGGAAATAAGGGCTGATTCTAAATCACCATGCACTATTGTCACCAAGGACATGTATAAATGAAAACAAAGTCAAGTGGTAGGTGATCAGCAGAAAGCAGACCTTAAAGGGGTGTCTTTTGAATGAAATACCATCACGGTTATGGGATATTTTCCAGGCCTGTGGAGAGTAGGTTTAAAGTAGATCTGCCTAGATTAAAGTACACATAGCATTCAATTGTGTATCCAGTTTGGGATAGCATGACCAGCATAGAGTGGGTACTGTTCTAATATTGCACCATCCTGAATAAAGTTCTGTTCTGAGAGGAGATGAATAGACTGAGAAGATTGTGAAGTGATTCTCAGGGGAAACTGTGCCAGTTCAATTCAATACATGTGAGACAAAGACAGAGAAGGGTGCTAATAAGTGTCAGGAGCAAGTTTCAGGCCATGTTGGAAGGCATTGTATCCCAATGCATCATTGAAGAATGTGAGGAAGCAGAGTGGGTATCATCCACCATATTATCAAAATAAATCAATAGGCATTTTACATCTAGACATTGATCTAAGACCTCTGAACAATTGCAATCTCCTACCAAATATCAATTAAATGATTTCAATGTTGGGCATGGTGCCACTGTATTAAAAAAAATATATCTTAAGAATGCCTACCACCGGAGGAGCCAAGCTGGCGACCAAAATGGCCGCTTAGGCTTCCGGCTCCGTAGACCTCTTCATCCTGCTACAAGATCCTGCTAGATATCCTGTGCCTATGCAACGCTCCCGTGTAGCCGAATCAAAATAATGCCGCACCGTGAGACCCCGAAAGTTCCACCGGCTTCGAGAACGGAGAAACATCGTCTTGAAGTTTGCGGCCTACATCAGCTCTGAAGCCGGGGCCTCGAGTAGAAATCTAGCCGGCACCTAGTTGAATAACGACGGCCATAGGAGTTTGGGAGGAACGGAATTGAAGTTTTTGTCCGATCTTCGCATTGAATATCCGAACAGATTAGCGCTGCGAAGGAACATTCCACAGACACTGCGGATGCAAGTTGGGTATTCATTGACGGAGCTAGTGTCGTGAACGGCCTGGAAATCGTCGGAAAGGTGACCCGGCGGATGCGGTCACATCCTGACGACGGCTCCGGACTATCCTGCACGCAGTTGGAGCGGGTGTCATCATCTTTAACTCTAGTGAGTCTTTCCCTACGGGCCCGAGGGACCGACCATGGCAGAAATGTATGACATGACACCCAATATCGACCTGCGTAGGATTCGAACCCAACCCTCTAAGGGGTCCAGGAAAAGTCGCACGGATATCTTGGGACGACATATTCTAATTAAGGGGTTTCCGACACCAGACCAGAATGTCACTAACGAGGGGGAACAATTAGCGATGGCCAGGGTTGAACCCACGCTTGCAGCTCTAATGGCGGCTGTCGGTGGTCTTCACCTTTCCCTGAACCGGAGAGCCCAAGCTCTGGAACGCAAATTGGATGCCTTTACTTTCAAGATGGGGCATATGAAAGCGGCTTGTGTTCAATTTCATGACATTGTGAGAGTGGCGGCGTCCATAGCAACTGGTTTAATCGATGCCATCAACCCTATACAGCGAGAGAAGAGTGAGACTCTGATCTGCAAATCAGCGAATGGCTATATATCGGAAGTCCCTGTTGTGTTGGCATGTTCAGTATTGACGTTGACGGAGAGAAAATCGCGCTGTAAAGTACATCTGAAGGCTCATGTGAGGACTCAGAAGTGGTTTGACAAGGTAGCCCTCTCGCCTTTTTCGAACTCAGTTAAATGTGACTTGAAACAATGTCAGGAGTTCTTGACGGCGCGGATGGGACCCATTGATAACGTGATTGAATGCCTACCACCAAACAAAATTGACAAAGGATTTCAAGTCCTTTACTTTTTTTATCACTGCTTTTTGGTTTGGCATCATCAGACGTTCAAAGGACTATTTATTTAAAGACATGGACTCTTGTGTCAAATTTTTCCAAGAGTACATACTTGTATACACTAAAGATCATGATTATCATATGATTGTACTGCGAGAGGTATGTTTGTGATTATTTAAGATCTTGTACTG
Organism: Lissotriton helveticus; assembly: GCF_964261635.1. Taxonomy (NCBI): domain Eukaryota; kingdom Metazoa; phylum Chordata; class Amphibia; order Caudata; family Salamandridae; genus Lissotriton; species Lissotriton helveticus. The sequence continues at coordinate 1,828,909,993 of NC_136068.1, read as the reverse complement.
TGTGCTGACAATTGTTTCCTATTCCAACCTAAATGTGGTTACTGTGGACATAGCATTTCCTCTAAGGGTGTTATTCTCGATGGATCCTTGGGGGTGCTCTCCAAAGTGTATCCCACACCAAATTCAAAGGAAAACTAGCTTTCATTTGCTGGGCAGTGTGAGTAATATAACACATTTTTAGAGGACTTTGCACACAAAATAAAGGTAAGGTGCTTGTGTGGAGTGAGTAGAAAAGAAGTTGTTGGCATGTGATTTCGCAATAGATCAAAGTAAGAAATACACATGGCGAAGTACGTTTACTTTAACAACTGATCAGAATTAACGAGCATCTCATCTGTTGGTGGACTGACAGATCTAGCTTGCATTGCTGGCTTATGTTCTAAGTTCCAAGAAAAATATTTTGTAGCCATATTTGTTCTTTGAAGAAACACTTTTCCTGCTGACAGGTTATTCCAATTGGCTGTGTTCAGTCCTTCATCAGACCATGAACAGAAAAGTGAGGTAGATGCAGTGTTTGCTATTTATGAATGGCAGATCAAATATTGTGGGGAATTTTAGAAATTGATTGCATACTTGGTGCCAAAAATGTATAGACACTGAATATGGTCAAGTGTTATTTATCAGCCATCCATTAAACCATTAAGTGAAAGTTATCATCTAACTGTAGCAAACACATTTAGTTTGTCTTGTGATCAGAGATGACTTGTGTCTCCCCAGAAGGTATGAGACCGAGGGCCTCATTTAGGGAAAAGTGATGCATCGCTGCATCAAAACAGCGAAGCGTCACTTATCATTGCGCCCTCCTTGCGACATACTAAATGCATCATATTTATAGTATGAGGCCTCATGTCGCAAGGAGTTACAGATACGTAAGTTTCTCTGACGTATCTTTAGGCGCAAAAAGGACACATTGCTGGAGTGTCTCAAAAGTGACGCAACTTCAGCAATGGGTCATTTGACATTGGCAAGTCCCATTTCAAATGTGCCTGCATCAGTCTTAGGGCTGCTGTGAGGCAGACATAAGATATTGATGCATTCGTGTCCTAGAACTGGGGCAGTGAAATCTCATAGATTTCACTGCATCACTTCTACGAGACTTACTTGCGTCAGAATGCCCATCCTGCAAACAATATACCTGGCGCAGGTATAATGTGTCGCAGGGGTTTACAAAGTGATGCATCTACCTAGATGTGTCACTTTGTAAATATGATGCAACTTGGGGCATTTTTTACACCGCTGGTGCGTCACAAAAAGTGAAGCACCGGTGGTGCAAAAGTGACACAAGGGCTCATAAATAAGCCCCCTAGTATGAAAATCAGGCAGCATGGTCACATGGCAATGTCATTGTTAAACGTTTTACTAATAACACATTTTGGGTGGCCTACAATGGACATGGCGACTGACAAATGAGCCACGCAACGTGAAGTATGTGCCATCAGTGATAAAAGTGTAGCCTCAAACTCTTTAATGTGGTACACTGTTCAAAAGCCCAAGAATGGATGACAAGAAGTGGATCTAGACATTATGGGGACTTTTAGACATTGCCCTCTAATAAGACGGTTGCTTTAGTTCTAATGTATTATCACTCCAAGTTGCCAGATGTCAAATTCCTGGAGAAATCCACAAATTTCACATCTGGGAATAAGTTATACGTTTCTTATAAGCTGTTTTCAGTAAGTAATGATTCAGTAGGATTTTTGGACCACCTTTTTTGTTAGATATAGTCATTAAGGAAGGATTCCTTGATAATGTGATGACTAACAACACACTACAATTGTTTAGAGAATATAATAACTTTGATACCTTTCCTCAAAACATAGCTCCTTAACAGCATTGCATCTATGCAATAAGACCCAAAAATAAAATGGATATCTTGAATGTCGTAACCATTACTTGAATTATATTGTTAGATTGGCTGCACTCACTAATAATCCATTAGTTTTCCCAAAAAGTGAAATATTATGGCACATTTAAAATAGGTTCTCAAGGTAAAAATAGCAATAATAATAAAGTAACAATACCTGTTAATAATGTTTAATATCATTTATTGTTACATTAATTAAAAAAACACATTTCTTGTTACATGTCTTAAATGTAAAATAGGTTATCAATTACATGCACTTGTAATTAGATAATAAAAATGCAGTATGTTTCATTTTTTTTAAATCAGTTTATATTTATTTATATTTGTAGTTTTTGTAAATAATTTAATGTAACACTATTTCCTATGACTTTTCATTTGAAGTCCCTTTTTCCATTATTTTCCAAGGAGGGTGTGGTAGTTCCAGAGGTTGGCCACGTTTAAGTACTTAAAAAGGGTACGTTTCTACAAAAGTGTAAGTTACCACAAAAGTGCAATTTGTGAATAGTCAAAAGTAGTAAACTTTCTTAAAAGTGAAAACCTACGGAAGTAAGTAAACCCTTAGGAATCACACAGTGGTGTTTTGCGAACAAGTGGAAACTCCTTGTGTCAGAGGGGGCATTGAGTGAATGCGACTGATTGCTTGACAGTGTTTCAAATAAACCCAATTACCATTCTTTTCACCTGGATTATCTATTTGGCTCTGCTTGGTGTCACGAAGCATAGGTGCATTATAGCCTTATAGCCCGCCGGAGCGGGCTATACCGGCTATTAAAGGCCCGCTGAATCGTTAAAGGCCCGAGCCGAAGGCAAAGGACTTTAACGAAACAGCGGGACTTTAATAGCCGGTGTAGCCCTGCTACGAAGGGCTATAAGACTATTAGAACATTCTGCCACTAGCGGGCAGAATGTTCTAACAAATTAAACAAAGGGTTCTCGAAGCTCAAGGGGATATAAATCCCCTCGAACTTCGAGAAGCCTTTGTAGAACATTGGAATGTTGCTCTGCGGGCCTTTACCGGCCCGTAGAAGCAGGGAGCACTCCATTGTCTGCAATGGAGCTCCCAACATTCCAATGTTCTAATATTCCTTTCAGAACTTTCTCAAAATTAGTCTAATTTCTATAACTCAGTCATATTACCTTCAGTTCACACTTTCGATACATTTCTAAAATTAGGTAACATTAGTCTTTTGACTGTAAACCCAATGTGTTTGAAGATTTATCTATATCATGTGTACAGGAATTAAAGAATTGCAACTACAGCAATGGTACAGTTTGTTTTGCAATAGGTAAACTATGATCTCTAGTTCATCTATCTGTTTTTTCTCTAACAGCATTCCTATGAAATCCGGAGAGCCTGGAGCTATCTGTGGTTCGTACAGTAAAAAAGAGATCTACCCATTAAAGTGTACTAACACCCTCAAGTGGATCTGTGAGAAAAAGGCGATCCAGTTCGACAAGAAGTGTTTTGGCTCTAACCAATTATCCAAAGACCAGTTTTGAATGTAATAAAAGAACTTCAGTTTACATGCACTCCCATGAAATTGAAAACATATACTGTTTCTTTGTACATAGTCTGCTTTATAAATATTTAATACCAAAGTCATGTTTGCTATTTTCTGAAGCAAATAGTAATAAAAAGTGATGGTTGAGACGTCATTGTTGTGTATGTATGCATATATGTATGTATGTATGTGATTCGCAGATGAGCTTGTTCAAGGGCACAACTTACATTTTAGAGTGCAATAATGTATCCAACATTCCTTTATCAAACTTCATGTGTACCAATATCTTCATCATATAGCATCAGTGAAGGGTCTACATTAACTATGTTCCCTTCAAGTCCACAAAACAACTGGGAAAACAAAGATACATTGTACTCATCCTCAATAGGAATGCATAAAACAGGCCACATGAGATAAAATGTAAAAAGAGGTGTCATGGGCAAACTGGATGAAATTAGCAAAGGTGTACTTAAATGGGCATTCAAGAATTCAATCTAACATATAGCTTAACCGACTGATTAAGAACAAGTGTATGCCTGATGAACGAAGCTGCATCAAAAACGGTGAGCCTTCAGCAGGCATTAAAAGTTACATAGGGCAGGACAGACACTTATATGAGCAAGACAATTGGTCCAGATGGCAGCCACTTGAAAGGAGATAAGGGGCCTCATTTACAATATTTTGCCATAGGGCAGCGCCACAATCCTTCCTGCAGTGTTGTCCTATGGCAAAACAAAAGGGCAGGAATGCAGCATATCTATTAGATATGGCACACTCCTGTCCTCCTTCCCTGCACTGGTTCTCAATTGGCTGCCATGCACCAATGCACACACCCTTGCACCATGGTGCCAAGGTGTCTGCGTTGTAGGGATGATTTTTTTTTCTGTTTGAAGGGGCACCTTCCTGTACAAAAAGAATGAATGGAGGCGATGTCCTCTTTATATGTGTGCTGCTAATTAAAAGAAAGAGGAAAAAGAATGATAAACAATGTTATTTCTCTTTATTGCACCTCCCCTATGGCTCTCTTGGGGAGGCGTGGGCTTTTGGTGCATTTACAACTTGTTGTAAATCTGGAAATGTGACAAATGCCATGGGTGTTATCACCCACCATAAAACCCATGGCGTGCCTCCCCATCACGGTGTGAGGCAACATACCTACAAAGCCCTGAAAAGCATGCAGGATGGCTACGCCGTGTGTGCCGCTGGAATTTCATTAAAAATGATGTCCTGGCACGGCACAGAGCTTGCAAATGAGCCTAACAGTATTTTCCCCTAGCAGTCCCACTCATCTTTTGTGAACAGATGCAGTAGCGTGTGGAATTGTACTGTGTCCAAAAGGGGGTTTAAGGTGGACCTTAATTGCCAAGTTCTCAAGTGCTACCCAATTAAGGCATCAACATTGGAGATAGACTACTGTAAGATGATCCTGGTTTGACAGGGAGCTAATGAAGTGACTTTCTTGCTTCAGAAATGTAGTTGCTTTTTTCAGGGGCCTTTGATCCATCTGAGAGTGATGTTTTGGACCATCTTAAGCTGACCTGAAAGTGAATCAGGTAAAAGAAATCCTGAAAGACAAAATGTATGGTGCTCGGTAAAGTACGGGGTGGTCTTCGGGAGATTAAGATTTTACAAGAACCCCTCGAACGGGTAACATGTTTTGATTATCTAGGCATAGGTCTGAGTGAGACACTTAGGGCCCAATTAGGATGATGGGCGGATTGCACCCATTGGGCCGGCGGTGGTCACCGCCAGCCCGGCGGGGCAATCCTCCCGCCATCCGTGTAGAAAAGACCAGCTGCCATATTATTATGGCTGGGGGGTCTGCGGCGGACGGAAAGACCGTCCACCACATTTCCGCCCCGGTTGAGTTGCGACTTGGGCGGAAAAGGCTGCAATATGGTGGCGGTGTCTTTCAGACACCGCCAGCCATATTACAATGTGCATTTAGGAATGCCTTTCCATGGCGGCAATGGAAAGGCATGCGGAGTCTGCTAGCGGGGTCCGTTGCAGGCCCCCAAGGACTCTGGGTGGGGGTGGGGGGTACCTATGGTATCCCCCTGCACTTTCATGCACAACATGGCAGGCACCGCGCAGTGCCTGCCATGTTGTGCATTGAGGTGTACAACATGCCTCCCTAACAGCCCGCCACAATGTTAGGAATGCAGGATGCGCCCACCACTGTGGCGGGCGCATCCTAATGGCAGGCCCGGGACCCCCGCCCTTATGGCGGGCAGTCCCTCTGTACTATGGGATGGCAGGCGGACAATGTCCGCACACCATCCTAACGTGTCCCTTCGTTGGGAATATCAATTGAGGAAGAGTTTCCTAACACTATGCCAAAGATCTAAATCAATATTAAGATTTTTTAAACAATCTTATACCCAACCCCTCTCCCCAGCTCTAGAAATCTATAGTGCAAAAGCCCAAAGTGGAGCCCTGTATGGAGCAGAGATTTAGAGGTACACTTCTGTAAGCAAATTAATGATCTGTGAGAACACTTTTTCTAGGGTTCTCATTTCGCTACCTATCATAACACCACTCACACCACTTTTCTGTGAGCTTGGGTTAAAGAGAATAGACAACTTGGCTGCCCTGAGACCGCGAAATTTTTGGCTGTGCCTATGGACCACTCGTAATTCCCTACAGGAGGTCCTGGCGAATAATGGCGCTAAACATCTACCATGGTTCAAACACATTGCTAAGTGGTGCAAACTACTGAATCTGAAGGACATGTGGGAGAATCCAGATAGGGCCACAAGACGTGATATTTTGACCCTCAAAGCTATGTACTGGAAGGCAGTGGGGGAGCATTACACCAATAATCAAACAAGTGTTTAATTAACATCTAACTTTTTAAATGTAAAATCATGCTTTTTATTTGAACCCTTCCTTGATCTGATCTCGCCCCCCCTCGCCAAAGTTTGTATAGTAGGTTCAGTCAGTCAGTCAGTCAAAAATATTTATTTCGATAAATCAATATAAAAAAAAGGCATGGTACATAAAGAAAAACACACGTTACACAATGTTAAAAATATACATCTTTAGAATTAAAAACCACATATCATAGTTTAATAAAAGACAAAACAAAAAAGCAAAGGATTTTTAAAATCATCACTAAATTCATAAAAAACTATGTCATAAAATATTTAAAAATCATCATACCGCCTTCAACCTAATTCCTGATATATGGTAATATTTAACTACTAAAGTGCAAGGTGCAAAGCTTCACAACAATGTGGCCAATCTCTCATTCTCCATGAGTCTTTTCTTGGTGCGCACCGCACACACCAAATAATTGGCTACGTGAAAGACAGTGCTGGGATGATTTAACAGCTGCAAATAGAGAAGTGCTGGTCTGACTTGCAGAAACCCCGCTTTTTTTAAGATTGGCACAAGATACTTCCTCCTTTCCACTGTAAAGTGCCTACAGAACATGGTGAAATGTATAGTATCTTGGATAGAAAAACTATCACAAGAACAAGGTGGAAATTCATCAGGTTTAAACCAAGTTGTGTACTGACCTAATATCAGGTGAATCATATTTAGGCGGAAACGAGTTAATAAAAACCTATGAAAGGGGCGGTTAACCAGAGTGAGATAGAATTCAGGGCCTAGAGGGGTTGCAACCAAAAGGTGTGCTCTAACCAAAGGTTTTATCAGCTCCTTTTCCTCTCTTAATAGGGACAGCCTCATGAGCATGTCACTTTTGATTCTAACAATATCAGTCCGGGATATAGACTCCGGTGAGGAAAAGAGGTTAGGTCGTCCCAGAGCGCTAAAACCATTTTTAACATAGGTTAACCACTTGATTTTGTGGGCGTTGTCAAGTAAAAGACAGTCTTTCAAAATGGCCTGGTTTAAAGATAGTTCATTATTAAGCCAAATTTTAATCCACATAATTAAAGGGGCCACTCGAATTTTGTCTGCTATAAAATCGGCCCCCAGTTCAGAATGAAGCGAATAGGATGGTGTAGACTGAGGTACAGACAAGACTGATCTAAAAAAAAAATTTCAGAAGCCTAAAGACAGTCTATCGATCCATATCCCCATAATGAACAGCCATAGGTTGCAACAGACACGCACTTAGCGTTGTAGATAGTCATAAGGGCTGGGACTGGCCTAGCCCCCAGCCTTCTGCTGAAACTCAAAATGGCAGAAGATGTTCTTACTAGGGCACTATTTCTGTTTCCTATTTGGGGGCCCCAACTCCCCTAGATAAGACCCCTCTATCATCAAGCCATGCCTGGAGTCTAGGTAGGATGACCCTGCCCATAATTTTTACTGATGAATCGATAAGAGATATCGGGCGATAACATGCTGGGTCTACCCTACTTCCCTTCTTAAAGACGGGAATAATTACAGACTCCTTCCAGGATGCTGGAATACTGTATGTAGTTATGGCATTAAAAACACCGCACAACACCCTCGACCAAAGCTTTGTGTCCGTTTTAAAGAAGTCAGCAGGGACTCCATCCGGCCCGGGGGCCTTATTTTTTAAGGTCTGATCGATGGCCTTTTCCACTTCAGAGGCCTCAAAAACAACACCCTGCACCTCCTGAGAAAAAGAGAGACCGTCTGACAGATCATCAACTAAATTACTCGAATATATTGCCTCAAAATGATCGATCCAATCACCATCCGGGATATTTAATTCAAGGGAAGCTTGATCCTTATCTGAAAAGAAGGGCTGATTGACTACCCTCCAAAAGTCAGCACTATTTTTAACAATCTCAGGGTCAGACAGTTGTGACCAGGCAGATTCCCTGATCTCCTTCTTCCTATTTCCTAAGGCTTTTTTATATAAAGATCTTAATGTGGTTATTAGTGGGCGGTCTTTAGGGACAGCTTTAAGGGCCTTAAGCAGAACAGTGTGAGCTCTTGAACATGCATGATCAAACCATTTTTTCTCCCTAAGCTTAGACTTTTTTTTCTTATTTGTCAGGCTGATGTCAATGGTTTTACAGATATTACCAAAGGCAGACATTACTTGGGGATTTGATGCCCTTGTATCTAAACATGTTAACACATCATTTTCAGTGCTATCAAGGACGGCGTGAAGAACGTCCTCGGGGACAACGGAAGACCACTTCAATCTGCGACCCTGGTCCTTTAACACCACATCTTGACTTCTATTCCCACCTAACCCGCACTGCTTCAAAAAGACAGTTGACAACACCTCCGCTACTACAGAGTTATGGTCGCTAAATACTGAGACCATAGTACCATAGTGAACCACCCTCTCTAAAATCTGACAAGACATAAATATATAGCCAATTACAGTACCGTTGCCATTACCTTTAAAGGTAGGAGTTCTACTATCAAAATCCCTACAACTAGATTCATACAGATTACAAGCATTCAAATAAGATTCAAGGGTCTCCCCCCTAGTAGAATGCTCAAAGTGTATTAATGATGATTGCGGAGGCCCCTCTTCTGAGGGACCTATGCATGACTGATTGCAGGGATGAATATTAAAATCACCTAAGAGAATAACTTCAAACTCTTTTACCTTGGTTCTATAGACTGACAAGAAAGATTCAATGATATCCAAATGCTGCCTAGTGTCATCATTAGGACTAGAATTATAGAAATTAATAAACAAAATTTTTGAAAAAGAGGGAGGGTTAAGTTCAACAATCAAACAGTTTTGGGAACCGGAATTGTGTTGTGTTAACACCCCTTTTAAATACGATTTAAACAAAATTAACAAGCCCCCCTTGGTCTGCCTGCCCCACCTCTAGTAGCAGGTACGGAAAAGTGTGTGTAACCATCCAAAGAGAAACTGTTCATTAGGTCCCAGGTTTCCTGGAATGCAAGAATGTCGAAGGTCTTCAGTAGTTTAATCCATTCATCAATCCCTACCTTGGCCCTAATACCGGCAATGTTCCAAGTCATTATTCGACAATGTTCATTTGAGGAACCCTCGTTGGTGGACAGTCAATCATTTTCAGTTAAAGATGATAGAGGGGCGAACCGGTTAGACAAGGGCAAAATTGGAAGTGATTGTGGGTAAGGCCTACACAAATTATAGCAATATGAGTCTATATTCACAAGCGGTTGGTGTTCTTGGGGCATCCCAGGAAAAAAGGCCTGCCTGTTTGAGGGGTAGGTAGGAGTCTGATGACCAACATAAGAATTAGGAGTAGGAGTCATGCTCAGATGGTTATAAAAATACCCCAACGGGCGCACACTTATATTATCCTCGGTGACCGGTAAGGATGCCCCCCTTAACAATACAGTTGCGACGTGCTGTGGGTGTCTTAAATTCACAATGACACAGTCGCCTCTGCATGATTTTCTTGAGGTGCCAATCCAACCTGCGCACTGACACTATGTCATTACAGAAAGCGGTGGGAAACCCACAGTATTTATTTAGCCAAGCAATGACTTTATTGCCTAGAGAACTGGTCAACTCTTCCCGTGCTTCAAAAGAGTTTGGGTCTACTGTCGGGACATTTGTTAAGACCACTGTGTATGGTGCACAATCAGGGGGTAAATTGACTGCGGGTTTTTTCCTCCCCATTAACCCCCTCAGTTTATTATCGCCTGTCTTATTGGCAACTATTTTCTTCTGTAGGGGAGGAGCTATGGTATCAGGCTTTGACAGAGGTTGGGCAGAACTTACAGGGATAACAGGTGGCCCCGTGGATGTACCTTTGACCCTCTTGCTGCTATTTGAACCAGAGGCCGCTGCCGTAGCAGCTAAACTTGGTCCAATAATCTGGGGCGGTTTAGTCCGTGACAAATGTGTGGACAAGAGGCACCCAAGTCTAGAAACCTCCTTTGAGACTTGATCTAATTTGTAATCAACCCCCTTCCCATTTGCTACAGCGCCCTCAGAGGTATCACTCTGATTTACATTTATGCTATTTTTAGTGACTGCTTGAGCTGGAGGGGATAAGAGTGTGCTTAATCTGGCTACCTCTTTTGTCACCATATCTACTTTTACCATTAGGGGTTTAACCATTAACTCCAATTTAGTGGTCAACATATCTGCAAATAGCTGAAGATGGTCACTATTAACAGCTTCGTTACCCCCCTCAATACTATTATCATTCGTTAACTCCGCCCGAACAGGCTGAGAGGTTACAATTTTCTTGGTTTTACGTTGCCCCCCACGCTTATTAATCAGTCTTCTACAAGCCCTAACTGGGCGGCGGATCAAGGATGGAACAGCAATGGGAGAAGATGACAGTACATCATTGCTCCCGGCCGTATTTATTAAAATATGAAACAAAATTTAAAACATTAAATAAAAGTTTCATCATTATGCATTATGTACAATTTGTCATTTATTACATTTAGATGCAGTCATGTACTTTTGGCTAACATCCTGAAAATGCATACACTCTAACTCAAATTGTACATCCTAGCATTAAGGGCCAACGGCAAGGTCTTAACCGGTGTCAGATCCCTACTACCAAACTCCCGCCCTCACTGTGTGAGCGGCGCATGCGCAGAGGGCTCTACCCTCATTGCCAACTGTAACTTCCCTTGTCGTGGTGGGGGCCCCCTTTCTACTCGACGCCATCTTAAGGGTCGTCCGAGTTCCCGTATGAGGTCTCTGTAGGAAGGACAGCGTGGACTCTCCCCCCAACCCCACACTCTCTATCCGCCGTCGCGGATATCCGGCCCCCGGGAAATTAGTAAGGAGGGGCATCTAACCGCCTCCCCCCCTGGGAGGGGCCCATGGCCATCTCCCCATAGGCGCCCCATCCTTAGTGGGTGCCGCCTCCCCGTGGAAGGGGCCAATGGCCGTCTTCCCCCGGGCGCTCCCATCCATTGTGGGTGGCGCCCCACTCTAGGGACCTTGAAATTACTGCTCACCGATCATGACCTTACTGCCACAGACCGGATAGTTGACCGACGATCCGGTCCCCCCCTACTCCTCCTATAGGTCATGCTTCCTCAAACCTCTTAGCCATGCAACAAAATCTCCTATAAGTAAATCATTCCCCTCCCTGGACAGGTGAACCCCATCGTTCAGATACATATGGTCACCCCGGATGCACCCATGAGGAATGACATGCAACTGTGCAGAACGGAACAATCTACCAATCTTATTATTGACCCGTTTAACTGAATGGTTCAGAGCTGACACCGAAAGGCCCCCCAGCCACCTCCTTCTAGGAATCATGTGGGACGAGGCAATCGTGCACCCCGGGACTCTTTTAGCCAACCAGCTAACAGCAGACAAGATACGTTCAAGTAACACTCGTCTACCCAGTGCCACCAAGTCGTTGCCTCCCAGGTGTACTATGACTACAGATGGCGGTGACCTATGCCGCCCTAGAAGTCCTTCGAAAAATGACTCGAAGTTGTCAAAAACGAGCCCACCCTTCCCATGGAAGGCCACTCTGAACCCGTATTCCCCAGGTGCGTGAATCGCGTCACCTTCCTTGAATACGTCACCGGCGAGCCTCACGTATGAGTGGCCCACGACCCATACCATCCTCTCTCCAGACGGTGACCTCTGACCGCTGGTCTCTTGATGCTGGGTCGACCTCCAATTCCGCCCTGCGTGGCAGGCTCGCGAAACTGCAAAGTAAACAAAAGACAGAAAACGTGAGTGCATGTCAATTGATCACTTACAACATGTGCAAGCGCACATACCTCTTGAAGCAATTCGAGGACCAACGGCCCAATTGTTTCACTTCCTCAGCACTCTGACCCCTGGCTGTAGCCTCAGTAGCAGCCCCTATCCTAAAGGAGTGGGTCCCAAAATCGCACGGGTCCATGCCCGCGTCAGCGATTACCAGTGCTAGCACCCTCTGAAACTGAAATCTCGTCAGTGGGGTGCCATCCTTGTGTCGGAGCAAGCTCCCCCCCCAAGCGGCCGCTCTTAGCGCCAAATAGTCTTCCACACACTTCAATGGGCAGACGGGGGACCCACGGCTGCGCTGCACGACAACACTATCTCCCATAGCCCCCTGGTCAGTCTTGGACCTGGCTATCATGATTACCATCGAATCACCCCTTATCTGGATGTGATCCCTGCACAAACCTCCCTCCATATCTCTCTTGTTCTTTGCGACAAGTTCGCTCACCCTCATGGCCCCATGGAATGCCAATGTGAACGCTGCCCGGAACAGAACTGCTTCGTAATGGGAGGAACACGTCTCATCCAGCTTTGCTAAAAGCAGAGACAGTCTGTCTAAGCCAATCGGGTGCCTCGTATCTTTCTTGCAACCCTCAAGGCGCTGCCAGCCGCGGAGGGCTTTCTTCACCAAAAAAGAAGCTTTAGGGTCTTTTATGCCGTGTACCTGGGCCATGAAGGAAAGGGCCGCCCTATGCCTACCGGCCGTTGCCACTGATCGGCCCTCCCTGTGTAGTGCTACCAGGTACCCCAGGAAGGATTCCTCCTGACCCCAATTCTGACTCCCTGTGGGACCTAAATATGTGCAATAGGAACGAAACGCTCCTTCGTATGCTTTCCTTGTCCTGGGGGCTAGACTCGCTGCCACGAGGTCTTGTAATCCGAGGCACCGATTAGCCACATTGCTTCTGGGAATGGTGCTGCCTCTGGGTCTGCTGTGGGCAGATAACCCCTGAATGCCTGTATTTGTGAACGAGAGAGTGCGTCAGCCGCATGATTCAGTACACCTGGCACATGTTTCGCCCTGAACAGTACATTCAGTCTCATGCAATGTAGCACAAACTCTTTCAACAATCTCAAGATCATTTTGCAGCGTGCTGCCTGTTGGTTAATGCACTCGACCACAGTCATATTGTCAGACCAAAAAACCACTGAGCGGTCCCTAAAGTCGTCAGCCCATGTTATCAGAGCAACCCAGATGGGGAATAACTCCAAGAACCCAATGTTACCTGTGAGACCATTGGAGTGCCACCATGTTGGCCATGGTTGTGCCGACCATCGATCACCTAAGATGGCGCCAAAACCCACGCTCCCTGCCGAGTCGGTCCATAGACCTAATTCCTCCGAAGACTCTGGCGGGGAGTTCCAGACGACTCGACCGTTGAAGTCCGCCAGAAATGCCAACCAAATACGCATATCCTGGCGAACCTCTCCAGACAGTCTCGTACGGTGGTGACCCTCTTTGAGACCTCCCATAGCTTGCGCGATAGAGCGCGAAAACGGGCGGGCCATAGGAATCACCCTCAAGGCAAAATTAAGCTGACCCACTGTTTGTTGTAACTGGTGCAGGGTCACTTTCTCCCCACCCAGGCATTGCATCAAGGAAGCCCGGAACTTGATCACTTTTTTAACTGGTAATCAGAAACACCCCTCCACAGAATCGAGCTCAATTCCCAGAAACTCCAGTGAAGTAGATGGTCCAACCGTCTTACCTGGTGCCAATGGGACACCAAATTCATTCATGAGGATGCAGAAATCATACAGTGCCTGTGCGCAGTTCGTATCCCCGGCTGCCCCCAAAAACAGAAAGTCATCCAGATAATGCATAACATGTCTATGTCCTGTAGCCTCGGTAAATGCCCATTCCAAAAAACAGCTAAACATCTCAAAATATGCACATGAACTGGAGTAACCCATGGGCATGCATTTATCCATGTAATAACTTCCCTGAAATGCAAAACCTAGCAGGCGCTGATCCTGCGGGTGCACCGGCAGCAACCGGAATGCTGATTCGATATCACATTTCGCCATCAGCGTCCCAGGGCCTAGGTGGTTCAACATGGCCACGGCATCGTCGAACGATGCGTATCGTACAGAACAAACGTCTGGGTCAATGGCATCATTCACCGAGGAACCCCTAGAAGCAGAAAGGTTATGTATGAGCCTAAACTCCCCCGGATCTTTCTTCGGGACAACCCCTAACGGGGAACAGATGAACTCGGCCACCGGCGGGCAAGAAAAGGGGCCAGCCACTCGCCCCACACTGACCTCTTTTGCTATTTTCTTTTCTGCCACGCCTGGGTTGTGTCGTACCGATAACTGGTTTCTACAAAAGGAGTTCCCCCGAAAGTCCCCCGCCGGGATGTGGAAGCCATGTAAGAATCCCTACCTCAACACCCCAGCGGATACATGATCAGGGTATTTGTTTAACCACGGAATCATAACCATGAGATCAACGGGTGTAGGCAATCGGTCACAAAGGTCCACTTCACTCCTGCTTAAACCCACCTTTTCCTCCCGTCCCGCCATTTTTTGATCTACATGCACTTTCCGGGTGTGAGGAATTCCCACAGCCGGCACACACATGCTTAAACTTGCATGTCCCCTGCGGTCTGTTACAGTTGCCTCGATTGAAGCCCCAACAGACCCCCCCCTTTTCCGCCATTCCCGCCAACTCTAGGCTGGTAACCCCCGCCTGTCCCTGCTCGAAAGGGCACCCCAGGCTTTTGGCGTACCACTCCAGACCCGCTCCCGCCTGGCGAGGACGTACCTATCGCCCCTGGCAGAAGTTGCTTGTGCCATGACACCGAGTCCAAACAATCCCAAGACAAAGAAGCATCATATTCCTTTGCTTTACGGAACTTCATGTCATAGCCTTTCCATTCTTCCCCCTCATACATTGAATAAAAATCCATAATGCGATTCTGATAGCAAACCAACTCAGTCATAACCTCAGGTTTACGTTCCCCCATAACTGCGGTAAATATAGAGAAGGCCTTAACCCAGTTCGTCACTGTCTCGTCCACCCTGAACTCGGCCATCTTGGCGCACCAGACACCAGGGTGCCACAAATCTTTCTGCGTTTTAGCATACTCCATCTCACGATGGTCCGTTAACAATGAAAACATGTTGACATACTTGTCTCCCCATATTAACTCTTTCGTGGCCATGGGAATGTGCTGTGCAACCTTTTCCCGCCTTGAGGGTATCGAGCCCTCCCCCACCATCGGCAATGCGAGCTTACCCGGATCGGCTGTTGTTGCCGCCGTCTTCTCTTGACCAGCTGCTGGTACTCCAGGCGCCACCTGTGGGGGAACAAGAGGAACACTCGCCCTTGCGGCATCTCTCGATTGCCGTAACTGCTTTATTAGTACCCTGGCATCTTCGGCCGGATCTCCCAGGGTCAATGTGCCCCCCACCTTTGTCTTGAGCCATGCCGTCAACTGTGCGGCCAATTCTGGGGGCATCTCATCGTCCTCGGCCGGGGTGATCACTCTTGGGATCGGCTGGCCTAACTCTGGGTTCTCAGCCGGTATAAGGGGGGTGATGGGAGGTACCTCTGGGACCGTGACCCCCCCCGAAACCGCCCTCTCTTTGACCCTCTTCCTGCCAACCTTGGGGGCAACTCCCGGCAAGGCCGGGCCTATTACCTTTTTCGGCTGACCTGGGTCGTTCAATGCGGCCAATTGCTTCTTCACCACCGCCAAACCTCTACCGAGCGATTGGACTTGACCGAGCTCGGTCCATACAAGCCATCCGGTTCGACAACAGGCGTAACACCCTTTCCATCTCGGAACCCTTTCCTGCTTGCTTGCTAGGCATGGTTTCGAGTCCTCCGCCTTTGGTCGATCCACGAGGTCCTGAAATCTGTGTCGAAACTGAAAGATAAAAAACAGGATTACCACGTTCAAAATTGCTGCTTGTTCCGTCGAGGGCTCAAGAGCAACGAGTGGGTGCAGCCTTCCGATCCGAGGAACAAGAGGACGATCTTCTGAGTTCCCGCTCCTTTATCCTTCTGCGGGAGGGCGTGTACCCGTCCCCGATACGCCTACGGGGCGTGGTCTTCCGTCGAGGTGTCTAGGACAACCCCTCTCGGGCGGGGGAAGGCACGCCCCGGCTACGCCGCTTTGGGCATACCAGCCGGGCTACGCCCACCCCGCCCAAAATGGCTTCCCGGGAGGTTCGGGTCACCCATCCATACGTTCGGGGGGACCGAGCGGTCGCCCCTTTCCAATAGTTCAGTTCAGTCCAGAAAAAGTTTATTTTGGCACTAACCTATAAAAGCACATATAAAATATAAGCAGTTAATAAAACAGGTAATATATTCAGTGCACAATGTGCAATATTTACAAATACATAAAATCAGCTTATACAACTGTCATACTAAACAGATCCTGTGTGCTGTGGGCAATAAGGGGCATATCAGCAAGGGCCGGCGATAATTATCGCTAAGCGCACTTAGCGCTAGGATAATTATCGGCGGCCAACTCTGAATTTTATTGCATGGAGAGCGTGCTATCAGCAACGCTTATCTTTAAAGCGATAATATTCAGAGAGCAAGCTGCCAACTGTGCGATTATCGCTGGAAATCCAGCGATAATCACACAACTTTTGGCAATAGCTTGCTAATAGGGCTACATAAACTTAGCCATGCTATCCACCTTCCATAGGATATCATGGCTAAGTCAGTTTCAAAGCAGGCGTAAGGAAAGTTGCGATAACAGAGGTTAACGCTACTTTTCTTGTCACTATGCTTCTTTGCGTGAGGCTTGATAATAGGAGAAATGTTGCTTAGCGACATTTCTCCCGTTATCCTGGGGAGGAACGCCCACTTTGCATCTCATTAGAGAAGCAAAGCTGGGCGTTAAGGGAAAGGGCGAAGAAGCATGGATTCACGCATTAGAGTGTCCTTGCTAATAGGGTGTTAAAATTATCACCGCTTTTCGTCCGAAGACGGACGCTAAAGCTGCGATAATTTTAACTCCGGCCCTTGCTGATATGCCCCAAAGTTCTTTATAACATAATGAGGTAATGTAGGCAAAAATAGCAAGAAATACCAGGTACCTCTCTGATGTATGGTATTGCACTTACTAACAACATTTTCACAACTAGTAGAGCTTATAACTGAATTTCAAGCTAAAAATCAATTCATCTAAATAAAATGAGTTGAACAGCAACTATGGATCACAATATGTACTGTTTAAATGAAATTCCTATGTTATTGTATAAATGTTGCACATCCTTTTTGCCTAACAATAATTGCATTTGTCATTTTGCAAATAGCCACAATGCAAATTTCCATGAATAATGCTCATTTTATGCCTTACTCTCCACACACCCATCAGGAATCGAGAAAGAGCAAAAACCATCAATCTGCAGGTATCATATCTCAACACCCTGAGAGCTTTTTTACGCTCTCTAGTTCCTAAATTCCAACATAACGGAATGATCCAGCAATTTCTACAGCTCGCATAGGCTGGGAAGAAGAACATAAAATGCTCTATAGTTTCTTTGGTGGCATGATAGGCTGGGCAATGCAGCTGATTGATCATCCGTGGCACTCGAGCCCACCTATTAGTAAAGGCATGGGGGGCAAGGAACCATACCCGGATGTTCAAAGGTGTCCTTAACTGCAAGATAGGTATTTGATAACAATCCCCACCTAGATCGGCTGTGTAAGAGAGTATGTCTATGTTTCCAATATGCTGTTTAATTTGTGACTTAGACATAGCCCCAGCCTTATCTGGAGCACTACATAGGGCGGGGAGGCCAATCTGTGTCAGTGTGCCCTTCACATACTTGAGCCAGGGAATTTAACAGGAGCCAGCTTGAGACAATAATTCCTCTAGGCCTTGTCAATAGTCTAATAACTCGAGGCAAGGCCAAATCCTCCTAAAATAGGGGGTGCAGTCCCAATCTGTCAGAAAGCTCTCTAATCCCATAATCTAACCTCAGTGGGAGCAGAGGAGTACTAACAGGTAGGCCCACCAGCTGACGCATTTAGCAATTTTCAACCATTGCCAAGTGAGTCGCACCTAGATTCCACCACAACTCTACACCATAAATGACTGTCACCAAGCCTGGAGGTTATAGATCTGTACGGCCGGCTGGATGGGGTGATACTGTGAGCTACATGACAACTTTAAAATGCCTCCCACCGCTTACTACATTTTTAATTGGTGTTGTGTTATATGAGCTTGCTACCCCAGGTGTGCAGTTCGCGTTATGCCTAAGTACACAAATGTGTGCCCATGTTCTAGTGGATCCCCTGCGAGAGTGAACTGATTCATGGTTGAATGGGCAGGTTTCAAAACCTTATAGTTGGGTTTGCTCTCATTATTCTCCAATCCCCTCATTTTACAGAAAAAAACTAAAACTGGTCCAACAACCTCTAGAGTCCCATGGGGGATTTACAGAGTAATAAAGTATCATCAGCAAACATGAGGGCAGGAACCCTCTTGTGTGTTTGTTTTGGTGGGTCATTATCACACTGTTCATGTACTATACATGGCCATTGAGTGTAAACATGGTGGGGGCCAATAAGCACCCCTGCCTGACTCGTTGGCCACTGGAAATTAATCAGTTAGCTCACCTGCGCTACCATGCCTCACCTGGGCATAGTTATTAATTTCTAATGCCTAATAAATAAAAACGGCAGTTTTCACTATGTCTTTCCTAAGGAGAAGAATAGATTTTATCTGTATGTATGATAAATCATATCTATTATGATTGGGAAATTCTAGTGGACAGTTTCAAAATCTTTAAATATGGGATCAACTAATTAATCACTTGTTTTTCTTAGGCCATTTTTTTACCAGCCTTTTTTTAATGTAATCTTGAAGTGTATGATAAGGTGCAATCTGAAACTGAGAGTAGAGAATCTTGTATTTTACCTTTTGGGGGATTTCGTTTTTTTATAATAGCACGGGGAATCAAAAATGTTAAAGTTTCTTACCTTTTTATTGATAATCGTATTATAAAAATATGGATGTGTCAAAGAAAATCATCTGAACTGCAAAATACATACAGCCATGTATAGCAAGAAGACATCTGGCAGCGCAAACCAGCCTTATATTCTGACACAGGTATAATGAGGCGCAGGGCTTTACAACGTGACGCATCTCCCTAGATGCATCAAATTGTAATGGGCCTCAATGTGGTGCATTGTTTACTACGCCACTGCGTCACAAAAAGTGAGGCGACAGTGGTGCAAAAGTGTCACAAGGGGCTTGTAAATCTGCCCCTTGGAGTTTATGGCATTGTGTCAGAGATTAAATAGTAATTCATACAGGAGGCACAGTGAAGACAGTTAGAGAAGAAAACATAATGCCTTGTCTGTAGAGTCTCTACATGTCAAGGTCTACCAGGCCCAGATCCTTTTAACTTGTATGATGGGTTTAACCGTTCTTGGTCTCTTTTGCCTGAATTTGGGTCTACTTCAATCTAATTTAAGAGTTTGGGGGCATTTAACATCACATCCAATCATTAAAGTTCTAGGAAATTCTACTAGATGCATTATTGAGTTGTAAGCCACTGATCATCCATTTTAGGAGCCTAAATAAAACAACAGTAAAAGAATTACAATAATGGCTCATCTTCATCCATCATCAGGGACTGTTATGACTAAGTTTCTAGCAAATGTCCTGCTTACTAGGATTGCTATTAGACTGTTGAGTGGCCAAGTCCAATGGTGAACCTGAAGGACTAAAAGGTGTCCAACTAAAAGATTTCTCCCCAAGTGTCTTACTTTGAGTTTCTTGTACTATTATTAGAAATGTCTTTTTGTTCCGCTAACCATGGAAAAAAACTGCCTTCATTTATTTCTGTTACTTCACCCTTTAACATTTAAGGATATATCCTTCAGCTTTGACATAAGCATGGATTTGGTGCAGCGTTTGTGTGTGAGTACTTTTCAACAATCGCTTAGTACTAGAGGAAAACAATATAAGTTTTCCTATTTTAACCCATGATGCCAACCTGCAGTGACTAACCCTATGACCCCTCCCTACTAACTTCTGTCAACCCCCTCAATAGTCCTGTATGTTGCCCATCAGCCGGTCCACCTGCTGCCATGAGCCACTCACCTCCCCACCGCCCAATCTGTGATGCTCACTCATTTGCTGCTGTTTAAAATGTAGTTTCCCCACCGCCAACTATGTATCCACTGTGTTTACCTCACAGATACATGCCTGCTAAGTACATTATTATAATGTTCTCCATTCCATCTTGTCCCTCGCCATCCCCCCTTGAATCCCTTTAAGGCATTTCTGAGCAGCTTCAATGTCATATAAGAATTAAAATCCAGCAATTAGGATTACTTGCAGACGTTCCCTTCAGCATTTGGAAGTTGAAAACGTCATATCAGGGAATGCTTGAAACCTATGGTTATTGCAAGTTAATTGCCTCTGATATGATTCTTTCTTGTATCCTAACATTGTAGAAGTTCACGAGAATACTCCTGGAGTATCTACTAATTCATCAGTTCTGATTAGATAGATCTACTAAGCAGAGCCCCCAGGATTTCGCAATTCGCAAAACAATTGCGAATTCTGCACTTTTGTAAAAGTGCCACATTTTTTTACAAAAGTGCCCACAAAATATGAAAAAAATAAAAAGCTGCTGTTCACCATCTGTTTATTGGGTCTGTGTTGCCACTGAGCCAGTAAAGAGAGGGTGAGCAACTGGCAAGCAGAGAGCAGAGGTGATACATTCATCTACTGTCTGCCTTTGAAATGCACCGAGCCCCCTCCTGAGCAATCTCAACCTCAACCTTCTCTGCCATCACCACAACCCGTTCTTCCCCTTCACCCCTCCCACCCCTCCACCCCTGCAGTCCTGCACGCCTAGGTTGTCTGGTGCCAAAAAGAGCATGTTACATATTGTTGCAATCTGCTCTCTTTGACAGTCACCAGCAGTGACATAGCAGAAGCCTTCGGTATTTTTGTGGCGGGCACGTTTCTTGCCCACCGCAAAAATCCTGGGGTATCTGACTAAGTGCATGACTATTGAAGCAGATATCTTTCTTTCTGGAATTCAAATGAACCTTAAAATTGCCCTCCTTTGTTGATTCACCTGGTCCTCTGTTCTCTAATAGCGTGACATTGTTTGGATGTCTGTTGCAGCAGATCTCCTTGGGTAGTCTCACAGTCTGAGACCCTCTTTCCACTATATCAAGTAGGAATCAACCTTCTTTTCTATCTCAAGCTTATTATTTAACAAGGATACCTGGTTCATCTTTAGTTCTTTGATTGTCGCTTGAATTATAAGGGTATTATAGAAGTATTTCGACTAACCCATTGGTTATGTTTGTGACTTTATTTGTAATCTTTGCTTCCTCAAGTCCTCTTGTATCTGAAGTGGTACACAGTTAGCTGAAAGAACACTTTCACACTTTGGCTGTATTTTCAGAATAGTTCTTTTTTTATGGTGCTTCCTGTTGCCTGTATTGAAGAAAATAAGGTGTTTTGTTTCTACCCCCATCTGCAGTAGCAGAATCTTCAGTTCCAGCATGGGGTCATCCAGAGGATTGCCGTTATTTTTGTCTTCCCCACTCAGTATGTCACCATACTCCCTAGAGGTGTAATTTGGGACTTTATCCACCACAGAATCATTGGTGACCTTGATTGGTGTCAACATTGTTTGAATTGAGCTTATCTCTGATATCAGGATGGCAGATGCGTTTCTTAATTTCCATGCACTATCCATCTGTGATTTTTCTATGTATGTTGCTCCAGGACCGGCAAATACAACTTTCTACGTGATGCTCTGTGCTGAAATTCAACACTGAAGATTCATGTTTACTTTGTTTACTTTGTTTAGGATACAGACGTAACTCTCTTACCAATATACGTTTTCAATATGGGAAGCCGTTCACGTCAAAATTACAGATCCCCATATACGACACCTTCTGAAATGCATATCGTGATGAAAATGATTATGACACACACCAGAATGAATATAATATATGTCAAGGTAAATATGACACCTGGCAGAGTGAATCTGACTTGAACCAAAACAAATATGAAACCTGGCAGAGTGAATATACTACTTAGTGATTAATATGGATAAAACACACTCTGAATTGAATAAGAGACATATTGAAATATACATTAATGATACTTTAATGAATATGACCCTCACTATAAACAATATAGCAATCAGTGAAACAAATACAATATGCATCAAAAAGAATGGGACATTCATTCAAATGACTAACATATGCCAAGAGGAATATGACATACAATAAAATGAAAATGACAGATTGAAATGAATATAAGTTACTGAAATGAATATATTATATTCTGAAAAGAATATAAGGCATATTGAAATTATAATATACACTGATATGAATGTAACACATGTTCCAATCAATATAAGTTAAGTTGAAATGGATATTACCTACATTGCAATGAATATGAGATATACAGAAATGAATAGGAGATGATTTCAAATGAATATGGCTTGTGTTGAAATGAATATAAGCCCCATTGAACTGAATTTAACATGCCTTAAAATGAGTATGAACAAAGCTGAAATTCTCATGACCTTTGTCAAAATTAATATGACATGCATTGAAATTATTATGCAACATATTCAAATGAATATGATGTATGTTAAAATGGATAAGTTGCATCTTAACATTTATATGACAAGTGGTAATATCAATATGACATCTATTGAAATAAATATAACATTGATTGAAAAAAATCGAACACATGTTAAAATGAATATGAAATGAGTTGAAATGAATTTGCCATGTTTTAAAATGAATACGAGTAAAATCAAAATGAATACAGCTTGCTTTGAAAGTGATTTGATACACATAGACATGATTATGATACGTGTTGAAATTGATATAATTCATGTTAAAATTAATATAAGATGTGCTATTTTGAATGAGACATCCATTGAAAGCAATATGATATATGCTAAGATGAATGGGACATGCATTGAAATGACTATGAGCCCCATTGAAATTGATTTAAAATGTCTTAAAATGAATATGACCAACAGCGAAAATAAAATTAAACTTGTCAAAATTAATATGTTATGCTTTGAAATGAATAAGATATACATCAAAATGGATATTTCATGTATTGAAATGAATATGACCTATATTGAAATGGATGTGGGCCATGTTAAAATGATTATGACAAGTGTTAAGGTGAATCTGGCATCCATTAAAATGAATATGACATTCATTGACAGGAATATGACACATGTTAAGATGAATATGAACCACTTTGAAATGAATATGGCACCTGTTAAAATGAATATATCCACATCAAAAGGAATATGACATTTATTAAAATGAATATGGCATTTTTTAAATGCATATGAAACTATTTGAGATAAATGTAACATGCTTTGAAATTAATAACCACATATCGAAATGAACACAAGCCATGTTTAAATAAATATGACCCCTGTCCAAATGTATATGGCTTGCAATGAACTTATGTTGATTTGCTTTAAAATTAATATTACATATTGAAATGAATATTTCATAGCCTGAAATGATATGATGAGGACTACATTGAATCAACTACAATTAATAACATACATTTAACAGAATATAAAACAAGGAACCAGTCTTTATCATGCATCCATTGCATGCATCTATTTGCAATGCAGGTAAGTAACAACAGGCTCCTGTCCCTTAGCGGCGTTGTCATTTGGCGGCGTCGCAGGAAGGCTGAAACAGCCTTGGGGCCTACAGCAGGCATCATGTTGTTGGATGTTAGTAAGCAGCTTGCCTGAGCCGCGAAGTGAGCCCCATGGCTGTTCCAGCCTTCCTGCGAGGACACCAAACGATGCCGCCGCTAAGGGACAGGAGCCTGTTGTTGGAGGAACAATCTGTGCAGCGGGGACCCGAGTCCTGCACCACGAGCCACTTGGTTGTAATTTTCTGCTACGGGGGCAAAGCGCTGCACCTCACTGAAGGAAAGTAGCCATGCCCACTGGGGCGGGCCCTCATCATCAAAATGGTGTCACAAACTGCTGTGCTTTTACCTCTCAAGTTTGGTGCCTCTGATGAAGTGCTCTGCATGAAACGCGTCAGGCTGGACTTCACCCCTGTGTTGCAGTGCTCCCCCTCGCTGTGTTTTCTCCAATAAAGATGGTAGGCTATTGACTCACCTGTCGTTGGGCTTCCTTCAAAGCAGGCATCATGTTGTTGGATATATATATATATATATATGGTTCAGATATGGTTTAGTAAATCATGGTGCATCCATGTTTTTCAAGTGCCATGCTTATACTTTAGAAACAGACACTAGTGTGGACATAACATAAATGATAATATGTGTAACGCTCTTGAGCGACACCCCCGCACCAGAAAATAAAAAATAAAAAATAAAATAAAAAGCCAATAAACAGCGAGGCAATAAAGTTTGTTGAAATGTGAAAAAACATATAAAAAACTACTATTCCCATAATGCACTATGAGAGGCATCAATGTGTATGTATATAAAGGGAAGGAGAGAAAGGACCAATGTACCATACTACCCTAATCAGGAACTACGGTTCGAAACGTGTAGGAGAAAGACACGTTTGTGAAATAAAACTATCTTGAATTTACCAAGAAGAGTGCCGTGAAATTACTCTTGTGATAATATATATATATATATATATATATATATATATATATATATATATATATATATATATCCAACACTTGCAGAAACCACTTCGGAATGAGGCCACCCAGAGATGAAATAGCTGTGACCTCGAGCAGGGGGGTGCCAGTCTGAAGCTCATTTGGCAGCTACAAAGCAAGGCAGGTGCCTTTTTGAACCCTGGGCATCATTTAATTTACAGTAATTGAACTCGAAGAAACGCACCCACTTGGGGAGATTAAACATGAACTACAGCGCCCAGAAGGCCTTTAGGCCACGCCCATGGAGGCAGGTGCGAAGAATGTATTTAAAGACTGAGGCGTTTCTTCCTGTTTTTCACTGTGCCACTGAAGAAAGGATTTGCTTCCTGAAACGCGTCTGGCAAGGATTATTGAAATGCGAGTTGGTTTCTTAAATGTGCTCCTGCTGGCAAGCTGTCGGAAATAAACGAGCATATTTCATCTCTGGGTGGCCTCATTCCGAAGTGGTTTCTGCAAGTGTTGGATATATATATATATATATATATATATATATATATATATATATATATATAAAGCAGATAACTCTGGGTAGTTCTCACGTTTAGGTGTAAAGCATCTCCTGTATAGAGCACTCTCAACACCAGCAACGCTCACCTCTAATGTCTGTTTTTCTATCAAAGTCTTTAAGTGTAGGATTAGCACAGTGCCATTCACACCAAGATAGAAAAGGGACTAAGGCGTTTGCCATTTCTACAGCAATGTTTTTAAACCTAGGACTATCACAGTGTTATCCAAGCCGAGCTGTAAAATGACAAAAGCCTTTCACCACTCCAGGTGCAGTATTACAGCTCTGAATAGGTAAAATACCAACCAAGCCAACCTGAAATTAACAAAAGCAACCCCTGACATGTGTTTCGCTGTCATTACAGCTCTTCAGAGAGGTTTAGCTTTGTCCAGACACAAGGTAGCACCCTGTTTAAGTCAAAACAATACCCTTTCAGGCTTAAAGTGCCACATAAATTGTCCAAAAAAGAAGCTGAGAACTCTGAGTAGTTCTCAAGTTTAGGTGGAAAGCAGCTCCTGTATAGAGGCCCCTCAACACCAACAACACTCTAAATTTGCTCACCTCAAATGTCTGCTTTTCTATCAAAGACTTTTATAAAAAGCAGACATCTGACACTTTAAATAAAACATCCGGGGTAAGAACACATGTAACAGGGGCAGTCCTGTTAGGGAAGAGTGGTGAAAGATAAATCAGGAATGATAGAGATCAGAAATGAAGGGGAGATGGATGGGGAGAAGGACTGAGACTAAGGCATGAAGAGTAAGTAGTGTTAGATGAGGAATACTGCATGAGGTATGAGGAGCAATAGATGAGTAGTGAAAAATGGGAAGTGAGGGATGAGTGATTAGGAGTGAAGGCTGAGAAATGAAGACTGAAGAGTAAGAATACAAAACCAAGGATGAGAAATGAGGAGTAAGGGATGAGAGTTAAAGAAGGAGAAATTGTGAGTGAGAGATTAAGACAGAGGTGTGAAAGGTTATTGAGGGAAAAGGGGGAATGAGTGAGGAGTAAAGGATGAAGAGTAAGAGAGAAGTGTAGGAAAAGCAGTGAGAGAAGAGAGCTAAGGAATGAGGTGTCGGATGATGACTGAGGGTTGAGGCCAGAGCAGTGAAAAAAGTGAAGAGTGTGGGACAAGAAATCTAGCACAAGAAGTAAGGAGTAAGGCATAAGTGTTGAGGTATTAGGAAGAAAAGAAGAGAAGTGAAGGTCTCATGATGAAGAAAGAGAAGTGAAAAAAAGAGAAATGAGGGGTTAGGGACAGGAAGCAAGAAATGAAGAGCAATAAGTTCAGACTGAGAAATGAGCAATGGGGGATGAAGATTGAGGGATGAAAAATCTGAAGTAAGGCATAGACAATAAAGAGGTGAAAATGAAAAGAATGTGCAGTGAGAGATGAGGAACGAGAGATGAAGAGTGAGGTACGAGGTGTGAAAGTAGAAGAGTGTGGCATAAGGTGAGGTACTAGAACTGATAAATAAGAATTGAATGGTGACAAGTGGAGAATGGGGGTTAAGGAGAGAGGTTTGATGAAAGAGGGGTGATCACTGAGTCATGAGGTCAAAGGAAATTGGATATATGGATGAGTGATAAGGAATGAGGAATAAGAACAGAGGCAT
The DNA here is from genome assembly GCF_964261635.1 of Lissotriton helveticus. NCBI lineage: Eukaryota > Metazoa > Chordata > Amphibia > Caudata > Salamandridae > Lissotriton > Lissotriton helveticus. The sequence continues at coordinate 1,828,883,252 of NC_136068.1, read as the reverse complement.
GTGGCGTGAGGTATTAGATTGCCTTAAAATAGACAGGGTGGTGAATATTTTAGGACATCATCATTTGTCAATTGAACTTATCACGCAAAGCGTAAAGAAAAGGTGAAATTCAAGAGATATAAAATGAGCGATATGGGGTGAAAGGTGAGGAAGAATGAAGGGAGCATGAGGGAAGAAGGATGAGGTTCCAGAGCTTCTGGAGCCTTGGATTGTTGTTGAGGACCCACTGGACCCACAAAAGGATCTTCTAGGAAGAAGATTCAGAAGTTTGAGATCATTTGGAGCATTTTTGTCAAAAACCTCCATAACTTGACCGACCTGTCGTCGAGAGCCAAGCAGGCGACGTCAAACCGTGACTGGCCCTCGTCATCGTAGTGTGCGCTATCACCTTGAATAGTTCTCCTGCCCTTCCCTAATGGAGAGCATAATCGGGGACACCCGTTCCTGTCAGGGGCTAGTTACTCCATCACATCCATGGCACCAAAACAATTTGAGGTGGGAACTGTAAAACTAACAGGCCTTATCACATGCTCAATGGGAGTCCTTACAGGGCCAATGCGAAGACATGACCTTTTTTTGTGCAAAATTATCACATTCCCTAACACAAGATGGTTTATAAAAATACCCCAGCTCGAATACCTGAATCCTAGACTCTCTTCTGAGTCAGGGAAGCAGGCCAAATAACCTCTGCACTACCTTGTGTGGATCTGAAGTTTATAATTATACAATCACTACAATGATCCTTGGATCCTGACCCCAACCGTGCCACTCTCCATGTGAGTAAAATCTCAGTAGCCATGTAATAGGGGAACTTCCCCTGTTGGGCCAGCCAATTTAAACATGTATTAGTCCTGACCCTCCTTCTGATTAATTGATTCACATTCAACTCAGAAACTCCTACCAAAACAAGTAAATATGGGCAAGATGCTGTGGTGAAATCAGTCAGTGTTTGCCTCTGCATGCATACTGGGGTATTTAGCATAGGTGGCTGTATCCTCGCAGCTCCAATGTTTTTTTTTGGTGCAGATTTATATAGCGCAAACTCGACCCAAAGGGTTTACATGAGCACCAGTTAGATACACAGGACACTTTTATGTTTTTGGTAGGCACGGTGAGATTAAGTGATTTGCCCAGAATCACAGGATGTGGAGTTGACCCGAGGCTCCAACCTTGGTTCCCAGCTCCAAGGTTGGCAGTCTAGCCATGAGACCACTCCCTCTCCCCTAAAGGACAATGAGGCCTTATTAACTCCTAACACTTTTGATATGTGCAAAGTACCCTTTACCATGGCTAATTACAGCATCTCTAGGTAAAGTGGCTGTGTGGCTAGTGTTAGAGTCCTTAAACAGTTTGAGTTGGCAGTTGGAGGTCATAATCTGGGCACCATTCTCTGCTACTGGTATTGAACATACAACTTGCTTTTGTTGGGATCAAACGCAATTGAGACCCATTTTGATGGGTTTCAACTGCACTGTCAATGAGGAAAGTTCTTTATGCAGATTTTTCTTAATTTTTCCAAAACAGGACTTCATGAGGTCCACAGCGAAAGGAGGTGTAAGCATGGTCCCCTCTAGGCTGGAATTATAAGGGTCAAAAATGTTCGAGTTAGCATATGAGCTAACAAGGGCTAGAGGGAACTGAGACGTGTGCTGCTGTTAGGTCGTTTGGTGGCTCAAGAAGTTCGAGATGTAACTTTCAGGCATGCCCCTGTTGGATTAGGGGCCGGATTTGCCTCCTTATCACTGGCTTGGTTATTACCCAACCCCAAATGGTCCACTGTACTATTTGTACCAGTTGAGCTGTATGATAAGGAGCCGTCCAAGCTTGCATCATTTGGGATTCCCAGAGACAATGTCCTCTTAGTCAGGGATATTTCTGTGGAAATGATCCCCATAGCCCTCTGCAACATTTTATCGATGCTGGTATTCTTAGACGGAGAAGGTGCTTTTGCCTCAACCTCCTGGGGTTTGCGTTTGCCCATAGTAATTTGGCATTATCAAAACCTCAAGATCACCAGACGCATTATCCAAAGAATAGCAACCAGGGTAGAGCTATACCCAAACATGTTAACAGATCCAAACTATTCAGCTCTCCAGTACAATATCAGAGAGCACTTACCCCAGGATCACGATGTCAGAGTGTGGTTCAAGCCTGCTCCGCGCTCTGATGGGTGTAGAACATACCCGTCCATGGCCCGTGCAGCGGGAGTTTGGGGATTGCTTTAAGTGCTAAAAAGGTTCCTACCCCTAGCCGCAGATGCAGGTGCGTGCCTCCTGGAGCGATGGCAGCTAGGATGTGGAGTCCCCAAGGAGTAAAATGGGGGAGGGATGGAGGCATTATGGGAATGTATATACACACTGATTCCAGGACAAAAGCTCCTAATGTAATAGTATCTGAATGTGCTATCTTGGCTCTATTTCAGCTTTGATGAATGCCACTATGCTTTAGAAGTGCCATCTTGATGTGTGAAAAAGATCTGTGAAAAGAGGGATACTGATGAAATGTTAATCTATTAAAATAAATGCTGTCCCATGTGTTAAGGTGCTGTCATTTGTTGTAGACAAGTGTACTGTTTTGAATAGAGTTAAAATAACACAAAAGCTCATTTGAAACTAAATAAAAAAATTAACATTACAGGATGGTTTAAATATAAGAACTCTTGAAATTGATATAAATAACAGTGAAACAAATAACACTGTTCTTGAAATGAATATGTGCATCACTGAAATCGAATATGAATCACATTGTGTTGCATAGAATGCTGAATGAACTGGATAAGGATGTGAATGAATTGGATACGGTGAATTGTGTGTATAACACATACTGAAAAGCACGTGACACTGACAGCCAATCGCAGCCGTATCCTCTGAGGAAGCTTTTTGGCTCAGGGAAGGTACTGTCCCGGCGCGCCTTTGGACGTGGGGTGAGGCGGATCCTGTTTGAAGGCCCCGGGCGCTGTGGCCCCTGCGCCCACACCATACCACAAGCTCTGCTCGCATTTAGGAACACCAGGAACAGCCTGGAAGAGTCCGTGCCCCTTATTGCCACTCGGGGCGAAGCCTTGATGACTGGTGCTATCAGCGGATGGAGGAGTGAGACGGGCCTGGACGGGCTTGCTTCGTGTTTTAAGCCTCTTTGGGCCCGTCACTGCCCTATAAACTGTCATGAACACTGCACTTCTCACGGCAGCGCAGCTCTGCAGCAGGGGTTGCGGCGCTCTCAGGTGTCCATCAGCGCATCCCCCGCCCCCCCCCCCCCCACCTGAGATCTACTCGAGTGTCGCTGCTGCTTCATAGCGAGAGTCACTGCTGCCCCCAGAGATGCATATTTTTAGAGGAGTGAGGCTGCGGTGATCACGGTGTCTGTCTGGGGCCATGAGCCCGGATGCACCAGCGGTGAGAGCACCGAGATTCTACTCTGCCTGCCCAGGCCAGGGCTCCGCTCTCCCCTTGTGAGCCCCTGTTGGTCAGCCGGCCCATGTACGGGGGAGGTACACGTCGCTACCTACGGATCTTTACTGGCGCCCTGTACGAGGCTCCTTTGCAACATGATTTCCATTCTGCTCCTAGCCCTGCAAGCTGTTAGCACACTTCTTATAAGGCCCTCAAAGTGGCGTGCCTTTAAATTCTAAAAGTGATGGAGATAGACACCTCGGCATCAGATCAGCGCTCGATTACATGGTGGTGCGCAATTTGCATCCTGGCTGCAAACATGGCTGCACGCTGAATCCGCATCCTTCCCGATATAGGCGGGAGACCACCGATTTCAAGGCTAGTCTTCCGCCTCCTGATTGCTGCAGAGAAAACCCAGATTCCTCTGTGGGCTTCCCAGGACAGGCACAGTTTATGTATGACTCAAAGTATCCCATACCAGTGCCAGTGACCTTCTCTTCCTGGAGGCCAGTGCACATTGTTGTCACGCTCTCTGCTGGCCATGACACTTTCTCCGTGCAATGGCCTAAGCAAATAGGCCTTGCCTAGTGTGTACAAGTGTGTGTACAAGTAAGTGGATTCTGGAAAAGGGAGGTAAGCAGTGTAATCAGTCAGGGAGCGGAGAGTCTTGAAGAAAAACCACTGATAAGGGTGAAAGTTGCAAAAACAGTGATTAGCTCTCTGGTGCTCAAGTGCAACGAGAGCAAGCAGTTCTTCCAAAAAATGCTCACTAGTCCAGCTATTTGCTTTTTCCAGGATGGTGGTACTTTCTTTTTCCGGCAGCATATTGCTCTTGTCTAGTGCGTAATTTGAATTGAGCTGAATCCAGGTGGTTATAGCGGGGCACAATTGGGTTGTAGCTGAAGGCAGTGTGAGTTTCTCTGTGGGGCACTATGGTTTTCAGTGGGGAGAGGATGTGACACCATGGCCAGAGCTGCCAACCTTAGAACTGAGGAACCAGGCTCGGCCTTCATAACCAGTCCACCAGAACACTCTCCTGAGGGAACAGATTCCCGTGCTAGACTTTAGAAGGCCCTGCTAGACCATATAAGCCCTGGTGTCTTAGCAGCAGCAGGGTTAACCTAGTGGTGGCAAGTTTGGGTTAACCTTGAAGGCCTGTCCACCACAACCCATACTGAAGTTCACCTCCAGTCTTGCGGGCAGGCCGAAGCAGCATACCCTAGAGAAACAGTGACTCTGTCACTGAGGTCACAGAACCCTTGAGGCCAGTCTGCCTCACACATTAGTACCTCCATTGTCCTTGTTTTATCAGTATTAGTGCAACGCACCAGGGATTGGCAATGCAGGATTTGCATGCACACCAAACTACGGGGCATATTTACAAGCACCTATCGCCACTACAGCATCACTTTCAGTGATGTTGTGATGGCGATAGTGGCCTCGCCTTATTTACAAGGCAACATTAAGCCACTTAATGTAGCTTAACGCTGGCTTGTAATTAAGGCAACTTTTCACACTGTATTTAGCGTGAAAGGGGAGGGGGAGGGCAATGGGTGTTTGTTGCGGTGGAATGCCCACAGCAACACCCATTGATTTTGATGCGGCACCCTATTTACAAGGGTGGCATAAATAGAAAACAGCTCCAAAATTAAGACCAGATAAAACCTGGTATTAAACAGGCGAAACAAGATTAAATGCTTTATTTCTTCCCGTTTTTGCTTTCTCCATGTGTGCTGCCTTGTGCAGCACACATAGGAACAGCAAATTGCCAATGATTGTTTATGTGCAGGAAGGTAGCCCTTCCTGCACATAAACAATCATTTTGAAAAAAAATGACATTTTATAACTTCTGTGTGTGCCACATTAAGTAGCACACATAAAAGCAGTGGCAGCTGGTGACATCGTAGAAGATTGGCTTGAGTGCCACTGGCAAGTGAGTGAGCTTGACAGACTGTCATAAAATGGGTTTGTGGGGGTTCGTCCTGTAGGAATTTTTATTTTTAAAGAGGACAAATGATGCATTTTCAAGCAAATTTGAGAAACCAAGAACTTTTACAAGGCACTTGTGAAAATGAAACTTAAAATATTAAAATACATAAAGATACTCCATATATTAGTGAATTAAAATTGTTCAACGGTTAGTGTAGTTTATAAATTCAAAGTGTACAATGCAGAAAGCAACGTCTGCCATTATCCTACCTGGACACAGGGTTGTCACTCTCTGCACTGCATCTGGTTGGCACTTAAAGCTGAAAATGTTCCTACAATAATGATTATGTAGTAACAAGCAAACACGTGGGCATTGCAAAATTAAAATGTTCATTATGGTTCGAGCAAAATGTTAACATGTAATTACGTATGTATTAAACTGAATGGTAGAAGCCTTCCTTCTCTTTATAACAAACTTTAGTTATGATGACACCAATAAAGAGAGTCATTTCATATAATGGATTTCCTTTCTCAGTGTTTACACAGTGCAGACTACAGCCTGAATCCATATGTCCTTCGATCAGTTACCAGGCCCGGTATTTATGTGCAAACAAATGGTTTGTATTTATAGCTTGAATTTGGACCTAAGTGTCTGCTTTAGGTAGTTTTATTCAGACTTAATTTATTTGTTAAGACTGAAACACAGACGTTTAAACTACTTTGGTGAAGGAATTAGCCCAGGCACCTTTCCTTTGATGCCACATCACACAGACAATCTACATACATTGCCACAATATCAACAACACTGATGATTTTTTAATACGTGCACAGGCAGCGCTCCATGAGCTGCTTAGTATTGCCTTCATTGCTTGCCTTGCCTGCTGTGCTTATGGCTTTCATTCAGGGGCAGGCCTGAGCTGAGAGTCGTTTAATTCAACAACACTACACGCAGGTAGAACACCACACGCTAGTTACTAAATACTATTTATTGCAATTAAGCACACCGATCTGAATCCCGATCCTTAAACATCTCACACTGCTGCCTTTCGACCGGAATAATACAGAAAGAACACATTGCGCACTGCAAGGCAGTTTAGTGGTAGTGTACAAGGTTAAACAGAAAGATAGATGTCCTTTGTGAGGTGGTAGTGTGAACAACATTGCAGATTTTTTTAAACACGTGCCATGCTACAGTAGCGCTACATGCACTTCTCTTATGATTGCACTGCTTGCCTCCCCTGTGACTGTGGCTTCTCATTTAGGGGCAGGTCTGACCTCTGGGTCAGATAATTCAACACCACCGTACACAGGCAGCACATCACAGACGAGTTGCTATGAGACATCCAATCAGAATAGCGATACATAATAATTTTAAACCGCTGCCTTTTGGCCAGGACCAACACACGGAAAGAATACTCGGGGCACTGCAGTCCAGTAGTAATAGTATAACTATGCGAAGAAAACACAAATTTCGTGACCTGTGCTATTTGATTGTGTACAAGGATGGACTATACAAGGGGGGGCCAATAGGCCCCCACGCAAGCATGGCGGGGCCTGGTCCCTCCCACAACCCGTCCCCTTCGGGGCCGCGTTCCCCGCCCCCTCGCCCCGGAAGTACTTGTGTGCTTCCGGGGCGAGGGGGCGGGGTCGCGGCGGCGAAGGGGTTAAGAGCCTGGGGAGCGCGGGAAGCGGCCTCTTTGTGCCCGCGCTCCCCAGGCTCGCTCCTCGCCCCACCGTGGGGCCGTTTAATTTTCTACTTTTTCTTTCAGGTCGATAGGAGATTGCGACCGACGCGTTGGAGTGGAGCACTGGATTTGTCGGCTGTGATCGAGCGCCCGGAGGAGTAATTTTCCGCTGTTGAGACAGTCGACCGGAGGAGCCCGTCTGAGGACTGCGGTGTGTGGGCGGCGATCTCGGGACGGTTTTTCCACAGAGCGGGGAGAGCAGAGGCGCAGCGCCGAGCCGAGGGCATTCTGACTGAGCGTTCGGGACACGAGGTATTTTGCGGGGCGGGCGGGCGGCCAGTCACCTTCATAGCGGTGATCGAAGGCCAAGTGTGTAAGGTGCCCTCAGCGTTAGGCACAAGTAAGTGCGCTTAAGTGAGCCTGTTATGATTTCATTTTTAAGTATTGCACAAGTCAGACGGGTGAGCGCTGTTTTGTCCGGGAAGGGAAACACTTCCGATTGAGCTGGGGTACGTGTTATTGGCCGCGCTGATTGTTTGCACCGGGTTACACGCGGAGATAAGTGCGACTGTTTTGGCTTCGTGATAATAATAAGCGAGGTAGTTTAATAATACGCATAATTCTGCCTGTGTTTGCATGTGTGGTCTCTCACTGTAATTTTGCAACAAACAAACGCTTAATTGGGGGTCAGTTACTGTGCCATATGGGGAGTGAAATTACGAATTCATGTTGTGAACAAGGTGTACTGCTCGATTCATAGCGCTTGCATTCGGGGGGGTACGGTTGTAGGTTACATTGGTGTAATACTGCGAATATAGGTGTAAACAGCACATTTAGGGGCGCTATTAATTGGATCGTGCTGAAGGGGTTTCTGATACTTTCTACATACCGATAGTTTTGTCAAGTGCTTGCAAATTAAGTATTGACGATTAAGCTGTTAATTACCCTGTGAGGGGAAGGACCTCCAGGGCAGCAAGGGAATTTGCATTACTGCCAATTAAGGTTTTGTGTGTCTATGCGAATTGGTGGGTAAGTGGAAGGGAATTTGCGAATATTATTTACCCGGTACGAGGTTTTTTCTAGTTCATGGTCATTAGTTGGAAAGGTAACGCTCTTTGTTTTTCAGGACTGCGAGACTAGATTGTGGTCGCCATACAGCAGCACAGGCGCTTTTCATCGGGTCAGGTATTGCAGGTCGTGCACCGCCATCTGGGTCAGGTACGGAGCACGGTGTGCTCATTAATATGTCTCAAAGACGGGGGCGTGGCAATCCAAATGTGGGTTTAGTGTTGCAAAAAATGATGCGCAGAATGTCTGCAATGGATAAGAGACTGGGGAAGGTTGATAAAATGGATAAGGCTTTAGCGGCCCTGGGGGCCAAGGTAGATGCCCAGGCCGGTCCATCTGGCAGACCCAAGCGGACGATAGTACCGCCCAAGCCAAGGGGCGTCTTTGTGACACCACCCAGGCGGGCAAGAAATAAGAGGGGGGGGGGGGCAGCCACAGAGTACTACTCCCATCTTACCTCTTGCTGCACCAATTCCGCCACCACAGGTACCCCCTGCTGCCCCATTCCCGCCACCTCAGGTCCCGGTGCCCGTTCCAGCCCCGGTGCCCCAGTTGCCAGTGGCAGTACCAAATGTGCCAGTGATACCAGCGGCGGCACCAGTGCCACCCGTCGCGCCACCACAGGCGCCGGTGCCCCTAGGTGCGGGCCCTACTCCACCTCCCGCGCCAGGGCCCGTGCCAATAGACCTGGCAGCTCAGGTGGCGGCTATTCTACCTTGGTTAGGGGGGGTGCGTTGCCGGTCAATACTGCTCTGACAGCGGAGCAACAAACATTGGTGACGCAGATATTGTTGGCTAGTGGTAGGGGCGCAACGCCGCCTGCACCGGTTTCTCCCCAAACAGGTCCAGCGATTGATGGAGGCAGTGCCAAGACTGCGGAAGCAATGTTACCCAACGACAATGGGAATGGTAAGGAGATTGCCCTGCCTTTGCTGGGCGAAGGAACATTGCCCTCTAGGGGTGAGTGCTTAGCACAGCATGTGTCACAGAGTGTAAAGGAATTGATATGGGCCGACAAGTATGTGAACATGTTTTCATTGCTGATAGATAACAGGGAATGGGAATATGCAAAATCGCAGAAGGATATGTTGTTGCCCAGTGAATGGAGAGCGAAGCTGTACAAGTTTAGGGTGGAAGAAAATCTCATCAACTGGCTGAGGGGTTTTGCAGTGTTCGGTGCAGTAATGGGCGAACGTTTTAAGGGGATGCAACCAGCCATGAACTGCTACCAAAGTAGGATAACAATGTTCCATGAGAATCATGCAGGGGATGTATGGAAGGAATATGATGTCGCGTTCAGAAAGTCCAAAGAATTTGATAAAACTTTATCATGGGACAAGGTAGACTCTATCTCATGGCACAATCAATTCGAGAAGGGTCAGGGGGCAAGCACAAGCACAAATGCGGGTAGAGGTTATTTCCCCAGGCCGCAGCAGGCGTTTCAACAGCCCTTTCGATCAGCACCAGGAGGGGAGGCGGCCCAAAAGCAGAGAGCAAATGGTGGGGCAAAGGGGGTATGTTGGGACTTCAATAGGCGGACATGCAACAGGGCACCAGGTACCTGTAAGTTCAGGCACGCATGTAGCGTATGTGGCCACACGTCCCACCCCGAAACAACATGCCGAAATAAAAATAGTGGTGCAGGAGGCAGGGGTAGGAGGAAACCTGAATAATAAGACCCACCCGCTGATAGCACATTCACCCATCCGGCTGTCAGCATTGATCCCCTGGTTGAACAGGTACCCGAATCACACGTCTGCTAGACTATTACAAGAGGGTTTCACACATGGTTTTCGAATTCCTGCTGGGGGGTATGTCGGGAGACCACAGTGTAGGAATCAGCTATCAGTCCTTGCCAATCCAACAGTGGTGTCAACAAAAATAGCTAAAGAGGTGCGTTTGGGGAGGGTAGCAGGACCATTTCACGTCATTCCCATGCAGAATTTTGTGTGCTCTCCTCTGGGGGTGGTGCCTAAGAAAGAACTAGGGGAATTTAGGCTCATCCACAACTTATCCGCACCAAGGGGGGCATCATTGAATGATGCTATTGATGACACAATTTGCTCTGTGAAGTATGCGTCCTTCGATCAGGCAGCGGGCATGCTGAGGAGTTTGGGCGCAGGTACAATGATGGCTAAGTCAGACATTGAGTCAGCCTTTAGACTACTCCCGGTTCATCCAGAGGACCAGCACCTACTGGGTTTCTCCTTTCAGGGAAAGTACTACGTGGATAAGTGTATGCCCATGGGTTGCTCAATTTCATGTGCTTATTTTGAACAGTTTAGCTCCTTTTTGGAATGGGCATTAAGACAACATACGGGTCACCAGTGGGTGATGCACTACCTGGATGACTTTCTTTTTCTGGGCCCGGCGGGTTCACGGGAGTGTGCGTTGGCATTGCAGGAATTTTGCGTGCTCATGCGCTCTTTCGGGGTCCCGTTGGCGCAGGGGAAGACAGTTGGACCAGTGACATGCCTGGAATTTTTAGGCATCGAACTGGATTCTGTGGAGGGGTGTTTTAGATTACCAGCAGAAAAGATCCAAAAATTCAAACAGACTCTAGGACTGTGCTTACAAGCGAAAAAGGTGAATTTGGGGCTGTTGCAGCAGACAGTAGGACAGTTGAATTTTGCGTTGAGAGTAATTCCTATGGCTCGCCCATTTTCACGCTCAATTGCACAGGCCATGAGGGGTCTTCGTGAAAAACATCACCGGACACGGCTGTCTGCTGAGGTGCGCCAGGACATGCGGATATGGATGGCATTCCTGGCGGATTTCAATGGAAGAGTGCTGTGGGGTGCACCTACGGTGTCTTCGGCGGACATTGGTTTATGGACCGATGCGGCGGGCAGTGTGGGGTTTGGTGCCATCCTTGGCAAGAAATGGGTGGCGCAGAAGTGGCCCGCCTGGTGGGAGGAGAGCGGGCTGACGGTGAACATTGGTTTCCTCGAGCTCTTCCCAATCTGGGTGGCACTGAAAGTCTGGCCCGAGGAACTGGCCAACAGATCGGTAATATTCTGGTCAGACAATATGTCAGTGGTTGAATGCATCAACCAACAAGCTGCAAGGTGTCCACTCATTTTACGCTTGATAAAAGAGATTGTATTGTGTTGCATGACAAGGAATGTACTTTTCAGAGCAAAACATGTCCCAGGGGTGCTAAACAATGCAGCTGATGCCCTTTCTCGCTTTAAGATGCAGGTGTTCAGGGATCACTTGCCGGAGGCAGAGACAGCGCCAGCCCAATTCCCGGCGATTCTTTGGCAAATTGGTGCCCCCAGCTACATGACCTCGTGGCAGCCAGCCTAGCACCCAAGACCAGGACGGCATACGAAGGGGCGTTCAGGTCTTACTGTCACTTTCTGGGACAAGGCTGGGAGAGTAGTTGGACTATGGAGGCGAGCTTCAATGAGTATTTAGGCAGCTTACACAAGGAAGGGCGCACGGTGGCAACAGCCAACAGGCACAAGGCCGCTATCTCCTTTTTCGCACGGGCACGGGGGGGCAGGGACCCTACACACAGCTTTCAGGCCCACAGGGCATTAAAAGGATGGCGGCGCTTGCAGCCCCCCTCCATAGATTCCAGGAAACCCATAGGTTTTGAACGTCTGTCTGCTGTTCTCCGCGCGCTGCCGGACACATGTAGCTCTACGTCTGAGGTGGGCCTATTTAAAGCTGCTTTCTCTTTAGCCTTCTATGGGGCATTCAGGGTAGGTGAACTCGTGGCGGCCAACAAAGGTGATAAGATAGGCGGCCTTCAGCTGCAGGATATCAGCATAAGGGGCGACACTATGTGGATCAGCATCAGGAAATCTAAAACTGATCAGAACGCTAGGGGCCAAAGTTTGGCGTTACATCGGGCAAAGAACAATCCCTGCTGCCCGGTGACGCATGTGGAGGATCTAATAAGACAGCGGGCACAGGAGTGTGTGGGGTCACTGCTAATGCATGTGGATGGGACTCCTCTGACCAGGTTTCAGTTCCAGAGGGTACTAGCCATGAGCATGGCAAAAGCGGGCTATAATCACAAAGAGTTTGGGACACACTCTTTCCGGATAGGGGCAGCCACAGAAGCAACAGCTAGGGGTTTGACCACAAAGAGTGTGCAAAGAATTGGGAGATGGTCCTCAAGCGCTTATAAACGCTACGTGCGGTTGCACATGTTGTGAGAGCTGCCGCCATGTGGAGTATTGCTAATACCTGCTGTTTTTCTGGTTATTTACAGTTTCACGGGCCTGTGACGCAGGACGGAAACTACCCATGGAGCATCAAGGCAACTTTACTACAGCATGGAGGGACCAGGAGGACAGACAGAAGACCGTAGTCATCTGGGTAGTGGGGCATTCATATGTCAAACGTGCTAACAAAATTTTTCTTGCAGGTTCAGGCAAACAAAGGGTGGAAAGTAGGGGGTGCAGGGTCTCCTTCCATGGCAGGGGGGGGCTCCGCCTCAATCAGTTCAGGGACTATATGTCGGACTTACTAGCGCGACATACTACACCACCCTCGGCGGTAATACTTCACTTAGGGGGAAATGATCTGGCAGGTGTGGGCAGAAGGGTCCTCCTGGAAGAAATTATATCTGCAGCGGGTTGGCTAGCAAAGCGGTTACCAGGTAGTGTTGTAGTATGGTCACAACTGATACCAAGGATGCAATGGAGGGGGGGAAACTCAGTCAGCGCGTTGAACAGCTCGTTAAAGAGGGTCAACAACAAGCTGGACAGGTTATTTAGGACTCCGGTCTTGCAGACCATCCCTCACGGTTGCATTTGGGGGGAACACTTCTACCTGCGGGATGGGGTGCACTTAACAGAGGAGGGGAATGCCCTTTTTATAAGAAACATCCTGGCATGGGTGGAGGTTTTTGCAGGAAGGGTATGACCTTTCTAGAAGGGGGGAGTTCTGGGGGGGGGCCAGATAGTCGGTTAACTACCTGGCCTGTGGCGGTAAGGTCATTAATCGGTGAGCAGCATTTTAAGGTCCTTACGGGGGGGGCGGACCCATTCACGAAAGGGGCCGCCCGCGGGAGGGGCCATTTGGTCTCTCTCAGAACTTCAGGGGCAGGAGATGGTCTCCATTAATTTAAAGGGTGCGGGGGAGGGAGTCTACGCTTTCCTCAGGCTGGTAGCCACCCCTCACAACACTATGACGTCATTAAGGTGCGCGAGTGTCTGGGCCCTCCTGTTATGGTTAAATGGAGTTCGGGGAGCGCACGTGGGTGTAACGTGCCCTGGGTTGCGCATGCGCATCTTCAACGCGAGAGCGCAGCTGTAAAAGGATCTGACACCGGTTGGCGACCTTGCCGTAGGCCTTTATTAAAGTTATTAAAAAGTTATTAAAAAGTATTGGAAATATTAGAATGCAGTTTAATTTTCAGGATGATTAGATTACGTTAGGAGACACGCTGTATTAGCTATTTGTTAAGGTTAGCCCATCATACCATGTCGAAACGGATGTCAATCTAATATTCTGAAAAGTGTGCATTTTAATAATTATCAGAAATGTTTATTTGATTAAAATTTTTGATTTGTTTTTATATTTTAATAAATACGGCCAGGGGGGGGGCCCCGTACCCCCCCTTGACTTCCAAAGACCCCCATGTGTTGACTGGTTGAATTGGGTAATTCGGTCAGTGTTCAAGGGGGGAGGTGGCCGGCAGTCCAAGACCATGATACAAGGGGGGGCCAATAGGCCCCCACGCAAGCATGGCGGGGCCCGGTCCCTCCCACAACCCGTCCCCTTCGGGGCCGCGTTCCCCGCCCCCTCGCCCCGGAAGTACTTGTGTGCTTCCGGGGCGAGGGGGCGGGGTCGCGGCGGCGAAGGGGTTAAGAGCCTGGGGAGCGCGGGAAGCGGCCTCTTTGTGCCCGCGCTCCCCAGGCTCGCTCCTCGCCCCACCGTGGGGCCGTTTAATTTTCCCCACCCTCCATCCCTTATTTAGCAGACCTTGGGGCTTGGCAAATGGTGAGTATCAGGTTTTGTCAATGTGCCGGTACATAGATGTAAGGGGGACTTGATCCAGTATGCCTGGAATTTCCTGTGTACTGGAAGGAAATACAGAATTTAAACGTTGGTGCAGTGCCGTGATTTTAACCAATTTTTCCTTAGGCCCCTTTTTCCCGCTTACAGGAGTAATTATATATGTAGATGTTATGCTTTGCTGTGTGTTAACAATTTTATCCTTAGGCCTTTTTTCCTTTTAGAATAGCATTGTCGTATTTATTATGTGTGTCTGGCGGTAAGGTCATTAATCGGTGAGCAGCATTTTAAGGTCCTTACGGGGGAGGCGGACCCATTCACGAAAGGGGCCGCCCGCGGGAGGGGCCATTTGGTCTCTCTCAGAACTTCAGGGGCAGGAGATGGTCTCCATTAATTTAAAGGGTGCGGGGGAGGGAGTCTACGCTTTCCTCAGGCTGGTAGCCACCCCTCACAACACTATGACGTCATTAAGGTGCGCGAGTGTCTGGGCCCTCCTGTTATGGTTAAATGGAGTTCGGGGAGCGCACGTGGGTGTAACGTGCCCTGGGTTGCGCATGCGCATCTTCAACGCGAGAGCGCAGCTGTAAAAGGATCTGACACCGGTTGGCGACCTTGCCGTAGGCCTTTATTAAAGTTATTAAAAAGTTATTAAAAAGTATTGGAAATATTAGAATGCAGTTTAATTTTCAGGATGATTAGATTACGTTAGGAGACACGCTGTATTAGCTATTTGTTAAGGTTAGCCCATCATACCATGTCGAAACGGATGTCAATCTAATATTCTGAAAAGTGTGCATTTTAATAATTATCAGAAATGTTTATTTGATTAAAATTTTTGATTTGTTTTTATATTTTAATAAATACGGCCAGGGGGGGGGCCCCGTACCCCCCCTTGACTTCCAAAGACCCCCATGTGTTGACTGGTTGAATTGGGTAATTCGGTCAGTGTTCAAGGGGGGAGGTGGCCGGCAGTCCAAGACCATGTTACAAAGGCGAGGTCTCGTAGGCCCGCTCGGAGTTTAAGTTAACCTGTGATTTATTGTGACAGGCCTGATCAGAGGGTCACATAATGCAAGACTTACACACAACACATAGTGACATACTAGTTGTGAAACGCTATTTCACTGCGCTTATTTTTACAGATCCATCCGACTCTCGATCCTTACTTACTTTTTGGGACAAACACAGACAAAACACACGGTGAAGTGAGTGCAGTAGAGGAAAATTAAAACATCCTTATTCTTGGTATTTGAAATACCACAATTGTGTTTTTTACTATGTTGCTGCTTAACTTTGCAAAGGCGAGTAGCTGAGGCCCGCTCTGAGCTTGAGTTTACCGTCTTATTACTTTGTGAGATGGTAGTGTGCAGCAAGGCCCACCCAGCTTAACCGCCAGTTTGTAACTCGTCGTGGACTGTGTGACGCAGTAAGTAATTATAATTCATAAAACAGCAGGGGAGATCTTTCAATGACCTTTTAAAAAAAAAAAAAGCAAACATTTAAACTTCAGGGATGTCATGGCACAGAATAAAGACACTGCATCCCCACAATCAGGACTGCACTGCCCAAAAAAACCATTATGCCACACACAGTTTGTCTAATCAAAATGACCCATGTGAGTTAGTTGCAGGCAGCAAAGCCTGAAGATATTATCAATGACAGCATGTCAGACCAAGATTAGAGTCCAAGAACTCTAAATAGCACCTGCTCTAGCTTTTAGAAAATCGGGCTTCCTCATCTCTACAATAATAACATAATACTTATAAATGCAAAACAAATTTTCATCTTTAGTTAAAAAAAATTCACAAACAGCCTCAGAAACGTATATCTTATAAATGTCCTCCTACATTTTCTACACCATGGTGGGAGTCTCACGCCAACTCAGAGAGCTGTCTTCTTGCCAGGAAGACACTTGCCTGGAACCACTACGTCTTTTCCACCTCTCCTTCTCCTGCAGTGCCGTTAGTGACGCTGCATGCAGAGAGAAAGGGAGGGAACAGCAGGCGACAGAATAGCCAATCCCTGCATGGCTCCATATTTGAGCTGTGCAGTGATAGGCCAAATGCTCCATGGACCCAACCTCCCCAACCCGCCCTGCTTCATGTACAGGAGGACAGGGCCTAACTGCGAGTCCTGGCCAATCCAGACACTGCTAAGAGCAGACCAGGATTGGATCGAACAGGTGAACCCAGCGCTCATTCCGAGTGCAGGGGCCTGCGGCTGGGATCCACCCCCCACTCACTATGTAAAAATAATGAGAGGCCAGTCTAATGAGCATGTCGGGTTGGCCACGGAAAGACAGTTAGCCAACCTGGTTTGCACACCTCGAAGTGTACGTGCGTTGACGAAGTGAGCCTGTATTCCTGATTGCATGTCAATTACCTTCAAGCCGCACCCTCTCGATCACGATGTAAGCAAACCAGCCCGCAGCTGATTATAAAAAATGAATGCCCAGCGGACGAAACGAAAACTTTTGACTACAATTATTTACATTAAATTCAGGAGTTGGGGGGCAACGCCCCAACACCCTAATGAGGGAGCCGCCACTGCATACAAGTTACTAAAATGGAATTCAAATATTGTTTATGTGCAGGTCCCCCATCCTGCACATAAACAATCTCCCCCTCAACACGGGCACCCTTGCACTATGGTGTAAGGGTGCCTGCGTTTGCGCTAGGTAGCCAAAGTTGGTGCCAACACATGTGGAAACGCAGGGCTGCCCCATATTCGACTAAATGTGGTACATCCCTGCATTTAAAAGTGATGAGACGTGTCGTTAGTCTTCTTGGCTTAACGATATGCTTCACCACTTTATTGTAAATATGCCCCTACATTCACAAACTTCATGGTCTCTCTGCTTCATGCACAATGTGAAAAGCCAAACAAATACTAGAAATTGGGATGTTTTGCTCCTTCTGGCCGCACCTCTGACCTAGATGCTCTGCGGGTGTCTACTGTATTAAACAAGTTAACAATCTATAGTCCAACAAGAGCAAGTGGGCAGGAGCCCAGAGGCACTCCCATGCCATGAGAAAATGGATATACTATACCTGTTGCAGTTCCTGCAATGGGTGAGTGCTGCTCACATCAGAGGAAGGACCTGTTTGTGCTGGCTCCCGAGACTGATAAGATGCACAAAAGAAATACCCTGCAAATAATAGAAGAGATGAGGGTTTACTACTCTAGAGTAGTCCTCGAATACTTGGTGAGTGTTTGCCAACCACACAGTACTTCTGACAAATGGGGAGAGTAAAAATATGGGCATGTTACACACACGCAAACATCCTAGAACAGCAAAGAGGGAGATTTTGAAAACAAAAATCGAGCAAAGGTTTATTTCCCCTTGACTTCTAATGAAGCATGGGCAATTTCAAAATAGAGACCCCTAAATTAATGCCATTTGTGTCTTCAGAATCGGGAGTCTCCAAGTCTGTTGGCATGTATGTGTTAGTGCAAATTAGGATCTTGAACAAACATGGGCCCGCAACCATGGACATTTGGGCTTCCGTTTGTCCCTATCTATAACCATTTTGGTCTTGGGCACAGAGAAAATGTCAACTGATCTCGAGCGAGCGATAGATAAAGCACTATAATGTCCCCTCTGCCTGCCTTTTGAAAAAGCAGCCAAGCAGTCTCATGTCATGTTCGACTCCTTCAGCCAGCCCTAGCTAAGTAGCCCAAAAAGCCTGGACTTGGGGATTCTGTCGACAGGGACTGCTCTTGTGTGAGTAGGACACGTTCACTCTGCCTTTCACAGCGCTTTCTCTGTGCTCCTGACCTGTACAGAAAAAAAAGTATATTTACATTTCTGATATCTGATCCTGCTGCAGCACATGTGCAAATCCCACACATGACAATAGTGCTGATTCAGGCCTCATTAGACGTCAATGGGAGAAAAACATTCTCCCGATTATTTTTTGAAAAACCTCCCACTTTCCTCTTCTAACATATTGGCATGAATGTGAGTGCTTTGATAGTATGCACTCCTCTTCTGACTCTCAGTGCGGCATTCTGTCTGTGTGGCCACCATGATTCCTACCTCAGGATAGGGGTTAATTGCTTTTCACTGCTGACCGAAGGGCTGAGACATACCTACTGCATACACTCTCCCTGCAAAGCTGTTTACTAGCCCTCTCTAACCTTTCCATAATGTCCTGGCCTCCCGAGCATCAGGTGTTTATTCTGAGGAGGCACACTGGGTGTATGAGTACCTCTCAGACTGCTGCCTGGCACTACTGTGGTGTCACAGGACTTCCATCCTCTTACCATGCCAGTGGAGGCTTTGTTTCTACTAAGTTGCTCCTGAAGAAAGATAACACTGGAGGACCCTTGATGAGTGTACTCTACTTTCCAGAGTGCTCTCTATTATGTATATGCACCCAGTGGGGGGTCCCTTTAGGGCTCCAGGGCTATGCCCCCCTTGGTTACACCAAGAGTGAATAATAATCATTTATTCACTTTGGTATAAAAAGAAAATGCTGTCTAGCAGCAGCTTAAGGCATCTCTGTTAGAGACTGTTGGAAAATGAGGCAGTATCTGTGAGGCCTGCACAAATAACATTTCTACATTTGTCCTTCACGGGAAACCAAACACCCCATTGTAGTGCTTGACTCTCAGAGAGTAGTGTTGCAGAGCAGTGTAAGGCTTACTCAAGGGAGGTGGCGTGGGCTAGTAATCACCATTTACCAGTACTCAGAACTAACACTCAATAATTGATTGTTCAGTCAGTACTATGCTTTATAAAAGGAAGAGCACTACTCAATACCATGCAACAATTTGCAAATATACATAAGCTGTTAGAATTACTTCATGGCATTGCATAACATGGGGTCTAGTACCGCCACTCCGATGTATGCACATCATCTTGCCCCCAGATGCAGTAGGTTGACCATAACCTAAAGTGAGGGCCCTGCCCACTTGCACCATACCAGTGGCAACCTACCCCATTATGTAAACAAGCATATTTAATGGGAACACCTGCCATAGTGACACATAACCCTGACTGAGCCTCTCATACTGACCATACAGTATACACCCCTGAATCACAGTGGCTAACAATCTGGGCTGTTCATCACTTAATGCAGTAGCAGGAATACATGTGTAGGCATCACTTAGACTGACAGTAGTTAATATATCTGTTCACATTGATAATGGAATAAAATTAAAGCCCCTGAAAGGCATCACAGTTGTAATAATAGGATTATGCATGTACAACCCGGAACCCTAGCAGGAATGCTTAGCAACCCAACCCACTTTGTTTATGTCTTCACATTATACATGTGACTTCCAGTCCCCAAAAGATATGCTATTCCTGAATGTACCAACTGTGCAAGTACACCTTCCCACATCTAGGGGATCACCTCAGTGACAATCCATGTTAGACACTGCACACTTCATTGCAACCCTAAGCGGCAGCTCCTGATAGTTAGAACAAAAGTTTCAGCATGAGGTAGGTTTTAAAACAGAGATGAACCATTGAGAGGTAGTCTCCTTTGAGTCCCCCAGAGACTGAGGGTGGGGATGTTCGATTTTTGTGCTGGGGGAGTCTGCATTGCTCCTGCACCTCCCCCTGCACCTTTGCATGCATTTTGTGAAGACCCCACACCACCAACAAGCTGGTTTTCTCTGCAGGCCTTCCTGGGCCCTGCAGGGAATTTTGGGGCATTTTCCTCATGTAACAGAGCAGTGGTTCCCCCGCTGCTCCGGGAGAGCCGTGCTGCCATCGTTGGTGGCCTCACAGCACTTCTGCACCCGTTGCGGGTCTGGTCCCACCCGGGCCCCTTTCTTCACAGGTGAGGGATTGCAGCTCGGGGACTCCCCCCCGGTTGCTCCTGCCAGCTCCCCTCTGGCCTGCACCCTTCTGTGCAGCTGGGGGAGCCAGGGCGTCAATCTGGTCAGCCTGCTCCTGCGAGCATACATGGAGGCTGCTGCTGGTCCGGCAGGACCTTCTCCCCCGCCTTCCTCCTACCACAGGGGGAGTGCAGCAGCACTCCCCCTCCTTCTGGCATCACTGAGGCCCAAAGTTGGGGGTCCCGAGCCCCTAGGAGGTCTTCACTGGGAGTGCGACGGCGCTCCCCGACTTCTTCGTCGGTGGCAGGATAGGCTCCTGGGTACCTTCACAACGTTCTCTTCTTCTGGGGGCAGCCCCGGGACCTGACCCACTACGGGGGCACATCTAAGACCAGCGGCGGAGACCCACGTGCTCCGTCGTCAGTCAGCTCAGAGACCAAAGGTCACCTGCTTTCTGGGGGCATATCTCCAGGGAACCGATTTCCACCATTCTGACCTCTTCGTTCTCCTGGTGGCCAGCCCTAGCCACTTTGAGCTCTCTTCACCACCCTACTACCCCCCCAGGAGGGTGGGCTTGTCAGGGAGCTGCCTTCGGTAGCTCCCTGTGCCAGCCTTTCACCTGGCTCTCCATCTGGGCCTCTCATCTCCTTGCGTAGAGGCCCAGAATTCTCTTCACTGGCCCTGGACTCCCTGAAAGGCACAGTCCAGGGTCTTGGGACAGTCAGGAGGTTCCTCCTTCCAACTGCCCATAGCACCAGTCTTCCTCAGCAAGACCGCACCCCAGAGAGAGCTCCTCTTCTGTTGAAGACCTTTTAAAAGAATTTTGAAGAAGAAGAAGAAGTGGCATTTATAGAGCGCATGGCTACCCATGGGCATCCCAGCGCTAAAAATTACAGAAGGTTTTTGAGATCTATCTAGGAAAGAACCAGGTATTCAACAACTTGCGAAAGGTCATATGATTAGTTTCTTTCCGCAGTTGAAGAGGAAGAGAATTCCAAAGTTTGGCGGCATTATAAGAGAAAAGCCGACCTCCACTTTGGGCTCTTTTGATCCTTGGGACAAAGGCCAAGTGCAGTTCACCTGAACGTAAAGGCCTATTGGGAAGGTATATTTTGACTGAAGGGGAGATGATCTTAGGTCCCTTCCCTCCAAGCAGTCTGTGGGTAATACAGAGAGCTTTGAAGTGGACTCTCTCCCGGATGGGCAAACAATGTAGAGCTTTCATGGCTGGCTTGGCTGACTGTTGATATGGCGTGCCCATAAGGGTTCTTGCTGCACAGTTCTGAATCATTTGAAGCTTGGAAAGTACTGCCTCTGGGGCACCCAAATAGAGTGCATTATTGAAGTCCATCGAGATAGAATAAGCTCTTGCACTACACTTTATCTAGCTTGAAAAGGAAGTAGGGAAAGTACTTTACGTAGCATTTTAAGCATGCCAAAACAGGTCGCAACTACCTTCCTGGCTTGGAATTTAAGAATAAGATCTGAAACCCAAACTCATTATGTTTGGTATGGGAACGGGTGCTCATCCCATAATGGTCGGCGACATCTCAATTGGTCTGAATAATGAAGAATTACCAAGAATCATGAGCTCTGTCTTAGGGGCTGGCAGGAAGGCCCTTTTTTTTTGTAAATATATTTTTATTGCAGCAAATCAGGTAATACAAACAAAGCATTAGCATCAATTCCCTCAGTGCTCGGTATATCCATTAGTCTTCTTCACTTGTTCCACACAGCCGTTTAGCTCACACCCCAGAGGTCGAGCGGCGCAACCGGAAATGAGAACTCGTAGAAGGAGAGATAGTATGCCTCCGTAGCATCTGGGTGTTCTTGAAATGGCAATGCTACTTTCCAGCTCACCTTGTCTTGCCCCCACGCACAATTCCTAGTGTGATCAGTAAATATTCATCTGCATTGCTGCCCAACAATCTTCACCCGTTCAAGCTGCTAAACCTCGCCTTACCCTCTCCCCCCCTGAAACTACCCCTCCCACCCTTAACTCTGCCCCCCACCACCCCAAACGTGCCAGCGGAACATCAGTGCGCATCTACACCCATCTCAATCAATCCAGACCCGAAACAGACTACCAGGAGCAATCAACTAACATTATTCAGTCAACACCTAGGAAATAGGGGAATTAGGAAGGGGGACTAGGACCCCATCTCATCAGGCGGCCGGTTTACCGGAGCAGGACTATGCTCTGGGGTGTCCGCCTCGTCTACGTCTAAAAGTGCAAACTCCAAGATCAGCCCCTCCCACGCCCTTGCCCCCTCCAGAGCCACTTCATTGTCTGTCCTAAGTGCAGCTTGCATACGCAGCTCCCCCTCGCACCGGGCCCACTTGAGAAGCTCAGCCTTCCACTTCTCCACCGCAGGGCCCCTATTCACCTTCCATTGGGACGTTATGGCCCGCTTCGCTAGGAGTAGCCCAAGGTCCAGGAACTTGCTAGTAATCTTGTTCCTCGATGTGTGTGGGAACCAGTGTAGGATGCAGTGCGCCATGGTGTATTGCAAATCTCTCTCCGTAACCTCCTGCAGGCTGTCCACAACTTCCCGCCAAAAGGAACCCAGGGCTGGGCAGGACCAGAACATGTGTCGGAAATCAGCTAAGTCCGCCGGACAACGCGGACAGGCCGCCGGGTGGGCCGGGAAATATGTGTGTAGTTTGTCAGGGGTCAGGTAAGCCCTGTGTAGGACATAGAGGTGCACCAGCTGAAATCTAGCGTTACGCGTCCCGTTGCGGACCTGGGCCACTATACCGTTCCACGCCTCCTCAGGTATTTCCGTCGATAAGTCAGCCTCCCATTTCGACTTCAGGGTTAGTAGTGGGGTGACCGTCTCCGAGACCATGCGCCTGTATAGGCACGTGACTGCCTTGATCGTCCCCGTCATCATCACCACATATTGGCAGCCCAGGGACAGTGGCGGCTCTGTCATGCCCGACTTCCAGTGCCTGCGGATCGCCGCCGTTAGCGCCGCATGAAGGAGAAAGTCTCCCCCCGCCAGATCAAAGCGGTCTTTCAGAAGGTCAAAGGGCAGCAGGACGCCGTCCTCGTAGAGGTCCCCCATAGACGAGAGTCCGTGCAGTTCCCATCCACCGAGCCCATGCCACGAGCCCCCATGCGGTAGCGCCCCGCACAGCCTGAGCGGGATCTCAGGGGCGTAAGGGATCTTAATATGGCCCCTTCGACGATATCTGTTCCAGCATTTCCGGGCCGTCGCAAATTCCTGAGTGAGGTGGAAATCTCCCATTGGGAGCCCCAGAACAATCCGGGAAAGTACCTGAACCGGGCCCGTCGGCTCCCCCACTCCATCCTCTCCTTGTCTGGCCCTCGCAATCCATTGCGTCAGCCATTGTAACTGGGCCGCAAGGTAGTATAGCTCGTAATCCGGCACCGCCAGCCCTCCTTCTTCTCGGGGGCGGAGGAGCGTACTGTGAGCCACCCTACGCCGGCCCGCCCCCCACAGGAAACCAATTACCAATGACCGCAGCCGCCGGAAGTAACTTGCCGGGATCCATATCGGGAGGGTCCTGAAGAAATACAGCAGCCTCGGCAGGGTCACCATCTTAAGAAGTGCCACTCTGCCCATTAGCGACAGCGGGAGCGTGCTCCAAACATCTAGGTTCTCCTTAGTATGTCTGATCGCCGACCCAATATTTCCCTCAAGAATGTCCTTCTCGTCATGGAAGATTGAGGTCCCTAGATATCGCAGGCCCCGTTCCTCCCATGTCACCCCCTCCGTGGCCTGTGGGTACAACCTACGCGGGCGGGCCGGGAACAGGCAGGACTTCGCCCAGTTCACCCTGAGGCCCGACACCCCGCTCAACGATTGAAGAAGGGTTTTTGCGCCCCGGAGCGAGTCCGTGGAGTCCGCCAGGAACATCAGCAGGTCATCTGCATATAATGCGATGTGGTGCACTTGCCCATAAACATCCAGCCCCGAATATGCCCGGCCCAACCGGGCTCGCGCCGCGAGGGGTTCAACGGCCATGGCGAACAAGAGGGGGGAGAGAGGACACCCCTGGCGGGTGCCCCTGCCCACTGCACACAACTCAGAGATAACTCTCCCAGTTCTGACCCTCGCTGTTGTGTTCCGGTATAGCAGCTCCGTCCAATCCACAAAGCCCTCGCCCAGGCCCAGTGTACGCATGACATGGAAGAGGTAAGGCCACTCCAGGCTGTCAAAGGCCTTTTCTATGTCTACAGCAAACACCACCGCCTCATCTCCGTCATAGGTGTCAGCCTCTAAAACATGCAGGAGCCGCCGCACGTTAAGCGCCGTGTTGCGGGCCGGGATGAAGCCAGACTGGTCTGCATGGATTAGTCTGGACATATAGGGGAGCAATCGTGCCGCCAATATTTTACTCAGAATTTTATAGTCCAGATTGAGCATAGACAAGGGGCGATACGCCGTCCGGTCCCACGGTTGCTTGCCTGGTTTCAAGAGGGGGACTATGAGCGCTTCGCTAGTGGACTTCGGCAGGCTGCCCAGCCTGTTTGCCTCGTTGTAAAGGCCCGTCAACTTGGGTGCCATAAGGTCAATATAGGTCAGATAGAACTCCGTCGGCAGCCCATCGGAGCCCGGCGTCTTGTTCTGTGCCATGTCTTTGATGGCTACTCTCACCTCCCTCTCCTCGATTTTGCTCCAGAGTCGCTTCGCTTCCTCCTCCCCTAGTTCCGGCAGGTCCAGTCCTTCCGTAAAGCTCTGGAAGTCATCCGCCGATGGTAGGAACCTGCTGCGGTACAGCTCCGTATAGGAGTCATAGAATATCTCGTTTATCCCTCCCTGGTCAAACCGCGCCGCACCCGAGTGGTCCCTGAGCTCTAGGATGACCGAGCTCCGTCGAGTCGGATTGGCCAGCCAGGCCAAGAGAGCTCCTGACTTATCGCGCTCCGAGTGTGCACGCGTGAGGTAGGCCTTGTAGTCAAAGCACCTGAGACGCTCCACCGTCGCCGCCACCACCTCCCGCGCCTCAAGTAGTGCCTCATGCATGTCCGGCCGCTCCGGCCTCGCCCTCTCCAGTCCCCTCAGCTTCTCTTCCCCCTTCGTAATGTCATCTAGCAAGGTCTTTCTAACTCCTGACGCCGCCGCAATACATTGCCCCCGTACCACTGTCTTGAATGCGTCCCATTCAATCGCAGTTGAGCTCACGGAGCCAGTATTGAGCTGGAAGTACGCCTCGATGTGCGAGGCTATAGTGGTGCGAAAGAGCCGGTCGTCCAGTGCCTCCGGGCGCAGCTTCCAGGCTGGGATTCGCGGGCGGTACCGCGACCAGCGCAACTGAGCAAACAGCGGGTTGTGGTCCGAGATCGTGCGCGCAAGATATTCACTGTGGCATACCTCTGCATGCACGTCTTGAGAGCACAGGAAGGCGTCAATGCGAACGTGGAGCTCGTGGAGAGCGGAGAAAAACGAGTAGTCTCTGTCTGATGGATGATTAGCCCTCCACGAGTCGACCAGACCCCATTGGCGTTGCCAAGCAGAGCGCGCAAGTGCCAGTTTTCAAGCTGGTGCATTAGGTAAGGGGGGATGCGATCTGTCTAGAGTAGTGTCAATTACGCTGTTAAAGTCTCTGCCAAGGATCAAAGGCTCCACCAAAAACGGGGCCAGCTTGTTGGACAGTAGGGAGAGGAAAGCCGGTAGGTCAGTGTTCGGGGCGTACAAGCAACCCAAGGAAAGGTCCCTCCCATCCAACTTGCCCCGCACCATGACATATCTCCCCTCTGGGTCAATTAGTTGCTGGGTGCACTGGAAAGGAACTCCCGCCCGCACCCAAATGGCCACCCCCCTAGCATATGCGGAGTAGCCAGTGTGGTAGATCTGCCCCCTCCACCTCCGTTGTAGCGCCCTCCCTTCCTTAGCTAGTAGATGTGTTTCCTGGAGGAAGGCGAAATGAATACCCCTTCTGATCAAATAGGAGTGGATTTTGTGGCGTCTGTGCATAGTATGCATCCCCCTAACATTCCATGTGATGCATTTGTAGCCTAGGTCGGGACCCATTGTATAGCTCGTTGCACTCCTATCACACTCTCAGCGACCCCCCTGGCACGTCCGGGTCCCCTCCCCATTCCCCCCCCAAACTTATCAAGTGAACATCCCCAACTCCCACACCCCAGGACAGACATCCAACTTGGAAACCCCATCCAAACTCTAGTAACGAAAGTGTATCTCAAGTGAATAGGGTTAGGGTGGCCAGAGCGCCTACCCAAACAGGACCGGAGTCCCCCACTCCCGCCTCCCCAGTACAGTCAGGAGAACACCCCCCTTGCTCTATTCTCCCCGCACAGTCCAGTGGTGAGCATCAGGAGTTCCCCGCATCCCACAGCATAACGTCCAAAGGCAGCTCCCACCCGCAACCCAGGCCCAGTACCTTACAGATTCGTCCATCTGCTTGCCGTCTACATCAGCCAAAGATGCCGTCCGCTGTCTGGGGAGTCACCACCGGCAGGTCCGTCTCCGAGAGATCATGTCCACTACTGGAGCCAGGACTGGGAGCGCCGACCTTCGATTGGTCCGACGTGCCGCTGGTGGGGCTGACGTCTCCCTTGCTGATGGCCGCCACCGCCAGCACCGCCTTAGCCCTCTCCTGCTGCCATCTCGACGGGGAACCAGATCTCCGCGGCGACGGCATCTCAGCTGAGTGCCTACCAGGTGAAGCCTCCGGGGGAGGGCCCGCACCTGACCCCCCCTTCCGTCCAACCAGCACCAAGCCTCCTGCGGCGTGTGGAAAAAGTGGGACCATTCTTCAGCGATGACCCGCAGTCGGGCCGGGAACAACATAGCGTAGGGTAGCTGCAGCGATCTCAGTTTCCGCTTGACTGCCAAAAAGGAGGCCCGTTGTTTTTGTACGTCCCTGGTGAAGTCCGGGAAGATCATGACCTTGCTATTATCTATTCTCAAGTCCGGCAGGTCCCTGACCCTCCGGAGAATGTGATCCCTGTCGCAAAAGTGCAGGAGGCGCATCACGATTGGTCTCGGCGGTCTCCTCGGCTTGGGAGGGCGCGCCGGTACCCTGTGCGCCCGCTCCAGGGCGAAAAACTGGGAAAGTCCCTCCGGAGCCACCTCGGTCCGCAGCCATTCCTCCAGGTACGCAACCGCATCTTGGCCTTCCACCTTCTCCGGAACCCCCACGAGGCGGAGGTTGTTGCGTCTGGAGCGCCCTTCACTGTCTTCGGCCCTAAGCTCCAGCACTCGGACCTTCTGCGCCACCTCCACCAGCGACGCTCTCAGAGTGGCCACATCCTCCGGCAAGTCCTTCAGGGTTACCTCCGAGGTCGCCACTCTCTCCTTCAATTTCCTGTGGTCATCCTTCAGTAGGGTCAGGTCGGAGCCGATGGTGTCCATGCGTTTTTCAAGAGCTTCCCGTGACGCTACTATCGCCTCCATTATGTCACTCAAGGACGGATCTCGCTGACCAGTCGAGCCGCCCGCTCCAGACGACGGCGCTCCTTCCTCCTCTAGGTGGCCCGGGTCGTCTAGCTTCAGGGCTTCGAAGCCCTTCTTCTTGCCTCCTCTCGCCATGCTGCCGGGCGGAGAGGCCTGTGTCTCGCAACCGTGGCACGAGTGGATCAGGAGAATTCCGGGTCCCCCTCCGGCTTCACCACAGTCACTCTGCACTGTACCTCCAAGCCCCCCCCAGACAGGTCTCCAGGCCGTGCAGCAGCTCCAGCCGCCTAGCTATGGATGTTGGCTGTCCCCCCGAGTGCTCGAGGCCCAGTTCTCGTCAGCAAGTGGCAGGTCCAGGGCAGTGTGCAGCGTGCAGGCGCCCCTGATCAGCGATCCAACCTCTACCTCTAGTAGTCCAGGCGTCTCCGTGGTGGACACCAGCAAGGCAGGGCACCTCCCACCTGCACCTCCGCAGCTGTTCGGCCCCTCCGTGCCGCCCAGCCCTTGCCAGGCGGGGTCCCAGGGCACATGCTCCTCGTTCCCTCCTAGGCACTTCAGCAGTCCCAGTCCGCCGTCCTCAGATCGTGCAGCCACAGGTCTCAGCCGCCACTTTGCCCACACAGCACTCCGGCCGTCTCGTCTCGGGGCTTTACTCCCTCGGCCTCCCAATGCCGCTTGCGTCAGTCCACTTAGGGCTTGAGGCCACAGGGGCACCTCAGTAGTAGTAGGGCGGCGTCTCCGCACAGTCTGGCTGCGCTGACGTTACTGTCCAGATCAGCTCCGGCACTCCGGGGCCGCCATTTTGAGGTCAGGCAGCTCGTCGCGCCGCCGGCCGTCGCCCTCCCCAAACGGCTCCACACTGGGCAAAGTCTCAACTCACCCACGGCACCGGAGGGCTCCCGCTGCAGCGCGGATGGTCCTGTCTGGCCCCTGATGTTCTCCGCCGCCCGCAGGGACCCGCCGTCAGGCGTAGGCAGCAGGGACTGCAGCCGCCATTTTGGGCGCCTGATGCTCCGGGCGCCCCCTCGGGAGTAAAATTGCTCGTCCTGGGTCGCCGCGGGGAACTCAGCGCTGCCAAAGTCGGTCCCAGCGCTCACCAGACCCTCCCCTGTGTGTCCGGGGGTCGGATGGTCGAGCTGGGGGCCAGGATATGTTGTGGAGTGAGGCGGGAGCGGAGGAGCTCCGCAGTCCCACTTCCTACTACATCGGCGTCTTGGCCACGCCCCCTGGCAGGAAGGCCCTTCTGTCCGATTTTGCAGTGACACATCACCTCTCGGCCCCTGCTCCCTCCTTTCTGCCTCTGGAATACTTAAAAATGACGTCGTCCAGGGGTCACTTGCCACATGGTCTCTGAAAAGACCCCTTCCCCCTTGCTGCCTTCAGGGCCCGGGCCAAGAGCAGCCCTGGTGCCTGTCACAGGGAACAGCTGCTGATAGATAACCTGCATGTCTACCCCCTTCTTTTCCTCCTGGAGAGGAGGCCTTTGCCCTTAGGAATGCTTCCTGAGAAGGGCTAGGCCTCTGATGGGGAGGAAGGTCATTAATCCAGCCTGGCAGGGTCACACCCAGCCAGCCTCTGATTATGAGCTGAGTCAGAGGAATATGACATTTCTGGATGACCCATAGGCAGTACAGATATGGCTTTGGACTTAGCAGAATACCTCTTATTACACATTTTACAGTGTACTTTGCGGCATGTCTGGAATGTGTAAGCCCTAGGGAAGTGAAACTACCCCATGTGGTCCCCATCTACATAGGAGAGTAATGGAGTGTTCCTACAGTGAAAACAGTAAAACACACTGACTTTCCCTTCCATGTGTCTTCCCACATTATAAAGCCTATTCCATGTCACCACCCAACTCTGCATCATTCCTGCCACACCATTCTATTTGTACCTGCTCCTGGTCTGCACACGACAGGAGTCTCCCCCGAGAAGCCCCTACACATGTGCACACGCATGTATACAAGTGTCTATATGTAACCAGTCCGGTACCCCTTAATCTGGCTGCAGCGCAGTGGCCTTCTCTCACAAGGGGGACACCGGTAAAATCCACATGCAGTCTCTGTCATCATGAGTTAACTGTGGGTGAGTCCCAGCTTATGAGGGTCTCCCTCAGTAAAAGCTTAAAAATTAGGTGTTCAAAAAGCAAAAAATCTGGGCGGCTCAGATGGGCAGAACCACCTTCTAACAGAGACAATGTCTAATGTCTCATGCATAAAGGAGCCTGCACCAGCCATCAGAGATTATCTGCTGCTGTTGAAACCCCCAGCTCTGGCCTCAGGCCCCTGGCATTCCTCAGTGCTTCCCAATCTGTGATGTGGTAAAGCTTCACAGATAAAGTGAGACACGGGCATTGCAGGCTGAAGCCCTGCAGTGCCCGAGGCCACACATCATTCCGCAAGTCACCTCACCCTTTCTGAGCTTGTCATAGAAGTGGGAAAGGGTGGGATGAATGAGTAGAGACTGAAAACTCGAATCTGCGCCTGCGTAGGTTTGAGGTTTCAGTTTCAATTTTCGAAGCTGAAAGGTTCAGCAGCAAACAGGTGCAAAAACAACAGTTGATGGACAGAATGCAGAACAATGTCATACATTCACCCCAGTACAGAGATCTGGGCCTAAATCCATCGTTTTTTTGCACTCCACACCACCCCAGTTCAGACATGGCCATATGCAAATCAGCCTTGACCCTGTGCCTCATGGGAACAGTCCAGCCGGAACTGCCAAGCCATGTCTTTCCTGGACCAGAATCAAGCATCCTAGGACCAAGAGCAGCAAACAGGACCTGCATAGACAGCAAGGTGAGTAAAAACTGCATTTAAATAATGTGTAGTATATTTGAGTGTATGTCCGCGAGAATGTGTATATGTGAGCTTGTGTGAGTAAAAGAGATTGTCAATGAAGGAGTTAGTCAAAGTGAGGACTGTGAGTGATAAGAAGACTGAGAATGAATGAGTGACGGAGACAGACAGGGAGTGTAACTGAAGGTTACTTTTTGTGAGACTGAGTGAGTCAAGTCTGAGTGAGTCCGAATGAGTGGGACAGTGAGTCAGTGTGAGAGAGAGAGTGATACTGAATGAGTCAGTGTGAGCAAGAATGATTGTGTCTGAGTGAGGTTGAGTCAGAATGGCTAGAGAACCTTTAGGGTTTGTAGAGGTCTCTCTGCAGCAGGATAAGGCAGTCTTTACCGATTGTTAAGTTTGCTGCGGCGGGTAAGGTTTCGCTCTGAAATGTCCACAGCAGGTTCTCTTATCTTGGGGTCAACAGCTCTTTTTTGCCTTTCTCTTCTTACGTGCATCAAAGTTCAGGGCTTTGGGATGCTGCTTGAATACTAAATTTAGGGGCATTAAATGTAGTGCCAGGTAATGGTCATTGGGCCATCTACCTTAGGTTGACTACACCCTCTATAAGACCCCTCCCACTGGGGTATGGGCATGCCCCTAACATGACGATTTCCCTCCAAATCAAGACGGCGGGGACTGAAAATGTGTTTCACCTCACCTGCTACTTTTTAGGGGAGGTGCTAGCTGAAGGTGGGCACACCTCCTATTCTTTCTAGTTTTCCCACCTGTCCTCCCACCAAGAGTGAGGTCATGACAGGACGGTTGGCATCCAACAATAGTTGGAGCTGCCTGGGTTACATTTCAAAGATGGCATGGCCTTTGAAGCGTCCCACTCTGGAAGGCTGTTCCTGCCCTGGGGGAGGTGTGAAACACCTCTGCCCGGAGGAGACTTTGTTCCCAGCCTCTGAGAGCGCAGGCTCTCACCTCATGAGGTCAAGTACACATCTAGTGGTGGCGGCTGACTGGGGATGGTCAGTAACCACACAAGTAGTCTGTAGGTTTTCAGGGCGCACCTGATGTTCTGTACCAAACATTTTTGGGTACAGTGAAGTCATCATGGAGCTAGGAAACTTGTAATGAAGAGTGTCCTGCCCATGTACTCGATATCGCTTTCCAGTGCACTTAGTTTCCAAGAATGGACTCAGATATTGTAGAGGCATAGCTGCTCCTGCAGCTATGTCTACACCTGAGCTATAGTGAACCCTGCATTAGGGCTGGTAAGGTCTGCTGTAGGGATGGCTTACCTATATCACAGGCAGCGTCTGTAAGTATGGCACACAGAGGTGTGTTTGAACATGAGGATGCACTATTCACCAATCCTGTAAGGTATATGGTTCATTAAACCAAATGTTTTCAATTGTTCACCTTCCTATTTACATAAACAAATTGTGTTCAAAACATATATATGCTCATCATAAATCACAAACTGTTGCTGATGCATATCAATAAAGACAACACATTATTATATATCAAGTGTGGCTTTTAGAAAAGATGCTGCAACCATCTTCACAATTCAATACACTGTAGATTTATTTTCTTTGTCGAATATTCGATTCTTAAAGCTTCAGAACGAATGTTTCATGGTTCACAACTCCCAATGCATTTCGGTGCTAAGCACCTTCATCAGGGAAATGCTGTAAACATATACAAATATTTCACATGTTTCTGATTCTCATCATGTGCGTGCAAACACCATCATAATAAGTTAACTCAAAAATTCGTTATAAGGTACACAAATCCAATCTGTATACATGCAACTCACCAGTGTTGCAACCAATGTTATTAAGGCCCACTAAAAAGTGTGAGAGCAAAAAGTGCAAAGTCATGCTATGCAACGTCAAAGATTAGTGATGTGAGTTAATCCCTAGTGTATAAAAACCTGAAAGTGCAAAAACCAAAAAGTAAACTCTGTGCTATACAAGACCCACAAAGAAACACTCACTGGCACCAATGGCCGCCAACAGAATACCTCTCTGTAGGAATACGTGTTCAGTATAAAAAAGGACTCTACTGTCAACAAAAACGAAATTCATCAACACAATTCAAAAAGGGGCCTCATATGGCAAAATGGAGAGGCTAACCTGGTTTTTTTTAGGGTTGCACCTTGCATACTGTTTTGAATACCATTGCAATTTAGAGTGACAGTTTAATATTTTCTAAAATTAGGAGTGCAGGCTACGTCCATTGAAACTCCATTGAAACATAGAGGTATGTGCCATGTTGACTCTTTTGGTTTTGCTTGCATCAAGGCATGCAGCCTGCAGTGGTAGTTTGCACAGACTTGGTGAGTGGACCCTAGGATGGCACAATTGGTGCTGCAGCCCCAGTGGTCCCTTTTCAGTTTCTGTGCCCGTGGTACCGAACATACCCTTTACTAGGGACTTATAAAGTGGTCTGAATCTGTGCCAGTTGTGGTACAGTTTAAGGGGAAGAGCTCTGGCACTGGGGACCTCGTTGGCAGGCACCCAGTACATTTACAGTCAAAACCACAATCCCCCTTAGTTTTGGCCTACCCAACACAAATCAAAATAGAGAAAAAAACTGGAAGAATTCAAAAATCAAAGCCAGAACCCCCCCTTTTCGCAACTTCCCCTAGTAGAAAATGCAACAAAAAACATGTACCAACTACTTTCCCTTCATAGTCACAACGAGCATCAGACTAAACAGCTTAGCATCAGAGGTAGTTGACTTCCCATATTTAACACCTAGCAGCCCAAAAAGAATTCTAAAAGTGTAAAACAAAATTTACTACTTAAAAAAAATAAAATAAAACTTCCCACCCCTGTTCATGGTCAGCTAGCTGACAAGTGTGTTTCCTGCATGCCTCATTTGCTATGGTGGTGTTTAAGGTGGCTGAGGTTTTGGACCTTCAATGGCAGCCAAGACAAATGTCTTGACAGAGGTGCTTCAGTCGTGAGTCACCCCATCTGAACCCTTCTTTTAATGAAGCCCTTACTGATGTCCTACTCGGGCCTGTTCCGAGCCCTACACAGGCCCTGCTGTACCTAATACAATTTCCTGCCACTGTTGTTCCGCTCCTGGGGACCCGAGTTTCCTTACCCAGCACTCCACCCTGGAGAACTTTGTGGCCAAGGCCTCCAAATTTGGAGTTAATCCTGATGTGTTCCATTCCACTTCACCGGATTGGGGATACAAGAGGTTGGATACTTTTTGGAAGACGGGTTGAATGAAGGAACGCCACATGCATTTACCACACATGCCTTTACAATGCAGTCACTACCAGACTGTGACGTTACCACACGTTACTTTACCACGCAAGTCATTACGATGACTTGGTTTAGGTGGCACTGGACTTTGTAATAGTATAAATTACTATTCCAACTCCAGTTTATGCATCAGTAGGGAAGGTGTTTGACTTAAAAATCCAACACAAGTCCAACAACGCATCCCATACAGCGAGTCATTGCAACACTTTGTGCAATAAAGTAACATGCCGTAACGTCACAGTCGGGGTAGTGACTGTGTTGTATAAGCTGGTCTTTGTTGAAACTGCGGGGTAAATTATATTTCCTGGAAGAGGATGTCCTCTTCTGCCAGCCTTGCACTGTGGTCTGTGAACACCGCATGCATCTTGGGCCGATACTCTCATATGATCTGGGACTCGGAGAAGGCCAAGCCATACTTTCTGAAGACATTGCTGAGGGGAGAGATGCAGCAAAATTAAACGTACTATGCGCACTGAACACAATAGAGAGAGTTGCTGTGACCTCATTGTCGGCGGCCCTTCAGCGCCATACCTGGCTGGGAACCAACTGCTTTTCAGGGGATGACCAAGCCTCACTAATGGACATGCCCTTTGAGGGCTCTCGTCTCTTTGGAGAGAAAACGGGCTCAGTGCGGCTGTGATTTAAGGATAGCAGATCTATGGCTAGCTCCTTGGGCTTCTCCATGGCCCTTCATCAACATCAGTCAATCTGCTGCCACACAAGGGTTTTTTAACCGCATTCATGCCTTCCCAGCCTTTTCGTAGTCTTGGACCACAGTCCACCCATGGACCAGAGACCATGTGGGAGAGGTAGCCAAAGTACACCGCCCAAAGCAGCTGCAGCCTTCAAACCCCTTTAGTTTGCCCTCAGGCAGGATAGGCCATCACCTGCACCACCGGAGTTTGGAAACATCCGACCATTGTGTTTTACAGATTGTAAAAAGGGGTTACTCCATCCCCTTTATTACAACACCTACACCCATGTCACCCACTTACAACCAGCTGACATAGGACTACCTCTCCTTGTTCCATCTGGAAGTGTTGACTCTCTTGGCCAAGGGAGCAATCAAGAGGGTGCCAGCATCAGAAGTAGGTCACGGTTTCTATATCACTACTTTCTGGTGCCTAAAAAGGACAGAGGCCCCCGTACTTGCCTAGACCTGCACCTTCACAATTTATTTCTGACAAAGGAGAAATTAAAATTGTTCATGCTTCCTCAAGTCCTGTGTGTCCTGCACCTGGGCGTCTGGATGGTAGCATATGACTTGCGTGACACATTTCTATCTTGGCGTGAATGGTACTGTGCTAATCCTAAGCTTAAAGACTTTGATAGAAAAACAGACATTTGAGGTGAGTGTTGCTGGTGTTGAGGGTGCCCTATACAGGAGCTTCTTTACACCTAAACGTGAGAACTACCCAGAGTTATCTGCTTCATATATATTATATATATATATATATATATATATATATATATATATATATATATATATATATATATATATATGTGTGTGTGTGTGTAAACTCCAACTCCAGTCTCCATCAGACACCGACACAGGGGCACAAACCATTTGTTATGTGTTTCGGCATTTCCTGCCTTTGTGATTGTGTTAGCAAGGCAGGAAATGCAGAAACGCATAACAACTAGATGAAATAAACTGAGATTTTGAAAAATGTGTTTTGTGCCCCTGTGTCCGTGTCTGATGGAGACTGGAGTTGGAGTTTATGTTTAAGCCGCGGTTGCTGGAAAGCGGCGAAAACGACATGCTCTTGATCAGGTGCTTCCTGGTATACGGCAAGATGGTGTGATATGTGCGTGTGTGTATGTATATATATATATATATATATATATATATATATATATATATATATATATATATATATATATATATATATATATTCACTGAAAAAACCATAGGTTAGAGACCATATATAGTTAGGAATTAGCATTTAAAAAACCTTATTTTACTCACACAAAACCATTGAAATTCCATATATAGTTAGTTGCACTAACTATATATCGCGCACCCGCAATCCACTGCTGATGATGTCACATATTACATCATTCATGACATGGTCAGTGACATCACTGATGACATCACTGATGACATCTCAAATGACATCACTGATGACATCACTGATGACATTACTGATCACAACACTGATGACATCATTCATGTGCTAATACGATGAACCTCTTCAGACTCTAATATAACCTTAGATACACTCAGTGTAAACAGACACTCACAGACTGTCACTCATCCATGGAGTTACTCACACACCTAGTCAGTCATGCAAAGAATCAATCACACCTCCATTTCCTCAACTATACAGTTATACACACCTTATTTATTAAAACATATACTAACACATATTTACTCTCTTATACAATCCCTGATACAAGTTCTCAACGATCCATACAGCTACTCACACATTCACTGGCTCTTATGCACAGTTATTTATATATGTCAACTCTCACATGTACTGTGTTTTACATATGTACTTACTTTGACATGTAGCACTGAGATATCCATTCACTCACCAATACACTCATGCACACAGTCACCCGCCCATACAGCTGTTTCCACATGCACTTTTGAACCCATACATCTAGTGAATCAACTGCTCACACATCTATGCACAGAGTCATACACCTCCCAGCCACCCACACACACACTCAGTCTCCCATACAAATACTTGGGCAACCACTCAATAACCCATATAGTTACTCATATAGCTACTGATCAACACATGCAGCAGTTTACAGAACAACAAACATAATGATGCACAAATTAAGACAGTTTAGTCACTAACCCATGCACTCAGAGAGACACATTTAATCACTCACTCATACAGTCATTCATGCACCTACTAAATCCTTCATCCAGACACTTATACATCCTCTCATTCTTCAATATGTAAGACATATTAAACTTTACAGAAACATACAGTCACTGGATGTTGTCATCAGTGATGTCATTTGAGATGTCATCAGTGATGTCATCAGTGATGTCACTGACCATGTCATGAATGATGTAATATGTGACATCATCAGCAGTGGATTGCGGGTGCGCGATATATAGTTAGTGCAACTAACTATATATGGAATTTCAATGGTTTTGTGTGAGTAAAATAAGGTTTTTTAAATGCTAATTCCTAACTATATATGGTCTCTAACCTATGGTTTTTTCAGTGAATTTTCAAGGTTTTGTAAATGCAAATTCCTAACTATATATGGTCTATAACCTATGGTTTTTTCAGTGAATTTCATTGGTTTTTTAAAAGCTAATATCTATAGCTGTAAAATATATTGTTTATTACGTGACGTATCACGTAGCCACGTGAGACGCCTCATGACGCGTCGCGACGTATCGGCTCTGCAGCGCAAACCAAACCCGTAACGTAAGCGCGCCGGAGCACGCTTACAGATAAATATATTTTTTTAACTTTAATTTGTCAAAATCCTCACGTGCACATATCTTGAAGCCTTGCAAAGGCACATCAAACAAACAGTCCCTACAATTTTGCCAAGTTTGCTGGAATTTTTTTTTTTTATTGTTTCTCTTTGTTACGCTTACCAGGACGCTACCCGGTACGCGAACCGGACGCTCCAAAAACACAAGATGGCGGACTCCCGTTACGCTGCCGGTTAGCTGCCCGGTGAGCTGCCCGGTTGTCGTACCGGGACGCGCCTCTAGGGCGAAAAATCGCAAAATTTTTTTTTTTTTACCCCGCGGGACTTTAATATCCCCCTCATCAATCCTAGGGGGTCAGGAGGGGTCTACCTTGCCCCCTTTCCTTCATTTCCCCCTTCGTTTTTCACCACATCTTGTCTCTCGATCCTACCGAGAGAAAAGATGGCGGCCGCACCGGACTGTTTAGAATGTTGACAGACACCGGAGAGCCAATCAGCTTCGCTACGCGAAGTTCCGTTACGCGTAAGGTCCGCGAACCGGAGCGCTGCCCGGTCCGCTGTTACAGATATATATCTTTTTTTAAACGTTAATTTCTCAAAATCCACTGGAGCACATATATTGAGACCTACAAAAGGCACATCAGGCTACCAGTCCCTACAATTTTGCCAAGTTTCGTTGAAATCCATTCAGCCGTTCGGGCTAAAAGTGAGGCCAACCGCCCTATGGAAAACTCAATGTTAAAAACACGTTTTGGGACCCCCCTTTTTTCTCGGCCCCCCCTTGACGAACCCCCCCCCAAGTTTCCAGGGGCTGCTCAGAAACAAAATGTTCCATTTTCCTGAAAATTTCAGCCAATTCCGTCCACAAACGCCAAAGTTATTAGACATAGAATTTTCAAAAATCCCATAGAGAAAAAATCCTAACTATATATACCTACTGGCGACCGCCAGTAGGTAATATATATAGCTACTGGGCCTTTGATGTACAACACACACACACACACACATATATATATATGTATATATGTATATATGTATATATATATATATATATGTATATATATATATATATATATTACCTACTGGCGGTCGCCAGTAGGTATATATAGTTAGGATTTTTTCTCTATGGGATTTTTGAAAATTCTATGTCTAATAACTTTGGCGTTTGTGGACGGAATTGGCTGAAATTTTCAGGAAAATGGCACATTTTGTTTCTGAGCAGCCCTTGAAAATTTGGGGGGGGGTTCGTCAAGGGGGGGCCGAGAAAAAAGGGGGGTCCCAAAACGTGTTTTTAACATTGAGTTTTCCATAGGGCGGTTGGCCTCACTTTTAGCCCGAACGGCTGAATGGATTTGCACGAAACTTGGCAAAATTGTAGGGACTGGTAGCCCGATGTGCCTTTTGTAGGTCTCAATATATGTGCTACAGTGGATTTTGAGAAATTAACGTTTAAAAAAAGATATATATCTGTAACAGCGGACCGGGCAGCGCTCCAGGACGCGTACTTTTCGCGCAACGGAGCTTTGTGAAGCGAAGCTGATTGGTTCTCAGGCGTCTGTCAACATTCCAAACAGTCCGTAGCGGCCGCCATCTTGTCTCTCGGTAGGATCGAGAGACAAGAGGAGGCGAAAGCGAAGGGGCAAATGACCATAAGGGGGAATAGTAGATCCTCGCTGACCCCCTAGGTTTGATGTGGAGGTTTTAAAAGGGCCCCTCGGGGCAAAAAAAAATAATAATAATAATAATCGAACGGCTGAATGGATTTGCACGAAACTTGGTAAAATATTAGGGACTGGTAGCCCGATGTGCCTTTGCTAGGTCTCAATATATGTGCTCCAGTGGATTTTGAGAAATTAACGTTCAAAAAAAGATATATATCTGTAACAGCGCTCCGCTTCGCGTAACGGAGGTTTGCGAAGCTGATTGGTCATTCTGTCACTGGGCTATAGTTGGGCTACATCTGGCTGATATTTAGGCTACATTTGTTTTTTTTCGTCTCTGGCGGCCAACTTTGGGCTACATTGGGCTACATTGGGCTTCATTGGGCTACATTGGGCTACATTTGGGCTCCAACATATATATAGGCCAATGTAGCCCAATATATATTTTTCAAAGTTAATTTTCGTAAAAACCACTGGAGCATATATCTTGAGACATAGCAAAGGCACATCGGGCTACCAGTCCCTACAATTTTGCCAAGTTTCGTGGAAATCCATTCAGACGTTCGAGCTAAAAGTGAGTCCAACCGCCCTATGGAAATGAAGGAAATGAATGGGTAATTTGTAATTAGCAAATAGCTCATCGCAAACTAGGAATGGTAAAGAATCGCTATTTATTCCTTAAAGTTCGCTATTTAG
Source organism: Lissotriton helveticus (assembly GCF_964261635.1). NCBI lineage: Eukaryota > Metazoa > Chordata > Amphibia > Caudata > Salamandridae > Lissotriton > Lissotriton helveticus. The sequence continues at coordinate 1,828,844,189 of NC_136068.1, read as the reverse complement.
GAAATGCAAAAAACTTTGATGATACATATGGCGGTTCATCTCTAACAAGATAAGAAGCATAGGGATAGATTTATGATGACTGGCGCATCACCAGGGATGTGTTAGTCATTCTGTGCCGCTGTTCCGTCACCTATGGTGTGCTGCATTTACAATGCGGCGCATCATGGGGCAAAAACAGCACAGATGCGTGATGTATCTGTGCCGTAAAGGTGGCGCATTGCTGGAGTTGTATCGCAAGTGTGATGAAGCTCCAGCAAGGGTCGGGGGTGCCCCTGTCGCAGGGTTTCTGTTCTCACACAGAACTGTGGACAGAGGATTGGAACCTCGGCGAATTAGGGTGTCCCAAAACTCACCTTAGTAATCAAAAACCCCTTAGCAAGCTAGGTACAGTGTCACATTGGATATAACAAACTCTCAATGTTTAGACAATCCAGAATATGAACTTATAGTACCTCAGGATACGTGGAACTCATGAACAGTCGGTCGTTATATATTTCTTAGAAACCAGAACATGGAGTTAAGAAGAACACATGTGTATTTGAAATGTTTATTTACTAATGCCGTCTTCTCAGGCGTAGTATCTTAGATAATACAAGTACACATATTATCAGTAGCAAAATTACCAGCATAGTTACTAGTACATAAAAAGCGAATGGTGACAGTATGTTAACATGCTGTAAATGAATAAGAGTTAGCAACACTTATAAGCAGCCGCGGGCCGTGGAGGGAGTTACGGTGGGGCAGGGAGGCGGGGAGGGGGAGGGGCAGGGTGGAGAGGGCTCCACCCTGCTTCTCCCCCTCCCCGCCTCCCTGCCTCACCGTAACTCCCTCCACGGCCCGCGGCTGCTTATATCTCACCCTCCCTAATACACATATTATATTATTTGCTAAGAAGGTCTCTTTGTGTTGGTTTAGGGCGTGCCCATACTTTAGTGTCTTAGATTTGAAGGAATCACATCAGCATACACCAGCTCTCTCTTCATGTGAACCGCATCAAGTGTTGTGTATGTGTGTTCGGCAAAGCAATATAAAACCCGCCTCATGCCCAGAATTGGCAGAAGTTGCACTTATGTTATGAGTATGAAGTCGTGGAGATCAGACCTCATAACAATTCTGTATCGAGTTGTTCTTGAAACTTTAGCACTCGCTGTACAGATATAGTTTAACAAGCAAAGCAGATAGTAGAGCAATAACATATTATTCTCATGTAAACCACGATGAACTACTAGGTTGAAAGCTAAAGCAACAACTAAGTGTCGTGTGCAGAAGTTGCAAAAAAGGAAAAATGGCGTTTAAACCGGTAATGAGCCCATGCTAACTTAACACGATGTAAAGATATCCAGGACCTAGATGACACCTCCCCATGATCCGGAAACGAACTGAATAAGATAATAGAAGTGCCATCTCATGAGAGCAGATTGCAAGTTTATATGTGGACGGTCCGCAAGGTAAAGCATTTAAAACTAGGAAAATTTAATGCTAAAGAAAAATAAAACAGCCAAGTACTTTATCGAGTCTTAAGCCAATAGGCAAGGTAAATAATAAAAACTTGACAAATAAGTCAATGAATTGTCAATGAAATGCTAGTACTCAGCATATCAAACATGAAAAAGGTCTATGACATAACTGTGTATGCAAAATAAGCTGCAACAGCCTCCAATAGGAAGTCACCGTCTTCATCCGAAAACAGTTCAGCCATCCAATTTAAAAGCGGAAAAGAACATATGTGCTCTCCCAGCACCGGATCCTCTATCACCATCAGAGGACAGCTCGGTGGGTTTTCAAGAAAGCTCTGTTCCAAGAAAGACTGTGTTGCCGCCAGTAAATTCCAGGGACCAATTAGTCCATGCATCAATGCCACAGCCATAATCCTTTCGCCAGGACAAACCAACTCGTGAGTAATGATAGGAGTCATCAGCTGATTAAAGTCGACGTCAGGAGAAACCGGTCCGCAGAGACACAAATCAATGGCCCAATCGAAATCACAGGTCAGGCAGTGAAATACAGGCTGGACACAGGTGAAGTAGGAGAATCGAAAAGATAATCCATATGCCGTGCTTAATATCGCCAACGGCATTGTGCCATAATATTCTAGCATGCGATTGCGGAACAGTGTCAGCAGCTGCAGGGCGGGAGGTTGCATAGGAGGGACATCCATATTTAAAAATGTAAAAAAGCACAAGAGCGTCCGCTGGTAATGCAAGTAAAAATGGCAATCCACGAAGCAGAGTGGAAAAAATAGAATGAAAGAAAGCAGGGATGACTCCAAAGATTTTCTCAAATGAAGTCACGAGACCACTGGTAACAACTTTAAAAAAGTGCGCCAGGGCCTTTGTGGAGGATGCGTTAAAGATAGTCCGAACCATCTTGCTGAAATGGAAAGGCAAATCTGAATTGAAAAGGGTCTGCACCTCTGTACGGGTGTTCGCTATGTGAAGCACGAAAGTTTCACGGGCCGAACTCAAGGCCACCTCTCTCTGAGACAAAAGAGCTCTTATTCTTGCCATGCCGTTGAAATCTGCTCCCAAGGTTGGTATTTGTGGCGAGATTGAAAACTCCCTATGTTCATGTGTGGGAGGAAATAGAACATTTCTGCAGCAGATAACCCGTTCACTTACTGTTACGATAAAAGGAATACTTTTAATTAACCCAGAACAATCTTCATTATTGAGCATCAAATAACTACCATTTTCCAACAACTTGAACGTGGGGATGATAGCAGGAACTGGCGTGCCTTGCAACACGCAAGCCATATTTGGTCGGTGTTTGTTGCATGAACCGTGTAACTGTATGTGCCTACACATTAGTGAATGATCTGGCGTCTCAGTGCATTCCTCTCCATTCAGATAAACTTCTTGATCATCTTTGAAACATCTGTATGTGTATGGAAGCGACCAGACCTCATGAAGAAAAGCACTACCTAAAGGTTCATAACGACCTATTGGTATATATTTCATACAATTTGAAAACTTATATAAAGCAAAAGGCAGCGTTATTAAACCGTGGATATGGCACGTTGCCAAAAAACCCGCAATCCTCTGCTGATGATGTCACTGAGCATGTCATGAATGATGTAATATGTGACATCATCAGCAGTGGATTACGGGTAATAGTATCTCTAGTTTACTCCCCTATAGCTGTCTTTCTTTTAACATAAGTGTCTGTTTCCTTCCCTTATACTTACTGTTTTTGGTTCGCTTCCGGTTCACGTACCGGCGAGCGAACTGGGAAGCGAACTAAGAGAAATAGAGGTTGGCACAGTTCCAAATATTGTACCAATTTTTTAATAACGGGGAGGTAGTTCTGAAAAGAACTTTTTTTTTTATTGTTTTTGTTGTTTTATATTTTTTTTATTATTTTTCGGAACATTTTTTTACTTTTTTTGAATTTTTCTGAACAGTTTTATATTTTTTTGGGGTTTTCTTGGAGGGGGCAATGAAAACGATTCATTGTAAAGGGCTCAACAGGAGCAACAAAACAAAAAAAAAAGTATTTATTATTTTGGGCGTTTCGTACAAACTTGCATATGATAGTCAATAGCTCTGTTGATCAGAGTGATGCTTCTTTCTCCGTAGCAAATGAATCCATCGCAAAATACGCAGATGTGTTTTACTTCACCAAATCTCATTTGTATATTTGGCACCATCTCCCTGCCCTCTGGTCCCGTTACTTCCGGTACAACAGATCTTCTGGCCATAATAGGGAGATTATCTAGGTCGTTCCGAAACTGTGCAGCACTGTAGTTGTTAGGATGCCACCTAGTCATATGGCGATGCATTGTGTAGTTTCCGAAACTGTATTTTTTCTCGGTTCCTCTGGACAGTCTATCTTGACATATAAGGCAAGTTACGTATCTTGCATTTACTTTTTTCTGACCTTTGGGAATTTTAAAAAATTGCCAAATGAAGTTTTCTTTCCGGTGAGACGTCCTGGGCTCCTCAGGCAAAAACTGCCTCTCTTCCTGCTCTTCCTCGTCTTCTTCCTCTTCTTCCTCTTCTTGCTGAATTATAACTTGAGCAGGTGGTCCACTCTTCCTTGGATGTGGTGGAGGTGGTGGGGAAGCACCAGCTGAAGCTACTAAAGAAGCCATTGCTCAGTGATCACAAAGGGTCTTTCTCTCACAATGATGAAAGTCAGAGTGAGGAAAGAAGGAGGGATTTTCATCATTTGGGAAAAACAAGAGTTCTCAACCAATGAAAAGTGTTCATTTTAGATTATATGACCTAGTCTTACATCATTAGGAAACCAAAAGTGAAATGAACCAATGAAAAGTGTTATTACCAAGTCACATGACCTGCTGTGTTTACGTTAAGCGCTTTGCAGGGCCTCCCGGTTTGCTTCCAGAAACCTGCGCTTTGCGACTCGCTTCGCGTACCAGTTCGCTAACGTAGCACGTCATATGACGTATCACGCGACAACGTGAAACGTCATGCGGACGGGAGGCGTCACGATGTTGTTTTCTAACGCGGCAGTTGCGGTAAAGAAACGTTTACCGGCTCGCGGTCTATTTCGCGGCATCAAGGTCAGCTAACGGGAAGCTTCCCGATTCGCGAAGCGGGAACGAAGAAAAAAAAATATTTAAAAAAAAAATTATTCATATACATATCAAATATATTTTTGGATTTAAAGAAGAATACATTTTACAGCTACAGATATTAGCTGTTAAAAAACCAATGAAATTCACTGAAAAAACCATAGGTTATAGACCATATATAGTTAGGAATTAGCATTTACAAAACCTTGAAAATTCACTGAAAAAACCATAGGTTATAGACCATATATAGTTAGGAATTAGCATTTACAAAACCTTATTTTACTCACACAAAACCATTGAAATTCCATATATAGTTAGTTGCACTAACTATATATCGCGCACCCGCAATCCACTGCTGATGATGTCACATATTACATCATTCATGACATGGTCAGTGACATCACTGATGACATCACTGATGACATCTCAAATGACATCACTGATGACATTACTGATGACATCTCAAATGACATCCCTGATGACATCATGACACACCAATACCAGTTACTACATACGCACTCACTGATTCCTACGTCTACACACACATTCACTCATTCACCCATACAATCACTCATACATACAGTCACTCATTATTACAACACTATCATATGCACTCATACACCTATGCAGACACTCACACACTGCCACTCATCCATGGAGTTACTCACACACCTAGTCAGTCCTGTAAAGAATCAATCACACTTCCATTTCCTCATCTATACAGTTAAACACAGAACACCATACTTCAGTGGCATCACTGATGACATCACTGATGACACCTCAAATGACATCACTGATGACATCTCAAATGACATCACTGATGACATCATGACACACCAATACCAGTTACTACATACGCACTCACTGATTCCTACGTCTACACACACATTCACTCATTCACCCATACAATCACTCATACATACAGTCACTCATTATTACAACACTATGATATGCACTCATACACCTAGTCAGTCCTGTGAAGAATCAATCACACTTCGATTTCCTCATCTATACAGTTAAACACAGAACACCATACTTTTTCACACATATACTAACACATACTTACTCTCTTATACAATCACTGATACAAGTACACATTGATATGCACAGAGTCACACACCTCCCAGCCAGCCACACACACACTCAGTCTTCCATACATCCACTCATTCTTCAATATGTAAAACATATTTAAACTTTACAAAAACACACAGACACTAGATGATGTCATTTGAGATGTCATCAGTGATGTCATCAGTGATGTCATTTGAGATGTCATCAGTGCTGTCATCAGTGATGTCACTGACCATGTCATGAATGATGTAATATGTGACATCATCAGCAGTGGATTGCGGGTGCGCGATATATAGTTAGTGCAACTAACTATATATGGAATTTCAATGGTTTTGTGTGAGTAAAATAAGGTTTTGTAAATGCTAATTCCTAACTATATATGTGTGTGCTGCCGGTAATCGCCAAATGACACCTTGGGCCCTTTTTCCTGCTGAAACTGCAGGTGCACCTTCACCAACCACCGCCCAACAGCCCCACCCACCGCACAACAGACAAATACCGGACCCCAAGCGTCAGCTGTATTCTGTTCTGCACAAGCTCCCTCCACAAAAACACAGTTGAAATCTGGGACATACTCTACTCCATCGACCCCGACATCACCTTCCTCATGGAAACCTGGATGAACTCCACCTCTACCCTGGACATCACCATCACCATCCCGGATGGCTACAAGATCATTCACAAGAACTGCATCAACAAACTGAGTGGAGGCATCCCCATTGTACACAAAAGTACACTCCGCCTCAATACCCACTCGGACGACCACTCGACCAACATGGAGCACCTCCACTTCCAGACCAACCCAAACACCACCCTCTGCAGCACCCTCATCTCCAGACCCCCCGGGCCCGTCCACGCTTTGGCGACTCCATCATCGACTTCATCGCACCACACGCTCTGGCCTCCACAGAATACATCCTCCTCGGCAACTTCAACTTTCACCTGGACAACCTCAATGACAAGAACACATCATCCCTGCTGGAGAACCTCCCCACCATCGGAATCAAACAATGGGTCTCTTCCCCAACCCACTCAGCAGGACACACACTCAACCCCATCTTCTCTAACAGCGGCAACATCACCTTAAGCCACACCTCTGAGCTCCTCTGGATCGACCACTCCTGCGTCCAAACCCACCATGCACCACTGCGGCCAACGCTACCCTTGAAGAAGTTGGAACAAAGTAACTGAAGAACATCGCACCGCCTCCCTCAGCAAAATCCCACCTCCGACATCTGCAGACACTAATACCTCAGCATGCAACCATCATTGATGGATCTCTAACTGCGCCAACACACTGGCTCCCCTAAAAAAAAAAACAGGCAACCGACATTCCAAAAAAAGCCAGCTGGTTTTCTCCCGTCCTTCATGAGTCCGGCCGCAACTGTAGATGGCTCGAGAAGAGATGGAGGTGCAGAAAGACCCCAGAGGACCACTCAGCCTTCAAAAACCATTAGAACAAAGAAAGCGGTTCTACAAGAAAGGATCAACACCAACATATTCAATAGCAAAGAACTTTTTGCCAAACCCAGCAAAGAGACAGGAGACAACCCACCCTCCCAAGACCTCTACAACAACCACAGCACTTTCTTCCACTACAAGATTAGGGAGATATATGACAGCTTCAATTCCCAAGACCCTCTCCCCCACCCGCAACCACCGCACCCAATGACACCGGGCCCCAGCAGACCCTGCTCAGTTGGACTCTCCTCATTGCTGACAACACCCTCAAGACCATGAAGAGCATTCTTTCTGGAGCCCCCTAGGGCCCCTGCCCGAACCACATTTTCAACAGAGCCGTCACCTCCATTGCTCCAAACTCTGCTGCACCATCAACTGCTCCATCAACTCCGCCACCTTCCTGAAAGACGAAACACGCAGAGATCAACCCCTTGCTGAGGAAACCCTCTGCCAACCCGAAGGACCTCAAAAACTTCAGACCCATCTCTCTGCTCCGTTTCCCAGCTAATGTCATCGAGAAGGCAATCAAAATCCATCTTTCTGAGTTCATTGAAGCGAACCACATCCTGGGCCTCTCCCAATACTGCTTCTGAAGCAACCACAGCACGAGTCCGCCCTACTTGCAGCCACAGATGACATCTACACCCTCCTCGACCAAGGTGAAACTGCAGCCCTCATCCTCCTGGACCTCTCTGCTTCCTTCAACACCATCTCTGACCGCACCCTATGCACAAGACTCCACAAAGCTGACATCCGTGACAAAGCCCTGGAATGGATCCGCTCCTTCGTCACTGGCCAAACACAGTGAATCAGACTACCACAGTTGCACTCTGAACCCACATGGACCACAGAGCTCCTCCCTGAGCCCCACTCAACACATTCAACATCTTCGCCTATACCAATGACACCCAGCTGATCCTCTTCCTCATCAACAAACCCACTCTGCCTGGGACAATTTCTGGTGGCCCACAGACCTTGGATCCCCCCATACCTACAGACCTTGGATCCCCCACGCCCACAAACCTTGGATCCCCCCACACTCACAGACCACGCATGAAACCTCAGCATCATTCTGGACTCCAGATCAATGTAGTCTCATCATCCTGCTTCCACATGCTACATTTGCTCCGAAAGATCTTCAAGCGGATCCCCACCGAGACCAGAAAGATGGTCACTCACACACTCATCAGCAACAGACTCAACTACGGCAACACACTCTACGCCAGCATCAATCAGAAACTCCTCTGCAGAACATTCAGAATGCCTCCGCCAGACTCACCCTCAATATCCCCCGCCACGGCCACATCACTGGCCACCTGAGACCTCCACTGGCTCCCAGTCAACGAAAGAATCTGCTTCAAGCTCCTCCTACAAAGCCCTACACGACATGGGACCTGCGTACCTCAACCACCGCCTCGCATTACACTCACCCACCAGACTCCTCCACTCTGCCCAAGTGGCCCTGGCCACGTTTCCGCAAGACCACGGCCGGAGGACGATCCTTCTACTAACTTGCAGCAAAGACCTGGAACACACTGCATTTCCACCTCAGGTAATCATCATCACTGCTTCAATTCGGAAAGGACCTCAAGACTTTGGTCTTTGACTGAACCACAGTGCCTTCCACGGATCAGCAGTCCCCCTACCAGCGCCTTGAGACCCTTACGGGTGAGTAGTCACGCTGTACAAGTCACATGATTGATTGAGTGACTCATGTGTCAAGGGTTGCTTTTATTCAATTCAAAGCTGTGATACAGTGCCTGGAATAGTACAACACTTTGGTTATTTTATTTCTTGGCATGGATGGCACTAGCTAATCCTGTGTGTAAAGACTTTGCTGTAAAAATGACAGAAGACTTAGGGCCTGATTACAAATTTGGCAGTCCAATGGACTGCCAAACCCATGTGGCAGTGCGGCTACCGGTAGGCCTACTGCCATATTATGAGTTTGATGGTCGGACCACCGTAGGACCGCTGTTACCACAGGGTTACAAGATCCCTGTCAGTTTTGCAGCGTCTGAGGCCCGCAATATGCTGGTGGTGCCGCTGCGGCACGGCCAAGCATATTACGAGTTTCCTGACCGCTACAGTTTTCATGGCGGTAAGCCCACTATGAAAAGTGTGGTGGTGAGGAAACTAAAGGGGCCCTACGTGGCCCTCTGTTGCCTCTGGGCCAGGAGACACATGCAGGGGGGCACATGGTTTGCACCCCTGTCTGTTTGCACCCCGTGTTCCAGCACGGCATGGACTTCACATTCCATGCCATGCTGGAAAATGCTGTGGCGGTTGCATGCTGCCTCCTTTCTAAGGCTCACATATGACTCTTTGATAGGCACCGCCATGGGCCGGCTAGCCGCCGCAGGACTGCCTGACATGTATTTCAATCAGAATATGCTGGGCAGCTAGACTACGGGTTTGGTGGTCTTGGAGTATGGCGCTGGTGTGGCAGCCCACTCCAAGACTCCCAAACTTGTAATGAGGCCCTTAGTCACTTTATAGCTTGGAGTGGATGGAACTGTACAAATCCTATACTTAAAAACTTTGCTAGAAAAATGGACATTTGAGGTGAGCAGATTTGTGGGTGTTGTAGAGTGCTCCATAGAAAGGAGCTGCACTCCATGTAAACTTGGGAACTACCCAGAGTTCCCTACTTCCTCTTTTGCATAATTTAGACATCCTGAAACAATAAAGATATATACATATGTGTGCACGTCCATGTATATGGATTTATATGTGTGTGTGTTTCTTTTTATTTTGTACATGAGAACCTTTTTTTTAATCCTTCCTTCCCTTTACGTCATCTACCCCCTTCCTAACCCCTGAAAGCACCATTACCTCCCTTTATCTCTATATACCTCGAAAACTAAAAATTATTCTTACCTCTAACCACCTTTAAACCCTAAAATCATCCTTACCTCCCTTTATCTCTACGCACACATAAAAAAGTATGTTATTTACAAAAATACTCACCTATGTGATAAGTACGGTGTGACAAATGTAGAAATACTTACCTGCATTGCAAATAGATGCATGTAATGGATGCATGATAAAGACTTGTTCCTTGTTTTATATTTTGTTAAATCTCTGTTATTAATTGTAGTTGATTCAATATAGTCCTCATCATATCATTTCAGGCTATCTAAAATTCATTTCAATATGTAATATTCATTTTAAAGCAAATCAACATAAGTTCATTACAAGCCATATTCATTTGGACAGGGGTCATATTCATTTAAACATGGCTTGTGGTCATTTCGATATGTGGTTATTAATTTCAAAGCATGTTACATTTATCTCAAATAGTTTCATATTAATTTAAAAAATGCCATATTCATTTTAATAAATGTCATATTCCTTTTGATGTGGACACATTCATTTTAACAGGTGCCATATTTATTTCAAAGTGGTTCATATTCATCTTAACATGTGTCATATTCCTTTCAATGAATGTCATATTCATTTCAATGGATGTCAGATTCACCTCAACAGTTGTCATAATCATTTTAACATGGCCCACATCCATTTCAACATAGGTCACATTCATTTCAATACATGAAATATCCATTTTGATGTATATGATATTCATTTCAAAGCATAACATATTCATTTTGTCAAGTTTAATTTTATTTTCACTGTTGGTCATATTCATTTTAAGACATTTTAAATCAATTTCAATGGGGCTCATAGTCATTTCAATGCATGTCCTATTCATCTTAGCATATATCATTTTGCTTTCAATGGATGTCTCATTCAAAATAACAAATCTCATATTCATTTTAACATGAATTATATCCATTTCAACACATATCATAATCATGTCAATGTGTATCAAATTACTTTCAAAGCAAGCTGTATTCATTTTGATTTTACTCGTATTCATTTTAAAACATAGCAAATTCCGTTCAATAGACCTCATATTCACTTCAACTTATTTCATATTCATTTTAACATGTATCATATTCATTTGAATATGTAGCATATTAATTTCAATGTATGTCATATTCATTTTGACAAAGGCCATGAGAATTTCAGCTTTGTTCATACTCATTTTAAGGCATGTTCAATTCACTTCAATGGGGCTTATATTCATTTCAACACAAGCCATATTCATTTGAAAACATCTCCTTTTCATTTCTGTATATCTCATATCCATTGCAATCTAGGCAATATTCATTTCAACTTAATTTATATTCATTACACTATGTGTTACATTCATTTCAGTGTATGTTATTACTATTTCAATATGCATTATATTCTTTTCAGAATATAATATATTCATTTCAGTAACTTATATTCATTTCAATCTGTCCTTTTCATTTTATTGTATGTCATATTCCTCTTGGTATATGTTAGTCATTTCAAGGAATGTCCCATTCTTTTTGATGCATATTGCATTTGTTTCACTGATTGCTATATTGTTTATAGTGAGGGCCATATTGATTAAAGTATCATTGATGTATATTTCAATATATCTCTTATTCATTTCAGAGTGTGTGTTATCCATAATAATCACTAAGTAGTATATTCACTCTGCAAGGTTTCATATTTGTTTTGGTTCAAGCCAGATTCACTCTGCCAGGTGTCATATTTACCTTCACATATATTATATTCATTAGGGGCGCTAGAGGGCGCACACGCGGAATGGCTGCTTAGATAAGCGGCTCCCGCTCCTCGGACAATTATCCTACATCTATCCTCTACCACAGGCTGCCCACATATAGCATTTTAATTACATCTGCTGCGGATACCTGGGAGGAACACTCGGCCCAAGACTGGAGCCGCTGCGCCATCCAGAGCCGGAGTTATCACCATTTCTCTGCCCGCCGGAGATTGCTCTGGACGCGGCGGACAAGGAAGGCCGGCTGCGGAGGAGTACGTGACGCCGGGGATCGCCACGAGGGGGAGGGCCGCAAGCTTGGACGGCCACCCGGAGGTGAGGCGGCCGCTGCGCGACCATCTGAGACGGAGGTGAGAGGCTGATGTGCCCTCCGACAATTGGGTGCCCCCCCTGCTGCTGCTGACCCGCTCGTCTGACGAGCCAGCTCCGGGACCCGGAGGCGCGCTGGGTCACGGGTCGGCCTCCCGCGCGCCCAGAAAGACCCGACGGTGAGGGACTGTGGCGGGAGGAGCCCGGGCCGGAGGGCGATCGCGGCGCTGTGGATCCCCCGCCGTGGGAGAGCTCGCTCTGCACGGCTGGATCTGCCTCTGGGACACCTGATCTCATACCGGATGCTGAGCTACACTCTGCCTCTCACATTACGGACATACTGAGGTCCGTTGGGGACGTGGTGGTGTCCCTCAGGCTGCCAGCTCTTAAGTTTCCCCTGCGGGTGGGCTGGGGGGGCGGCATCTCCAGAAGTGCCTGACTTGTGCTGAACTTTGCCTTCCTCTTGGGCCCGATACTCAGGATCCTCCGGCTTGCTGCTGGATAGCAGGGCCGCCACTACGACCTACCATCCCCGGAGGGGGACGCTGGAACACCACTGCTGTCTGCGCTTTGCCACCTTTCATCGCCAAAGCACCTAGGGGGAGCGGGAACGGGGCTGAGCGCCTGCACCTATCCCACTAGACAACTGCAGACTCGCCGCGGGCCCCCCCCTGCCTGAAGACGGCTACATTGCGCCTCACCTGTACCATTACATACGCACCACCTTTGCCCCCGCTCACTGGACTTCTGGACCTAGAGTGCTGATACGACACGCGGTGTGCTGGTGCTGCGACCCGCTGCCACCATGGTGCGGCCAGAAAATCGCCAAACGAAGCTCAGTTTTGATGGCGCCAGAAAGGGCGCAAAATCACTCCCGACGGATCCTGGGCCCAGCGCCGCGGCTCCGAAGGCCATCGAGTCCCCTGCTAAGGACATTGACATGCACAGCCTGTTTCAAGAGATGCGGCAGGGGTTTGCCACTGTTGTCGAGAAGGTCGACGGCGTCACTGCTCGATTGGACGCCCTGGTTCATAAGGTAGACCGCCATGAGGAGAGGCTGACGGCTGCGGAGCAACGCATTTCTGACAACTCGGACGCCGCCTCGACTCATACAACACAACTGGATAGGATGGACAACCTGCTCCGGGTAATAGCGGCTAAAAACGAGGACTTGGAAGCACGTAGCCGACGGAACAACATACGCGTCGTCAATGTACCAGAGTCGACGGATACGGGTAGGATGGAGCTGTATATTGAGAAACTGCTCAAAGGCTCGATCGGAGAGGACGCCTTCTCTCCTCAATTCATCGTGGAAAGAGCACACCGTTCCTTAGCGCCGGTACTCAAGCCCGGATTGCCACCAAGGCCGATTATTGCCAAACTATTGAACTATCGAGACCGTGACACTGCGCTGAGGGCAGCCCGAACCCAACGGACTTTACAATGCAATGGCGTCACTTTCTCCATCTACCCGGATTTCATGCCACTGGTGCAGGAGGAAAGGCGTAAATTTCTCCCGGTGAAGAAAAAGCTGCGGGACGCCCAAATCGATTATGCACTCCTCTACCCGGCAAAACTGCGGATAACACACCAAAGCACGCAGCGTTTTTTCACCAATCCACAGAAAGCAGAGGATTTTTTGAAATCACTCCGAAGAGCGCGCAGGGAAGATCGCGATGCCGCAGAGGAACGAGAGGACGGACGCATTTCTCCTGCGCCGAGCGGTCACTGACTGCTGACGTCAACTGCATAGAATGCGTTTCCTGCATTGTTTGAATTCTCGCTGTCACTCGAAGTGCGGACGCTGGGCTGACTGCACGTCATGGACCTACGCAGACTCAACGCTCCTGTGGTAACGTACCCGAGGACCACTCTACTCGCCATAGTCTCCATCGAGGGCGGTACAGAACTGGAGCTATGGGCCGAGAAGTGGCTGTGCGAACTCTATGTTATACCCCTACAGGGCATTCCCCTTAAGACTGCTAATGTTTTTGTTGGTGTTACGGAAGTTGGGGAGGGGGGAGGGATGCTGGGTGGGGTACAATGGCTTCTGGCATGATTGGGATGCTGGGGTGGGGGGGGTTGTTCTATGAAGAGGCAAAGACTACTAATATTGGTGCAATTAATGCTGGGGGTGTTGGCGGGTGGGCGAGAGGAGGGATGTTGGGAGAGGAACAATGGCTGTTGGCGTGGTTGGGATGCCGTAGTGGGAGGGGGGTTGGGATGCTGGATGAAGAGGCAGTTATTGCTTGGACTACAGTTGCAGAATATATACTGGTACGTGGGCTTGTGTGGATGGGATGGGTCAGGCCTGGACTCGCTGCTCAAGTTGACATTGCTGCTGATATTGTTGATTTGTCTATGGCTCCTCTAAATGCGAACGCTAAATTAACATGTCTATCATGGAATATCCGGGGCTTGAATAATGCTAAAAAATGTCGTAATGTCATTGCCTACCTGGATAGACATCATGTTCAGGTTGCCATGCTGCAGGAAACCCATCTGCCGCCACGAGATAGGACCACCTTTGCAAGCAGATGGGCTGGGGACCGCATTTTTTCCTCATACTCAAATTATGCGAGGGGAGTTGCTATCCTAATAGCACGCACTGTACCGTTTCAGAAAGTTGGGGAACTAGTTGATGGTGAGGGGCGCTATGCCTTACTGTGGGGTAGAATTGGCCGAGACACATACACGTTTGTGGTGGGGTACGCACCGAATGTGGATACACCTGCTTTTTTCACCACACTGTGGGGCAAGATACTAGCTGCAGGCTCGCGTCATATTATTTGGGGTGGTGATTTCAACCTAGCATTGTTTCCTCCATTGGACAGGGCAGACGGGGTTTGCTCCTATAAACCCTGAGCGCTTGAGGCGGTGGAGGGTATGATCGAGGAGGGAGAGTTGATGGATGCCTGGAGACATTTACACCCATGTAGGAAGGAGGGCACACACTTTACCTCACACACGGGAACGTGGGCGCGACTAGACTATTTCCTGATCACCAAGGGATTAGCCACTGAGTTGGAAGAGGTGGAACATCTGCCGAGGACATACTCTGATCACAGTCCCATTCTGCTTAGATTTCATACCCCTGGGTGGAATGACCAGAGGCCCCATTGGAGATTATGCCCTGACATATTGCTGGATACTCTGTTTCGCGCTGAGCTGGGGGAGGAGATAGCCGCCTTTTTTCCCAGAAATAAGGACTCGGTAGACTCGGTGGAACACATCTGGGAGGCCTTCAAGGTAACTGTCAGGGGTTATTGCATCTCCAAAAGCTATGGGGTTTTGCGCGACATCCTCCGTACCCTTACCAAACTTGAAAAGGAACTGAAAGCTCTCAAAGTCCGCATGGTAGAAGACTCTAGTCCCGACTTATGTGCGGCTTTCAGGGAAACATTATCGAAGTATGAGGAGGAGGCTACCAGGGAATCTAAGTTCCGTGGGAAACATTGGATAGCCCGTAGATATTGTGAGGGAGATCGTCCTGGGAGGGTCCTTGCCGCACTTACGCGAACTCCACGAGATCGCAATGTCGTCTTCGAACTTGCGGACGCCACCGGCGATGTACTCAGAAATGCGGACGAGGTTCTCAGTGCATTCACAACACACTACCGCTCGCTTTACACTACCAGGGTCGGACACTTCCTATTCTGACTATTTAGCGGACGTCGCGTTGTGTTGGCTCAGTGATGGGGATAGGGCATTCCTGGGGGCACCTTTCGAACTCGATGAGATCCGAGATGCCATCATGTCCCTCCAGAATGGTAAAGCACCGGGCCTCGATGGCATTCCCGCTGAGTTCTACAAGACTTACATCGAAATAATGGCACCTGTCCTTCGCGAGGTTTATATAGAATCCCTCAACGATGGCGTCCTTCCGGGCTCCATGCGGGAAGTGGTAATCACGTCTCTCCTGAAGCCTGACAAGGACCCGACTTCCTGCAATTCTTACCGACCACTTTCTCTCCTCAACTGCGATGTTAAAATACTGGCTAAGGTTCTGGCTACTAGACTATCTCTACTGATGACTCGCATTGTACTACCCGACCAATCGGGATTTGTCGCAGGCCGTTCCACGTCGCATAACCTCCGTACCCTTTTTTCTCTCCTCCGCACTGTTCATCCAGACATACCGATCGCGGCCGTCTTTCTAGATGCTACCAAAGCTTTCGATTCCGTCGAATGGCCATACTTATTTGCCGTTCTGACAGCTATGGGTTTCCCGCCCCTGTTTATATCATGGGTCCGTTTACTTTATACTCGACCTACGGCGCGAGTTTTGGTCAACTCTCGACTCTCACAACCAATTGATATTACTAGAGGCACGCGACAGGGCTGTCCACTCTCACCCTTATTGTTTGCTATAGCTGTGGAACCCCTTGCATGTCGCATACGTCAGCTACACTGCGACGGGGCGATTCAGTGCCTACAGAGGCAAATAGACGTGTCCCTTTATGCGGACGATATCACATTATATGTTAAACACCCCGAGACACACCTCAATCCCTTACTCAGGGAGTTTCTGGTGTTTGGGGGACAATCGGGAGTGCATATTAATTGGTCTAAATCGCAAATTTTTCCCTTAACGGAGGCGATGGATGAATTTCCCCTTGATTATCCGTTGGAGTGGTGCCGGGCGGATCTCCGATACTTGGGGGTTCGCGTCTCCCGTGATAGGGAGGAGACTCTACGATCCAATTATGGGGTCGCAGTTACCAAACTGACTGCATCTGTGGACAGATGGCTCACCTTACCGCTTTCTATGGCTGGGAGAGCATCCCTCATCAAAATGGTTATCCTCCCCAAATTTCTTTATTTCTTTCTTAATATTCCTTACTTCCCGGGCGCTTTTTTCTTCCGGACCCTAAAAGGGTAGCTATGCAGACTGTTTTGGGGTGGCAAGAACCCGCGGCTCAATTGGTCTACGCTCACCCTCCCCTATGACAAAGGCGGTTTTGATGTCCCCGACTTCGAGGAGTACTATTTATGCGCACAGGCGCAATTCGCCTACCACTGGATGGCTCCCACGCCATTCATGCCCCATATAGCGGTGGAGGACTGGATCGTACACCCCATACCGCTGAATGGTCTGCTCCACTGTCCAGAAGCATCCATCACCACTCCAAATACCTCGGTATCATGCACTATGGATGCATGGCGCCGTATCGCTAAGAGATTGGCTTGCCTCCTGCCATATTCACCGAGGCTGCCACTTGCCTATCACCCTGACCTCACCTTACTGAGGGAACAGGGATTCCGCACCCTCTGTGCGAAGGTTCGTGTCGCGAACTGGGGTGATTTGTTCTCAAATGGCAAGTTCAAATCAGCGGAACTTTTCTTTGCGGTGCACAACTATACCCCTCTAGAGCTTTTCTACTACATCCGTTTACGTGCGGGAATGAGGGACGTTCTTCCTAATTTCCCTGATGAACCGGATACACTACCCCCACTACATTTCCCGTTATGCTCTCAGGACGGGACTCACCTGGTCTCTGGCCTTTACCGCCAACTCCGGACCACGGCCTCGAGGCTAGATTCCAATGCTCGGGCACACTGGGCCTCTAAACTTGCCGTCCACATCACTGATGACCAATGGCTCTATTGCAGTGCGCTCACCTCCCGTATATCTGCCAGTAGCAGATTGAAAATTATACATTACAAATACCTACAGCGCCTGTACTATACGCCGGTGTGAAAACATAGATTTGGCTTAGCAGATAACGATCGATGTCTGCGATGCCGAGCAGAACATGCGGATTTTTTACACTTGGCATGGGAGTGCCCCCAAGTAGCACAATATTGGCAACAGGTGACGGCTGCTCTTGCGGAAATGACGAACGCAGCTGTGCCCGTTGACCCCTTGGTGACGCTCCTTGGATACACTCAACTGATTCCTAGCACTTCCCGGAGATTTGTAGACACTGCGCTCCTATTGGCTAAGAGACGCGTGGCTTGTCGATGGGGTCGGGGCAGGGCACCTAAATTCAAGAACTGGTTAGAGGACTTCACCTACTGTCAAGACCAACACACTACATTTGCTGAATTGCTACCCATCTCCAGTCGACCCAGAGACATATGGGGCCCGCTAGTGTCCTATCTGCTAGCACACACTGATGATGCGGACACGTCGGAGGGCGGCCCGGACGCTCTCTAAGGATCTTCCTTGCGAACCTGACAGGGGCAGTTAGTTTCGATCCTACCTCCACACACAGGTGTGTCTCGCACCCATCACGACATATTGTTCCAGGGGCGCAGGGCTAACGTCCTTACAACCTTCTTCCACACGAGGCCTGCTGTTGGGGTCCCCCCCGTTCGGAGATTGCTGTTTCCCTCACCTGTATGGTCCTGACTACTGTCCATCGCACCTGCCGCATACACATACATTATCCTTGCCTCGCCACAAAGCACAGCACCACACATGCAGAGGTCAGTGGACATGTGGGCTCCCTAATGGTTAAACGGAGCTGCGAATACGGTGACTTGCATGACCGTCCCTATCTAGGCTGCCTTACCGACCAGACACCTCTTATTTTTTCTGAAGAAGAATGAATTGCCTCTTGTTTTTTTGAAGTTGGGGAGTTCTGTTTGATGTTATGATACTATATGTAAATCTCGAAAACACTGTTCTGCTGCTGCTCTTCCCTCAGGTGCTCCACGACCCACAGGTGTACAATCTGCCACCGGGCCTCCAGGATGCCGGTTTAAAGGCTGTGTTATGATGGTTGCGACATGCTGCCGGCCTCCGGGGTGTGGACACGCACAGCTGTGTACTTCCTTTCAAATGATGCCATAAAGCAGTGTTGAACTCAAAAAAAAAAATATATATATATATATATATTATATTCATTCTGGTGTGTGTCATAATCATTTTGCATCACGATATGCATTTCAGAAGGTGTCGTATATGGGGATCTGTAATTTTGACGTGAACGGCTTCCCATATTTTCACTATCTTGAGTTCTTGAGGATAACCAGGGCCTTTCCTGCCTGAAGTGGGGCTAAATTTTATTGTATATAATGAATTAAAAGTAACTTAATTATATTTTAATACAAATAAATATTACATTATTTTTTAATTAAAAAGGCTGTTAAAATATTTTATAATTACGTGATAAATATATCATACGTTTATTTTTTTAATGTTTTTGATTTATATTCTTAACTATTTAAAATATTGTATTTAAATTTGACATTATTTTTTATCAGGTAATATTTTGAGTGCCTTTCTCCACTATTTTCGATGAGATGGTGGGGCAGCATCAGTTGTTGTCCATGTGTGGTGCTAGACTCACTATTGTTCTTTTTTTGACAGCAGTAACTTGTAAATCTGGCTACACTCCTTTTTTCATGCGGGGGAGATGTGTATGTTTGCACTGTTGCGTAACTTTACAAATGCTTTTTGTGAATAACCAAACGTTACTTAAAAATGTAACACTAAATTTCACACATAAAGTACTCATTTGTGTAAGGTATGTTGTTACTAGCTCTGTAAGTGTTTGTCTTTCTTTACTGAGGCACTAGTTTTTGACATTTCTATTACTTTGGTGCTGGACTCTGACTTGCAGAGCATTGCATTCTCAGGTTCAGCGTGTTTCATTCATACAGAATTTTCAGTGTATTAACAATTTTATTAGTACATCTGCATTCTACAGATAGCATTTCAGGTAAAAAAGTTTTCAATATTTAACAGAAATACCATCTCCTTTGATGACTGCTGTCCAAGCATTAACTCAAATAATGGAGGAGAGCTCTGAGGCAGGTTTTAATACTGAGACTGCATCTGAACAAGAGGAAAATGGATCAAAATCTGGAAACGATATAGCCTTCCAGGGATTCTGAAGAACATGACCATGGCAGTCATGAGGTCTCTTCAGAAGCACAATCTGTTCAGCAAAGAGAGAGTGGCAGTGTAACCTATTCTGGAGTGCAGCAGATCCTGAGTGAATTACAGGGAGAGAGCTCACTGGACAGCCCTCTACCAGATTTGACCATCAAATTCCAGATTCTACTGGATATGCTCCTTGATTTAAAGTCAATACTGCAAATGTTTTGCCATGAACATCTTCCATCTGTTTGTGCATGAAGGGTCTCTTGGGGATCGGAACGAAACAAATCTGCAATCAAAACTGATTTAATAGGGAGTATTGACACACTCTAGTGCCTCATTGAAAGGCACTCCTTTAGACAACAATATCACCTGGGGCGTAGAAATAATTTGTGGCCCTTACTCTGCTCAAATAAATAGTGCATAAATGGCTTATTCATCTACTCATATGGTTTGGAAACACCCAGCTTTGAATTGGTCAGGACCAGTGATCATTCTTTGATTCTGCAGTACATGCTACATTTCAATGATAATTCTTCAGCATTCTGAAGAAAATACCACAGGACCATCCAGATGACGACAGATTGTTCAACATTAAGCCTGTCATGGAACATCTGACTGACAGTATTTCAGAGATTGACACTCCTCGGAAGAATATAGCAGCTGATGAGTTGTTGATCTTGTCCATATGGAGACTGAGATTCAGGAAGTGCATACCAAGCTAAAAATCTCTTTATAGCATCAAGCAATACATGTTGTGTGAGACATCCACTGGTTTTGTTTTGTATACAATTTGTGACTGTATACACAGAAGGGCTCCACTATAAATCCTGCAGGGTTCCATTCTACGTTAGGAATTAGTCACAAGATTGAATGGGAGCTTGAACAATCACTACTTCTGAAAGTTTATACATTTTTTTTTACAGCGTCTATAGAGGACTGCAGCTGCTCAGTTGTTCAGCAGCAGCAAAAGTCAAACTCACCACAACTCAGAATCTTCTTAGTAAGATGCTCCAACAATTACAGAGCAGTGTGTTGCATTGCAACAAACTGCTCGCTGTCAAATTCTCAGATAGGTGGGAAGCATATGTGAACTACAATTCAGGAGGAGAACATGTCTCCGGTCGAGGTGTGGAGTCAGATGCCAGGGGTCAACAAGCTAATCCATGTATTTGACTACAAGTACATGGGCAGAGAGGATAAAAATAAATGACTAGTTACTTCAACCATCTAATATGAGTCATAAACTTGCACATGGTATAGGAAGATGGCTATCCATCTCGGGTCTTGTATATCATCAGACCTCCAGGAGATGACTGATGTCATTCTTTGACTTTCGATTAGCGGATACTGAGGGTCTTGCAGGTGTAGCAGCAGATGCTCTTACTTTATCGATTGTGGAGAATGTTTCAAGGCTGCAGGACCTGCACTTAGCTAACTGCATTCCTGCAAAACAGAGGAATTACTGATATCGCTGATGCAAAGATTGTGCTGAGCAAGGAGAGGAACAGATCTCTGACCATATGAATCCAATATGGTCTACCCATGGTTTCTAGTTTGTTCAGTACTTGTCTCTGGTAGCAGGCTTAGCCACACAAATGAAGTACTGATTTTTAGGGGATACATAAAGGCACTAAGGTTTGGAATTGGTTTGAGTCCCCACAGAAATGTAAGGAAAATGTGTGATTGTAGCCACAGTTTAAGATTTGTAGGACGTTCTTCATGTGAAAACATAGTAGGATACATGGAAGTCAGTCCCTCACAGGCTCAACCTGGTGTCTAGCTTTTTAGACATCTCTGTTTTTCGTAGGTGTTGCTGATTTGCAACCAAGCCAAGGCCTAAGTACTGTAGCATCCACCCCAGCTCTGGAGCACGCAAATGACTATGCCACACACAGACTGCAATATACGTCTTTATTCCTTGGAATGCAACCGTTAACTGAATACACAGGGTCAAAACCTTTATTAACCACACCCAGGCACACCACATCCCCCCTCAACGGATTATGTAACTTTGTAAGGAGTCCACCGAGAAACACAAGGGTCCTACGGCCAATGATCACACAACACTACAAGCACCAGAGCTACCCACATAGCCAGAATTGGTCCATTTGGTTGATTGGTCAATTTTCTGGGTGAAAACTTGATCTTTCTACATTGCATTGTAGGGAACATAAGTGGGTAACATTTTAATTGGGAGAATTGTGGGACTATAGAATAGTAGAACATTTGTTATTAACAATTGATTTTTTTCTTCATTTTGTGGCTTCTAAATGTAATCCGGAGTTTAAGAAAGTACACATTTTGAAAAATGCTCTCAGATTTTCATTTTATAGGTAAGCCTGAAAGTACGATTAGCCAACATGGCTAAACTCAGTGTTGGACTTGGCCCTTAGGGCAGGTTCACCCCTAATCTTTTTGCTTTTATTTGTGACCCAGTGTTAGTGATTCTTGGGTCTTGGCGCACTTTTTCCCTGTGTCCCAGAGTAAAGTGCGTGTGTGTAGTATGGTTGGCCTGCCCTCCCATAGGAATGCATGGGGAATGTGTGTGTCCCTGGTAGTTCCTGATGTGTGGGAGGAGTGCACCTGGGTCCTGGATGGGCTGGGTTTTTCCCCACACAATGCTGGCTCCGCCCCCCTGTGGTTTGTCTAACGACCCTAGCCTCCCCAGTGAATGAAAGGGGTGGTTGGGCCATCAAGGGTACTCCCAAGCCAGCTGCAACTGGTTTTCCCCCCACCCTGCACCCTGAAACAAAGGATTTTACAGTATAAGAAGGGGCTGTGTCCCCTTACAATTGGTTCTACTTTTGGATCCTGCCAGAGGGGGCTGTTGCTGCTGCTGGGACCAGGAGGACTGCCACTTGGCATGTCTCCCTGCCTGGGGACCCAGTGTGCTGGCTCTGGCCCAGCCTTGCCCCCCTGCCTGCCTCCAGACCTTGCTGGGGCTTTGCTTTTGCTCTTAGCGCTTGAGAGCGCTTTATTTGCCCTCTAGCGCTTGGAAGCGCTTTGTTTTTGATTATAGCGCTGGGAGCGTTTTATGTGGTCCTGTGGCGCTTGGGAGCGCCTTCCCTTCATTGCGAGCGCTGCGAGCGCTTCGTTGCCAAGCCGGTGCCCACCCGGCGCCTGCTCAGGATTGCCGGCCCTACCGAGTGCCCACCTCGGTTTATTGCTATTTTTGATGCCGGTGCCCACCCGGCATTGCCACCGTCACTTGCCGCGTTTTCCACTCGAGGGAGCCCACCCCTCGGTGAATCAGCCCCCGCCTACCTGCCTGCCACGGGCCGCTGCGCTGCCCGCGACGACCCGGAAGTAGTGGGGCCGGCCGACCAATTACAGCGCGGCCCCGAGAGAGGAAACCGGAAGTCCCGCCTTTGCAGCCTGAGCCCGAGGAGCAGGGCTGCGGTGCTTACGGAGCCCCGCACCAAGGAGAGGACACCTTGCCACAGCCAGAAGGGGAAACCCAGCGGAGAGAGCCGACGCCGCCTCTAGCTAACGGTGAGTGCGGGCGTTCCCCGGGTCGCGCCTCTGCCGGGGGCAGTGTCGGGCCCGATCTGGACAAGCCCTGAGGGGCTCAAGTGAATTCCGAGTCCCCCGTGAGGGACCCCCACAGCCCAGCGAGGCTGCACCTTTGTTGTTGGAGCCCTGAGAGGCTCTGCGCCCACTGTAGTTCAGCGAGCCTAGAGA
The DNA here is from genome assembly GCF_964261635.1 of Lissotriton helveticus. Taxonomy (NCBI): domain Eukaryota; kingdom Metazoa; phylum Chordata; class Amphibia; order Caudata; family Salamandridae; genus Lissotriton; species Lissotriton helveticus. The sequence goes on along the minus strand of NC_136068.1, from coordinate 1,828,820,681 downwards.
AGGCTCAGGGGCATTCCTGTGTTCGAGCCCTGAGAGGCTCGTGTGCCCAGCCATTGTTCCTCGAGCCCCGAGAGGCTCAGCGCCCATATTGTTTTTGAGCCCTGAGAGGCTCGAGGTGGCAGATTGATAAGAGCCCAGAGAGGCTCTTGAGTGCCCATCATTGTTTTAGAGCGCTGAAGCTCTTAAGGGCCATTCTATTTGATTTAGAGCCCAGAGAGAGGCTCTTGGGGGACACAGGCAGTCAGTTGGTCAGAGCCCCGTGGCTCCCACGCTGTGTTCCCCCACCTGTGTTCTTGAGCCCACGAGGCTCCAACGTTGGCCAGCAGTGATTTACAACTGTCCAGCACTTAGTGGACAGTTGCTACGTTTAGGCTTGTGTTCTTGGCTGCCTGCGCAGCCTCCCCTGACATTAAGACTCAGGGCATTTCAGCCCCTTTCGAGGCCAGTTGGCCTGAGGGACATTTCTAGTGTTGTGCTACATGCACCCTGCGCAATTTATGATTTACTGCTTATGTGATTTCTGCGCAAAAGTTCTACCTGCACCTCAATGTGTTTTAATGTTTCATGTGCAATTGTCTATGTTATTACCTTTGCTAAAAGTGACCTGCTTAGGTGATTCTTTATGTTGTATTCCCCTTTGCTAAAAGTGACCTGCTTAGAGGAATGTTTGTTATTACCTTTGCTAAAAGTGACCTGCTTAGGTAATTGTTTATGTTTTTATCCCCTTTGCTAAAAGTGACCTGCTTAGAGGAATGTTGATGTGTTATCGCCTTTGCTAAATGTGACTTGCTTAGGTGATTATTTTAGGTTTCCTTCCCTTTGCTAAATGTGACTTGCTTAGGTGATGGTTTTCCTTCCATAGGTCCTGATGATAAGGTCCTAGTTCCCTGCGTGATTTCCCTACAGTGTTTAGGGTGGCGTAGGAGGTATTTTCCCTTTACCTGTAGTTACTGGTTGTATGCTACATTTACTATTTCTGTGTTACAGTCATTATATGTTTATGTGCTAAGTGTTATACCTACAAGTGCTATTTCTAAAAAGTGCATACCCCTGACAGTGGTCCAGGTGGCCCTGTCCTGTACATAATCCCTTGTAAATCTTGCCCGTGCCTGTTGGCACATTGTAAAGTATGTGTGTTATCTAATGTGTTTTTATTATAATACAAAGGCTATTTTTGATATAACCTCGTGTGGAGTTTCCTTTGTGGTGGGCCTAGGGTGTTGTCGCTGGGGTGCGCGCGCAAACGCTTTACACATCGCCTCCGAGATTAGCCTTGCTGCTCGCGTCACGTTACCTAGAGGGTGAGCAGGGGTTATCTTGGTGTATGACTCCCTTGCCCTGACTTAGAAATGGTGATCCCTGACTGACTTTGGCGCGAGCCTTGGCCAGCCGGAGATCCCGTTTCTAACACTCAGCATTTAGGGCAGATCTAAAAATAGGCTAGGTTTCTTTGACAACTATTTATCATTCATTGCCTTTTACCATACAAACTAATGCATTCTTAGTAAACAATGAAATATCGTTATAAGATGCAGCTCACTTGTTAGTTTTGGATTTTAAAATGACCAGGAATCACCTTATTGACCAGCTCCATAAGGAGGAAACAGTAAGTAGTCATTTCAGATCTGTATTCATTTTATTCAAAATCGTTTCTTAAGGTTGGATTGATAACCTTTGATAACCTTTGTTATCACACAAGTAATCATTAGAACACATTTAATATTGTACAAAGGACCTCTTGCCCGAGAGGCCCCTCTCGAAGGACACAGTACCTTCTGAGACACAGCCGATGCTGACAAGAGCTGGCTCATCTGTTTTGGGAAATAGCCATGTGCTAGCTGATGACCCTAACCTGCGCATGCATCTGAATGTATCTGGATGTATCTGAATCTAGTAGCCAGTAACAACCATACCTGGTTAGGTTCTACGTTTAACCTCTTCCGTGCTCGTGATGGAACCACTCCGTCACGAGCCACAGACACGCTGTGCTGGTGACGGAGTAGTTCCATCACGGCGCGGCCGCCCCGCTGACGCTGCAGGAATTCCGCGCCTGCGCGGGCGTTCTATTGAGCGGGCGGGGCCTGATGGAACCACGCCATCACAAGCACAGCGGGCCCGTGGCTCGTGACGGAGTGGTTCCGTCACGAGCATGGCACCGCTGCGCTGACCCCCTCCCCCCTAGCGCCGTGGCGGAATTACCACCGCAGCCAAGTGTTTAATAAACTTGCCCCCTCAAGGAAAGCCATAATCATAGAGCTAGTCCATCCGAATCTTGGTATACAGAAAATATTTGGCTTCAAAAACAGCAATTCCCCAGATACGAAAGTTAACGGAGGTCCAATTATGACTCTAAGGAGAAAGACATCCATAAATGCAGTATTCAACTTTATAAAGATATGATTCATAAGAAGAAGTTCAAAAGTTTACAACAAAAATGTAATCAGCTCAGAATTCTTCTAAAGAATTGTTCACAACTGTTGTCAAAAAGTACCTGAAAATCAAAATAATATGGTCCAGCAATCATTCTGCAATGCTTTGGCATACATTTTTTAGGACAAGATCAAAGCTGTTCATGACCTGGTATCAGCTGACATAGATCTACATATTTCCCTAGCTGAAAGTATCAGGACGGGTAACCATGAGTCACATGCTCATGCAGGTCTTCAATACATGGAGATACCTCTAAAGCTCATAGTGTAGATACCAACACTTCTGACGTCCCTGCTCCACCTCTGGTGAACACCAACACTATTTTGTCAAAGTTTTCTCCATTAAACATGGCACAAACTCAGGAGTTACTCAGAAAAATTACATTGGGATCTTCTATGGACCACTGTCCGCCTAAGATATTGAATGAAGTACCTGAGGTTACAGCAACATATCTATTGGACACCTTTAATAGGGTGTTCAGTTCAGGATACTCCTCAAAAAAGTAGAAAAGAGCTTCTATTCCCCCTCCTCAAAAAACACAATCTGAATGTTGCAGACCCTAATAACTACCAGTCCAATTTCGCGCCTACCTTTCCCAGCAAAACTTGTGGCGAAAGCTATAAATGTGGAGTTATCAAAGAAAACAATCTATCAGATTCTACTCAGTTTGGCTGTAGGAGCCAACATAGTACTGAATTGGCTCTGATCATGGCTTCAGAAGAACTGAGACAAACCCTGGATGATGAAGGGAATGCTGCCCTGAAATTATTGGACCTCTCGGCGGCATTCAACATGGTCAATCATGCCAAGCTCATTGACTGTCTTCGCTCCATTGGTAGCAGGGATAGATCTCTGTCTCTTATAAAATCTTTTTTGGTTGACAGAGAGCAATTTGTTGCCTTAGAAGACTTCTTCTCCTCGTCCTTTTTACTTTCTTGTGGGGTTCCACAAGGTTCATCACTGAGTCTTACTCCACTTAATTTGTATGTGTGTCCCCTGGCCAGACTGATATTCTTTGACTTCTTGCTGGTATCTTATGCTGATTACACACAAAATTGTGGTGTCAGTGGGTAGTAACCCAGAGATTACAGCCGCAAATTTACAGAACTGCATGCTGCATTTCGGTAGATGGGTGAGCTACAACTGCCTGAAGTAACATTTTGTTTGGTAAAAAAAACATCTTTTTGGTCCCCTAACGGTGGCAACAAGAACTCGGTATGCTGCCTACCCCGATTATGAAGGTGAAAAATCTTGGAGTTCTCTTTGATAGCAAATTGTCTTTTGAAGGCCATGTTAATTCAGTTACTTCTTCCTCTTTATACATGATGAAACCTCTGAGGATAGTTCTTCCATTCATTCCAAAAGAATTAGAAAACCAGTGGTCTCCACCCTTATTCTCTCAAAAATGTATTACTGCAACGCTTTATTTACTAACATTCAAGAAAGGTTTTTAAAGAAACTACAGGGTCTGCAGAATTCGGCAGCCTGCTTGCGATTAAGGATTCCCGAACACAAGTCTGTGGTTCAGGCTCCGGTCCAGCTTCACTGGTTACCAGTCAAACAGCACATTGACTTCAAAGCCCCCTGCTTTACCCTCAAAGCATTACATGACTCAGGCCCCTGAATATCTTAGACAATGCTTTCAGCACTATTCTCCCACCAGACTGTAGCGGTCAATCTAGTAGTCCCAAATACAAAATCATCAACCTGGGGTGGCAGGAGCTTTGTTACACATGTTTCCAAGCTGTGAAACTCCATGCCACTTGATCTAAAGAAAACATCCAACTTACTTTCTTTAAGGAAAGCCTTAAAATTGTGGCTTTTTATTCATAAGCCTTTGACAAGGTTTTTTTTTTTCTCTGCCTTAGGATTCGCTCCTGTAATTAGTGCCTAGACACCTATGGGTAATAGAGCACTTTAAAATTTGATTTTCATTTCATCTTCACTCCAAGCATGGAGTCAGGAAATGCATCACTGTACTGGGAGAGAAGATCCACCCAGAACTTGAATAATCATAATACTACAGTTTTTTCGACAACCAACAAAGACTTTATATTCCTGAAACCAGAAGTGTCTGATGGATGTAATAGTATGTATGTGACTTTTGTAGTTGGCAATTGGGGCCAAAAACTTCCAAGTGAGTATGTCATATATTGCCATTTGGTCCTACTTTTTTCAATATTTTTGATTACTTTTATTAGTTTCTTTGAGACAACAATGAGCAAGCTACATAAATGACCACTTTTTGACCTCAAAATGGTGTCTGTTTTCCCGTTAAAATAAAAAAGTCCCTGGGGCATGGAGTTCCCCAGGGCCTAAAGCATAGGGGGTCCCCACCCCCTCCTTTAAAAATGTATATACTCAAGGACCAAATAAGGCTCACGAAGGGGGAGCCACATGGCCCCTCCCCTTTTATTTACATTTGGGCCCAAGGGATGTGATCCCCAGGGCCATAATAAGCTTGCGTTGGAGGGCAATGTGGGCCCCTTCCCCTTTGCAATACAAAATGGTGTTCCCGCAAATTTGCATGCTAATGGACAGCTCAACCTACCAAAGAGACCCAAGGGTGATTCCCACTGACTTTGATGGTACAATCTTGATGCAGAGGAATATAAAGACATCACCACCAAACAAAGAAGCACTTAGTTCATATGATTAGGAGGAATTACCCTTATTTAGAGGAGATTCAACTTGGGGCGTGGCCAAGAGCCGGTCATGGCGGACGTGTAGTACAGTAGCTCCGTCCGCAGCCCTGTGATACTAGCTGCTAATCCTACCTAACCTCTACGCAACCCACCTCAAACTTTGGCCCGGACCTCTGCCGGACGAGCGGCGGGCTGTGGCGGCGAGATACCCTCCTCTGACACCGCCTACCGCCTCGGTGAGCTGCGACGACCGCTGGGGCCTCCTGCATGGAGGAAAGCCGCGGCCTCAATTAGCCCTGGGGCACGACTGCTGCTGACTGCTGCCGAGCCGCCGGCGGGACGCCGGGGGTGCACTGGGGCGCAGAACTGTTTGCACCGCAACCGGGAGACCAGCGATCGATCCTGCGGACTCCGGCCCGGCCCCCTGTGCGCCGGTGGACCCCCCCCGAGACCCGCTCTGCCCTGGCTGCCTGGTCAGCGGCCGGAGGAACGCAGGACTGCGCTGCGCCCCCCTGGGCTGCTGCGGGGGCGCCTGCGTCTGGCGAAAAGACAACGCTGAGGGAGCTGGAGGGAGGACGCCGGAGCCCTGAGTTCTGCTGGGACTGCGTGGAGCGACCGGCGGCAGCCCGGCGGGCCTTAGCGCCGCAGCAGCGACGCGGGCGCCATCTTGCCTCCGCCCCGAACACCAGCAGCCCAGTGAGGATCGCCGCATATATCGGCATCACCAGCAGCCCTTGAAAGAGGCGGGGGACATACAGATCTGGGGAAGCGACGCGACGCCAGCACGACCCCTGAAACCACGCTACCTCTGGTGAACCAGGACAGCATCGAGGAGTCTAACTGCCCAGGGGCACACGTGGAGAGCCTCTGACTGCGAAGCCGCCATCGCTGAGACAGGTGAGGGGCGCCTCACCGCTGTTTTGCCTCTGGCGGTCCCATCCCCCTCCTGCAGCCCCTTACCTATAACTGCCGCCACGTCAGGGCCAACGCGGTGGTTACGCGGGGGTTCCTCCACAGAGCGCCGCCACACAGTCCAGGCGTGCCACCTCTGCTACAACACTGCTGACCCTTCCCAGCGCCAGGGAGTCACCGCTCCTATTGCATTCCCCGCTGAGACGCCGGAGGCCGCGTGGAGATCCTCAGCGAACAGAAACGCGACCACCCCGACGCCGCTCTGCATACTAGGTCGATGGGACAGCACAGGGGCAGGGCCCAGGACCCCGGAGCATCGACGGACATGCAATCTACCGGCTCGGAGGACCCTCTTTCCTCCTCGAATATGGACGTTATCCCGCCGACTGGGAAGGGGTCGCAAGATGCCGAACTAGACCTTATCCTCAACGAGATACGAGCTACACGAGATGCGCTGGAAACACGTATCGATAACATGGCGGTGGGTCTCTCGTTGCTCCGAGCTGATCACAATAAACTTGCAGAGAGGGTCTCCGAACAGAAACTTGCACTGAATGATCTCATACCCCAACAAACGGAACACTCGACGAAACTGGAAGGCGTGGAAAAACAGCTCAAGCAGTTATGGGAGAGGGTGGACGATGCGGAAGGACGTGCCCGCCGCAACAAGGTCCGCATCTTAGGCATTCCAGAACGCAGCGAGGGGAGGAACCCTAACCAATTTGTGGAGGACTGGCTCCGTCAACTGGTGGGTCCAGAAGATCTTACGACCCTATACAGCGTGGAGAGGGCACATAGAATACCATCCAAACCACCGCAACCAGGTGCGCCCCCACGTCCTTTGATCGCACGCCTCCTTCACTACAAAGACCGCGACACTGTGCTACGAGTGGCCCGAGAAAATGCACCGATTCGCTACGAAGACAAGAATATCTCAGTGTATCCTGACTTCACGCCCACGGTACAGCGTGCCAGGTCCACCTTTTTGGGGGTGAAACGCAAGTTGCGTGAGAGAGACTTAAAATATGCCCTTCTGTTTCCTGCCCGCCTTAAAGTACTGCACAGTAACAACTCATATTTCTTTGACTCGCCGGAAGAAGCGGCAGAGTGGATGGAAGTGACGCTAACCCCGCCGAACTCGCAAGACCCACTTATGGCCGCTAGAGGAGAAGGCCGTCGGAATCGCCCAGATCGGAAAATCGCCGCTCCGGACACTGGACAAGCCCCACCGCAGAAGACGGCGCCGACGGATGCGACCGCTATGAACTGTCCAGCGGACCCCGCACCGGTGATGCAATTGACGAAGGAGGCACTCGCCGCCCATGATGCGGACACAGCCAGAGACCTGGTTAGCAACTCTGATACACACACAGAGGTATCAGGATCGGCGGACAGCATACAACTTTTCCCCAAGATCACGGCGCAGACAGCAGAGGAATTTTAACATCACCATCGTGACCGCACTCCGGGTGGTAATGTATTGACTGTATCATTCCTTGCACACAGGTGGGTTGCTTGAGGGATTGATTTACTGAGGGCCGCCGTGCCACCGCAGGCCAATACAAGTACGGCGCTAGTGGTCTGCGCCCCCCACCACAGGCACGTGGAACTGTTTGACCCCTGCCCCTGTTGGGCGTCACGGTTCGGACCTCGAGCCCGTTGGCCTGGGGACCTTAGTGTTCAGGGATTGACTGTTTGTTTGACACTCCTCTTCTACAATACGATGTACCGGGCGCGTGTGCCCACAGACTCATTCTTGCCGCACTACATGACCAGACATGGGGCCACTTAATGTTTATAACTTGTGCACCTGGAATGTGCGGGCATGGGCTCGATTCATAAAAGGCACAGGATACTTGCCCAGCTAAACCGCAGGGGCATTATGGTGGCATGCCTACAAGAGACGCACCTGAACTGTGCTGAACGTCTGAAGCTGCATAAGAAGTGGAAGGGCCAATTCTTCGCTACGTCCTATTCTGCATTTTCTAGGGGGGCCGCTATTTGGCTCCGTAACTCTGTCCCCTTTAAGCCACTAGAGCAAAGAATTGACAAGGAGGGTAGATATGTATTTGTAAAGGGCCTACTAGATGGGGCTGCTGTTGTGCTTGGTTGTGTATATTCTCCAAACTCGGGACAATCTGAATTTTTTATCAATGTCAATGGGGTCCTTGCGGATTGGGCGGATCATCAATAGGTGGTTGGAGGAGACTTTAATGCTGTGTTGGACATTGCCCTGGACAGGTCGCACCCCCCACTACACGCCACGGACAGCAGGTGACAGGCGGACGCACTGGCACAGTGGGCGGAGGGATGGGATCTGGCGGATGTATGGCGCAGTACACATTTGCAGGACAGGGAATATACCTTTTTCTCCCCACCGCACAGGCTCCACACTAGGATAGACCGAATCGTTTGCTCCCGTTCCTTATTAGGATTGGTTATTCAGGCCCAGCACATGGGGAAGACCCTGTCCGATCATAATCCTGTTGAACTGACTTGGCAATGGGGCCGACAGACGACCCCAATCCCGACCTGGAGACTACCCACAGAACTTTTGGAAGATGCAGTCTTCAGGTCCACTATGGCGGATGCCATTGAGGGTTATTTTGACATAAACACTGACACTGCCAGCTCCCGACAGATGGAATGGGACGCCTTTAAAGTTTTCATCAGGGGGGAGGCGATGGCCACTAGAGTGGGCATGAGGAGGGCAGTCATTGCAGATCTGAAAGACGTGGAGGGTAAGCTGGCGACACTGGAGTGTGAGGCTGCGGGCACGAACACACATTTTACGCCACTGCAGGTCGCACATGTAAGACACGCCGAGCTACTAGAAGACTTGAGATTGTTAGACTACAGGGAACACACAACAAGACAACACACGCAGGCAGATAGGGCGGGCGCTCTGCTGGTCTGCATCATACGTGACTCCCCTGTACAACATCCCATCTTAGAAGTACTGGACCAAGACGGCATGCTAGTTTCGACCCAAGTAGGAATCAACGCCGCATTCGAGGACTACTACACCACGCTTTACAGCCCACACAGCTGCCTCTCACAGGCTGCATTCAAGGGTTTCATGAGGGATTTAGAACTACCCAAACTCACTGACAAACAAAGCGACGACCTGAAGCGTAACATTTCCATTGCGGAGGTTAAGCAGGCAATGCGCGCACTTCCGAGAAACAAAACCCCTGGGACGGACGGCTTACCGGCCGAGTTCTATTCCACATTCATGGACCTACTGGCCCTGCGCCTCCATACCATTTATATGGAAGCGCTACGGACTGACGGCTTACCACAGTCCTCCCGCCAAGCTTTGATAACCTCCCTCTTGAAGCCGGGTAAGGATGGGCTGCACCTGGCTAGCTACAGACCCTTATCTCTACTTAATACCGATTATAAGATCCTGAGTAAGGTGCTGGCGACGAGACTGGCACAATACATCCCGCAACTGATCCATCCAGACCAGTGCGGGTTTGTGTCGGGCAGGAGCACGGCCATGAATCTTAGACGTTTGGCCCAGCTGATGCTACAGGATCCGTCGGCCCTAGGCTCTGAGGGATGCATCTCATTGGACCTGAAGCAGGCTTTCGATTCCCTCAAATGGGATTTCATGTTCGCTGTGCTCATGAGGTTCGGAATACCTATGGAGTATATAGCATGGGTCCAGCTACTATACACACGCCCCACGGCCCGGGTGCGCACATCCAGATACGTCTCGGGTCCCATAGCCATAGCAAGGGGTACAAGGCAGGGCTGCCCCCTCTCCCCGCTCCTCTTCATTCTGGCACTTGAACCACTACTCTGTAAACTCCGGACTATGGCCCCCCATTGTGGAATTAGGAGGGGTGAGACAACACACATAGTGTCCGCCTATGCTGACGACATTATCCTGTATCTGCATAACGTGCGAGGCGACCTTGACCCTATCCCTTCTATATTTGAGGACTTTAGATCGTTATCTGGCCTCACCATAAGCGAACCTAAGTCTTACGGGTTTACCTTTGCCACCGCCGACTCGACCACGCCACTGCCCTTTGCGCCACACGCGTTTCAGATGGTGGATACTACCTTCCGTTACCTCGGGATACAAGTTTACAGGGAAGCCGACATGATGATTGACGGCAACCTAGGAAGGGCTATGAGGACACTTAAATCTCAGATACAATTCTGGTTGTCACTCCCTCTCTCAGTGGCCGGCAGGATCGCCATTTCCAAGATGGTGATGCTTCCCCGTCTCATCTACTACTTTACGAATCTACCGTTTCTGATCCCTGCAACGACGTTCAAGACACTAGACACGCTCCTTACGGAACTCATATGGGGACGAGGACGGAGGCGCATAGGCCTCGCTAAGTTACAACTCGCAACCAACGCGGGAGGTGTGGGAGTCCCAGACTTCAGGGCCCACAACTTTGCATGCCAACTGCAATGGCTGGCCTATTGGCTTGCTGGTAGAAACCTACATGAGATTGACATGATGGAAGACGATCGCACTAAAGGGAGGATCCATGTCCTGCTCCAGCCCCGCTCGGAGCTACCGAGTGACACCTCACCGCTTCTCCGACTTGCAATACACTACTGGCGGAAGGCGATGAAGTACACGGCTCCGCTCTCATCATACGCCCCTACAATCCCACTACTGGGTATGCCCCTGGGGTCGGGACCGCTTACAACACAAACACTGACGCCATGGCACGACGCAGGTGTGACACACGTAGGAGACCTTTTTGCTGAAGGGCGGATGCTGTCCTTTGCAGACTTCAGGACCGCGTATGGCATCCATGGGGGATCATTCCTTTTGCATGCTGGCGTCCGCCGCTATGTCCTAGGAAGGTGGGCGCCTGGGGGAGTGGAGCCACCCACGAACCCCTTACTGACGATGCACTACCTCATGGGAACGGGAAGTCATCTGACAAAATGGCTCACTGCTAGCATTAGGACGGGGCGGGCGGTTTCACTTTCACCTCTCAGAACCAAGTGGGAGGGCGATATAGGGAGGCCATTGCGGGACAAGGAATGGGAGCGGATCCTTCAATTCCCCAAAAAAGTGGCTCGGAACCCAAAATTTAAGTTCATCCAACTAATGGTCCTACACAGAGCATACCTAACACCACACCGTTTACATGCAATGTTCCCCAATGCCACTGACACCTGCCCTAGATGCACTATGGATGATGCGACACTGTCACATATGTTGTGGAGCTGCCCCAAACTGGGTTATTTCTGGACTACTATTAATGACTCGCTTACAGACGCAGGTGCATTGACACAGACGCTCACCCTGGAATACACGCTCCTAGGGTTGGGCCCAACAGCGCGTAAGAGAAGCGTAGCCGCACGTTTTGCTGATATAGCCATATTACTTGCGAAACGTGCCATCACGATGAGGTGGAAGTCTCCCAAACCACCTGACCCCGATCTGTGGAAAACGGAAATGATACGCTGGGGCAAAGCAGAGGGTGAAGCGCTGCAGCGTGAAGAACGCAGAGGCCTCAGGAAAACACCAATCTCCTTAGATTGGTTTACTATTCTAGGAAGGTTCGAGACAGGGGGTGAAGAAGAGTCTGATATTTCAATACCGTAAATTATTATTATTATTATTATTATTATTATTAGGTTCTTCTATAGCGCGTGGCCACTCGGGAGCATCCCAGCGCTTAAGACTGACCAGACAGGGATGGGTTAAAAATGCAGATCTGAATTATCTGGTTTTTGGAAACAGAAAAGTTTTTAGTTTTTTCCGGAAGACAAGAAGGTTAGGCTCTAGACGAAGAGGTGGAGGGAGAGCATTCCACAATCCAGCCGCGTTGTGCGAGAACAGACGACCTCCTGTGCGGGCTCTGCTGCTCCTAGGAGCTATCAGCAGGTTTTGTTGGTTCGAGCGAAGATTCCTGGTGGATTTATATGGTCTGATCATGTCATCTAGGATGAGGGGGCCATTCCCGAAGAGTGTTTTATGGACCGTGCAGAGAGTCTTAAAATGGATTCGCTCCTTTATGGGGAGCCAGTGCAGGGTGCAGAGTGCGGGCCTAGCTGATGTACGATGGCTAGTGCCCGTGAGTAGCCGTGCTGCGGAATTCTGGACAACCTGAAGTTGCCGGATAACAGACACGGGGGCTCCAAGATAGAGCGCATTTCCATAATCCAGCCTGGATAAAATAAGAGACTGGACTATGGTTTTCTTTGCTGTTTCGGGTAGCTGAGGAAGAATTTTCCGAATTGTTTTCAGCAGTCCGAAACAGGTGGCCACTGTCTTCCTTGCCTGGGTCTTAAATGACAGCTCTGCATCCAACCAAAACCCGAGACTCTTTATCTCGGTCTTTGGAGTGGGTCCTGGGCCCATACAGGAGGGCCAGTGGAGCACGTTGTTAAATGTGGCTCGTTTTCCTAGGAGCATCAGCTCTGTTTTTCCTCCATTCAATTTCAGGTGGGATAAATCCATCCAGTTTGCTACTGCCTCCAGGCAACGGCAAAGCCTGGAAGGGGGGGATTCCACCTGATTGAGAGAGACAACTAGCTGGGTGTCATCAGCATAGCTTACCAGTTGGATCCCGAAGGGAGCTACCACTTCTGCCAGGGGCGCCATATAAACATTAAACAGTGTGGGGCTAAGGGAGGAACCCTGGGGCACCCCACACTGTAATGGCAATGATGGAGAGCAACTATTTTCTGAAAAGATCTTAAAAGATCTACCGTCAAGAAAGGACTCCAGCCACATGAATGCCCTGTCTTTGACGCCCAGCTTTCTGAGACGAGAAAGGAGGACACGGTGATTCACCGTGTCGAAGGCGGCGCTGAGGTCCAGGAGGATAATGGCCGCGCTGCCACCTGCGTCCAGAATCCTCCTGGAATCCTCTACCACCCTCAGCAGTGCCGTCTCCGTTCCCTGTCCTCTCCGAAATCCGGTTTGGGTTGGATGGAGCAGATTATGGGTCTCCAGAAAGGATGCTAATTGTTTGTTTACCCATTTCTCGGCAAGTTTACTAATGGCAGGGAGCAGGGAAATGGGGCGATAGTTGGAAAAGTCCTGGGGGTCGAGATGAGGCTTTTTTAACAGGGCCCTAACCATGGCCAGTTTCCAGTCTTGAGGTACCCTTCCTGATTGAAGTGAGGTATTAACTAGATGGATGATATGTGTACTGATATTAGGCAGGACCAGCTTTAGAATATTCATAGGGGCTGGGTCTAGCGGAGACCCGCTTTTTACAGAGTTGAAAAGTGAGGGTAAAGATTCAGTACTAAGGGGGGAAAAAAGAGAGAGGCAAGGCAAAATGATATCAATCTCATCTGGCGGAGGAAGGATAAGTTCTTCCGAAGATAGAGGAGGAAGGGACAGGAGGATCTTTTGAATTTTTTCAGCGAAAAAATTTGCCAGGTTGTTACAGTGAGCGTCAGCCTCCTCCGTACAGAGTGGTGGTGATGGCGGGTCGGGGGCTTTTAACAGAGAGTTAGCTATCTTAAACATCTCTCTTGGGGCATTGGCAGAAGTCTCTATTTTTTCTGCGTAGAAGATGGATTTGGCCACATTGAGAGCAGATTTATATTTTTTTAGAGAGAGTCTATAATTAATTTTTTTCTCTTCCTCAAAATGTTTCCGCCACTGTCTCTCCAACCGTTTACATTCTTGTTTTAGTGACCTTAGTTCAGAAGTAAACCAAGGTTGTTTAATGGAGCCTTTCTTTTTGGAGATGTTTGTTTTTGGAAGCACCATATCCAGTGATGATTCAATCCATTGATTAAATTCCACATTAGCCCTGCCAATATCCTGATTGGCCTGGGGTTCGCTTGTATTCAGTGCCTCTACCCATTCATTCACTTCTAATTTTGTCCACCGCCTACCCAGAGTTTTACTGGGCAGTTTTGCTGGACCGGGAAAGGGCATATTCCATGTAAAGGGAATGAGCATATGATCTGTCCAAGGAATAGGGTATGGCTCGGCTGATGTTAAGCCCACAATGTTTGAAAATATAGGGTCTAGTAGGTTCCCTTTAGAGTGAGTGGGATGTGAAACTATCTGATTCAGTTCACATGCCGCAAAATCCTTAGTTAATTCAGTGGCAATAGTATCTGAGGGATTATTGAAATGAAGATTCAGGTCTCCCAGTACTATAAAATTTGAGACCCTGCTAGCCAACTCTATAGTTGATTCAATAATTCCTTCCTGAAATTGTCCTATAGCGCCAGGTGGACGATAAATTAGGAATCCAGAAAATGACACTTCTGGGGTTACAGTGATGGCAAATTGTGCACTTTCGCAGTCCGGGATGGAGCTCTCGATCATACGACAGATTAGGTGCTCCCTACATACTATGGCAATCCCTCCTCCAACTTTACGTTGTCTGTCCCTGTGTTGAATCAGATATCCCGGAGGAAGGGCCTGGACGATATCTGGGCCAGACGTGGATCCCAACCACGTTTCAGTTAAAAAGAGGATGTCAAGTCCAAGATCTTGTATTAGCAAGGAAATTTCAGTGGCATGTTTAGGTAATGAGCGGCAGTTGACCAAAGCCATTTTCAAGGTGTCTTTTGCTTTGATTATATTAATATCCGCTTCCGTAGTTCTAAACGGGCAGTATTGACAGGAGGGACGACATGCCGCTAGATTTATAGAATGAGTACAAGAAGGAGGCAGGACACTCTTAAGAGCAAGGAGAGTCAGGCGGGAGTAGGTCTGTAAACAGCCCGAGGATCGGTCAGAGGTTCTGGTCCCTGAGCCCGACCGAGCGCGAACGGGCGCAAACGGGCTTACCTCTGGCGCACCTCCGGCGCCGGTCCGGCGCGTCCGCTGCCCGCGTCCGCTGCGCGGAGGCATGACTGACCGTTTAAGTAGAGCGACTAGAGCGCTCGTCCAATAGCGCCCAACCTAAGATGGCCGCCAATGTCAGCACCCGGGACCCGGTGAACTTAGCCTCGAGAACGGCCAAGCCCCACCTGGGAAGCGGGGAAGAAGAATGGAGGTGATAGCGTGTCCCCAATAATAATATCGGTCCCTAATGTGTGCAAAATGTGGCTCAAGGGGGGGGACGGACACAAGGGGAAATTCAATTGAACAATTATAGTATTAAAAAGTTTAAAAGTTTTAAAACGTTTCAGTGAGAACGACCGCTCGTGAGCAGCCTTAGGCGTCTGTACAGGCAATCTCCCGATTTGGTGAGAAGCCCTTCCTTAAGTAGAGCGACTAGAGCGCTCGTCCAATAGCGCCCAACCTAAGATGGCCGCCAATGTCAGCACCCGGGACCCGGTGAACTTAGCCTCGAGAACGGCCAAGCCCCACCTGGGAAGCGGGGAAGAAGAATGGAGGTGATAGCGTGTCCCCAATAATAATATCGGTCCCTAATGTGTGCAAAATGTGGCTCAAGGGGGGGGACGGACACAAGGGGAAATTCAATTGAACAATTATAGTATTAAAAAGTTTAAAAGTTTTAAAACGTTTCAGTGAGAACGACCGCTCGTGAGCAGCCTTAGGCGTCTGTACAGGCAATCTCCCGATTTGGTGAGAAGCCCTTCCTTAAGTAGAGCGACTAGAGCGCTCGTCCAATAGCGCCCAACCTAAGATGGCCGCCAATGTCAGCACCCGGGACCCGGTGAACTTAGCCTCGAGAACGGCCAAGCCCCACCTGGGAAGCGGGGAAGAAGAATGGAGGTGATAGCGTGTCCCCAATAATAATATCGGTCCCTAATGTGTGCAAAATGTGGCTCAAGGGGGGGGACGGACACAAGGGGAAATTCAATTGAACAATTATAGTATTAAAAAGTTTAAAAGTTTTAAAACGTTTCAGTGAGAACGACCGCTCGTGAGCAGCCTTAGGCGTCTGTACAGGCAATCTCCCGATTTGGTGAGAAGCCCTTCCTTAAGTAGAGCGACTAGAGCGCTCGTCCAATAGCGCCCAACCTAAGATGGTTGCCAATGTCAGCACCCGGGACCCGGTGAACTTAGCCTCGAGAACGGCCAAGCCCCACCTGGGAAGCGGGGAAGAAGAATGGAGGTGATAGCGTGTCCCCAATAATAATATCGGTCCCTAATGTGTGCAAAATGTGGCTCAAGGGGGGGGACGGACACAAGGGGAAATTCAATTGAACAATTATAGTATTAAAAAGTTTAAAAGTTTTAAAACGTTTCAGTGAGAACGACCGCTCGTGAGCAGCCTTAGGCGTCTGTACAGGCAATCTCCCGATTTGGTGAGAAGCCCTTCCTTAAGTAGAGCGACTAGAGCGATCGTCCAATAGCGCCCAACCTAAGATGGCCGCCAATGTCAGCACCCGGGACCCGGTGAACTTAGCCTCGAGAACGGCCAAGCCCCACCTGGGAAGCGGGGAAGAAGAATGGAGGTGATAGCGTGTCCCCAATAATAATATCGGTCCCTAATGTGTGCAAAATGTGGCTCAAGGGGGGGGACGGACACAAGGGGAAATTCAATTGAACAATTATAGTATTAAAAAGTTTAAAAGTTTTAAAACGTTTCAGTGAGAACGACCGCTCGTGAGCAGCCTTAGGCGTCTGTACAGGCGTCTGTACAGGCAATCTGTATATTGCTGTAGATAGACTTACATGTGCCGTGCACGACAAAGGCTGCACTAGATTGTAATACGGGGTACCCCGTGATATTATTGCCTCTACCACTGACTGGTTGTGTAAAACTGCATATTGGAACTAATCTGCTTCTTGGGTGCGTCCTGGTACTTACTTACTAATGTATACGTATGAACAAAAGGAGTGTCTAGGGTGGGACTTTTGTTAGTGGGCGGCGGAAGGGATTCTCTACATTCTTAAGGGGTTTGTTCAATTATCTGAAATGACTACAAAAGTTAAAATGTATAATATGCTCACTGTTACCGAGCCCGATGGAGCTTCCTTCCTCCTGAATATGATCTATGGTACTGATACTGTAAAGTTGCTCTGATTACTCTGCTAATAAACAGATTTTCAAAAAAAAAATAGAGGAGATTCAACTTTTGTCTGTAGTCTCCTTATCTTTTTAATACAAGGATTCAATTTGTCACTGCTTTCTGTATGAAGACGCCTGAGGAACAATCACATTTCCAAAATTACATTTCAACATGGTAACTAGAGACATAACAATTTGTAGAGTTATTCCAACAGGGAATGACGTCCTCAAAAGCACTCAAAGAAACAATTTCCTTTCAAGTTTTGATCATTCAAATAAAGTTTTATTCAAAAAGTTTTTGAATTCGTTAAATTCTTGATTTCATTCATGAACGGAAAGTTCTACCGGTTCTTGCAGAAGAGCATAAAAAAACAGTGGTTACTAGTCTAGTGCTATCACGCCTAGACTACTGCAATAGTCTGCTCTTAAACGCACAACAGAGTATTCTTAATAAATTGCAAATTTTGCAAAACGCAGCAGCCCGTCTGATCACAGGAACACCTAAATGGGTTTCGGCGGCTCGGGACCTGGTGATGCTTCACTGGCTCCCAGTCCGCAAAAGAATAATATTCAAATCACTGTGCACTGTCTTCAAGGCACTCAATGGCTTGGGCCCTCATTGCCTGACCTCGCTCTTCCACTGGTATAAACCAGTAAGAGCTCTTAGATCGGCTGAGCAATGGCTGGTGGTAGTCCCCAGAGTTAGGAAATCTCGCTGGGGGGGGTAGGAGCTTTTCCTTGGGAGCGGCCAAGGCATGGAACGCTCTACCGCCCAGCCTAAGACAGACACAAGACCTTCTATCGTTCAGAAGAGCTCTAAAGACCTGGCTTTTTACAAACTGACCTCTCTAAAGGCAATAAATGTAACACATGCACCCTTAGTCACACAGCACCAGGACACCTCCGGGTAACAGTGCGCTCAAAAAATGTGAAAAAATGAAAAAATGAAAAATGAACAATGTCAGTTTTTCATCATTAACTTATAATACATAGCCCAATGCATTTCGGGCATTTATCCCTTATTCAGGGGCATAGTTAATCTGTAGAAGGAAAATAAACACAACCATAATAATGTTTGTTTTTGCAGTCATATTGAGTTTGATATAACAACAATGAAACACCTTCGATTGTAAACAAGGTACAATTATACATGGTAGCCCAAATGTAAAAACATTTTTAACGACATTTTGGTTTAGAAAAAGCAACAGGTACGTATATGTTTGAAAAAAAGAGATCAAAGCATGTTGGTTCGACTTTTTGCACATTCAAACGAGAACAGTGAGATGCAAAACAATGTTTGTACCTTGGTTATAACGAATTCTCGTTTAGGTTACAGAAAGTAGTCACGGCCTGAAAAAAGCAATAGCGGGGATTATAACTACCAATTTTTTACGATGCTAAATGTAAACATTATTATTATGTTCAATTGTGTTATAATTGTAATTTCATTTTTATTTTGGAATGTTTTCATAAATGCTTCTCATAAATGTTTTTAATTTATGCTCCACCGCGTGTTACTACATGTGATAAACTCATACGACTTATGACTATTAGCTTTGACACTAGAGTTAGCACAGACCTCTATAGACAGTTATGTATCTCTTTGGTTGCCCTTTAACTTAACGATTCAGAATGTCCCTTTGTGGGTTTACATTCTCTTTGACTTCACGTACGCATATTGTTTGCGTCTCGCTCCACCTTGGGAGTGTGCGCATCGAGATTGACGAATTTAGTCCGTCCTTTATTTTTACTATTATCACCCCGAAATAGTAATAGATACTTCCGGGTTAAAGATGGCAGAACTCGCGTTATCCACTCACACGCTGTGCACATTGGCGTGCTCGTGCCGAAGACTCTTCACTGGGAGCCAATTTGAATTCTCACACGGGTGAGTGCACGCTGAAGATAGCAGTTCCTGCACCGTTCTGACGTAGTTATCGTCTTACTAATCCCTAACGGTTTCGTTTTTTCTTATTTATTCTTAGAACTTGGCCCGTTATATTGAATTTTATTGCACTGACAGCCGAGCAAACGTACGCTGCCGAAACTTATGGTACGTTTTCATACCGATGTTTCACATAGAGACTTGACCGATCTGTTACCTCGTGTTTAAATTTAGCATCGTAAAAAATTGGTAGTTATAATCCCCGCTATTGCTTTTTTCAGGCCGTGACTACTTTCTGTAACCTAAACGATAATTCGTTATAACCAAGGTACGAACATTGTTTTGCATCTCACTGTTCTCGTTTGAATGTGCAAAAAGTCGAACCAACATGCTTTGATCTCTTTTTTTCAAACATATACGTACCTGTTGCTTTTTCTAAACCAAAATGTCGTTAAAAATGTTTTTACATTTGGGCTACCATGTATAATTGTACCTTGTTTACAATCGAAGGTGTTTCATTGTTGTTATATCAAACTAAATATGACTACAAAAACAAACATGATTTCCTAATGTTCCTGAATATATTATTATGGTTGTGTTTATTTTCCTTCAACATATTAACTATCCCCCTGAAGAAGGGCTAAATGCCCGAAATGCATTGGGCTATGTATTATAAGTTAATGATGAAAAACTGACATTGTTCATGAATGAAATCAAGAATTTAACGAATTCAAAAACTTTTTGAATAAAACTTTATTTGAATGATCAAAACTTGAAAGGAAATTGTTTCTTTGAGTGCTTTTGAGGACGTCATTCCCTGTTGGAATAACGCTACAAATTGCTGTTCACCTCTTCCAAGACTCAGAAGGAAGATCTCAAATAGCACCGACATATACTAAACTACCTTCTTACACTTCGTTCTAATTTTGAGTGCAACGGTTCTGCAATAAATGTTGTTGATACACTAGAGACATAACCTCATGGTCCTTTACACAGCTGTAGTGCAGGGTATGTACTAGGCAAAACAATGGGTGAAAGTAAAGCTGTAGTTAGGTATGATAAAAAGATCTGTTTTTCATTAAAGGAAACCTCTTAGAAATTCATTGAAAAAGACCAAAGGTTAAAGTAACTTTATAGTTAGGTGTGGCAAAAAACATCTGTTTTTGGTTCAAAAAATGTTAGCAGTTCACTGATTTCTTTTTGTGAATATATATCTATATATATATATATATATATAGATATATATTCATTGAAAAAACCATAGGTTTCAGGGACGTTATAGTTAGCTGGACATTTCACTCTTACAAAACCATAGAAATTCCACCGTTATAGTTAGTTCAGCTAACTATAACTCGCGCACCCACAATGCACTGCTCATGACGTCACATATTACATCATTCATGACATGGTTAGTGACATCAATGATGACACGCAATTCTGAAACACATCATTTTATTTATGGGTGACTGCAATGGAATATTAATTGCCTAGTCCAATAGCCTACTTAATACATTTTAGTAGCTGATATCACTTTGTTAAACTTAATGCTACTAGATCCATTACTGTAGGTAAAGGAGATTGATGGATTTCCGTAAGTTCTGGTGCAACGGTTTATGCCACAAGTGATCTTTATGGTGGAACCTCAACCTTTAGATAAATCACATGGCATAACATTGGTCCTGCTTATCCAAAAACGTGGATCCCTTGTGAATTCTAGCGGTTGGAGTTGCAGCTCTGTGGAGCGTGGCACCATGGAATTGGATGACCTTTCACTTGAGAGAGCCCCCTCTCTGGCCCTATGCTGAAAATGCCCTATGTAGCACTTCTTTCATGATAGAACACAGAATAACACAATATTGTGATTCAATGTTGAAATATGAAACACAGGGGAGGTGTCGTAAAACATGATTTTTCAAAAGGAGGCGGTAACAGGCAGAAGAAACCAGTTGCATTTACATCCCTACCCTCTAAACCCAGTCAGCTGAAGGCTCGAGGAAGGAATCTTCAGATGCCAGGGGGAGAGAGCCTGTGAAGATGAGTCATCCTGGAGGTTGGTTTAGCCAGCTCTTGCCTCACTGCTGAGACTTCAGCCATATTGAATTTTGGAGAAATAGTGCTTTCTAGGAGACCATTGTGCCACACTTTGGAGGAAATGGTCATGCTCTGGGGCGTTGCCCTGCCCCTCATTGGACAGAAGTGCCCTCCTGTATGACCCTGGAGTACACTGACTAAGTATCTGGGAGGGCCAGTCCTCTCAGATTCTGCTGCTTGAAACTTAAGGAAAGAGAAGTGTCCATGCTTAGAAGTTTATTTTGCACCAACCAGGCACTGCACTCTGACTGACTGCACCTGCTGCACAATCTGAAACTACAGCCCTGTGGACCTAACTTGCTACGAAAGGACTAAAGAGTGGATTCCCTACAAGCTACAGGTTAGCTCACCTGTACTATCACCACGAAGAATTCCTAGCCTGGAGTGATTTCTGGGGATTTGTGAGGGTTTTGGCCAAGTGAATTGTGAGAATTGAAGTCCCAAACTTCCAAGGACCATATTAGAGCTTCCAGACCCTTTGAGTACGTTTTGGACATGTTGGACACCTCAAAGGAACTTCAGGAAGAAGTTCCAGAACTTTGGAGAATTTCTTGCAACTTTGGGAAAAAGCTCCATAGATGGACCGTCTCGACCTGGCCAGCCAAGCCGGTGACCCTCAACCGCAAGCCGGCCTACCCTCAAAGTTTGTTCTACTGAAAAGCTCCAGAGGTCCGACTTCCAGGGTTTGAACCTGGGGTTGTTAGAAACCCTCACAGAATCTGGCCTTGTGAAGCATATTGAGGGACCTCAAATAAGCCAAGTAAACATTTCTAATTCCGAATGTAGAAAAGCTGATCAGGACCAACGGTGAGAGTCAAGCAGCCCACCTTTAACCACGAGCCAGCCTGGATCTCTGGTTCATCTTGCTGGAAAACTCTGGTGGTCTGACTTCCATATGTTTGACCGGGGCTGAGAGCTTCAAGGGACCCCTGGAGGAAAAGCTCCAGAAAAGTTTCTAAGTCATAAGGCAAAAACTTCGACCAAGACCTACAGCGAGTGGTAGCCACACAGGGCTCCATCGCAGTCAGCCTGAAACTTGGACTTTGACACAGTCTAGTGCAACCAGATATCCCAATAGGCACCATCAGGCAGATGCATCAAAGAAAATACCGGGAGCAAACGGGCAGATTCTCAGAATCTGGCCGTTTGCTCCCGGTATTTTTGCATTTGGGATGCATCATCCCAAATGCAGAAATCGCAATTTAACCACTTGGCTGCTAAGGCACCTCTGGCCCCTCAATGTAATTTCCATTGAAATCAATGGAAACTCCATGACGAGTTACCCTTGTCATTAGCACTGAAGGGGTTAAGGAATCTCTAAATAGCGATTCCTTAAATTGCTCTTGCATTTAAGGAATCCCAAAATGAGATTCCTTAAATGCAATGCATGAAACCCAAAAAAATAGCGAATTCGCCTATAGGGGGAGCAAATTACCGTGAAGTTGAACTTCGTGGTAATTTGCTAAAACTTTGAAAAATGCACTTTTGTGCATTTTTCAAAGTTACAAGTTGCGCACACACATGCCCTCAGGGCATGTGCGTGTGTAACATTTGTGCACAGGTCCATTTCAGGGGTGCAACAGGGTGTCCTTTGGAGACCCTGGCACCCTTGAAATAGCGGAACATTAGCGATTCGGTAATAGCTAATCGCTAATAAGGAATGCCTAAAGGCCCATAGGAATGAATGGGAAAGCCATTCCTTATTAGCGATTAGCTATTACCGAATCGCAAATAAGGAATCTGTAGGAATCGCTAATAACATTGCGATTCCTACATGCATCCCGTTTTGCGAGTCTTTAATAGCGATTCCTTAAAATTCGCTATTAAGGACTCGCAAAACATAACTTTGATGCATCTGCCAGCATATGCTTCTATGTTCTGCTCTAAATCCGTAATTTTTTGTTCTAGCCTGCAGCACTGTGTAGCCAAGAGTGCAGAGAGATTCCTGTGGGGATGATCAGTCGCGCGACACAAATCCTAAATAATATTAATAATGTGATATATAGTGCTAAATGTTTAAAAATTCATATCCCTGGTTCCCTACATTGGATTTGTTTTGTTTTGGTTTCATTTCAAAGATATACATATTTCAAAATTTTATAAATCGGTGCTCGGTTTTTATTGTGTGCTGTGTCCTAATTATTTACTGAATTGGTGTTTTTAAATGCTTTAGATAACTGTCTCTGAAGTCACACATGCCTACTCGCAGCCAAGCGACCAAGGGTTGAGCATGGGAATAATTTTTTTAAAGCTATTCTGAGCCATAGAC
Source organism: Lissotriton helveticus (assembly GCF_964261635.1). Lineage (NCBI taxonomy): Eukaryota > Metazoa > Chordata > Amphibia > Caudata > Salamandridae > Lissotriton > Lissotriton helveticus. The sequence continues at coordinate 1,828,797,557 of NC_136068.1, read as the reverse complement.
TGTGTTAGTGGCCTTGCTGCCAGGGGTAGGTGCATATTTACCACTACTAATAATCCACTTTCCAACACAGCAATAGGAAGACACAACATAGGGTCTAATTTGAAACTAGTACATAGCTCTTCTTATAGGAAGAATTTACGAAGAACTTGGGATAGAGATTCAGTAGGGTACAGCTTGTTTCCAGTCCAGAGAGGACCTGGCCTGGCAGTTCGGGCTGGACTGTTGCCATTCGGCGCAGGGCCAAGACTGATTTGGATATGGCTGAGCCCAAACTGGAATGGCATGGTGAGCTAAACAAATATGGATTTAGGCCCAGATCTTTGTACTGGGGTGAATGTATGACATTGTTCTGCATTCTGTCCATCAATTGTTCTTTTTGCATTTGTGGCCCCGACTGGGACCAGTATGCCCAGATGTGGGTCCCATGCTCTCCATGCCACTGGAGTCAAGCTATCCTGGCTGATGAGTTCTGAAAGCCCAAAACCAGTCCTAGGATACTTGTTTCCAGTCCAGGGAGGACCTGGCCTGGCAGTTCGGGGTGGACTGTTCCCATTGGGCGCAGGGTCAAGACTGATTTTCATATGGCTGGGTCCAAACTGGAATGGCATGGTGACCAAAAAAACGATGGATTTAGGCCCAGCTGTTGGTACTGGGATGAATGTATGACATTGTTCTGCATTCTGTCTATCAATTGTTCTTTTATAGTATGAGAACTGGCATCACTAATTCTGCAGTGTATCGCTTGTCCATGTCAACTTATAGGCTACGTTTAATGGAGCAGATACGCTAAATGTATAACGCAGAAATAGAAGTTGGAAGTACATTCAGATGCTTGTTATTGTGCAATGATGCAAATGCTTTAGTAGTACTTTAAACAGGTGGGATGTTACACCTTTTTACTATATGTGCCATTTTTTGCATTATATGTGTAATTTTTTCACAGCTTGTTTACTTTAATCTTTAATTTAACCAATTCTTGCACTTATTTTCAAATTATTTAGAAGAAATGCTAAGTGACATATTTGTGCACTACTGACAGGTGACTTCCTGGCTCAGATACCCAACACCGCAGAGTTCTGTACTCAGCTAAGGCCACTGGTGACTTGCCCATGATCAGCAGAGCTCTGCATTTGGTGTTTCTGACCTCGACCACGATCAGCACAGACTTTCCACCTCCGGTTCCTGTGCGCAGAGAACTGTGTTTCATGTCCAACAACAGATGGTTTGTCTGCAGAAAGTAGGTAGATCACGTTTCATTCATTTTTGATAAAACCTTAGTCTTGGATTAACCAATGGAGGATGAGGAAGGCTATACAACTTTACACTTTCTGGGAAGGAAGAAGCCTGCAAACGAAGGTATGTATCATTTTCATCACATGTTAGTTACTCATGCCATCTCTGCAGGGCATTAGATGGGACAGGACTAATTCTAAAGTCTGTAGAGCAGGGAGCGCCTCCCTTACCCTGTGTTTACATGATTTGTGTTGCTGTAAGCTGCACAGGGAGCTTCCACACTCAAACTGTAAGTCATACAGGTGGTGGCACAGCAAGGGTATGCTTTGCATTTCTTACTATGTAGCTGGTGTTACTCTGACATCTGTGAGTTAGCTGCAGTAATATCCACTGCTGTGGTTGTATTATTCGAGCCCCTGTCACAGTGGTGGGGCCTGTACCTCCCTTTCTTTTACTCTATGACTTCTGATAGTCAATTCTATATGTGGCATTGAGCTCAGTCACCACGGTGGATGAATGATATTTGTTATGCATAGCTCTGCCATGCAAGGCCCTGCCTCCCTTCCCTGTGCCCCTGTGACATTGGGGCCCAGTCTCTGCCTGAGCCAGGTTTCCAGTATTACAGCTGAGTGTGCAAATGACTTCCATTTAGATTCAATATTATGTACATTTGTTCCAGGAGATCTTTTTAGGCATATAGAGTCATTCCCGTCTGCATCATGTGTCCCTGAATGTTTGTTTAGTTTTTGGATCTCTGTTTTGTTTGCACTGTGCTGTGCTGTGGACAGACCTCGACCACGCCCCCTCTGTGAAGATGATGGGCATGTATCTCCCAGTGCATCCCCTGATAATGAAGAGGTACCCTACTTCCCTGCCAGGACCCACCCTAGTAATGGAGATCAGCCGGTAATTACAACTACAAAAAACACAGTTGATGGACAGAATGTAGAACAATGTCATACATTCACCCCAGTACAAGGATCTGGGCCTAAATCCATCTTTTTTTTGCACTCCACACCACCCTGGGTTAGACACTGGATATATGCAAATTATTACAACTAAGCACATTGAAAGGCAGCAGTAAAGACAGGCACCAAGGCTGCCCTACAAGGCAGATCCCTACAATCTGAAATGAAAGGAAGGCAGCTTTGAAAGCTGCAGGAACAGTTTCCCACTAAGATACACTACCAATGACTTCCTAAGTGTGGACTTCGGAGCAGCAGCAGAGCGCAATAGAACATTTTGTGTAGCTACTCTATCCTAAAAATCAACATCGTATGTCAGGTTGTTGCTATTTATTTCTCATTTGGAATATTGCATGTCTTTGCCACAGTAAGAGAATGAATCAGATGGTGACACTTTCGAATGAAAGATTTCACTCTCTTTGAAAGATGTATTTGCCTCCAAACACCATATTTTACTCAATTTCCTTAGAGTGAAATAATTTTTCTGCTGTGCACAGTGAACTCAACCCAGCTGAACTCACAAACATGCAAAAATATTGAATTTTTCCTCATTGTCGTCTGTCGAATACCTCCCCACCCCGCCCCATCGCCCACCACTCTTACCTGCACAGGCCGCGCCTGCATGTCCCCTCTTCTGTTGTTCAATTTAATACAAAGAAGTTTCCGTGTAATGACGGTGTATAGTTGGGGAGTTCTGGTGAGATCACAAAACACAAGACTGAGGGCTGAATGTCACCAGAACCCCGAGACTCTCATATAGAACCCTATCACACATGGTACCCATTATGTCTTTTTTTATGTTACATGTTTATTTTGGGCAAGTTCGCTTGAAAAAAGCTTTTTTTTTTTTCAAAGCACAGCTATCCAGTTATATTTAAGTTTTTTTTTTACTGATATATTAAAAAATGTTTTAATGTTAAACCCATCATGCACAATCTAAGCCTGACTTTTAAAGCTAATTTCTCGAAAACAGCAGAACCGATTTCCACAAAACGACACTTTCTGAGAAGAGATCTTTTGCCAAATGTATTGCCCTTCTTTTCAACAACGTGTTCTCATAAGAAGAGCAAAGATTCCAAAATTGATGTTTTGGGACCTCCCTTTTTGTTGGCCCCTAAAGATCGGCACAAAAATGTATTTGAAGGGTTCAAGGCGGGTGAATGCTTTTTGGAAAGTTTCATGCAGATTCGTCAAATAGTGCCAAGGATATTAATTAAAAAACACATTGGGGCATATTATCAAGGGGGTTTATCTCCGCTTTTTTGGCTTTAAAAGCGGAGATAAAATTATCTCCCTATTACCTAGCTGTCGCTAACACTAGTTAGCGACAGCTAGTAGGAGATAGCGACCATCTTGGGCCCCACTTTGCATGTCAGTGATATTTATCACTAATGACATGCAAAGTGGGCGTGCCAAGATTACCTGGAAACAGTCGCTAACATCGCTATCCCCTATTACCAACTTTTGGAGATATTTGCGCTAAGCGCGAATATCTCCAAAAACTAACACCTGCCCTGAGCAGTTACTAGCCATGTTATCCAATGGGAGGTGGATAACATGGCTAAGAGCATTAGCTCGGTAATGCATGAATATCGCTGACTTTTCAGCGATATTCATGCATTGCGGCCGTTTTTTACGCATTTGCGATAAACCTTGATAATAGCAAGGTTTATCTGCGATAATTTCTGACGATGCTTAGCGTTAAAAAATTCGTTGCTAAGCATCGTTAGCGATAAATATCGCTTAACGTTGGTAATATGCCCCATTGTTCCTATGGAAAAGGTGACCTAAATATAACTTTTTTAGTAGTGGCAGCCACCACTGTGTAACACACCACACATGCATGCACACACACGCACACACACACACACACACACACTCATACAAATTATGGGTAGCCATAGTTATGGCCAATCTTTCATAGGAAATTGATTTTTTGGGGTTGCTAATAACTTTAGCACCATTTGAAGAATCTTCACAACAATTTCCACAAAATGGTCTCACCCACCTCAGCTTCTTCCTGGAAAGTTTCAGGGTGGCAGAGAAAAAGAGGGGTCCCAAAATGCATTCTCCCCTTTCAGTTGTCCGTAAAAAAAAATTAACAGTGATACCTCTGAATAGAATTACGCCAAATTTGGCAGCTAGCCGGATCTCGATCCATAAAGCTTGCTTTTTGTGATTTGGTCTAAATCCATAAAAACAAAAAAAATTGTGTGATTCTGTGGTATTCCATGGATTCACCCTAGGCTTAGCATGACACACCTCAAAACTTACCACAGATACACTATGATGCTCAGAAGGGCACCCCTAGACAGTAGCAGTGAAAAGGGCTTGGGTGCCCATGGGGTGCTGGCCCAGGCCCTGTGCACAGCCCAACACCACAGATGACTGATTGTTCACCTACAGGGGGCAGTGGTTGGGGAAACGTTTCCTGCAAGTTTGTCTGAAGTGGTCAGACATTTAGGGGTGAAGGGGATTCTCAAAAGTGTGATGTCCCATTTTTATTTTTCATTGGGTACGTTCCTCTTTGATACAGAAGAATTATGTGAATAGAATTTAATTAAACTTTACACAAAGGTATAATTTACTCACCGATTGGGTTCATTTAAAGAGGTTCTCGTGTTAGGCATAAAGAAGGTGATTTTAGGCATATGTGGCCTGTTAATTCATGGACAACCCTGGATCTGAAGAGATTTTCCTCTCATCGTCCATTTTGGAACCACAGATCTTGAGACAGCCTCGTATCTGCAATTATATGATTGGTTGTCATCAAAGCTGTTAGAACATGTTGTGGGTCCCACTAAAGGACTTGGGAACTGAAAATGTTGTCTCACAACTAAGGGACTGGGAAACTCAGTCCCCAAGTTCTCTATAAAGTTAGGAAAGGGCATTGGGTGCACACTTGACCCCAGGCCTACCTGGAGGGACCTCAAATATTCACTGTACAAGATCAAAAGCCGAACCCCGTGTTCAGCGGGGGTTGCTTGCCAAACCTGGCAGGTGTCCCCTTGACCTAGACTGAGTCTGGACCCCTCTGCTAACTCCTCCTGTACACAACCAGGCGCTTCGATGGTTGGTCTTCCACAGAGGGTTGATGCATGCCAGATCTGCTTCACATGGCCACGACATGTAGCTGCCAACTGATATTGCTCAGATCTGAAGGCCATACGCCTTTTCTTTAAGCGCAAATACCGCCGCCGTGCTGGGGTTTTAATCAGTGGGCGGGGATCGAACGACCAGGGGCCGTCCTCCGCACACGCCCACTGTGACGCGTGACGGCTCCCGGCCGTCACGCGCACACAAGGGGTTAAAGGTGATGGTAGTTACTTAACAGTATGGCCTATCAGTAGTATAATTTAAAAAAAATACTGATAGCCTATATGACTCTTTAACATTGTTGCTTCCTTAGTTTAATACTGCTGACTCTTCCACAAAATAAATATTTTTATTACATTTGCTACACTATTTTTGAACACTGACGAAATTTCACGATGATGCCAACACTTTCGATGATTTCATGAAGTAAGAAAGCAAACAAGACATTTGAACAAAAAAAAAACTCTTGGGTAGGTTGAATTGTTTTGAAATCTGTGTAATATGTGACGTTTGCTAGCTGTTGTTTAAAAGTAGCACACAGCATTTATATTTCGTGCTAAATTATAATAACCCATTTTCGAATTTTCGCAGCAAAATATCACTCCCTGGATTTAAAATAGTTTTGTTTAATTCTAAAAGCCTAAAGACTTCTACGTTTTATTCATTTATTGGTACATTTGTTTTCTTTCCTACCTTACAAGTTGTTTGCAAAGTATAATTTTTTTTTTTCAGGATCTTAGACAGCAGTATTGCGCTGTCTCGAATATTGTGGTAAACTTTATCGCTGGCTAATTTTTAATTTAGCACTTCAACTGTGGCATGTATTTATATCGCAAAATCGATTGTTTATGCACACATAGTAGCTCAAAGACAGTTTATTAATGATTTAGAAAATATATGTTTTGCGTACATGGAACGTTGTGCCCTCATTTTATTAGTGCAGAAAGTCAGTATCTATTTGGAATTAAAACTGTTGACTAATAGGTCAAACATTATTTACAGTATTGCCTACTTAATTTAAACTGTGCGTGCAAAACCCATATTTACAGTCTTTATAATTTCTTTGCATTTTCAGCTGCGACCGCGCCTCCTGTTTGCAGTTTCCTTTCTAGGGCTCTGGCGGCTGTGGTGGTGTTGCTGCTTGCTGTGGTGATAGCTCTAATGCTTTTCAGTAAGTGAATATATTTACCTACCATGCTCTCCAAACAAATCTATTTCCATTCGTCAGATAGATGAAAGCTGGCCTGTTCATTGTTTTAATATATGAAAATAATTCGTTGCTTATTCATATTAAATAGCTTTATGCTTTGTATACTCCCAGATAAATGCGAAATTTATACTGTCTGACCACTATTCATTTTTTATAACATTCGGTCTAATACCAATAAAAAGTATAGTTAAAATAATCCTATATTAAACCATACCAACTTCTCAAAAATCCAAAGAATCATGCCCTATGCCACACACAGCAGTAATCATCAGAGCAAAAACCACATTTTCATCAATAAGGATGCCAGAAGCATAAAAGCACATTCATAAGACCCTGTAAGTTACCTTTAAAATATAACAAACATGCATTAGCAAAGCCCATAGGTCTGGCTCATTTTAGGTGTGTGTTACTTGCTGTACCATTGACATGGTTGCCAACTAGTACCATGTCATTTGTGACACCTCTAGTCAGTCTTCCACTGCAGTGTGCGGGTGCTTCACCACCCATGCAGATCAATGGAACCCCTGCCTGGTCGAACTCATTCACTGAATGGTACGTAATGAATAGCATATACAATGATTGTAATGCATGCTCGTCAAACTGTGAATGGCACTGTCAACAATCATAACCGAAGGAGTTGATCTATTGCTGCACCATTTGTACTACAGGCATAAGCTCAGGGACACAGCTTAACCAGATTGGAGCCTGGTCTAAAAAGCAGTTGTGTGTCACCATGGACACTGAGCTGACCGCAAACTGTACGCGCCTCAATAGGCTCCTTAGCAAGTGTCAGTGAACTGACACAGTTCATGCATCAATATTCATGGTAATAATTAGGAGTGGATCTGCATAAAAGATGCCTCAGTGGACTCAGTAATAAACAAGATGGTTCAGAGAGTATGCATTAATGGGCCCAGTAAAGGGGATCAGAGTCCCATGCAGTGTTTGTATCAATGGCCCAAATAAAGAGCAAGCGCAGTTGCACTCAGTGCATGTGTCAATGGTCCTGTTCACAAGCACCAGTGGTACGGCACAGTTGATGCATCAATGGGTATATTAACAGGCGTCAGTGGCCCCAGCCAGTGTTTTATCAATTGGCATACTAATGAGTGTGAGCCACTCCGCACAGTACCTGCATAAGGGGGCCTAATGATGAGTACTGGCCCCCCATAATGCATGTCATAAGGGGCTCAGTAATTAGCATGCATGAGCCCACAGAGTTCATACTTCACTGGAGGAATAATGAGCATCACTGGCCCCACATTGCAACTATCAAATGGCCTAGTATCAGAAACCACACACCGTCCATGTATCAATGAGCTCAGTATCAAGCATCAGTGACCCACCTAATACGCATTAGTAGGCTTAATACTTAGCATCAGTGGCATCAAAGAGTAAAGCCATTAAGGGCGCGTCAGTTGCCCCACACAGCAACAATGGCACTAGTAGCAAGCGTCAATGGCCCCAGCCAGTGTTTCATCATTTGGCATCAGAATGAGTGATAGCCGCTCCGCACAGTACCTGCATCAGTGGGCTGAATGATGAGGAGCCGTTCCCCCGCAATGCATGTCATTAAGGGCCCAGTAATTAGCATGCATGAGCCCACGCAGTCCATACTCAACTGGAATAATAATGAGCATCACTGGCCCCACATTGTATCCATCAATCAGCCTAGTAAAAGCATCAAATACCACAAACAGTCCGTGTATCAATGGCCTCAGTATCAAGAATCTGTCATCCACTTAATGTATGCATTAGTAGGCTTAATACTAAGCATCAGCGGGATCAAAGAGAAAATCCATTGAGAATACACGTCAGTTGCCCCACACAGCACCAATGGGCTAGTAACATGGATCAGTAACCCCACACAGGACACACATCAAGGGGACCTTGACCAGTCAAAGTGCATGCATGCATCAATGGCCCTAAAAAAGAAATGTCATTGGCTTACACATTGCATGCATTAATCGAACAAGCAATGAGCTCTAATGGACTCACAGTGTGCATTCCTGAGTGAGACCAGAGAGTAGGCGAACTGCCTCACACAGAGCATGCATCAATGGGCCTTAGAAAGAAGACACACAGCACATGTATTAGTGGGCCAAATTGCAGTCATAAGAGGCCCTACTGAGTGCATGTATCAATGGACCTAATAACAAGCTGGTAAGGGTCCATCCACACAGTGCATGAAACTATGGGTGTAGTAGAAAGCTCCAGTGACCCCACACCATCCGTGCATCGGTGGCCCTGCCAGCATGTGTCAATCACCCAGACAGTGCTTGCCTCGATAGGCCAAGTAATGATGAGCTTTAGTCTCCTCACATAGCGCATGCATCAAGGGGCATAGTACTGAGCATGGCTGTATGACGATACAATGCAGCCTTTATCGCGCATGGCTACACCTTTCTCTCCATACAAGTCAATGGGGTGCAAAAACCTGATCGAAACGTATTCCTTTCAGTAAAATCTATCTAATGAAAAAGTGGTAGGATTTTCTCATGGAGAAAATGTGAGTCATCCTTGAAGCAAAGCTACAACACATAAATATACTGCTGACTTTGTTACTTTTCATAAAATTGTGCTTCTGGTTGCCAATATCTAAAGAGAGGCTATACTTTACTACAAGGTGCAGGAAGTGTACAAATGTACTCCATTGAATTAAAAGGCATCTAGGTCTACAAGAGTCATGGAGCGTAGCAAGCATATGGAGACTAGAGCCCACTTCAAACTAATAGCACCTGCTGCACCAGTGACATCTTTATCTCAGTTGACTTTTGAGGAACTACTACAACGAATGCACTCCATCCCTTCATGTTTCTGTGCACCACCACTTTGCCCAAGGTCAATGCAGAAAGTATACTCTTCAAACTACACTCACATTAACCCTCTTCCAGTTTGAATTGTCTCCCTTATACTCTTGATTTCTTAGTTGAATCCTTTTTCCTACTTCCCCCAAACAATTTCCTTATGTGAACACACCAGTCACAGCACCAAGGAACAAAGCATGTTCAAGCCTTACATACGCGTTTCACTAATGTCTTTCTCCCCAAAGTTCTAGCCATCACTAGCTGCTGCGTGTGTGTTAAAGACATGCAGCAGGGCACTCTCTCCAGTTGTATGGGATTACATATACACAGTAAAGAGGCAGCAACCGAGCACTACGCAAATACCCATGATAGCAGTATGCTAATAATGTGTCTGCACCACAAACACTGTGGGCCAGGTTCACAAGCCCCTTGCGCCACTTTTGCGTCACTTTCCCCATGTTAAAAGCGATGCAAAAGTGGCGCAAGGGGCTTGTAAATCTGCTCCTGTGTTTCTCTGAAGGTCCACAGGTGACTCCGAAGGTCCACAGAAGACGGTTGACACACTCTCTGGTCAGGCTAAAAAATAGCTCCTTGGTGATCACACCCTTACCACTGCCTCCTCCTCCAAGATGGACCCTTTCACACTGGCAGTGAGTTAGCTTCCCATTGATCTAAAGTGAACATGTACCACGACTTCCAAGGCTGATACATTCTAAATAGTCACTTTTTTATTTTATTTATTTATTTATAACACTTATAAAGCGCACTGTTACCGTACGGTGTCCTGGCGCTGTCTTGATAGCTCCAGAAGCTAAATCCCCGGAATTAGTTTACAAAAAGCCATGTTTTTAGCTTTCTCTGAAAGGTCATCAGCTCAGGGGACAGTCGGAGTGCCACAGGAAGGGCATTCCAGGCCACCGCCGCCCCATGGCTAAAACTCCTGCCTCCCCAACACACTTTCCTGATGCGTGGGGTCTTGATCAATCCCAGAGTGGCTGACCTCAAAAGTCTACCTGGTTTGTACAGGTGAAAGTATTGCCCCAGCAATGCTGGGCCTATACCATGGGTCGCCTTATAGACAATGCACAAGCTTTTAAATAGGATCCGCTTCCTTACTGGCAACAAATGTAGTTTCACCAGTTCGTGAGAGATGGACGCAAACTTAGGCAAGCCGGTAAGTAGGCGCGCTGCTGCATTCTGCAGTATCTGTAACTTGTCAAGTACTCCTTGTTGAGCTTCAAGGAGCAAACTGTTGCAGTAATCCAATCGTGAGAGTACCAAGGCCGTCACAACTGTTTTTTTACTTTCCCCTGGGAGAAACGGAAGAACCTTCCGGAGGATTTTCAATGTCCAGTAGACGGATGAGGCCAAGGCATTTACCTGAGGTCTATAGGAGAGTCTATCATCTATAATGACCCCCAGGTTCTTGACCTTATTGACGGGAATGTGTTGTACATTGATTCTTCATGTAATATGCTTGTCTTTTGTCTTAGTCCTTTCTTTGTGTTTTCTTGTTCCCTCTCTACCACAATGCCTATGTATGTTCTGACTTCTACCTGGAGAATTCCATGAGTGTCAGTTGGTGTGGTCTGGTCAGCTGGCGAGGATTGTACTCAGCTGTGTCTCACATTAAATCTACTTATAACCAACCAGAAGTATCCTGTCATCTGTACTGTAATATTTACAACATTTTGGCGACGAATTTGAGACTGAAGAGTTTCAAGATCTTCCAGGTCTAAGGATTTGTGACAGCGAGTTATTACAGAGAGGTTCTGAGAGGAACCAGGGAGAGGTTCTGAGAGGAACCAGGACTATGAGCTGTTGTGTCTTGTTGTTAAGTAGCTCATTAGCTTGTATTTTGGGGGTCAATGTGGAAAGTGTGTGGCTGTTCTTTCCCATGGCGGTGTGTTTTACCCATTGGTGTACCCTTCTTTGGGGAGGGGGTGGTGTACCCTCCTTTGGGGAGGGGGTGGGGCCGGTTGGTTCCTATGGTATATTCTACGTAGAGCGTGTTGGTGTAAATTCCAAGGTGTGAACCTTGTGCAACTTTTGTTGTAGCTTGAATATTGGGGGTCAATGTGGAAAGTGTGTGGCTGTTCTTTCCCCATGGCGGTGTCTTTTACCCAATGGTGTACCCTTCTTTGGGAAGGGGGTGGGGCCGGTTGGTTCCCATGGGATACTCTATGTAGGGCGTGTTAGTGTATGAATTGTTGTCACCCTGTTTTGTTGTATTGTTGGTGGTTAGGTCACTGAGTTTGTTAGTAATTGTTGCATGATTGTGATACGAGAATGCCTGAACTAGTTCAACACCAGTTATGTGATGACGGTTCCTTGGGTCTGTTTTCCTGTTTTGTTTATTATGAGGATATCTGGTGCCCCATTCTAGTCTGCAGGGTTATCTCCTCTGATGTACTCTATTTAGGAGGGCTTATATGTTTTTCCTGCTGTGTTCAGCCTTTTGAGTGTTTTGGGGATCTGTGTGGAATGTGTTGTGAGAGCTGGTGTGGCTCTACTTCTATTTTCCCATGGCGGTGTCTTTTACCCAATGGTGTACCCTCCTTTGGGGAGGGTGTGGGGCCCGTTAGTACCCATGGTATACCCTATGTAGTACCCTTCTGAGTGTTTCGGGGGTCAGTGTGGAATGTGTTTTGAGAGCTGGTGTGGCTCTACTTCTACTTTCCCATGGCGGTGTCTTTTACCCAATAGTGTACCCTCCTTTGGGGAGGGTGTGGGGCCTGTTGGCACCCACGGTATACCCTATGTAGAATCCTTTTGAGTGTTTTGGGGGTCAGTGTGGAATGTGTTTTAAGAGCTGGTGTGGCTCTACTTTCCTATGGCGGTGCATTTTACCCAATGGTGTACCCTCCCTTGGGGAGGGTGTGGGGCCTGTTGGTTCCCTTGGTATACCCTATGTAAAACATGCGTTTTGGGGGTCAGTGTGCTAAGTGTTTTGTGGCTCTACTTTCACATGGCGGTGCATTTTACCCAATGGTGTACCCTTCTTTGGGAAGGGTGTGGGGCCAGTTAGTACCCATGGTATACCCTATGTAGGTCATGTTGGATGTTGGTGTATAAGTTCCAGGGTGCGAACCCTGTGTTATTGGGGTTAGCGAGGAAAGTGTATTGAATTTTGTTGTTGTTGTACTTTCCTATGGCGGTGTTTTTACCCATTGGTGTACCCTTCTTTGGGGAGGGTGTGGGGCCTGTTGGTACCCATGGTATACCCTTTGTAGGGCATGCTGTAGGTTTGGTTTCAGGGTTTGAACTCTGTGTTGTACCCTTCTTTGGAGAGATAGTATTGGAAGTTAGTCAATCTCCAGGTTAACCATCCTGTGCTGTCATGCGGTGTAGCCTACAATGAAGGGTGTGGTGTTGGTGAGTGATAAATACCTATATTAGTTCCCAGGTTATCTATCCTGAGGTATGTTGTGTCTCTCCCAAAGGTCTATGTTTATGCCTACCTTTGGTTAATAGGGTCTTTACCCTATGGTGTTTGGGGAGGTTGTGGGCGTGAGCTTCCTTCCTTGTTGGATAGATTTTCTCTCTTTTAAACCTTGTTTTGGTTTCTCTAAGGGAGGGGGATGGAGTGTAATGATATTTCGGATTTCTAGTGTGGTACCCATGTCTTGATAGAGTGTCTTGTTTCATCTCACTCTTCTCTTTTCATCCTGTGTCTCTGAATACTCTGTTGTCTTTGTGGTTGTCGTTGCAGTCTCTTGTATTGTAATCTTTGTTTTCCTTTATTTCTTTTCTTTTCTATAAAGGAGGGAGATGTGTTGTACATTGATTCTTCATGTAATATGCTTGTCTTGTGTTGTACATTGATTCTTCATGTAATATGCTTGTCTTTTGTCTTAGTCCTTTCTTTGTGTTTTCTTGTTCCCTCTCTATCACTCTTCTCTTTTCATCCTGTGTCTCTGAATACTCTGTTGTCTTTGTGGTTGTCGTTGCAGTCTCTTGTATTGTAATCTTTGTTTTCCTTTATTTCTTTTCTTTTCTATAAAGGAGGGAGATGTGTTGTACATTGATTCTTCATGTAATATGCTTGTCTTTTGTCTTAGTCCTTTCTTTGTGTTTTCTTGTTCCCTCTCTACCACAATGCCTATGTATGTTCTGACTTCTACCTGGAGAATTCCATGAGTGTCAGTTGGTGTGGTCTGGTCAGCTGGCGAGGATTGTACTCAGCTGTGTCTCACATTAAATCTACTTATAACCAACCAGAAGTATCCTGTCATCTGTACTGTAATATTTACAACAGAATGCCACTCCATCCCTTCCACCATTCGAAACATGACACAAGTACCACAGATTTATAATGAACACCACATCTGCAGATAAGGATCAAACAAACACGGGGACGGGGGTTTAGGGGAGGGGAGGAGTTTAAGACCTCTCCCAGCTTGTTTGTTTTATCAGGAATTTCCCAGTATGCCCCTGGAGCCAGGGCCATGTGGAGCTGACGAATCAAACAAATGCAATATCCTGCATTTGTTCTACTGCAATACAATCAATTCTGTATTTCCTCTCTGCTCACCTCGTGCGGTGGCAGGATAGGGTCTTTGTCAAAGAACCGGGTGTAGATGGGGCACAGTCAAGGAGAATGCTTGGGTTCAGGAGTGGCAGTGTTTCAGGTTCAGGCCGGTCCAGGTAGTTCTTCAGGGTGTACACCATGTTGCCTGCTGCAAAGAGTCTTTTGGCAGCAGGGCTAGGGCTGATTCAATTCGGTCTCGCCACAAGTGTAGGGCAAGTGCATTGTATCATGAAAGCGAGATAGGTGTGCAGTGCTTTGCTACACTCTCAGCCTCCCCTACCCTCTCACACTTTGCACCATCAGATGCTTCTTAACACTGTCCAGGGCCGGCTCTAGGCTCATGGTGGCCCTGTGCAGGGAGCGTAGGTGGGGGCCCCGGCTAGTGCATAATGGCACCTCTCCTGGCATACGAATTTACCGGGCAGTCAGATACGCTCCAGTCTTCAGTTGTGTACAACTACGGTCAAACATTATGTTTAGATGATGGAGCTTCTATTGACAGTACTTGTACACGGGAGTGGACCCCCATAGGTGGCTTATTTGCACGCTGTAGCTAGTGACGTATTATAACAGCCCAGCCACCGGCGCAGTCACTAAACCACTTCAAGGAGAGCATTATTTGTATCGTACAAGTATTGCATAACATAGAAGGTGTGTGTTCAAGCCACCTTACAAAGAAATAAATCACTTAGTAACGGAACATGACAGGGAAGAGGTGTGGCGCCGCGGCCAGGGCGACTGACGCTGGAATCTGGGGACCACGGTTCGATCCCCGGCTCCGGCGGCAGGTTAGCCCAGCACCATGTGACTCTGGGCAATAGCTCGCTTAATCTTCCCGACGGCCCCCAGCGCCTAGAGACCCTTACGGGTGATTGTGTGCTTTACAAATGTGGACTTTACTTTACTTTATATTGCTGGTGTGGTGAACGACTTAACAGGACTGACATCATCAAAACCTAATTGGGGCATCAGACAACTTATTGCGCCTTAATCGTTTATGTCTTATTTTGTATTTGTTTATTGTGACAGCAACACATGTTGGCAATAAATGATGTGTACCACACATAGCATCCGGTGAGGGCGCAAAACATTTTAGAAAGGCACTTTGTAATAACTGAATGTTTTACAGCGATGCGCATTGTAACATTTTAGCGGGCGCAGAATGTCAGATGCACAAATATTTACTATCATGCATAGACTCAGAACGTCTTACTGGAGCGCAGATATGCCAATTTACAAAGGAAAACAATAGAATATTGGTGTTAATAGCCTGCGTTTTACCTGGATCTCTTACAGGTGCAAGGATTAAATATGTAGCCCCTGGCACGCAATTATACATTTAACTAGTCACCTGATAGCAGCATGCAAGCTGCAGAACCTTTAACTACAGAACACACGTGGGAACTTTCTGGGACTCAGAATATTTCAGAAGGATGCAGGCGTATTGTAGCATCTTGCAAGAGCACATCATTCCCTACAGAGGCACATACTTCGCATATTGCAGAGATACAACCTCACATAGTTACACACGCGTGTTGTGTCTCGTGAACATAATGTGGCGCAGAGACAAACCATTCAGTACTATTGACTACTAGACTACGCTGCGCATCAGATGTTATTAACACTCATAAATCATATCATTACTAGGCAGCCCAACTGGAAAGAGAGGCAGGCGATTATACAAGTCATTATAAATATATTTTGTGAGCACAGTCTCTCACCAGCGTTATTTGAAGGGTCGGAGTCGGACTCTCGGGGAAGAGACTAGTCGGACACTACAGGTGTTCTAGTGTCTCTATCGATGATCGGGGTGACAGGACGAGGACGGTTAATTTATTTGTTCAATGAATCTCACGACGATGTGACCGTGACGAGTCGACGCACGATAACCGAGATTATTGTAATGCATTTAAGAGCAAGACTAAAAGCTACAAACTTTGACGGCGTGTGAAACGAAGTATGATGATGAATATTAGATTAATCCAGTAACCCTGGATTTTTCTGTCAACTGGAAAAAGCTCTCCCGGGACTCATCTGGGGTGTAAGTGCAATGAAGATACAATGATCACACCTAACTCCAAGAAATTCAAACAACCACAAGCAAAGGCGTAATTACTTCCTTGAGAGCGCAAGGCTCATTGCGGTGACCCGTAACCTGCCACTAATCGTTGGGTCAGAGAGTAGCGTAGTAAGGCCATTGAAAGCCTCGTCATGGATGGTAAAAGCTATATATACATACAATTATAACACAGTGACTTGTTACTTTCTCTGCGCTACGTTGGATGTTGTAGCGTAAGGCACACGTCATGTTAAGAAAACTTCCAAGACCTGCTGCCTGCACCAGCAGCCAACTGTAAACTCAGCGTGAGGCGGCCGGACAGGCTCAGGTGCAGCACGCGGCACTGCGGTCACCTCGCAGGAAGGGGCCGCTGCTGCCGCAGCCAGGGCGAGCGCGCGGGGCGAGCGCTGAGGCGCCGCACTTACTCTGCAGAGAGGGGTCCAGTAGGGCCGCCGCCTGCAGGAGGCAGTAGTAGTGCTCGATCACCAGCGCCGAGATCTTCTTCAGGTCCTGTGATGCAGCCAATCCCGCGCACCGCTCACTGACGCACTCTCCCAGTGAGGCGCCGCGGAGCGTGACGTGATCACACTGCACCGTGACGCGTCACTGAGCGGCTAAATTGCGCACAGCGCGCGGGGGCTGTCCCAGGGCCGTCACATCGTCATAGGGGTAAGATTGAAGATTGATGGCCCTGGGACCCAACTGCTGGCTGGCTGCCTGGGCAACTTCAAGTGAAACCAATGACTGACTATTGTAAACAACAACAGCGCTCACGCGCGCCGTCGCTGCCATTGCCCGGAGGCCGCCAAATCCTGCCAGGGGGCCGCCAGTGATCCAAGTTCCGATCCCATCCTCGGCTCGGTAGGTCGTCGTGGCGGCCCCTCGGGTTTGGCGGCCCTGTGCAGGTGCACAGTTTGCACATGCCTCGGGCCGGTGTTCTGAGAAGCATTGTACCCCCATGTGGCTATGTCCCCCCTACGTCACGGGGTGCAGAAAATCTCAGCACCGAGCTATTCGCCGTCGCTCCCCCATGGCGCTTTGTACCCCCTACGTCATGGGGGAGGAGCGGTTCGCGTGCTTCAGTGTAGCAAATCTCAGCACCGAGCTATTCGCCGTCGCTCCCCCATGGCGCTTTGTACCCTCTACGCCATGGGGGAGGAGCGGTTCTCGCGCTTCAGTGTACTAGAAGAATTTGCGAAATTTTTTGCGTACGCCATTTGCTTTTTTTGGTTATTTAGGGCGGGCGGCCCCCGCGCGGTGTACTCCGCAGAGTTTTGCCTACATTGACAGAGCGGCCCCTTTGACTAGGTTTTACTCCCCGATGGCATGGTACTTTTTCCCGGTTATTTGAAGCTTCGAGTTTTATAACAGTGCGGTCCCTCCGGCCATGTTTGCCTTCCCTCGATGGCCACGGTGGAGTTAAAATACAATAATAAGAAGCGGCGTACTGGTGGTGTTGCGCCTTTTTCAGCTGCAGTCTGTGGCTGGCTCGGTGCACGAGGCTTCATGGCGCAGTGAGACAAAAAGGCAGGTGCGCATCTCTTTGATTCAAGCAAGCTTTAATAGCTTAGTTGGTAGAGCGTTCGACTGCAGAGCTAGAGGACCCTGGTTCAATCCCGGGTGTCGGCATAGTTGCAACTTGTACTTTTTTAAATTTTTTATTTATGTATTTAGTTATTTATGAGTTTTTATATAGCGCGGACTTTACCCGAAGGTGTCAGAGTGCTTCACAAGAGGACCGTCAATGATACAAGAGGAAACAATTGGAAATGAGCAAATAAAAATTAAAAACCTTAAATTACATGATCAAAACTGACAATAGTGAGCAACGAAAAGACTTGAGGTACCAATCGTTACATTTCAGGAGAATAAAGTGATATGTGTGCAGGTTACAAAAGCATACAATGTACAAGTAGAGGTATAATTCTGCAATAAATCGCAGACACTCCAGCACAACAACAAACTTTACGTAGGCAATGGTGGCAATGGTGGCACTGGTGCAAGTATCTAAAGCAAACAAAATGTGAGAGGTAGCAAACTGTGTGTTACAAGAGAAGAATGACATGTGCAAGTTACAAAAGGCTACCGTCACAGGTACAAGGATAATACAGGAAAAATGGTAAACATTCAAACTACCAGAACAGGTAGGATTTCTGCTCCCCGTGGTGCTTTATGTACCCCCTAACTCCAAAGAGAGCTTATACAGGCCTGTTCAAGTTGTTTGTTGTGCCTTGGCTAGGGCTCGGCTGGGGTTGTTGGGGAGCAGGTAGGATTTCTGCTCCCCGTGGTGCTTTATGTACCCCCTAACTCCAAAGGGAGCTTATACAGGCCTGTTCAAGTTGTTTGTTGTGCCTTGGCTAGGGCTCGGCTGGGGTTGTTGGGGAGCAGGTAGGATTTCTGCTCCCCGTGGTGCTTTATGTACCCCCTAACTCCAAAAGGGAGCTTATACAGGCCTGTTCAAGTTGTTTGTTGTGCCTTGGCTAGGGCTCGGCTGGGGTTGTTGGGGAGCAGGTAGGATTTCTGCTCCCCGTGGTGCTTTATGTACCCCCTAACTCCAAAAGGGAGCTTATACAGGCCTGTTCAAGTTGTTTGTTGTGCCTTGGCTAGGGCTCGGCTGGGGTTGTTGGGGAGCAGGTAGGATTTCTGCTCCCCGTGGTGCTTTATGTACCTCCTAACTCCAAAGGGAGCTTATACAGGCCTGTTCAAGTTGTTTGTTGTGCCTTGTCTAGGGCTCGGCTGGGGTTGTTGGGGAGCAGGTAGGATTTCTGCTCCCCGTGGTGCTTTATGTACCCCCTAACTCCAAAAGGGAGCTTATACAGGCCTGTTCAAGTTGTTTGTTGTGCCTTGTCTAGGGCTCGGCTGGGGTTGTTGGGGAGCAGGTAGGATTTCTGCTCCCCGTGGTGCTTTATGTACCTCCTAACTCCAAAGGGAGCTTATACAGGCCTGTTCAAGTTGTTTGTTGTGCCTTGGCTAGGGCTCGGCTGGGGTTGTTGGGGAGCAGGTAGGATTTCTGCTCCCCGTGGTGCTTTATGTACCCCCTAACGATGTATCATATAGTTTATAACTTGAAACTATTGCTTCCAACCTTCCAGTGATAGGTTTAATCCACACATCGAGAACTTGCTTCTTCAAAACACACTCAAATGATAGAGGAGATGGAGGCCATGATGGAGAGATTGTAAGCTGTGCTGTAGACGCAGAAGTGTGAGGTGGAGTTGCTGAGAAAATTGATGGAGATGGTGCAAGCACTACTGAAGACATTGCGAACCGTGCTGGAGACGGGGCAAACCGTGATGGAGACGGGGCGAGCCGTGATGGAGACGGGGCGAGCCGTGATGGAGACGGGGCGAGCCCTGCAGGCGATGTTGAAAGGTTGCTTGGAGGAGAGACATTTTGCAATTCTTGGGAACTTGATGGTGACAGTCGGAGAGGTGCAGAACATGATGGAAGCTGAGAAGACCAACTATCACTGTTCATTGTGCCTGCAGAAACATTTTTTATAATACATTACTAACAAGTTCATTCAATAAACACAGTACTATATCGTGTACTTATAACAAATAAAAACATAAAAATTGTTCAGGATACTTAATTCGTCTGTTCTTTACAGTATCGTGTCAAAAACAAATCTGTCCATATCACTTTAAGACGAACATAAAAAAACTGCACCATGATTAGTATGTGAAGAATGAAAGAAGTGTACTACAGCAAGAAATTACCTGGATTGCTTACATTGTAAGGCCTCAACATGTCCAAATTAAAAGTTCTACTTAATACTGTGTTTTTAGCATTCATTAGCTTTACACGCTTTCCTTTTACTTCAGAAACAGTGTAGGGTCCTGAAAATCTCTGCTCCAAAACGCCGCCTTTTCTGGTGGAACGCCTAGTATTTTGCAATAACACTAACTGTCCTTTTTGAAAGATGTATGGCTGATATTTCTTGCAAAGTCTATTTTTAAATTTGACTTTCTGCCTTTCCTGGCCAACCTCTATATTCTGTTTTGCCTGTTCATGCAAGTCTGCTGTTCTAATTTTCATTTCTGCAACAATGGAGGAATATTCGCTTTCTGATGGTAGTACATACTCTTGCTAATAAAGGAAACATAAAAAATAATAAATGATATTTAATTGGATAGAACTAAAAATTGACTTCATAAACACAATCTATTAACAAATAAGTAATACTTAGTGTGGAAAGAAAACTAACAAACTACATAGCAAGTTTAGCACACATACCAATTAACAAGTACCAATATTATATCTACTCTTGGAAATCTCATACCTGCTCATCATCAAGCTCACAAGGGAATTTTGGTTCACGACCCAAGTACAGTAGAAAGGGGGAAAATTTCGTGGTGGAATGCGGCTTCGATCGTAATGAAAACAAAACATGGTCCAAATAACGATCCCAATCAGTCTGGTGCTCATTCACGTACTTGGTCAATGTGCTGTACAAAGAAACACGATGTTGCTTATGTGTTATTTTAAAAATAAAAATTCATTATTGGACATTCTTTACAACAAACATGTGATTATTACAGACTTAACAAAAAAAAAAACATTAATGACGTTTAAAAGAGACACAATATCGAAACAATACAGCAAAGTATGCACAAGTGACAAAAATAAACACCTTGTTTGTGTGATTTTGAGCACATGTCAAATCATCAGTAGAGCCAGAGTACACATAAAATCGATTGCAACTCCATATGAATTTTCGAAATCTCATTTTACGGCTTACCTGATTGAGGTATTTTTGGGATACACCACTGCTAACCTATTAAGCCTCTCATTACCACACCCTATCCATTATGAAGTGTAGTAACCTCCCTGTTGCCCCTATCCCTCTCTCTGTAAAGAGATCAGATAACTATAAGATCTTTTGCTCGCTATATAACAATTTAAATAAATGAAGCTACAATTACCTTTTTATGTTGGCATTTGTACGCTCATCTAAACCATTTGTCTGGGGATGATAGGATGCACTTACAGACCGTTTGATGTTCAACAGCTTACACATGTTAGCATTAACCTGAAAATAAAAGTTCAGAACTTTCTAAAACAATTGTGCAATACAAGTTACCAATCACAAGGATTACAAAACGACAAACTAGATAAATCACAAATCAGATAAACTATGAGAATACATGAAAACAGGACAACAATGTCAGAAAAAGATACTTTGCTTACCTCGTTGACAAACTCCCGGCCTTGATCTGAGAGGATCCTTTCAGGACTACCATGGCGCAGAAAGATTTCCATGAGTTTCAAAGCAACTTCAGATGCAGTCTTTGTTTTTAAAGGGAATGCCTCAACCCATTTCGATAAATAATCGGTAGCAGTTAAAATATATCTGTATCCTGCAGGAGTTGTTGGTAAGGGGCCCATCAAATCCACTCCTAGAAGCTCCCATACACGAGTCACCTACAAATAAAACAATTGCAAATGTATGGAATAAGAAATAGCAAAACATGATTCTGCGGATAGACCTTCAAATATAAAGTATGACTTTTGTTAACATACTTTTATCGGTTTTAACTCGGGACACTTCATGAGAGATGGCTGTTCCTTTTGACATGCATCACAAAGTTTAATCTGCAAATACATAATTGCGATGCCCAGTTAAACATGATGTCTGATTATAAAAAAACGCTCACATTACAGCAGATCGTAGTACCAAAAAAAATGAAAAAATAAAGAAGATTTACATTCAACATTAGAAATTGAAATTACAGGATACAATAACACTCACCCATTCTTTGATATGAGTTGACATATCTGGCCAATAAAAACGGGCACTGATGCTTCGCTGTGTCTTATTAATACCGGAATGACCACCAAATGTCGAAGAATGAAATTCATGAAATATATTTCGAGCAGCTTCAGCACCAACAACAACTTTTCTCTTCACATCCTTCAATTTATGGAACAAATGTCCATCTAACGACAAGGAATAAGAAACAAAAACCAAGATTGACCAAACAAACACTATAGAAATGCAAAGTCAACAAGCAATACAGCACATATTATACACAATTTCGAGCATTGAGAATTAACATTACAAAATAAGATACCTTCACATACGAAGTTTTTGGACATTCGACGCAATGCATGCTTATCAACCTTGGTGAAATCAACTGGATACACATTACGGCTCAAATATGCCAAAACCTGATTGAACTTTAATGGATCCATTTCAATTACCACTAAAAAGAAAAAAAAAATTATTTGCATTATGCATAAACAGCATGGGGACGACATTTAAATAAAATGAAACCATCAAAACATCGAGCATGTACAAATGATAACATCAATAGATGCCATACACTGTGAACTTTAAAAAAATACAAAACCATTAAGGAGATGATAAAGGGAAAATGGCATCATAAAAGATGTCTGAATATACAGTACAAGAAAAGGTGATCAACAGAAAGAGATATCTTCGAACTTTTAAAAAGGAATATGAATGTCAAACACTTTCTACAACATTAAACGGCTAATAACACAACATCATTTTATCTCAAAACAAAAAAATAGAGGCAAATTAGAAGGAATGCTACAAAAAGAAGGTTTGAGTATCATTACAGTGTGCTTATGAAACGTTACTTTCACTATGGCTATGGAAATGACTTCTAATCATAAGACAGCATACTGCTTCAATACGGAGTACATTTATAAGGATGATGATAGCAATAATGACATTCAGAGAGAATCAAATTAGAGCTCACGAAATGAGGTTTCAATAGATTTGTTCTAAAACAAATTCATTTTCGAACATTATGCTGACACCAGGACATAATCTACATTGAGAGCTCATTGAACCACTTAAGTCAATCGAGGAAACTTCGAAGAATACTCAGAAAAAAAAATTAATGGGCTTAAATATCAGGGTGAGATTACAATGTAAAATGCACTCACCAACTACAAGGTACACAAGAGCCGTTTGCCGTGCTCAGAGAAAGCTTATTGAAAACAATGAAGAGATAGAATACACACTGAAGTGGAACAGACGCCAAACAAGGTTTGGACAGCAGACTGTAAGCAGGGCGGTGACTGTTATACTGTCAGCAGGGCTGCGAGTGTGACCTAGGCAACAGAAAAAAAATCACAATTATTAATGTTGTCTAACATATTACAAACGTTGCACAATGAAGGTGTGATCAACAACTAATACTTGATAAAACACTTCCAGAGACATCATTAATCACAGACCAGACACATGAGGTGGTTAACAGAAAAAGTCGTTTGAGAAGGAATGGTCAGACGCCATTTTCAAAAAAACATAGATGCGTGAGGAATATAACTTAAACACAGTAACTAAAAACCATGATGGGGCCACATAAACGATAGAGCACGCACACGCCCACCACAATTAGGCCTAGAGCACGCCTTGGAAGAGACTCTTGAGGACACCAGCGTTTACAGTCAAGGCGCCATTCCGAAGAGTAACTCGATGCGTCACATTTAAAAAAAAATTTTTGGGGGTGGGGTCCATAGAATTCCGTAAGCAGATAGGAAATGCAAGCACATGCATGACATTTATTTCCAAATTGTGACGAATATAACTTAGACACAGTAAAGTTTGGAGTTTTACAGCAAAAACTATTACAAGTAACAAAGGGGAACATGGCGGCCCTACATGCAGAAATCTACTATTATGCTGGCTGCCATCGAAAAACGTCGAAAAATAAACGATAGAGCACGGGGACGTTGGAACATGGAACACCGGCCTAAGTCGCTCCCCTTTCAGCGGTAGCCCTCCCCTCCCCTCCAGCCCAGAGATCCCGGGGACTGCCTTCCACTAGGCTTGGGGTCGCGGGGATTGAGCCCCCAACGCACTGATCCCGGGGGGCTGCCTGACGCCCCCAACCCAAGTATTACGGAAACTGAACCCCCCAACCCAAACAACCGGGAGACTGAGCCTCCTACCGCCCAGAGACCCCGATGAGAATCCTCGCCGCTCAGATCCAGGAGACTGACCCCCCCCCCCGATCACAGATCCCAGGGACCGACCCCCACTCTCCCTTCCGAGGTCCCAGGGACCGACCCCCCCTCCCTTCCGATGTCCCGGGGACCGACCCCCCCCTCTCCCTTCAGAGATCCAAGGGACCGACCCCCCCCTCTCCCTTCAGAGATCCAAGGGACCGACCCCCCCCTCTCCCTTCAGAGGTCCCAGGGAACGACCCCCCCTCTCCCTTCAGAGATCACAGGGACCGACCCTCCCTCTCCCTTCAGAGATCCCGAGCACTGACCCCCCCTCTCCCTTCAGAGATCCCGAGCACTGACCCCCCTCTCCCTTCAGAGATCCCGAGCACTGACCCCCCCTCTCCCTTTACAGATCGAGGCACCACTCTCCCTTTCAAAGATCCCGGGGACAGAGGGCTCCAACGTTCCCTCGAGAGATCCCGAGGGCCCAACTTCAGAGGTCCCGGGAACACCTCCCCAGATGCCGGGGATGAGGCCCCCCTCCGCCGCTCTGAGACCCCCGGGGACTGAGCCCCCCCAGGGGTCGCCCCCTCACGGTCCTCCCACTCGGGCTTCTCAACCGACCTCAATGTTTCTCTGCCCCCTCCCGCCCCTCGGGCTCCGCGCCCCCGGGGCTGCTCACCCTCTTCCCCAGCCTCTGCCCCCCGGTGTCAGTTGAGCCCCCTCAAACTCCTCTCTCCGTGGGCCATCACTCGCCACCGACCCCCCGCGGCAGGGTCGCCCCCTCGGGGCTCTTACCCGCCAACGCCTCATCGGGCTCCTCCATGCTCCGCTCCCCCGACTCTCTTCTCCTCCTCACTCCCTCCGCCTGGCTCGCGGTCCCCCTCCCGCCGCACGGTCCCCTCTGCTCCGCCCCGGTTCGTCCCACCGGAAGGGCCCGCCCCACATAGAACTAGAAGCGCAGGCGCGATGCCAAACCGTCGCCAGCCAGGAAATGA
Organism: Lissotriton helveticus; assembly: GCF_964261635.1. Lineage (NCBI taxonomy): Eukaryota > Metazoa > Chordata > Amphibia > Caudata > Salamandridae > Lissotriton > Lissotriton helveticus. The sequence continues at coordinate 1,828,772,732 of NC_136068.1, read as the reverse complement.
CGTTCACGCATTTCGCACAGCCAGTCGGGGGATGTAGTGCTATCTCAGCTTTAATGCAAAAAACAGGACTGCGTGGTACTTCTTTGTCAGGCGACATCTGTGACAATGAAGCCACCGCACAGCCGATGTGCGCTTCTGTTCCTGCGCAGATGATTATGGGAGTTGCAGTTTTTGAAACCCCGTCGGTTCTTTCCGTTTTTTTCGTGCAGAGTAACTCGATGCGTCACATTCAAAAAAAAAAAATTTGGGGTGGGGTCCATAGAATTCCGTAAGCAGATAGAAAATGCAAGCACATGCACGACATTTATTTCCAAATTGTGAGGAATATAACTTAAACACAGTAACTAAAAACCGTGATGGGGCCACATAAACGATAGAGCACGCACACGCCCACCACAATTAGGCCTAGAGCACGCCTTGGAAGAGACTCTTGAGGACACCAGCGTTTACAGTCAAGGCGCCATTCTGAAGAGTAACTCGATGCGTCACATTTAAAAAAAAAATTTGGGGTGGGGTCCATAAAATTCCGTAAGCAGATAGGAAATGCAAGCACATGCACGACATTTATTTCCAATTTGGGACGAATATAACTTAAACACAGTAACTAAAAACCGTGATGGGGCCACATAAAGGATAGAGCACGCACACGCCCACCACAATTAGGCCTAGAGCACGCCTTGGTAGAGACTCTTGAGGACACCAGCGTTTACAGTCAAGGCGCCATTCTGAAGAGTAACTCGATGCGTCACATTTAAAAAAATTAAATTTGGGGTGGGGTCCATAGAATTCCGTAAGCAGATAGGAAATGCAAGCACATGCACGACATTTATTTCCAATTTGGGACGAATATAACTTAAACACAGTAACTAAAAACCGTGATGGGGCCACATAAACGATAGAGCACGCACACGCCCACCACAATTAGGCCTAGAGCACGCCTTGGTAGAGACTCTGGAGGACACCAGCGTTTACAGTCAAGGCGCCATTCTGAAGAGTAACTCGATGCGTCACATTTAAAAAAATTAAATTTGGGGTGGGGTCCATACAATTCCGTAAGCAGATAGGAAATGCAAGCACATGCACGACATTTATTTCCAATTTGTGACGAATATAACTTAAACACAGTAACTAAAAACCGTGATGGGGCCACATAAAGGATAGAGCACGCACACGCCCACCACAATTAGGCCTAGAGCACGCCTTGGAAGAGACTCTTGAGGACACCAGCGTTTACAGTCAAGGCGCCATTCTGAAGAGTAACTCGATGCGTCACATTTAAAAAAAAAATTTGGGTTAAAATTTAGGGTGGGGTCCATAGAATTCCGTAAGCAGATAGGATATGCAAGCACATGCACGACATTTATTTCCAAATTGTGACGAATATAACTTAGACACAGTAAAGTTTGGAGTTTTACAGCAAAAACTATTACAAGTAACAAAGGGGGACATGGCGGACCTACATGCAGAAATGTACTATTATGCTGGCTGCCATGGAAAAACGTCGAGAAATAATTCTACATTTCGGTATGTGGCGCATTAGTAAAAGGCGGACCTACATGCAGAAATCTACTATTATGCTGGCTGCCATGGAAAAACGTCGAGAAATAATTCTACATTTCGGTATGTGGCGCATTAGTAAAAGTGAAATGGGTTTTAGGCGCCGACAAGAAAACACGGACGTGTGGCGTATTAGTAAAAGGAACATTATAATCACTAGAGCAATGACAACATTTTAAAAAAAGAAGGAGCAATTAACAATGGCAACATTTTAAAAAAAGAAGGAGCAATTACTAAAAGGAACATTTAATACAGAACAACCACAATACCAATAACAAATATAAGGCAGCAAAACACAAGAGCAGAGGAAAGACTCACCGATGAACAGCTTAAAAAGAATTTCACGAACAACGTCGTGGGATTATATACACAACAGAATTAGATGATTGGTTAGCGTAAACGTAAGCCTGCGATATGATTGGATGGACCGTGATTCTGAAATGTGATTGGCCTGCGACGAATGTGCGCAGATAAGGGGGTACAATGAATTATAACATACGTAGTGAAACGTCATAGAAACGTCACTGCGCATGCGCAATGTCTGTACGCATGCGCACAAACAGGGGGGGGACGCTCAGCCACGGGGGACGTTGGAACATGGAACACCGGCCCTGCACTGTCATACACTCATTCCTGCGGAGCAGTTATTCTAGAAAACAAAAGTGAATGGCAACAGATTGGGTGAGCTACATGGTCTCTCATGGGGTTACAGAAACAGACGAAACCCCTGTGACTGCAGTGCGAGGTCGTTGCTGCAGGACTGAAAAACAGAGGAATGGGAGTGAAGACACAGAGTGCGAGGTCTGAGATGGAAGAGTGAGAGAAGGACATCATTTATAGCAGATCAACAGACAGGTTCTGACAGTGCTGCATGAATTCCCTGATCTCAGACACTTTACTTGGCCAAATATGATACAGTGACCACCTTTTTCTGGATCACATATTTGGGGGTTTGATTATACATTCATTGCTCACTCTTCCCTTCCCCAGTGGCATGGGCCATTATGGGCATAGTATGATTCTGAAATGTTTGCATGTATGTATATGGTATTCAATGTAGCTCTATATGGTCAAAGACAAGCATAAAGTTAATGAGGAAAAGGATGTTTACTGCATTGTGTATGTTGGGGGTTCCTTAAAGAGGTGAGTCTTCAACTTTTTCCTAAATTGGAGCAGCACTGGGGCTGTTCTGACGGACATGGGGCTGTTTTTCCAAATCCTGGGTGCATTGATGGAAATGTGACACACGCGCTGAGGTGTGGTATGTGGTCGAGGAGGATTTCCTCTAATGGCGCTTTCCTGTGGTGAAGGAAAAGGACAAACAACATACAGAGAAACAATTACCATACTGGTATAGTTGTTCCGGGAGCGGAGTGTCCGTGCTCTTATGCGGTCAAAGGTACAGTGAGGACGGAGTGTGGCGGAATAGGTGTAGAAGCCTGGTAATTTATGAGGTACCGAGTGATAATCAAGGATGCGCATAGCGTGGTGCATCGTGTGACTTGATCAAAGATGAGAAAAGCAAAATATTTTACTCAGTATTGTCCGGAAAATGCCCCATGAGTTCCATGCCGGGCCCGACCTGTAGTCATACTTTATGTGACTAAAGTTAAAAGAGAAGACAAAAGCGATTTAAAAACTGACCCGTATGCTAGGCTGTGAGAGTCTGCCAGCAGAGGGGTGGAAAGACAGTGTTAGATCGTACCTCCCTTAGGAAATTCCCACTTACTTTGTCAAGGTCTAGGACCCTCCTCGATACATGCTTCAGCCGCCATGGAGCTCCGTGGTAGAATGAGTATTGCTGAGCGGTGGTTTAAATACTCTGCTGGTTTCAACAGGTGTCAGCGAGTTTGGTTAATTGGGAACCGCCTTGACTGGTTCAATGGGTTTCAGGTGCTGTTTGGAGCTGTCTTCTGATGAGTCTTCAGAAGAGAATAGACATAGAGGAAAGTCATGCCCCAGTGGGGGTGTAGACATAGAGAAAAGACACACCCCTGTGTAGAGGTTGAAATTCACAGTTTGTACAATATCAATATAGGGAAAGAGTCAGGTATTCTTATGGTCATATAACAATCAAATGCAAGTGTAGACTCTGCTGATAATAGACTCAATATTCCCAGAAGCACATTCAAATGTAAAGGTAGACTCTGCTGACAGTGGTCACAGTATCACAGCGAGATTCACACAAACCCAAATGTTATCCATTGACAGCCTTTATGCTTACCTTGATATAATGGTGGTCATTCTTGTCCTATTATCGACATCCGTGTCACTTTTGGCCGCTATCTCTGATAAAATGCTGGTCATGGCATAATATGCTAATTCTTTTCATATTGTTTATAACCATAGCAAATGCCTCAATGGTGCTCACCTCTGGATTCATCTAGCATAGTGCATGCAATTCTATTCATAATATTGCCACCCCTGACTTAATGTTGGTAGAACTATTTGACATGTAATAGAAATTCCTTTCACGTGAGGGTGATCGATGTTCATTAAGGCAGACGCTGCTCATGTGTGAGACACTGATACTTGGGTATCAATTAAAATAAATTATGTAAAAAAAGTCACTGTTTTAACACAAAGGATGTTTGTTTAATGAAAATGCCACATTTGTATTTGGAAAAGTTTTGTTTACTTATCACAAATTAAAACATAAAGTTGAATGCAAAGTGTGCATATTTCCAGAAGATGATATTTTAACAACAAAATGATTGCTAGTCATTTAGATTTTTGGAAATATATTGCCGAGGTTTTTTCCTTCATGCTGTCCCTTTTATTTCACAACTGGTGGTGACTTTTCATCAACTTTATCGATTATGCTTTTGAAAACATTATGGCTACTGCTGTTTGCATCTTGAGCCTATATAAACTGTGGAATACTCTGCCTGCACACATGTCGGAAACTGATTCACTTATCATATTAAAAAATCATCTGAAGACATGACTGTTCTCCCAGACACCTTAGGGGCCGATTATGACTTTGGCGGTGTTGCGCCGGCTTTGCGCCAGCTGAGCACCGCTAAAGCCATGCAGGGACTGCCCGCCAGTCGCCAGATTAAAAGTACAACTCGTGACTGGCAGTCTTTTCTTGTCTTTTCTTTTGCCGTCCCCAGGGTGGTGCCCTGAAAATGGGCACCACAATGGTAACTCAAAAGGAGTTCCAGAACAGCATGGACTGTGAAGTCCATGTCGCATTGGAACTTGGGGCACATGCAAACAGGGGGGCACATGTTGTGCCCCCTTGAATGTATTCCCATGGCGGCAGAGACATGGGTCCCTGTAGAACCCACTTTGTTTCCCCTTGTCCAATCTTTTCATGGCGGTTAGGCTGCCATGAAAATGCTGGCAGATGGAAAAATCTTAATATGCTTGGCGAACCACTGCGGTCCATCCTTGCATAACATATAGGCCTGTGTGCGGTGGATGGTCCAAAAAGCAGCCTCATCATGTGGCGGCCGCAGGACTGCCACCATTGTGCCATTTCCAAGGCGGTGATGGCTAGCTCGGGGTGCCTCCTAGAGTGTTTTGACACCTATTGGTGCAGTGTGCTCTATAAATTCTTTTCATATCATATCAATCATATCATATCATGGCAACCATATCATTTTCCATCATGTATGATCTGTGTGAGTAGCCCTGCTATATCAACCTTCATTCTCTATATAGCTCTGCTCTCTGCAACCTCAGATTTTGAGTTCTGAGTAATTTTTCATTTTTCTACACTGCCCCTCCGTAGCTTCTTAATGTCTGACTCAGTCACGGCTGCTCCCAGGAATCAGTAGTGGGGCTGGGAGGATAAAAAAAAGTCACTTACCTGCCCGCCAGTCCGCTGGCCAGCCACCGCCTCTCTGCCATCCTATTCCTGGCTTCTGTTGGAACAGGAAGCAAGATAGGCTCCCCTAAGCCAATCACAATGCTGTAATTCAGCGTGTGATTGGTCTGAGTGCCATGGTTCGGCGCTCAGATGGGGAATGGGAGCCAGAGCATGTTCTCCAACCAGGCTGTAATGCAGCCTGGTTGGAGAATATACAAAGTGCGCATGAATGTTTGGCTGGCACCAGAGGGCTGGCCAAACATTCATCTGCATTTAGGAGGGTGCCACCACTCCTCCCCCCTGCGCAGCCTAGCCCCGCCCCACAAAATTGCACCAGTGCAGAAAAATAAAATTATAATAACATTGCGTCATTGTCATTTTATTTTTCCTTTTTTGTTGTGCTACTGGAACACCTCAGGTGCTTCCTCACAGAAACTTTAAACTCAACCAGTAATAATATTTTCATATAACATTACAACCTGCACTGGGGTACCTTAAATTATTCAGTTGTCTTGTTTCCTCCTTTCTACTCAATAGAAACTTACTCAATAATATGCGACTCCAAGACACTCAAAAGCCTCCACGCTAGACCATCTCACTGGAAAAGAGCGATTGATTGAGACAATACTGTAGTCCTTCTGAATTACTCTGAGGACTTCCTCATCCCTTTCTCACTTCATCCCTCCACAGTGGGTACCACGGGTCAATCTAGAGGATGCATCAATAGTTCAGGGAACTGAAGTACTCAGACCCTTACTCGTGAACCAACGATGTAGCCCACAACTTGTATTCCATTACCTAAGAGCAGAATATCTTTGAGCACACAATCCAGTTCACTATAACCAGTGCAAACATAATGCACACAATAGCACCAAAAAATACTCAAAAGAGTCGAAAAGCCAAAGAAACAGCAAATGGCACTCAAGAACATTAAAAGAGAAAATGAAAACTCTCAGAACCACAGACTGAAGTCAGCATCAAAATCCATCCCCCAAGAAAATGGTAAACTCTGAATTGAAAGCTGCAAATACAAATAATATATTTTTGAAGCAAAATCTACACACATGAAAAGAGAGGCAGATCAAGCTAAAAACTGCCTCAATGGATAACAATCTCTAAAAATAAATGTTAGGTGAAAGTTAACCTGCTCGCAGGACACTCCAGTGCCGCACGGCCACCAGCTGTGCCGGTGCCCTCTTCCCCCGCTGCTGCTCGCAGCCTCGCTCAGCCCTCTTCCCAGCAGGCCCGCCTTCCTCTGCGGCGTGCTCTGCTGCTAGGCAACGCTCGCACTGTGAGCGCTCTCCCCCCCTGACTTGGCTCCGCCGGACCAGGTAGCACTCTGTTGCCTGGTTTTGCATTTAGCACTGTTGTCTTGTTTTGTGACTGCTGTACTTAATCTGTTTGTTTTTCGCGTTTCTCGTGCTTGTACCCCCTGTGCCCTCCCCGCCCCGCTCCCCGCTTCCCGCGCCGTTCTCGCGGCCAGGCCCTCTTCCTTCCTGTGCCCTCCCCGCTCCCGCCTCCCAGCTGCCCCTCCCTCGCTCCGCCCCCCCACTTCGCCATTTATGGCGGAGTCCACGCGTACGCGCAGCGTGCACGCACAGCGGGCGCGCCGATTTTTCGCCAAAGGTAAGCCCGTCTGCCCCCGTCCGCGCCTGGACCGCGCCCACGGCCCGGACCCCTGGCCCCCACCGACGGAAGACGACCCGACTGTCCTATGACGCCACCGACCTCATCGCACTCAACGCCGGCAGACTCCCGGGCTGCTGCCGAGCCACCCCGAGACGCGCCCACGGACCCTTCTGCTGCAACTCCTGCAAGTTCACCTGCACCCGGACCTGCACCACTCCAGCAGTGCCCAAGACCTCGACGAGCAACAGCAGCAGCCACCTGAAGTGCATCCTGCTCAACACCCGCTCAGTCCACAGACAGGCCGTCGAGCTCTGGAACCTGCTCGATACCACAGCCCCTGACGTCGCCTTCCTCACAGAAACCTGAATGAACGCCTCCTCAGCGCCCGACATTGCCATCGCCATCCCGGAGGGACCGCGTCAACCAGACAGGAGGAGGCATCGCCATCATCCACAGGAACTCCATCCGCATCACGACCAACACCGACGACATCCTCGCACCCGCCGAGCACCTGCACTTCCAGATCCACATCAACCCCAAGACCACCCTCAGAGGCACGCTCATCTACAGACCCCTGGGACCACGCACACAATTCATCGAAGACATCGCCGACTTCGTCAGCCCGCATGCCCTCCCCTCCGTTGACTACATCCTCCTCGGGGACCTCAACTTCCACCTGGAGAACAACAACGACCGCAACACCACCACCCTGCTGGACAACCTCGCCAACCTCGGACTCAAGCAACTGGTGACCAACCCCACCCACTACGCTGGACACACACTCGACCCCGTCTTCTCCTCCAGCAAGGACATCGCCTTCAGCCACGCCACCGGACTCCACTGGATGGACCACAGCTGCGTCCACTTCAGCTTCAAAAGGACCACGATCCACCACCAACAGCAACAGGTTGCACGCAGAAGCTGGAACAAGATCACAGCCGACCAGCTCGCAACCTCCCTGAGCAAGAACCCACCCACCAGCGCTACGAACCCCAGCCAAGCGGCCACCAACCTCACGAAGTGGATCAGCGACTGCGCAGACGACCTCGCCCCCATGAGGACCCCGCCTAGCAGACCCAGCAGCAAGAAAGCCCCATGGTTCACCGACGAACTCAAGAACTCGAAGAAGAACTGCAGAGCCCTTGAGAAAGCCTGGCGCAGAGACCCAACACCGGACAACATGACTGCCCTCAAGCTCCCCACCCGAAAACACCACCAACTGATCCACACCACCAAGAAAACTGCATTCAAGGAACGACTGGACAACAACGCACACAACAGCAAGGAACTCTTCAACATCGTTAAAGAGCTCTCCAACCCCAACGCCGGAAACAACCCCTTCGCAAGACCTCTGCAACTCCCTCTCCTCCTACTTCCACAACAAAATCGCAGACAGACACAACAGCTTCAGCACTCAACCGACGCACATCACGACCGAACCACCGCCCCCCACCACCACCCTCCGCGCCAGGACCCCGATCAGCACCGGAGACACCGTCCGCACGATGAACTCCATCCACTCCGGATCTCCGACCGACCCTTGCCCTCACCACGTCTTCAACAAGGCCGACGCTATCATCGCACCCCACCTGCGGGACATCATCAACACCTCCTTCAACACCGCTACCTTCCCGGAGAACTGGAAGCATGCCGAACTCAGCGCCCTACTAAAGAAGCCATCAGCCGACCCCACCGACCTCAAGAACTACCGACCCATTTCTCTGCTCCCGTTCCCCGCTAAAGTCATCGAGAAGACCGTCAACAAGCAGCTGGCCGCCTTCCTCGAGACGAACGGATCCCTCGACCTCTCGCAGTCTGGCTTCCGGGCCAACCACAGCACCGAGACCGCCCTGATCGCAGCCACCGATGACATCCGAGCTCTGCTCGACAACGGAGAAACAGCGGCCCTCATCCTCCTACACCTCTCCGCGGCCTTCGACACTGTCTGCCACCGTACACTAGTACAGCGCCTCAGCAACGTCGGAATCCAGGAGAAGGCACTGGAGTGGACCATCTCCTTCCTCTCCGGAAGGACACAGAGAGTCCGCCTCCCCCCGTTCAGATCAGAAGCCACCGAAGTCATCTGCGGCGTTCCTCAAGACTCCTCACTCAGCCCAACCCTCTTCAACGTATACATGAGTCCCCTCGCAGCCATCGCACGCCAGCACATCCTCAACATCATCTCCTACGCCGACGACACCCAGCTGATTCTCTCCCTCACCAACGACCCCGCCACCGCCAGAGCCAACCTACACGAAGGGATGAAAGAGGTAGCCGAATGGATGAAGAACAGCCGCCTGAAACTGAACTCGGACAAGACGGAAGTTCTCATCCTGGGATCCTCACCCTCCGCCTGGGACGACTCCTGGTGGCCCCCCACACTAGGCAGCGCACCCAAACCAACAGACCACGCACGCAACCTGGACTTCATCCTAGACTCCTCCCTATCCATGACCAGACAAGTCAACGCCGTCTCCTCGTCGTGCTTCAACATCCTACGCATGCTACGCAAGATCTTCCGGTGGATCCCCACCGAGACCAGGAAGACGGTCGCCCAGGCCCTCGTCACCAGCCGACTGGACTACGGCAACTCCCTCTACGCCGGAACCACCGCCAAACTCCAGAAGAGACTCCAGCGGATCCAGAACGCCTCAGCACGACTCATCCTGGACATCCCCCGTCGCAACCACATCTCCAGACATCTGAGAGACCTGCACTGGCTCCCAGTCAGCAAGGGAATCACCTTCCGTCTCCTCACCCACGCACACAAAGCCCTGCACAACCAAGGCCCAGGATACCTCAACAGCCGCCTCAACTTCTACGCTCCCAAACGCCAGCTTCGATCGACCGGCCACGCCCTCGCCGCCGTCCCCCGCATCCGAAGAGCCACCACAGGGGGAAGGTCCTTCTCCTACCTCGCCGCCAAGACCTGGAACTCCCTCCCGACCCACCTCCGCCTGACCCAGGACCACCTCGCCTTCAGGAAACAGCCCAAGACCTGGCTGTTCGAGCTGTAGCGGACCCCCCCTCCCCAAGCGCCTTGAGACCCTCCGGGTGAGTAGCGCGCTTTACAAATGCTTTGATTGATTAATTGATTGATTGAACCAGTCCCAATGTGATGAGGACAGTGTTCCCAGTGAGAGATTACCATCTGTTTTGCTGCCAGTTTCCTTCCAGGTCCTCGTAGGTGTAGCCATTAACTATTCATGTTAGCTGATTAAAAACATTGTCATTACCATTCAGTATCTTTGCGCAGTATAAGAGGGCTGGTGTGCATACATGTTGACTTCTTGTGTTACTCTACCTATGAACTAACATCCTGGATAACTCCATGCACTAAAGCAGAGATGATCAAGTTATTTGATTCTTTCTCATTCATTTCTGGGCACTACTGTAGTTTCATCAAAGCAAAATTGTTCCAGATGCCTACATCAGGATGGTGAATTTAACCATCAGCAATTTACTTGATCACTAGCCCCTATAGTGTGCCTGATATATTTGCATTAAATGGTGGGTGTTCTTTCCATCTGTAATCCTGAGATTCAAATATGTTTCTTTTTTTACCCTATAAGGTGAATGGGTGAAGATGTTAGAAACCTTTTGACTTAGTGCATGCACTTTGTACTGCACATATATTCCCTCCTATCTGTTTAATATGTCAGCCCTTAGGTTATCCAATCAAATACATCTGAAGACTGAGATGCCTGCTGCCTGGAATGCTAACCGCTCCCTCGAAATATGTCCCAACTCCGGCTTCATCTTTGAAGGGACATCGCTGACAATGGAGGATTTAAAGAACCATCTATGTGAAGATTTAAATGGTGAGAAAATGGGAAATGATATTAAGACTGAGACAACTTGGAGCATAAGGAACACACTTGCTTTATAGCTCAAGAGGTGGTGTCACCAGGGAGGATCCAACTGGGGCCCAGGCCCGAGATGCATTTCTCCTGGCCCCACCTTCTGTCCTATCAGCACATATATTAGAGCAATAATTTAAACACTTAAAAACACAAAAGCAGGATTTAATCTGTTAGCAAGGGCTCCAGGAGTAGGCTGTAGGATAAGTAACTGAAAAAAAATGCCAATTGTAAAGAACATGACGTGAGGAAAAGAACCTTGTACACGTGTGCAGACGCTTCTTTGTCTTTTACAGGTGGCCCCATCAGTTCTACCTGTGTCCCTATGTGTTTCCTCTTAAAGATCATTTCCAGACACACTATTGAGCTCAAGTGCTTTCCTGAAAATGTATTAGGAGAACAAATCATCACATTCAGACCATCCCAATTATTTGGAAAGGGAGGTTAAGTAGACAGAGAAGGCAGGAGTACAATCGCCATACTAAAATGATGAATTTGAGGGGAAGTGGTGCATATATATGTAAATACATAATGTATTGCTAGAAAGCATAAAGAATAAAGGGTGCAAGGAACTGTTCTGTGGGCTTTTTTGGGCAAGACTGGACAAGGGCCTCCCCCACAAGACAGGCAATGCAGTAGGAAGAGTTAAGGTGGGTGTAGGAGGTTATTCCTGCTTCGAATAGACTTGTTGAGTAAGGAAAACAGATGACGGTTAATGTGATATTAATCTGCTAGTGAAAGAAGTACTGGCCTTTTAGGGAATGTGGGGCTGTGAGAAGGGTTGGGGTGCCACCTTACGACCATTCAGGCCATGGCTGGCCAACCAAAACCAATGGTTTGGGGTAGGAAAATGACAGTCAAAATTTGGTATTCTCAATTTGAAAGCATTTTGATAGGTGCCTTTGATTTTTTTTGGGGGGGGGGAAATATCACCTTGAGTTACCAAAAAGCTTTAGAACACCTTTTTGATAATCCATTGTTAGAGCTACAAGACAATGTTAATTTCTTTTGGAATATGAATTAATAACACCACAACTTGCTTTCACGACTGCTGTGTCCCTCATATGTGTAACCTTGTGGGGTAATTGTTGCTTATAGTTTGAGTGGAGAAGTTTAAAGGTCTGTGTTGAGATTTAGAATGGGTGCGTTTGAGATGGCGCTTATGAAGAATAAATGCTCTCCCGTGTCTCACCATCTCTAGTACATCACCGTCTTTACTCCTTCCATATCAACTGAGAAAGGACCTCCAAGCCATAGAATAATCTTTTAGACACTTGTCAAGGAAGGTGCTCAGATGTATTAATGCTGCTCTTTGCCCCCATTAGTATCCATGTGTGTGATCTGCCCTTACAACTGGGTGAGTTTTCGAGGAAGATGTTACTTCATCTCCGAGGAAATAAAATCCTGGACCTCCAGTGAGGAATACTGCATCTCCCGCCAATCCCATCTAGTACTTCTTGACGATGAGAAGGAAATGGTAAAGTATTGTACATGCACTCAGGTCATCTCTCATGATACTGTAGAAAGGAACAAGTGTGTGATGACAATATTGTAAATTATGCTCCTTCTGTATCTTCTAATCTTTTTTACTACATGAGAAAAACAGTCTATGTTGTTCGCAAAGAGTTTAAAAAAAAAAAAAATTACTAAAGTTTTATTGAAATAACATTGAGCAATCAGCACAATTACATGATATGCATATCTCGATCAATACGTTACAGCAGCTCGATGCTCATAAATCTATGAACAGTAACAACATAGCCAAAGGTCATGTTATGTAGTATATCTGCAGTTGCACCCTACATAAAACATGCTGGTATGGGCGATCCAGTGGTATCTAAGGCCTTCACCCCCATCTCACCGATCATAATCACATTATCAGAGGTGTCAAGGGTCGTGCATATCAAACGTCCTGAGTACAACGTGTCAATCAGAAGTTAGGTCGTCACAAGCCAGCAAGTATTCCCGCAGTGGAGCCCAAATGTCTGTGGGCCGTGACAACCTTGGCAGTTTGTCCGCATAAGTCTCTAATTGATCTCGACAGTACACAACATCTTTAAGCTAACCATCTGGTTTGGGGCACCTCCGGCTGTCCCAGGTGAATAGAACTCGCCTCTTCGCCAGCAACAGTGCCAGTTGTACAAAGTTCCCAATTTTCCCTTTCAACTGCGGCCCGTGCCCCAACAAGCAGAGTGATGGAGTGTTACACAGATTCAAACCCGTCATATCATTGAGCATCACTATTATCTTCGCCCAGTAACAAAACACTCGTTGACACTGCCACGCCAGGTGCACAAAACCCGCCCCCCCAGTCCACACCGTTTACAGTCGTCAGTTGCTCTAAGCCCAGCTCTCCACAATCTGTGAGGGAAGTGATAGGTCTGGTGTAGAAACTTAAGATGTATGATACGAAGATTGCTGTTGGACGATAGTCGTCCTGTGATGGAGCATATTTTCATCCATTCCTCGTTAGTTAGTGGGGGGTCAATGTCAGTGTTCCACCGTGCCGGTTTGGCGGCGTTGTGTGGTGTATCTTTCTGTACCGCCCTGTATAGCTTGGTGACCCGTTTTCTTTTCGTAGGGACTGTAATTGCCAATTGTAACGCCGACAGCATTGCTGGCTCATTTGGGAAACACGGGTAATGTTCTTTGATTCCTCGCCGCAATCTATAACATGTGAATTTAAACAATAATGTAGGGTTTTGTATGTATGAGAGATCTTCCTCCATGAGGTACGTACCCTCCGGGAATACAACTCCCATATGCGTAATGCCCACCTCTCTTAGTGCCATGACAGATCCCTTGTCCTGTGCGACTGACAACGCTGAATGTCCTTCTATAGGTAGCGCGGGCGCGTATAGTGGTAGCTTGTTTGTGCGTTTACCAATCGCCTGCCAAGCTGCCACAGTGATGTCCAGAGTATTGATCTCTAGTTTGGCAGTGCGTTATCGCGTGTGTGTGAGAATACCTCGCAGTGGGACCGGATTAGCGTCACCCCCCTCTACCACAAGATGTGGTGTGAAAGCGTGCGGCTTGTACCAGTAATAGGCGAATTGAGCCTGGCAACAGAGGTAGTAAGCATAGAGTCTGGCGCATTGAACCCGCCTTTTTCAAATGTGAGTGTCAGTGTCCGCCAACTGATCCTTGGTTGCTTTGCGCCCCAGACAAGTCTCAGCAGCTGAGTTTGCAGAGTTTTAAAAAAATGTTTCGTAAGCGAGACCGGTACATTACAGAACAAATATTAGAACTTAGGCAGCAATACCATCTTTATGATCGAGATGCGGTCTGCCAGTGACAGCGGGAGGCACACCCATTTGTCAATTTGCTCGACTAGCGACGTGTATGTCACCCCATAATTCTCTGCAATGACTGTCCTCGGGTCCCTATGGATCCATACACCTAGGTACTTCATAGGGTCCGCAGACCAGAGCAGTGGGTATTCAACTGTGGGAGGGGTAGTGGCTGCCGTCAGGGGAATGATTACAGATTTGTCCCAGTTGATGTCGAGACCGGAAAACAGGCTGAATTTCACATACTCCCGGAGGATAGGCGATAAGTAGAGATTCGGGTCGCAGACGTAAAGAACCATGTCGTCCGCGTACATTGAAATCCCCACGGGCCGGTTGTGGAAATTAAGAGCCGCCTCCCTATGTATTTGCCTTATCTTACAAGCTAATGGTTCCAGCACTGTTAGAACCCGAAGGTCTCTGGTTGGCACAGGTAGGTACTTGTGACAAGCAGGGACCCTGAATTCTAATGTCAGGGCAAGGGAACTACTCCTTCGAATAACCCCTGCTCACCCTCTAGGTAGTGTGGCGCGAGCAGACAAGGCTAATCCTCAGGGCGATAGTAAGTTAAGCATTTATGATCACACACAGTAAACCCACTGACCCACCACAAATGGACACCAGTTAAATGGTTGTATCAAAAATACGTATACTTTATATAAAAGATATATTTAAGCAGGATTATCACAAGACCATGTAACATGTATCGATTCGAGGCCACCAGATTATAATAGGCAAACTTAGTCTTTCAATGTTCGTTGTTTAGCAAGGTACGATGACAGGGAAATAAGAACGTTGCGGACCCTGGTTCCGATATGAACTCGGGACGGAGTTCAAGTGTACCTTGCTTGTGGAAGTCCGAGGCATTTCAGGTGCGGCCAGTGAGGGCGGACTCCGAACGAGGCCAACGGTTCTCCAGAGGATCTCTCCGGCTCGGTCCCCCTCGAGGAGCGAGGCGGGGGAGCTAGACTGTAGAGGGTTGCGGCGATCCGGAGTCGATGCAGCTCACGGGGCGAGGTGCCGTTCAGGCCTGCGGGACGTACTACTTCTTAGCACGCCGGGTCGTACTCATGGATCTGTGAGGGGCGGCACGTTCTCGGGCAGACGGGTGCAGCACCAGGCTTCCAGTACCACTGTACGGGGAGGCCTTTCTTGAGGTGCGGCACGAGCCTTGGTATGCAGGAGGACAAAGCGAGACAGTTAGGTACGTTGCCACGTACGGACCTTCTGAGGCTATGGGAATGTTCTCCGTGCAGATTCTGGCTGGAGAGATGAGAGGCACACAACGCGCTCAGTTAGCGGCGAGGTGACAGGAGAGCGGGCGGCCCGGCACTGAAGCGGAGAGCGACTCAGGGATGAGCGGGGCTCTCTGCGGCGGGTCGACCAGGCTCCGAGCTGTCACGACCATGGAGGGGGCGAAGGCACCCGAGTCACAACTCTGGTGAGGGAATAAGAACTAAGGCCCAACAGCAGACGGGCACAAGCAGATAGAACCCAATGGTCCTTGGGTTCCGTTCAGGGGGCAAGCTCTCGATCAAGCCCTTGGAGATCGTTTCAGGCACAAGTCTACAAAGTCCTTTCTGGTCCTTTCCTCTCCGTTCTCAGCAAGGCACCACTGCAGGCCAGTCCAACAAGATACAGACTGGTTTCCGTCCTTCAGCTTCTCTTGGTCCTTCTAGTCAGGCAGAGGTTCGTCGTGGTCAAAACTGGATCTGATTTGTAAGGAGCGGAGCTCCTATATTTATACTGCGTTTCTTTTGTCTTTGCAGGCCAGGGGGCCTGAGCCTGGTTCAACCCAGTTCTGGAGTACTTTGTTAACAGGACGCTGCCATCTTCTTTCAGGGTTCAGGGCAGGGACATCAGACGCTCTGCGGGCGGTGGAGCCAGCATTGTGGTGGTGGAGCACAACCCTCTTCAGAGTCAAGGACTTCTCCGCCCACCCATCCTGGTGTAAGCACCCCATTCACCACCTGGAGCACCCGACTATCCCCGGGAATCTCCCAGCCCTGTCACTCACGCAAACCCAGACAGCAGATTCACATCCTGGCAGAGGCGGTTGAACAGTTAGGCGAGCAAAGGCTAACTTTCTAAAAGTAGCATTTGCAAACACAGGATATCAAAATAAACCTTTCTAAAGGAAGTATTTTATTATTCTGAGTTCAGGCATACTAAACTCGACCTGCTACCGTGTTCCCGGAGCCTGTCGGGACTATAGCATGTAATAGCTCCGACAGCTCGTCTGGCCTAAGAGAACAGGTAGCCCTTCAATAGTGAAGAACCAAAAGGGCGGCAATTCACTACTAGGACATGCCACACTCTAGGCTTGTCCTACCTTACGCTTGCAACGCACCTTGCCTGTAGGCCTACCATAGGGGTGACTGATATGAAGGTTAGGGAAGGTTTAGGGACTGGCAAGTGTTGGCACTTGCGCAATCAGATTGCCTGTACGAGACTGTACGCAGGGTCAGCAATGGCGGACCCGAGACACATCTTTCGAGGCCGCTTCAGTGGGTGGCGCAACCAGCGCTGCAGGCCCACTAGCAGCATTTGTATCTACAAGGCTCGGCACACCTTGTGCACGTTACTGGGGACTGACAGTAAACCAAATAAGCCAATCATGGAAATCAATTACATATATACTTTACATTGGGAGCACTTGCACTGCGGCACGGATTGGCCGTGGCGCAGTGCCCTGAGCATCGAACACCAGCAAAAGATCTGAGGCACAGCAGCAAAAAGAGGAAGGGAGACTCACGCCAAGGTGCCAGGTCTAACAAGCACGATGGCAAAGATGAGAGGGGATAGAGGGCATCCCTGGCGTGTGTCGCGATTTATCTCAAACGGGTCAGACGTGTCGCCCCCCACCCTAACTCTTGCTGATGGATCAGTGTACAGTATCTGGATCCAACGTGTAAAAATTGGGGGGAACCCCATTCTACTCAGAACGTACAGCATGTACCTCCACTCAATTGAATCAAACACCTTTGCGGCATCTAGGAGAACAGCAACAGCAGGCAGATCTCGGTTCAAAACATGCAGCATGGCAAAGATTGTGCGTAAATTCAGTGAGGTAGAGCGGCCAGGTATAAACCCAGCTTAGTCAGGCAACACCAACAGTGGCATAAGCGGCTGCAGTTTCTGGGCGAGTATTTTGGCCAGTATCTTTGCATCTAAGTTAACGAGAGACAAAGGGCGGTAAGATTCACAATGTTCAGGGGCTTTATCTTTTTTTAAGAGGGTAATGATCAGTGCCTGCCGGAGGGAAGGAGGGATCTACCGCGCTCATATGCTTCCGCATATACTTCCAGTAGATGAGGGGCTAAATGTCCGCAACTCCGCATGCGCTGTGTAACATTCGGCATTTAGCCCATCAGGGCCAGGGGCTTTGCTATTCGGGAGCAATTTAATAGCGTCCGTCACATCCTCAACATCTATTGGGAGGCTAAGGTATTTGCGGTGAACATCCGACAGCATTGCGCAGGCCACATCATCTAGATATTCGTGCATGGCCTGCTCGTCCATCCCTGCCTTAGATGTGTATAGCGTGGCGTAGAATCGGAGGAATTGTTCCACTATAGCAGGCGCGGTACAGTGGATGTTCCCATCTTTGTCTATTATGCGCTCTACTGGAAGATAATTAGCTCTATGCTGTAGGCGTCCAGCCAATGTCCTCCCTGGGCGTCCTCCCTCGCAGTACCGCCTGGCCACGTGACGCTTGGAAAGGTATTTTACCTCGGTCTCCGCAAGTGTGTTGTAGTCGTCTATGAGTTCATGTATGCTAGCTAGAGTGGATTTCGATGGGGAAATGTTGTATTGTGTTTCTAACTCCCGTAGTTGCCTCTCAATAGTAGCTAGCCTGCCCCTTATGTCCCGCAGTATCCCTGCCGATGTGCTAATGCATATGCCTCGGATGGTAACTTTGAAGGCCTCCCACAGTGTCCCCTGGCTGTCCACCGACCCCATGTTATCCTCAAAGTATCGGAAAATGGCAGATTTTATGGTGTCCGCATATACCGGGTCAAGAAGTGACTCAGCCCGAAAGCGCCATGTGAAGGGCTTGTGAGGGGTTTGAGGGATGCATAGTGACATGAACACCGGATTGTGGTCCGACTATGTCCTGGGGAGGTTACAGACATCCTTGACCTTATTCATGCGCCCCCCCAATGAGCAGCCAGTAATCCAGTCTAGACCATCCATTAGTCTCAGGTGTAACATGCATCCCCGTCTTCGCGTCTCTGTTCCTTTGCCGCCACACATCCACCAATCCAAATTCTAGCATACTATCTCCCACACATTTGGCAACCTTCACCATCCAAGCCCTTGGTGTGTTAGATTTATCCAGTGCAGGATCTAGATAGGTGTTAAGGTCACCCCCTATTAAAAGCTGCTAAATCCTACACAGTGCTGGACCCTGCCCTGTTAATAACATCAATATCGTGCTATAGCCACTGTTCTCCAGTCATTCACATCTTTGAGGATGGGATTCCTCTGCTCATCTGCGCCCTATTGTTACACTACTCTGCCTCCAGGTCTGGTGCAGATTCATCATCCTGCACTGCTAAAGAAACCCCACTAGAAAAGGGATTTTGAGTAACATCGCCATAGTGGTCTTTCACTGGAGGGGAGAGATTGTGTGAGTGCATTCAGGGACCAGGGCTCTGCTTTGAATGATACTATAGGGAAGTGGGCACATACTCCGGATTGGTGTCACTATATCGCAGATTATTACAAAGCATTCCGTTACATCGGAATTTTTACAACGCAGGATCTATTACATCGGATGCCAGTACAACGCATGGCATTACATCGCAGATGCTATTACAACGCATGGCATTACATCGTAAGTATATGTAAGTATACTTTTTAAAAAAAAATTAATTAATTTAATTTAATTAATTTAATTTATTTAATTTAATTAAAATACATTTTAAAATAGTAGTTAATTTAATTTAATAAATTTACATCTATTTATTTAATTTAATTTTAATAAAAATTGTAATTAATTTTAATTAATTAATATAATGAAATTATTTTAATTTAAATATGTTTAAAATTGTAATGAAATTAAATTAATTAAAATAATTTTTTTATTTAATTAATTTAATTAAAAATGTAATTAATATAATATAATTAATTTAATTTAATAAATATATTTTAATTAATTTATAAATGGTAACTATAATTTATTTAGCCCTAATCACAAACCCAACCCTTAACCCTAAAAACACCCCTGTACCCCAAAACCCAAACCCTACCCTGAAACCTAAAACACCCCTGTACCCCAAAACCCAAACCCTACCCTGAAACCTAAAAACACCCCTGTACCCCAAAACCCAAACCCTACCCTGAAACCTAAAAACACCCCTGTACCCCAAACCCAAACCCTACCCTGAAACCTAAAAACACCCCTGTACCCCAAAACCCAAACCCTACCCTGAAACCTAAAAACACCCCTGTACCCCAAACCCAAACCCTACCCTGAAACCTAAAAACACCCCTGTATCTCAAAACCCAAACCCTACCCTGAAACCTAAAAACACCCCTGTACCCCAAAACCCAAACCCTACCCTGAAACCTAAAAACACCCCTGTACCCCAAAACCCAAACCCTACCCTGAAACCTAAAAACACCCCTGTACCCCAAAACCCAAACCCTACCCTGTAACCTAAAAACACCCCTGTACCCCAAAACCCAAACCTAGCCCTGAAACCTAAAAACACCCCTGTACCCCAAAACCCAAACCCTGCCCTAAAACCAAAAAATACCCAAACACCCCAAAACATATACCTCAGTACACCAAAACATATACTCCTATACTCATACTTATTTAAAAAATTACTTAAATTAATCAATTTAATTTATAATATTTAAAAACATAAATAAATATTTTTATTTATTTTTATTTATAATTAATAATAATTAAATCAATTATATAATATTAAATAAAATAAAAAAATTGTATATACTTACCAATACTTACGATGTAATGGTATGCGTTGTAATAGCATATGCGATGTAATGCCATGCGTTGTAATGGCATCCGATGTAATGGTTCCTGCGTTGTAATAGCTGCGTTGTAACAGCATTACGACGTAAAAGTTGCGTTGTAAGTGTGCATCACCCATACTCCTGATGTCTCCTTAGGCAGCAGTTCTATGGATAGAATAGAGAGGTGGGAGTACCCATAACTATCCCTTGGAAACAGGAGGGCAGCTAATGCGCCAGGTAAGAATGCATACATGTCTAGATTGGCCCACCTGAGCAGAGTTCTGTGCAGAGAATGAGTTAGTTAAAGGAATACAGATGTTTCCAATGCATCTAGCTGTTTCTCTTGGTAGTATCTCAGCTCAGTGCTGTGTGTAGCTCTGGGGAAATGCTTAGGCAGTGGCATAGCTATCAACGGTGCAGAAGGTCCAGTGACAACGTGTCCCAGGGGTCTAAGGGGCCCTCTGCACCACAATAATGGCTGCATTTTAGGGCCAAGCTAGAGTATATGGAGATCTTTCTGCCTAGGAAAATGTAAGAAGATTTTAGGAAAAGCACAAGAGTGGGAGAGGAGGGTTTTAGAGTTACCCATAGCTGTTGGTAAGTGATTCCTAGCAGTGGTATGATACCCCTGAACTATTCTTGAAGAAAGGATGGCAGGTGACATTATACCATGGCAAGTGTAAAGTAGTAAGTGGGCCAAACATGTGTATGACCACTGTGGCCACCAATAGAGCCGGACTCTCATCTCTTGTCCTCAGTAGGTGCTGCACCCACTACTAGTTGTCTGCCACTCATAAGTCCAGGTGTCCGGTGGTGTAATCAGGTTGAGTCGGAACCCTCTAATATCTCATACTATAAAGAATGTTTCACCTGAATGGTCGTTTTCATTGCACTTGGCATAAGGAAGTCACTGGGCTTAGTAAAGGCAAAGCCCAGAGAGAGCAACCTGATAATAACCCTGGGTTGGAATATACCCTGTTTGCAGTTGTCCGTAGCTTATATATGTTAGGCCCCTTGTGCCATCTATAAGTGTGATCAAATTTCCAATGTGAGGTTATTGCATGGCACAGCATTGTAGTATTTGTATAGTGCATGAGATCCTTGAGTTGAATAAGAGTTGAATAGATTGTGCCTGACCATAGATGGTTATCTGGTTAGGTCTAGATGTGCCAAGTCCCCAAAGATGGATCCCTTCTGCATTATTTCCAGAGTGGACCACCACATGCACCAGGGGAATATAACTCCAGACCAAAACAGATTGGGGCAAAGTTCCCGTGTCCACTGAGTTTCGTGCGAGGTAAATGTCATGTCTTGTGTACATAGAACCTGAACAGGTGGAGTCGCTTTCGTAAAGGTGAAAAGAAAGCATGGATTGCACATGGGAAAGCCAACCACTGCACCTACCTGTTCTCATGACCTTCAGCTATTCGTTTCTTGACACTCCAGATACTGACATACATCGGGAGGGAAACAAGCACTGAACTGCGACCCTCAGTTCATGTACGGGGACCACAGTGTACTCAGAGCTTCAACCTTTGTGGGGGAACATCATGGCTAAAGTATATTGGGAGATTTTGAGTCCTTACTCCTTACAAGTGTGAATCCCTGCAGGGAATTTGCTAGTATGTCTAGTTAGGCCATAGGATATAAAGATGGGATGTTTCAAATGGTGATTGTGTTGAAGGCTGTTTCGCACTTATTCTGTATGTCATATTTTTGTGTGGTATATGCATGTGGGCCAGTATTCAGGAGCACGATTGCACATGGCACTGCAAAAAGGTTTCAGCACTCTTATGCATACATATTACTATATCATGTTACAGTCCACAAATTATTAGCACAATGAAGAATTGTCCAACTCCTGTTGCTTGTATTTTCAAATATGGTTTTCACTTTATTTTTTCATCAACGGATTCCCTCCACAGTTCCAAAAAGCATAGCCAACGCGTTTCGTCTACTGAAAGACTTCTTCAGGACTATTAAAGAAATATACAAAATATACATATATTAAAATGAGGAGCCTATACACAACTTTTCACATTGAATGAATAAATACATAAACAGATATATTTACAGTTAAACAATACTATACAACTATACATGTTAAAATTTCCATAATTATTTATAACAAATACAACTTAAGCACAATCATTTTGAAGAAAAAGGACACAGGTTAATGTAATTTGTCAAAATAGAAGTTCTTCTATTGCTCTATGTATAAAGTCAATATTGGATTTCAACAGCATAATAATGCAACAAAGAACAACCACTCATCTGTATATATAAAAAACCCAAGACAATAAGATGTGTAGAATCTAAAAATTAAAAACCATACCTTGGCAGTATGGCAAAAAGTGTTGCATCCCATCTTGTGGTATTCCTATCCCCAAACAAGTTAATTTTTTATTATTTCACACTTCTGAAATACCACAGATTATAATGATTAGATTAACATCCTCAAACCGAGAGCAGAGAGAACACATACACAAAAAAGTATTCAATGTCACCCTAAATACTCTAACAGATTTCCATGGCGAAAGCAGAGAAACCACAGAAACCATGTATCACCATAGTATGCTTGATTCATCAATATCCATCAAAATCTGGATATTCATGCTTGTAAGGAATATAGTCTTTCAGCAAGAGCTCTATTTCATTAATATTTAGTCCTACGTGACTATTGCTCTTGTGACACACATCACAAGCGTAAAAGCAATGCGCCAACAAAGTCTCAATGTGTGTTCCATGAGAAACCCCCAGCCTCCTACAAATCTTATGAGAACAGACACACTATTTTGCAGCAATATGATTGCAAGCTTTTGGCTTCAAGGCTTTATATAAACATCCCGCAACATCCATGGGTATACGCGAGAAAGCACATGATCATATTTAAAATGTGCTCTATAACATCAACCTTGTTTCCTCATAGCATCTAAACGCTATTGTATTGTAAATTGTTGGTTTGTGGAACGGTGAGCAAGCATAATATTAATGCCCCAAAGAGAATGATCTTTAATCTTTTCTACAACCCTAACAATTGTATTACACAATGCTAAGAGCGAAAACAAATTCAAATGACACTATTCTGTCTAGGTTTGCGAGTTATGATAATGTAACCACAACCATTCTGATGACACTATGTAATATGCATTTGCAGTTTACGGCAATGGAACCACAAACAAACAAGTAATGGACCGCGGAAAATCGCGCATGGAGTTCCTAAGAATCCCGCACTCTAGTTTGCACTTTGTTAGGAGAAAACGCATGGTGGCATGGTACTATTCAATATGCGTTTTACAATTTTTTGATAGTGTAATCACAAAAGCGTCACAAGATTCCTCATTCAAATGTACCGCGACACCTGATGAATATGCATGAAAAAACACCTAATTCCTTGGCCATATTTCAGAGGCGTTTTCCATCACCGGTTGCATGGTCGCGAGCACTTAATAATCCATCTGTCTCCCTAACACATCTTAATGCAATTTAAGAAGACAATGATCTCATAACACATTACCATTAGAATATTCCTCAATCAATATAAAGAGATAGAAAAATGAAAACAAAAAATGTCACAAAAGTCACTACAAATTATATTTTTAACATTACTACCCCCGGCATAGATGAATTTAATCTAACAAACATCTTACCCTTAGCAGCCTGATAACCGCTCCTCACTCTCGTCAAAAAGTAATATACGAAATACCCGACATGTCTGAAAACTGCATTTTTAAAAGACCCGAACCGGAAGCACTTCCTACTCGTAATTGTCTCTCTCACTGACACACGTCAGTGTCCGCAAACAAGCCACAACGTGGCGGCCATTTTGAAGTGTACTGAAAGATCAATAAGAGTCACATTCTATAGCCACTTCTTATTACAAGGAGACCTAATACTATATAAAAATGATTATTAAAGGATAAAGTTAACTAGACAACATCTTGCACAAGTTCAAAGAGTCTGCTTCATCTTGTATCTATCCTTCGTCTAACGATTTCTAAACGGACTAAATGATTCAAGTATCAAAACTTTAACAAACAGGTGACCAAATTTCGGCCATTTTGGACTTGGTACCTCCGTAATCATAATGTCATTTAAAAAGAATTCCGCTTCCCAAAAAACCTCTACTCTACTTGCGAGGTGTTATTGGAACAAAGAAAAATATTGTCCACGTTGTCCAAAACGAACATCGTAGTCCTATTACGTGTTAACTTCCATCTTTCATGTTGTAAATTCAAAAAGGACTCAAAGGGTAAATATTGAAATTAGACATATGCCGGGTATAGTGTTCAAGATAATTCAATAAGCTTGACCAAAAACATGCTGCATGATTTTAAAACAGTCCAAGACACTTCTACATTGTAATGATTGTCGTGGGGTAGGGGTGATACGTCATGGGAGGAATGAGGCAAAGTCACAACGATAGTTGGGGGTTTATTGTTATAAGTCTTAAGGCAACGATAACTCAAAGTCTCATAAGGCTGACAACAAAAGAAAGTCTATCTGTGGCTGCTTTCTTCTTCCTTGATAGAACTCCCCGGGTTGGTTCCAGGCGGAAGGTCTTCTTACTCGTAGAGACGTTTCCCCAAAACAGAAAGAAAGAAAGAATACACTGGGTTACTGGCGTGACCGATATCAAATAAGTGCATGAGGGGCGGGGAAAGGACGTGAAGGGGATCACCAGGGACCACCACCGTTCGGTGCTCTTTTCTATCCGTGACAGTGATAGCGCTTGCAGAGGCACTCCCGTCCCGTGACCACCCAGCCGCCCTCTACCCGTTCCCTCCCTCCGAGAAGAACACTCCCCGTATGCGCGCCCGTACCTTGCGGAGCCACACTTCTCCTGGTGAAGTGTGGCTGGGCGGAGCGTGGTTCCGTTGGCCTCCCGGCTTCTCCTGCAGTGATCTTGCTCCGGTCTCTGGTGATGGCAATTCGGCTCCGGTGTCCTCCCGTCCAACGGCGAACTCCTCAGACGCTTCCTGCTCTGTTCCGGCATTCGCCCTGTTCCGCTCCAGATCTCGTGTTATCAGCGCCGTCGAGGTCACTGATTGGCTATCCCGGGATGACGTTGTTGTTGTTCCTGCTTCCGGGTAAATCCAGGCGGCCGTAGAGGGGGCGTTGGCATCCTGCACGCGCCGAGGCGGAAAGGAAGAGGGACAATTATCAGCTTCAGAGTCGTGGCAGGTAGGGACCCCCTGACACACATCTATCCCAGGACCATTTTATGGTAACATCCCAGTACAATGTAATATGAAGCGAGATACTATGACCAATAATGAGAAATAACAGAAACATTTCAAAATACAATAAAAACTGTGTACATTTATACATCAAAATACATTTCATATCTACATCCTCAACATGTGTAAAATAACATATCAGTTCTATACAGTCGTTATGCACATATCAAATCCCATATACAATAATCTGTGCATCTTTGCTGTAAGATCAATTCAGAATGACATAATTAACTGTATCTAATAATGGAGAATGCAAAAGTAATTGATCAAGTTCTATATGATGGATAAAAACATCTCAGTATCAAATAGTTCTAATGCAAATACATTGTCCTATAAAGTATCACAAAAATATCGACATCCTATCTCTAACAATGTAAGTACAAAAATATCGGAAAAAAAATATTGATGTCAAAAATATCGTTTAAAAAAAAATCGGGTTTTTTTAAATAAAAAAAGTAATATTAATAAAATAATACGTATAAATGTAATAAACATAGTTAAACATATATTATACTATTTAAACGTAATAAATTATGTAGTAAAACAACTAATAATAGATATAATACATAGTATATTCTTCATTAATAATAACTCTAAAAAAATATTTTAATAACTTATAAATACGTGAAACTATAATAAATTACAAATAAATGTATATACATAAAATAATAATATAAATAACAATTAATAAAAATGTAAAACAAATTTTAAAAAAGTAAGTAAATGTTGGATAGCGTAAGGGTAAAAATTACTATTCCAATTCCAAAGACTGCAACAGTAGGGAAAGTGTTGGATAGCATAGGGGTAACAATTACTATTCCCACTCCAGAGAGTGCAACAGTAGGGAAAGTGTTGGATACCGTAGGGGTAACAATTACTATTCCAAATCCAGAGAGTGCAACAGTAGGGAAAGTGTTGGATAGCGT
This sequence comes from Lissotriton helveticus, assembly GCF_964261635.1. NCBI lineage: Eukaryota > Metazoa > Chordata > Amphibia > Caudata > Salamandridae > Lissotriton > Lissotriton helveticus. Next base: position 1,828,746,428 of record NC_136068.1, on the reverse strand, counting down.
AGGGGTAAAAATTACTATTCCAAATCCGGAAAGTGCAACAGTAGAAAAAGTGTTGGATAGCATAGGGGTAACAATTACTATTCCAACTCCAGAGAATGCAACAGTAGGGAAAGTGTTGGATAGCGTAGGGGTAACAATTACTATTCCCACTCCAGAGAGTGCAACAGTAGGGAAAGTGTTGGATAGCGTAGGGGTAAAAATTACTATTCCCACTCCAGAGAGTGCAACTGTAGGGAAAGTGTTGGATAGCGTAGGAGTAAAAATTACTATTCCCACTCCTGAGAGTGCAACAGTAGGGAAAGTGTTGGATAGCGAAGGGTTAAAATTACTATTCCCACTCCAGAGAGTGCAACAGTAGGGAAAGTGTTGGATAGCGTAGGGATAAAAATTACTATTCCCACTCCAAAGAGTGCAACAGTAGGGAAAATGTTGGATAGCATAGAGGTAAAAATAACATACTTATAAATTAAAAAAAAGAATTTAAATAATAAAAAACGTAACAATTAAATAAATATAAACCATTTACAGATACCAATACATAATTATTAAAAACATGATTAGCAATACATAATTAACAAACAAATTAATAAAAATGACCATTTAATAATATTTAATTACCAATTAATAATTAATTAAAAATTATATAATTAACACAATAATTAATTAAAAAACATTATTACTTAATTACATTTAAATTAGCTCCCACCCTATTCTCCTCTTAACCCACAACCCGCTACAGAACATATTTATCAATTAATCAATTAATAAAAATTAATTACAAATTAGTTAAAATTAATTACCAATTCATTACAAATAATTTATATTTCCTAATAATTAATAATTATTTTGTATAAATAAATTACTTCCCACCCTATTCCCCTATAAACCCACAACCCGCTACAAAACATAATTATCAATTAATATAAATTAATTACCAATTAATTAAAATCCATTTATAATTCCTACTAATTAATAATTCATTTAGTATAATTAAATTACTTCCCACCCTATTCCCCTCTAAACCCACAACCCTCTACAGTACTAAAATACAAAAATTAATTAAATTACATAATAATAAATTAAAAACATAATAAACACATAAAAATATAAAAATATATATAAAAATCGATATTAGTAACATCGAAATTATTAACATCCATATTACTAACATCCATATTTAAAACATCGATATTACTAATATCGATATTAAAATCTATCGATATTACTTACCTTCTATAGTAGGTCCCTTCGATATTTAAACATCGATATTAGTGTATATCGATATTTAAATTTCGATATTTTGTCAGCATACCAGATTTATGGCCATCTAGTCATGCTTAGAACTGAAAGTGACCACAATCCGTTGGTATTAGAAATAGCTTTCCCCCAGTTTAATGTTCTACAGAGCTCACCCCGGCAAGCAGTTCCAAACTTAGGGGCCGATTAGGATGGTGGATGGAAAGTGTCCGGACGGCCAGTCTCGCGGGAAATGACCGTCCGACCGCACCGCGGGGAAACCGGCGGTGCTATTAGGATTCCCCTCCAGCAAATCCCGACCGCGGCAGACGGATGTCTCCAAAGACCACTGACCGCGGACGGAACCATAGAAAAACCAACCGCTGCGGACGGAGTGGACGCAGTAACAGTGCAGCGGAGTTCGTCCATGGGCTGGCTGTGGTGTTGCGTGGGCGACATGTGCCTGTGGCAGGGGGTGAGTGTGCTGAGGTGGGACTGGTGTGGGTGCACTTGTGTGTGTTCCTGTCCCCACCAGGGTGTCTGGTGTGGACAGGTACCAGTGTTCATGCATGCTGTGGCATGGTATGTGTGTATTGCATGCTTGCGTACCTGTGGCGACGTCCACGACGGTGCATGATTTGCTGGTAGTGAAGTAGGAACAGGGCCGGGAAGGCATGTAGGGCTGGGTCCGTGCGGTGGGTCTCGTGGCAATGCTTTCCCTCTCCGTTGTGCTGCTTCCCCCGTCTATGAGATGGAGGTATTTCCGCTGTGGTGTTCTGGTTTGTTTGCGACATCATAATATTTCGGAAAGTCGGGACGTCATTCCGCACGGCGGTGAGCCTGGATTGGCTCTGTCCGCTGTGGTGTCTGGTGTCTTCCCGGGGCGGTTCACGTTTTTACGTGGGGGATGCTAAATATTCCCAGTTCCCCTTCCTAATATGGCTGACGGAAGGCCCGCTGCTGGCGGACGATGAGGTGTATTTTTTGCCGCCTCCCGCCCAGCGGTCATGCATCCGTCCGCCATCCTAATCGGCCCCTTAATCACCACCAAAGGGGGTAGAAGAGTGCGGTGGGGAACCCTTGTGCAGTCCCCAAAGAAAGTGGTCACTTTTTATAAACAAGGCATCCCTTTTTTAGAAACAGCTTTTCAAGCACCTGACAACAGTCAAGGTTTAGAACTCCTGATGGTACTAAGCACGAACCACCAGGAATTGTTGTTAGCGGAACACTTTTATAAACCAGAAGCTAGTAGTAGAGTTGACACTAAAACCAAACACCCCTGGTATAATAAATTATGCAAAGAAGCAAAGTGTGCTCTAATACTTGGGATCAAAAATAACGATAAACAATCTACCAAGGTAAATAGGGCATACTACAAAAAAACTATAGCCGAAGCAAAAGCAATCTGGGAGCTAGATAAGTGGGAAGCAATCAAAAAAGCTTTAGACACCCGGGACATGAGAGGCTTCTGGAATCTAGTGGAAACTGGCACATCAGAAGGCACCTCTGCAATCAAACCAAACTTGGGTGAAGAAGTTTGGCGATCCCATTTTAAAACCCTATATATGCGGCAAGTTGTTGGTGAAGTGGTTCTGACCAAAGCTGCATCAAATGAAACATATGTAACCAGTGATGCACCACCATACACACTGAAAGAGGTCACTGCGGTTCTGAGTAGTCTCCTGCCGGCCAAGGCACCTGGCCTTGACCGAATCCCTGGTGTTCTGTATAAAAGGGAGAAAGTAGTGTGGACACCCTATTTTTGTATCTTGCTCAACGACCTGTGCAGGGGCAGAAATCATTCCTTTCTATAAAAAAGGTTCTCCACTCAATCCGGCAAACTATCGCCCAATAAGTCTTATTGACGTTAACCAAAGGATTTTTGCTAGGGTTGTTCTTGATCGATTGAAATCTTGGATAGATGAAAACAATGTATTAACGCCCCTACAAGCTGGGTTTAGGACTTAAACCTCTGCCATAGATCAGATTTTTAGATTGCAATTGATCTATTGGAAAACGGTTTCTCTGGAGGGTGTCAGCCTTTACCTAACATTTGTCGACTTTAGATCCGCATTCAACATGGTGCAGCGGGACCAACTATGGGGCATACTCCAGGATATGGGAATACCGACATATTTATGTAACTTGCTCAAGCGTCTGCACCATGAAACGTATGCGAGAATAAGGTACGGCAAAAAAGGGGAACTTACGGACCCCTTCCCGGTAGAGAAGGGGGTGAGGCAGGGATGTGTTTTAGCCCCTACCCTGTTTTCCCTGATTTTAAATGGCTTAATTGAATCATTATTAGCCGTTAAAGACATCGATTCCCCAAGGTTAGGCAACTGCAAAATACCAGCTTTAATGTTTGCGGATGAAACTTTGCTTCTTTCCAAGTCTCCAATGGGGATGCAGCTGGTTCTGGAAGAGTTTTGTTTGATTTGCAGGAAGAGGGACCTTGAGATAAATCTCCAAAAGACAAAATATATGGTCTTCCATGCAAACACCACCAATTGCCCACATCGCCAAATGGAAGGCTTGGCCCTAGAGCGGGTGTCCATCGTCGACTACTTAGGCATGACACTCAACGACAAGATGGACTGGGGAAACCAGATTAACAAAGCTACCTTGAAGCTTACTCAGTCCATAGGGGGAATCCTGAAAGTATTTATAAAATGCACGCAGAAAGTGGTAGGCTCTCAGGCAGAAATTTACAAAGTGCAGGCAAGGGGAGCAACGCTGTACGGATCAGAGCTCTGGGGACACTGCCCAACTAATATCCTATCCATAACGGAAAATACTTTTCTGAGGCAGCTACTGGCTCTTCCGAAAAGTACTCCGCTCACACCATTGCGGATGGATTTGGGTATTGGTCCCATTGCCGATTTAATCGCCTCCCGCCCACTTTTATTCTGGCGTCGTATCTGGAGTACACGCGAGCTGGTCCATTACAGGGAGGAACTTAGGGATGTTATGACCATCCTGGGTGCAGGGAACATACCCTGGCTGTCCCACATTAAGAACACTTTCTAGGTATTGGGCAGGATGAATTTGTGGCTAACGCCAGAAGAGACCTGCCCTTCCACTTCCAAAATGTCCCTGCTTTCTGCCTATAGGGAATACAAATTCACTCAACTATCTCAGTGCGCCAATTCGTGCAGCTTGACTTACAGGTTTTTGGAAGCCAAGCAGCAGAACACATTGGAGTTGGCCCTGGATAGTATACAGCTTTTCACCGCAAAGAAATTGTATTTAAAATTCAGGCATGGTGTGCTACCACTTAGAGCATTCACAAACAAATGGAAGGGAGTCTCCAAATCAGGATGTCCAGGGTGCTCCATGACAGAAGAAACAGATTTCCATGTCCTTCTTTTTTGTCCTGCGTACAGCAGACCTAGGTCAAAATGGATTGTCCAGCTCTGCAGAAATGTGGGAATCAGACATCACTCCGAGGCTCTGAGACTACTTAGGTATGAAACAGACCCACTATATGTGTTTGCTACTTCCAGGTTTATATTCACAATGTGGTCCATACGTAGGAGCATCATAAAATAAACTGTGTTAGTCAACAACTAAGCACTATCTGATTATTGACTCCGATGGAAAACCCTCTTTGCACATTGCTTTTTCATTAATATGTATGCTAATCTTACACACTCTTTTAAAAAGGACAAATATAAGTTTAATTTTAAATAATATCTTGATCGTTTTTAGCCAGTATTTATTAAATCATGTTTTATGCTCTTGTAGAAAATGATTTGAAATTAACCTTACAATACACGAGGATGATGTGTCAGATTATATTGTAAACGAAACTGCTTTTACTATCTTTTAAAAAAAAAAGCATATTCTATCTTTGTTTGTATTATCCAAACCATCTATTCGAAGGTGCTTTAAAATGTCTGTTACTTTTTATGTGCTTTTATGGCTAGTCAGCCGAAATAATGTTCTTCTTGACTTGACTTGAATAACAGATAGGACGGAATAGTGACATAGGTTAAATAGGCCTCTTGGAGATGCTGTAGTAAACCCTTGTCTTCATTGGCTTTTCAGCTTTCAGATGCCATGCAGAGCTGGTAAGTGCGTCTGTCCCATCTCTTCAGGCAGCACCTGCCGAGAAAATATCTCAATGTTCACAAATCAGACTGCATGTTCCAACCTGCAACACCATCATCTCCTGTTGAACTGGATAGATAAAAGGACACTCAACAGAGTATCAAAGACCAAATTGAAAACCGGTAGTTGTTGAGCTGGAGCAGGAGCATTCCAGGTTGAACCACAGAAGGGGATCTGAATAATATCCATTTGGGATGTACCCACAAGATTTAGCTCCATCATGTTCCGTGTGTGTGCAGGCGGCTGACAAACTAACCAAAACATCATTCAAGTGGTGAAGTTTACCAAGTGTGAAATGATGTGTGTGATTCTTACACACACACACTGGGTCTATAGCAGCAGCATCTGGACCTATGCAAAAATCTGACGGAGTCTGCTGCAAATTTTATGTTGAACCATATCAAGGAACAGTGTTGAGCATTATATGGCAAGAGGATCCAGGAGCACAGCCATATGCACAGGACAGGGTGAATGGGCCAATTTTTGCCACATTTATAGACATCCCAGTGGTCCTTGCAGGCTGCCAATCCTAAACAATGGGCCATGAACACTGCCATGTCACCAGGATCCATGCAACCGTGAGCAGTCTGTCAGACACCGACAATTCCACTCCTAAAATGAAGGGAGGTGGCTGGCGGTCCATTATATCCTCCAAAATAACTCCGTGGACTAGTGCAACCTAGAAATGACTGCAGTGCTTGTGAAGCTGCAAGTAGATGATGAGTGAACAAACTTGATTGTACATTGCTAGGCAGGAACTTGGTTCCGGTTGAAATAAGCTCAGCAGGCTGTTGTGGATACCCCTCAGATGAAGGTGGTAGTAGACACTGCAGGAGGCATGCACCACAATAAGGTGGTCATTCTTGTGCTCGAATTACATCTTTATAATTGGGTGACTGGTGCCTCAAGTTGGTATTCAGTTAATTCAGACCTTGACAGGTGGTACCAAGGGTGCGGTAAGACTCAATTAGGCATGGCATGGTCTGCAACTGTTAACGGGGTATTGGGCCTGCTTCCTACTTCAAATTCAAAACAATAGAGAGAGTGAAAAGACCTAGAACTGCCCTGACACACTGTTTTCAGTACCAAATAGTGCAGAGGGGTGGGTGGCATTTGGTGCAGCTTCCATTGAATCACTTCACAAAAGTAATCTGCTGGCTAATAGAATATACTCGTTTCAATAGATGTTCAGTAAAAACTAGATATGGCTAGATGATTTGTGGATCTAAAAATAGAAGTTCCATACCACCATTTTAAGAGATGTACATCTATAAAAATAGTTCCATTTCCTGTAAATAAAAGTCAATTATGACTACATAACAAAACCTGAAAATAAATGAAATTCAAAAGTCATGCAATCATCTTAGCCTTTTGTCTCATCCATGCCATGCACTCATACCGATAGCAGGAATATTTCCATGAATGTGACATTACTGTCAGGAATTACTTATGTAGAGAGTACGAATGGAAAGAACCCACATATCCATAGGAAAAATGTGTAACAATACAATACAAAAAAAAAAAAACCAAAGTTCTATCATACACTGGAGTAGAAGGAGTCTGTCATGACATATCATAACATCGGATGACTGTAACAACAAACTAACAATGACTGTCCGCCATGTTCAACACTTTCGATAAATAGCAATACCATCACACATCAGAAACTGTACAATTACCTTTTCAATTCAGTGTCACTCCTGCTACTTAGTAAAGAACCCTACCAACTCCTAAACTGTCATCAAAATATTAATTGAGAGTCACATTTATGCCTGGTTTCACATTTCACAAGTGATGGTGGGCTGGGAGTTTGCATTAGTACAGCTGGGTGGGAGATACGGTTATGGGAGGGAACTTAACTTTCGAATTTCAAGAGTGTTTAGATTTATTGCTGCATCTACTATTAGCCGTGCCATATATGTATATACATGTGCTATACTGAAGGCGCTATAGAAAACTACACCAACTCATGCTTGTATGTCCTTTAAGTCAAATTAAAAGCCATTTCTTTCTTAGAATGTCATAGAGGCCAAAGGAGGGAGTAGAAGCTTCTTCTGGATTGGCCTGAATTTCAACGGAAGCAGTTCTGAATGGAGATGGCTCAATGGCTCCGCCCTGCGTCAACGGAGGTACGCGTCCAATCACATTTAGTCATACTGCTTATAGCAGCCACTGCTCCTATGCTGTAACAATCTCTATGGTTTCTGCAGAAATATATTGCTGTCATTGCCCGTGGGACTGAGATGTATTTTGATTTTAGCGCCTTGATGCCCTTGGGCTAAGTCTGTGCTTTAGAAGACCCAGTTTCATTCATTCATTCATTCATTTTTATATAGAAATACATATGGATGTAAATTGGCTGAAGGACACATTAGGCTAGGTAAGATGGGTGGCCAGATTAAAACAATTGCCTGTATGGACAATAGACGGATGCCTTGTGCATCTCTTGTTGAGGGCACACTATATGAAACGCACATGGACTGTAGCCATCCTGCGATGGCCCTGGTGACTGGCAGTCTTTTGCACCCTAGAGGTCTTCTAATCAGGTAGCAGGGACTCAGTATCCGACCCTGAAGTGAAAGAGAGACAAGGTTGCAGCAGTACAGTTTTACCTCAGCAAGGGGCTTGACTGTGGAAGAATCAAGGAAGATCAAGGCCACGAGTTTTTGCCTCAGGATATTGCTGTTGTTGGGAGAAACAAGTAAAATAGATATTGACAATTGATTTTAGGTCAGTAGATGGTTGTTGGATGTGATAGGAGAATGACAACATTGATCATGGCAATTGTTTAGCAGTGTAGGAGCACAATTACCACCATGATTACTGTGTATTGAGGTGATGGGAGAAGATATAAGGCATTCTCTTTCATAGCCCTGTAGATATCTACAGAAGCAATGAGAAAAGTTCTACAATGAAAGATTCATCCTCACCCAGTCTCCCACTTTCCATCCTAGCAAAGGCCTCAAGTGATCAGACAGCTCTAGGTGTTTGCAGAGCAAAAAGAATATCATACATGTCAGAAACATTTGCAGGGCCTGAAACAAAAATCTACGTGCTGGGCTATAATGTAGTTTGCTACTGCCCTTCCAATGAACTGACTGTGTAGCAACCACCTACTTTTTGCAATGCCTCTTGTGAGAAATGGGGTTTTAGACCTTCTCATTAGAAGGTCAGATAAAAAGGATTTTGTGCTAATTTCTAGTGCCTGCCCATTAAAATAAAGGTCATTTCTAAACTACAAGTTTAAGAGGCGTTTTTTTGCCTCATCATGCACCTTCCCTGGCATTGAAGCATTTCTATTTGTCAGAAACTTGGAAGTCTTATAAATACTTTAGTTCACTCTATTATATTTGCATTCTAGCACACATACTTGCCGGAAATGAGCCTCAACCGCTAATATCAACCTTCTGTCATCTGAGGTATTCTGTAATGCACACACATATTCCCCGACTCATATGTCTGAAGTACTGTTTATTTATTGTGGTCTGCGATGCACACACATCATTTGTCAGAATAAAGTAGTTCTACATCCCTTCAATAAACACACACATCTTCTCATCTGAGTTGACGCAGATGCAAACCTCTAAACCTCCCTTAAGTAACATTTAACCCACTCTATTATATTACCATATCTATACTAATATAATAAAGAGAGAGCCCAAATCTTTGAGGCGGGTAATCTCAGGAACCACAGCACCAATCACAACACCCAATACAGCGTTGGAAAGGGCAGTTGCAGCAGAAGGACATAGGCTATGCATACGCCCACCATATACATTTAAAAGGTAAAATAACCGTGCTAGCAAAGTAGTCCCTTGTGGGCGTGTCTGCGTTGTGCTGTGGGCGTGTGCTGGCGACGTGACAAACGCTGGGGGCGTGTGGTACGTTCCGCCCTTCATGCCATGTCTCGTATCGTGTGCTGTGGGCGTGTGCTGGGGGCGTGGGCGTGTGCGGGGCGCGGGATTACGAAAAAAAAGCAGCGTTGTGCTCAATATTTCATTGTTTTTTCTTCCCACGTTCTGTACATTCCAGCTCCGGGTGTGCTTGCCCCGCGCTCCCAGTGACGTGCACCTGCTTTACTGTATGGAGGTCAGGCATGGCTCTATTCCCAAGGGCCGGAAGGAGCGCAAACAGGGGCCATTGTGCAGGAAATGTAATCTCACCTTAGCTTCCGGTGATGCCTGAAGCCCACACTGGAGACTTTCCACTTCTGTTGCGCACAGACCTCGCGCCACCCACACCCAGACACAAGGCCCGCCTCCACGGAAATAGCAAGAAAGGGACTATCACTCCCCCGGGAATATGTGATGATATTCCGCAAACCAACATCCCGCATACCATCACTCCGCAATTTTTATAACGCAGGACTATTACTCCGCAAAGACATCATTTCTAAAACTTTTACAACGCATATGACTTTATCACGCATGCCATTATAATGCAAATGAATGTGTGGTAAAGTCATATACATTGTAAAATTACATTATTAAAACATCAAATAAATGTTTGTATATATGTGTATTTATATATATATATATATATATATATATACACATTTTTTAAATTTAATTAAAACATTTATTCTTTTAAATTGCATTATTTATATTCTTTTTATTTATTATTTTATTTTATTACCCTTTACACCCTAAAAACTAATCCCACCTGCTCCCTTTAAATACCCCTGTACCTCATAATCATAACCCACCCTTACTCCTTAAAATACCCCAACACCCTCAAACACTAACCCATCTTAACCCTATAAATATACCCTGTACCCCAAAACCCAAACTTATCCCTAAACCCTAAAAATACCCCTGTACCCCAAAACCCAAACCTAGCCCTGAACCCTATAAATACCCCTGTACCTCAAAACCCAAACCTATCCCTGAACCCTAAAAATACCCCTGTACCCCAAAACCCAAACCTAGCCCTGAACCCTAAAAATACCCCTGTACCCCAAAACCCAAACCTAGCCCTGAACCCTAAAAATACCCCTGTACCCCAAAACCCAAACCTACCCCTGAACCCTAAAATACCCCTGTACTCCAAAACCCAAACCTAGCCCTGAACCCTTACAATACCCCTGTACCCCAAAACTCAAACCTACCCCTGAACCCTAAAAATACCCCTGTACCCCAAAACCCAAACCTAGCCCTGAACCCTAAAAATAACCCTGTACCGCAAAACCAAAACCTACCACATAACCCAAAAATACCCCTGTACCCCAAAACCCAAACCTAGCCCTAAACCCTAAAAATACCCCTGTACCCCAAAACCCAAACCTACCCCATAACCCAAAAATACCCCTGTACCGCAAAACCAAAACCTACCCCATAACCCAAAAATACCCCTGTACCCCAAAACCCAAACCTAGCCCTAAACCCTAAAAATACCCCTGTACCCCAAAACCCAAACCTAGCCCATAACCCTTAAAATACTGTGGTATTGGGTTTCAACAGACCTACATACTCTGTACAAACTCTTGATACCTTCGAATAGAAGTTGGCACGGAAACTGAAAATGCAAAAGACAAGTTTATTAAGACCCCATGGGGTGGTGATACAATCCTACAGCACCTTCCGGCAATGCAAGGAGTATCACGTCGAACACTGAATACGTAGCTTCTTTTATACAGTTTACAGGAATTTGAAAAGTAGGCGGTATACACTTTACACAATTTAGGTACATATATGGGCATTTTTGGAACACAGCCAACTGATGGGAGGAGTTTAGTACCACTGGTCAGTTTGGGGAACATTCCTAAGCAGTGACCGATCATTAACCTTGAAGGCCTAAATGCGCATGTGCAAGCTTGACCAGTACTAAAAATAGCCTGTTGCTGGGCAGAATTAATGGTCATTGGGAGAGAGAAAGGACAAAAGGGCACGCTGACCACGAGGCAGCGCATTCACTCAAAATGGAAGCCAGGAATACAAAATGGCCTACGGAGTATAGTCAAGCTAACAAAGAAAGTTTGTGTAGCTGAAGCAAATGCTAACTAAATCGCTGTCAAATTACGACAGACGTCCCTTATAGCATTTAGCTGAAGCTACCTCATATCTGAAGTAATCAGAGTGTTCATCATCAATATCAATTAGCATTATGTTTGCTATTTCATTGCTGATCATTTATTCATTTTTGGTAATAGCTCGTTTGGACTGAATGCAAGCAGTGATACATACGGAACATAGTGTAGGGCCACATTGGATACATAGGCAAAGGAAAAAGAGTGTTCCAATACAAATACAAAGAATAGTCAATAGCTTCAATCCCCAGGTACTAAGCAAAGTCCAGAACCAACTTGAGAATGTCCATGTACCATTTTCGGGGTGGATTTCAGCAGCAATTTTGTGTAATTTAGAGATAGCATCATATACAGAAGGCGAATTGTCTGGGACGTACACGCAGCAACTACTACCGATAATGCGACATGCACCCCCATGATCAGCCAATGCTACGTCTAGAACCATTCGGTTCTGGAGCGTCACAATTCTGGTAATTTGTAGCTCCTCAGTTAAGTTCCCTAAAGCAGAGGCAGTTTGATTAGCAACAACTTCCACAACACGTGTTAGCCGTCTTATTTTTCTACTGTTTAGAGCTGCTCCTACAAACGAAAACAGGCATAAATTGAAATCAACATATTGCTGTAGAGCGGTATCGGTCTAATCAATGTCCTCAATATCTAATGTCATTTTTACTCTATTCAATATAAAATCATGATATAACACAAAATCGTTATCGTACATTGGCGGGGCAATAAATACAGGAGGTAATACAAAGGATATGTAGCAAGTTCCTAACCACCCAATCGGAAGGCGGTGGTAGCCCTTATTCCCACAAATAAAATAAGTGTTGCGTGATGCTACAAAAGCAATATTTTTTGGTGTATCAAATACCAAAGTAGTAGCACATTCGCTCTTCCCTACTGGAATAGTACCTTTATTTCTTACACAAAGATCAGCTTTTGCTTCAATAACTGTAATCACAAATAAACTAGACATATTCACAGCTCTTTGAATAGTAAAAATACGAGGTGAAGACACATTGGCCGGTCGATATTCTTCCCATTCAAGTTTAGTTCCTTCTGCTTGTGGATAACCATCTTTGTCATTATGACAAACTTTATTAAGTCGGAAAAGAAGTCCACCTTTTGTCGGTTATCTCAAGGTGAAGAGGAGAGTGTACCAGGCATTGCAGGTACCATTATGAGAAAATGGAAGAGGAATAAGTGGCGTTCCTCCTCTCTTTTGATGTCCAGGCAACATTCCACATGCCCAACAGTTTGTAGTATTCGTCATGTTGTGGGTGTGGTGTAGAATTTGGATGAAACTGTTCTTCAAGTAGGTTTGTCTATGTCTTTCTTCATGATAAGGCAAAGTAAAATGAAAATGCTCAGATGGAACTGGAGTAGTAGGCAGCAAATACTCTCTCGCTGGTGCCATTCGTTCTACAACCCAAGCTATTATCGCTGTCACCACTATTATAGCAACAAAAATCACAGCACCAAGAATTTGTTTCTCATCGTATTAAATGCCATAGTCTCAAAAACAAAGTAATAAAAATAAAAATAAAAATAAAATGAGTGCTGAGCCCCGAGGTAGCCGCTGGTTTCTTCTCCGAGATTCAAGACGGGTGTCTCTACACTGGACAGAACTGATCCCCCCCTTGATATTCTCGGCTTCCATTTTCACAAACCTCAGGGCGGTAACTCAACCAGTCTCGCACAAAACAGCAGCTTTTCTCGATCTCAGATTATACTTCGCTGCACCAGAGACAATATGGTCCGGGAAGGCTTCCTCAGATTCGCTGAGCGTAGTGGCTGGGCTCTTCTCTGTATCCAAAATATCCCAATAATCAGACAGCACAGCAGGGTTCACCAGGTCCGGAGAGACACGGCGACAATGAGTAAAATGCACCCACCGCTTTTTGTTCGTGATCCGGACTGCTGTTCGGGTTGCAAGTAACACTTGTTCAGGGCCACGCCACCTTGGCTCTAGGCTGCTACATCTCTCAAATGCTCGGACCATCACGTAGTCACCAGGCCGGAGATCATGAGCCTCTCCTGACGAATTATCTGGAAGCGCTTCTCGAACCTGTTGATGAATAGAAAGTAAATCATTTGTTAATCGTGCCAAATAATTGTTCATCATTACACAAGGCACATCATGTACTGGGCGGGGCTTAGGAACTCCCCAAATATTCATAGGCCTTCCAAACACCACTTCATAGGGTGTGAGGCCAGATCGGGAGTGTGGTACTGATCTAATAGATAGTAAGGCTAAGGGCAAGGCATCCGGCCATTTCAAAGACGTAGATGCCACGATCTTTGCTAGCTTCAGCTTCAAAGTAGCGTTGTATCTCTCCACCAAACCTGCTGACTGCAAATGAAACACAGCATGGTATTTTTGCTTTATCCCCAATCCTTCCAGGACATACTCCACAATCTTCCCAACAAAATGGGGACCGTTGTCGCTCCATAACAAACACCATATCTCGGGAAGTACTCCTTGAGTAACACATTGTACTCAAGTAAGTGGCCTTTATGAATCAGGTCCAAAGAGGGGCGCCTTGGGAATGTTAGAAAGCTACTCCTGTTAGAGAGGGCATTGAGGAGAATGTCACTGATTGCTTGGCAGTGCTTCAATTTAACGCTCTTGCCATTCTTTTCACCTGAATTGTCTATTTGGCTTTCCTTGGTGTCACGAAGCACAGGTGCATTATTTCTTTCAAAACCTTCTCAACATTTTTCTAATTTCTATAACTCCTAGTCATATTGCCTTGAGTTCATACTTCTAATAAATTTCTAAAATAATGTAACATTTGTTTTGACTGTAAACCCAATGCATTTGAAGGGTTATCTATATCATGTATACAGTAAACAGAGAAATGCAGCAACAGCAATGGTACAGGTTGTTTTGCAATAGGTAAACTATAATCTCTAGTTCATCTATCTGTTTTTCTCTAACAGCATTCATATGAAATCCGGAGAGCCTGGAGCTGTCTGTGGTTCATACAGTAAAAGAGAGATCTTACCATTAAAGTGCAATAACACCCTCAAGTGGATCTGTGAGAAAAAGGCGATCCAGTTCGACAAGAGATGCTTTGACTTTAGCCAATTAACCAAAGACCAGTTTTGAATGTAATAAAGGAATGTTTGCTTACATGTACTCTCATGAAATTGAAACCATATACTGTTTTCATGAACATATTCTGCTTTGAAGATATTTACTACCAAATACGTTTACTATTTTGAACAGCAAATCTCTTTTAAAATAGTAAGACGAGTTGATGTTTTAGACATCTTTGTTCTGGATGTATGTGTATGCATATATGTATGTATGTATGTGATTCACATATGAGTTTTTCTAAGAGCACAACTAAAATTTTAGAGTGAACTTATGAATCCAATATTCCTTTTCTAAACTTCCTATGTACCAATATCAATCATCCTCATCATATAACATCAGTGTAGATGGCCATTATGAATGCAAGAGTATACATTAACTATGTTCTTTTCAAGTTCACAAAACAAGTGGGAAAACAATTATAGATTGTACCCGGCCACAACAGGAATGCATAAAACAGGCCACAGGAGATAAAATGTAAACGGGGGTGTCATGGGCTCTTGGAATTACAACAGCGAGGCTATAGTTAAATGGCATGTAGAAATGTAATCTAACATATAACTTGACTGACTTACTAAGAACATGCATATATAACTGATGAACGAAGCTGCCTCAGAAACAGTGATCCTTATACAGACATTAAAAGGTGCTAAAGGCAGTGCAGACACTTATTTGGGCAAGACAACTGGTCCAGGTGGCAGCCACTTGAGAGGAGATGCAGTATTTACCCCTAGCAGCCCCACTCATCTTTTCAGAACAGATCTACTAGCACATGGAGTTGTGACAGGTCCAAAAAAGGGGTCCAATCTGAGAGTGATGTCTTGAACCAATTCAGCCTACCTAGAAGTGAATCAGGTAAAAGCAGTGTTGTAATAAGGAATAGATTCATATATGTCTCCACAATGTCCTTATGATGAAAAGAAAGGGATTCATCAGCTCCAAAGTGCATACTTGAAAGAAACAGTCCCATACCACTGCAAAAACGTGTGTTCTAGAATCATGTCATTGTCAAAATAAAAACAAGATTTTTCACTTTAGGAACTGGGGGAGGGGGGCACATCTTCTAATTTTCCTACGAGGCAGCACAGCAAGGGAATTTGCTGAGCTGCGTTGTATGAAAGGGAGACCGCAGAAATGCTCCATATTTACAAAGATATGGAGCATTTCTTCTCTCTCCCCAGGTGCACTGACAGCTGCCTAGTGCCAATAAATGCACCATTTCTCCATAGTGCAAGGGTACCTGTCTTATAGGCATGATTGTTTTGAGCAAGAAGGGATGTCTTCCTGCACAAAACAATCCTTAGAGGCATATTCCTCTTCCTGTTTATGTTGCAGAATGCAGCACACATGGAAAGATAAAATAACAAGGAGAAATAAAGATATTTCTCCTTGTTTCACCTCTGTCCTGTAGGAACACCATTTTGGCACAAGCCCATATATGGGTGGAAACATGGCAATATCCATGCTCCACCCATGCAGTGCTCACCTATAGCAAAGTAATGTAAGTCAGTGTTTTTCACTACCTTGCTTTCCTTTGTATTTACTAAACCATGTGATCGCCATGCTGAGGAAAGTTTTCCCTATGCTCCCTGACTCAACTAGGAGAACGTTAGTGCAGGCCCTAATACTGAGCCGTCTGGACTACTGCAACGGGATGCTCCTATCAGCAAACGAGGAAGTTATTGCGAGATTGCAAGTAGTCCAGAACACTGCGGCCCGTCTTGTACTAAATCAGCCCCCTCGCACACCATCGAAGCCTCTTTTGAACACCTTACATTGGCTACCCATTAAACAAAGGGTGAAGTACAAGATTGGATGTACTATACATAAATGCCTCCAGAATAGAGGGCCTGAGTATCTAAACAGCAGATTCTCCCTCTATAAACCGGTACGGTCCCTGAGATCTAGTGACCAAGTTCTACTACAGGTCCCAAGAGCCAGAAAGACCAGGCAAGGTGGAAGGGCGCTATCCATAGCCGGACCAAGGCTGTGGAACAGTTTCCCTCTCGCTCTGAGACTCTGCCAGGACTATCTCCCGTTCAGGAAACAGTTAAAAACCTTCCTATTCTCCAACTAGTGATACCTGTGTACCTACTGCCACAAGCTGAAAGGTTTTTCAAAGGCGCGGAGATACTCCTTCGGGAGGTGATCCTAGCGCGGTACAAACCCGTAAATAAATAAATAAATAAATAAATAAATGGAAATCCACGCAAAGTGGTTTTGCATGGACTAGTTAATGGCAAACAAGATTCTGCATTAAGGCTGAAAAGTAACTCAACTTGATAGAGAATCATAATAAATGTAGACAGGGGTGCATATTGAGTCCCAGTGGGATGTGGGGCAGTTGCAGTCCTCTAAGGGGGAATCTATTATTTTAGGCAAAGATCATGGCTTCCATCCAGCATTCGCTTAATCATGGAAGACAAGACTGTAATTTGGAACTTCAGCAAGACCACTAACTCTGATGAACATTTTGGTGCTGTCAGCATAAGCCTTGTGCCAAATATAGTAGTATATGGTGATGATAAATAATGAGATTAGAAATAAATAGAAATCTGTTGGAGATTATGGGAATACCCGGGGAATAAGGCAGAGAGTTGTGGGAAGGAATGGCCTAGTTTGATCCACTTAGACCCGCCTGCCCAAAAATTCAAGCAAACCACTTGAGATTAAAAGTGTAAGCATTGACAACAGTTGATAGTCTAGAGAGAAGGATCTTATATTCCACTATATCAAAGTTCACAGACTGGTCCAGCATGACGTGTAATACAGCATGATGCTTATCAATACATTTCAATGTTACAATGTGTAACCCCAAAACGGGTCCTGAGCTTTCTCTACGTCACTGTTTCCTCTGAGCTAGATTTCATGGAAGAAAAATAATGTTGATTGTCGAGAAAGCTTTATAGCAGCTTAGTGATATTCTTTCTATCAGCTTTTTTTAAATTGAGTTTATTAACCACCAAATGCAAAGTGTTATAAAAAAATAATTTACAAGGCAAAAAGGCAGTTCATTTGTTTAACAAGATGTTATATCAAGTGAGCACCTGAAAGGGTAATTCATATTTACTAATGCGACAATGCAGGGGATGGTTAACATTTTACAATATCATGCATTCTTGTGCCATAACCCTGAAAGGTCCCAACATTTATGCAATCAATAATGAAGTTTAGAAAAATTAAATGAATTTATTTATAATAGCCAATCTTTATAAATATACTCAAATGCTTTGATTAAAAAAAGAGTTCCTTATTACAAGTGTCAATGTGTAAAATTATTACAGAGTTGCTGAACAGTTGCTACCCTCCAAATTGTTGTTATGTCTAGCAAAATGATTCATTGGAGCATGATAGCAAAATTCACTTTCACTTATTCTCAACATTTACAACTGCCATTCTTAGGAATTCGAAAAGTTAAGATACTAATATGTTGTCATTAACGATTAGGCTATAGGAATGGATAGGAAAAAAATACATTTTACAGTGATTATTGAGTTAAGAGGAGAGCTCTAGTAGCCACAAAATGGCAGCTTTAGGTTCAGGTTTTATAATCATCCGAACTAATCTATTCACCTCATCAAAGCATTTCTTAGAATAATGGTGTTAGCTCCAGGTATGTACAAAACATATGTAACCAATTCTCCATGCTCTTACGCTTAGGACAGCCTTCAGAAATGACTGGAGATATTTTGTCCATAATGCAAAGTGTTTAAAACTAAGCATTCTTTGAAAAAAAAGCCATGCAATGGAGGTTAGGCTCTCAGACTCACTGACCAAAACTGAAATAACCTTTCCAAGTGTTCATGTCTATATCCCAGTTTGTTCCATCAATTTGGTTCTGATCACAGGGCTTAATTGTTTAGATTTATGAGGTAAATATTTATGCATATTCTGTGTTTTATCAGAAGATAGCCTATTAAAAGAACAAGTAGTTTTCACTGTCATTCCTAGGGAGGTTATAGAAAATAGATTTTATCTATAGTTATGAGAAATAATAGCCATTATGATTGAGGTTTCCAGGTGAACAGAGTTTCAAAATCTTTAAATATGTTATCAACAAATTAATCACCCATTTTGCTGGACTGTTCCCAGGAGGCGCAGGTTCAAGACTGATTTGTAGATAGCTGTGTCTGAACTGGGGTGGCGTAGTGAGCTTAAGAATGATGATGGATTCAACCCAGATCTGTGACTGGGGGTGAGTGTCTGAAAAGTTTTAGCACTTCATCCTTCCTCTCTGTGTGTTTGCTTTGTTCACCCTAAGTTGGCAGGGTATACCGAGACGTGGGTCCCTTGCTCTCTCTGTCACTGGATTCAAGCTAGCCTGGCTGATGAGTGCTGTTAGCCTGAAACCGGACCCAGGATGCTTGTTTCCGGTCAATGGAAGACATGGCTTGGCAGTTTGGGCTGGACTGTTCCCATGAGGCACAGGGTCAAGACTGATTTGCATATAGCTGTGTCTGAACTGGGGTGGCGAATTACGCTTAAGAATGATTATGAATTCAACCCAGATCTGTGACTGGGAGTGAGTGTCTGAAAAGTTTCAGCGCTCCATCCATCATCTCTTTGTGTTTGCTTTGTTCACCCTAATTTGGCAGTGTATGCCGAGACTTGGGTCCCTTGCTCACTTTGCCACTGGATTCAAGCTAACCTGGCTGACGAGGGCTGTTAGCCTGAAACCGGTCCCAGGATGCTTGTTTCTGGTCCATGGAAGACAAGGCATGGTAGTTTGGGCTGGATTGTTCCCATGAGGCACAGGGTCAAGATTGATTTGCATATAGCTGTGTCTGAACTGGGGTGGTGAAGTGAGCTAAAGAATAAGGATGGATTGAACCCAGATCTGTGACTGGGGGTGAGTGTCTGAAAAGTTTCAGCGCTCCGTCCATAATTTCTTTGTGCTTGCTTTTATCAGAGAATAGCCTATTAACCCCTTCGCTGCTTGTGTCGGCAAACAGATGTCGCAAGCACTACCTCCGTAGTGCTGCGCACGCCCATTGGCGGATGCGGCCCGCACACTTAATTAAACCACTGCACTGTGGCGGAATTTGCGCCGCTGTTAAGCTGTTAAGGCGCGCATGGCAGATGCTGTACACCGTAGTCACCCTCACGGACCGGCCTATAGGCTGCGGAGGTGCACGAAAGATAGGACTCCTCCCACTCCAATATTGTCCTCATAATTTAGCTTTGAAATGTACTTGAGCGAGCGCATGCTCAACAACAGTCAGATTATAAACATATAATTCTGTTGGCATTGTTACTTATTTTACTTTAATATTACCTACTATACCGTATTTGTACTTTATTTTTACTTTGTTTACTTTACTTTATTTTTAACACTCTCCTGCAGGTAAAAACTAACTATCCTGTTGTAAACGAATCTAGGACCCTAGTGTAACTTTTCCCGATTCATGCCCTTATATAGGTATACTTTACCCTATCCTTATATAGGCATAGAAATCATTACCATATTTGGCCTGAGCCTTACAGCCCAAATACGGCAACGCTACTTCCACTAAGTTCCGAGAACTCACAACGATTTCTTGGAAAAACCCGCCTTCAGCAGCTAGGATCTTTCCCCTGCTTGAATATTAAGTTATCCAAGAAATCCTGGAGTTCTCTGGGAATTGAACCTTTGAGTGACGTTATTAGGTCCAATCATGCGTCAAACTCGGCACCTTCATGGTATAAATATGCCTACATTTTCCCAAACGAACACACGGTGGTTCTTGGAGCAGATCGACTAACTACTTGCCCGACGCCCTGCAGCAGCAAGTGCCGAAGGAAGCCGACCCTCCAGCAGACGCACTGAGAGACGCTGTTTCTTGTCTTGCCGAGAAATCCAGCTTCAGTGTTTCCAGCTTACCCTTGCGGGTATCTGGGAGATCGAGTCCTGAGAGAGAGATACAAGACCTCTTTCATTCTAAACCAAGGTAGGAAGCTGATTAGACCCTTAGAGAATTCTTGATTAGACTCTTGGCAGATTCTAGGCCAAGAATACTAAACTTAAAACTACTCCTAAACTTATTTCTTCCCTTGTGCTAGGCTTAGGTCAGGTACATCGGGGTAGGCGTATTTTAGAAGCACCAGTTGAGTACTTTTAGCCATCTCTTTTATCATTGTATGTATTTTATGCATTTTATCTATTTAAAGCAACCTATGGCTTAGAAACCATATCATGCTATTACACTACTACTTTATAA
The DNA here is from genome assembly GCF_964261635.1 of Lissotriton helveticus. Taxonomy (NCBI): domain Eukaryota; kingdom Metazoa; phylum Chordata; class Amphibia; order Caudata; family Salamandridae; genus Lissotriton; species Lissotriton helveticus. The sequence continues at coordinate 1,828,725,757 of NC_136068.1, read as the reverse complement.
TACTGTTTGTATTATATGCCTTGTACTTTATAACCAGCATTACTATTGTAGCAGTACATTTCTCATGCTTGAGATAGAAGACTGTTCAATAAATACCTTTTATTGAAAACGCCCGTCTCTCAAATTTCTCAGCAACTCTGGTGAAACTAAGTATGCACGATTGACTGAGGAAAATAGTTATCTATTGTTTCCACGACTCTGAAGATTGATTTCTTATTCTTGGGAAACAAAGTTGTCATGTTATATGGTTGTCAGAAACTAATCCCTTCTTGTACTTTCAAGAAAGTTTCTAGTGACCTCTGAGCTAGCTGGCACACACATAATTAAGTCTAATATATTCGGCAGAGACCTAGTTGACCTTAGTCCTACGTCTAAGCTGCAGTATATATTATTCCAATGCGCAGAGCCTATTGGGAATATAGGAACTACACTACATGGCGCCCAACGTTTGGTAAGGCGATAATTTAACGCTAGATACTCGAGTAACTCAGTCGTGCTTTTCACACAGACCCCTTTCTCCCGTAAAAACTCCAAAAGACGTCTGGAGTGGGTGAAAGGATAATATCCGCCAAAACTGAGTAGGACGAAAAATCCTATGTATTATTTTTGGGTTTATTCAACGTTGAAGGATACAGTGTTCCAAAATATTGTGCACCTAAACTTTTTCTGCAAACTCTTCAATAAGTAAAAATAATGGTTACTGGCGAAGAATTAGCTGCAGCAGCAGCTCAAGCGATCATAGATGATGCGGAAATCCTAGAAAATGATTCAGATGCTATACTGCTCTCGGTAAATGTAAGGAAACGTATAACTTACAAACTGATAAATAATGGAGTATCAGCAAAAAGTGGCACAGTAATTTTTGTCATAGAGGCACATGAATATCGGCAGACTGAGGTATTCTATTCATGGATTCAGTTTCCAGCAGCAAATGCAGGAACACGAGAGTTCAACTACTACAAGCAGAGGAACCTCCAGCGGAATACGTTACTTTTGAGGACATTGAAATTCCATTAACTTACCAAGAGAATCAGCTCTGGTTTGAAGGCTCCCTAAAACATGAAAATCACATTACCAGGCTTGGTCCACTAGGTAGACCTGGAGCTACATGGCCGGTACTAGCCAGCTATACACCACATCCAGACATTGAATGGATGTCAGATGTAGAATTGTTAACACAGCTAAAACAGTAAATTAAAATACATAGACAATTGGTCCAATATGTCATGCGGACATTAACAGTCCAACCAGCTGTAAAAATTCCACAGCACACCCCTCACCAGGGGAACACAAATAAAATAACACCACAGACTATACAATCGGTCATTGGAAAGTTGCCTGCCAAAAGGGAACAAATTCCGTTTTGGTTAGCACAAAAAATGACTCAAATAGAGGCAGTATTTCCTGATATTACACCTCATGAGAAACACAGGATTCTGACAATCTGTTTACCTATGGGGGTTGCACCACAAGTAGAGGATTGTGACATTTGGGGCCCAGTCTTTGCTTCAATCTACACAAAAACACATGGTGTTCTGTCCATGGCGGTAATACCAGATGTTTTAAGGCAGATTCAAAACGAATACGGTCCAGAACCAGCTTTAAATATAGGAATGAAATTACTGAAAGATTTCAAACAGGTATCGGCCATACTACTAGCCAACATTAGAGGTGAAGCAGCATCAGTGGCAATCCGCCAGAAATTAAAAGAAACAGAAATTACTGAGAAACCATATGAGCTTGCCAGAATCATTGAAAAATCCTATGAAAAATGAGGTAGAGATGGTTTGGGTGGGAAACCACTAAAACCACCATTAACGGAAAATCCTGAAAAAGTTTTTATTAAAAACAATCTCACTACTCCTAGAAAGAAGGGGGAAAATAATAAACAGACACTTCCTAGAGAGAAGCGTTCTCAGTCCAGAGGAAGGTCTCCCCATGGAGAGTTAGATCTCCTGAACAGGGAGGAAGATCTCCCCAACGGGAGCCCTCTGAAAAAAAGATATAACCTTAGAAATAGGGATACTTTAAGAAAACCTGATAGATATCAAGATAATGACACACATCCCTCTCGATCTTTTCAGACTTCTTCGCAGAAATCAGAAAGAAGAGGACGGTCAGAACACAAAGCAGAACGCGTCAAGTCCAAAGACAAAGAACCCGTTCAACAAAGTAAAAAAGCTCAATTTTCAAAGAAGAAGGTGGCAAGCATAAAATTAAACATGCCGAGGATTCTGAGGACACAACTCAAAAACGGGGAATGGGCTCAGACAATGCTAGACAGCGCAGCAGAAGTGACCATAGCTCGCAAGATCCTGATGGATCATCTGGAGACAGTGGACTTGAATGAATACATTCTAGTTGAAACTGCCGACACCAGGGTTAGTACACCCCTCAAGTTATATGAAATAACACTCCGGATGGAGGGGGACATAACTAGAAAAATAAAAGCTCTCTTTTGGGACAAGCTTTCCAAGGGTTATGACATACTTCTAGCTGAAAAATACTGGCCACCTGTTGTTGTTAGGGAGTGCCCGCACGGCGAAGAAATGATTATGCCAGCCTTCTCAAATCACATTCCAATTCATAAAAAATATACATATGCAAGGAAATGGGCTGTAGCTCAAGCTCCAGTATTATATACAAATCACGTAGGATGGGATGAGGACTCTCCTCACCACAAAATACAGTTAAAAAAACAACCTACTGCTCAGAGACAGTACCCTGTTAAACAGGAAGCTAAAAAACAAGTCAGGGAGATTTTAAATCAACTTGAATATCAAGGGGTGATTGAAACACTTTGTTTGCTGTCTCCAAACGAGACAATTCATATAGTCTAGTTTTGGATTACATACACCTAAACTCCTGTTGTAAAACATTTGCAGTACAAAATGCACATAGTGCTGCACTGATGAATAGTATCGTGCGCAAAAAATATAAAACCACATTGGACATTTCAAATGTGTTTTTCTGTTAAAACATTGCACCAGAAAGCAGACTCCTGACCGCTTTCTCAGTCTTGGGGATACAGCGAAAATTTTGCCGTATCCTCCAGGGATTTTCAGCCAGAGTAACAGAGTTACTACAAATGTACGACGATGAGGCATTATCTTATGTCGATGACATCTATCTTACAGATGACGATTTGGATGTACGCTTGAAAAGAGTGAACACCATAATACTTTGGTTTGCTTCTGAAGGGTATAAATTCAATTTTAAGAAATCACGAATTGCCCACCTCAATGTCCTATTTTTAGGGTACGAGTTTTCAAGTGAAGGCAAAAGCCTGGCAGCAAACTTTCTTGAGAAGTGTGCGCAGCTTCAACCATACAAAAACCCTGAAAAACCTACAGTCAATTCTAGGTTTCCTGAATTTCGGTAGAACGTACGTTTTGAATTACGCAGAGAGGGTTAAACCTCTCTATGAACTAATCAAACCAGATTTCAAACCAACTAATTGGACTCAAGCACACACAGAAATTCTGCGTTCAGTCCAAACAGACATGTTAGCTAAAAAACAGTTACAGACACGCGAAAACGTTCGCAATCTAGTGATCCGTGTCTTCCCAGGAAAATGCAGATTCACATACCTGACCTTTAATGAAGGAGAAAAGGTACCAATCGCTTACAAATCACACAGCGGTTCAATCTGCAGTAGCAAAAAAGAGAGCTCTCGCACAGGGTAAACGTATAATGATCGTTACACCTGTTCCTGCCTTAGAAGCAGTGACAAGAGCTAGCATTCCCAATGCAAAAGCTTTACACCCAAGATGGATTCAATGGGTTAACTCTCTTGCTGCAACAGACGTTGAATACCATGTTGACACTAATTTAAAGACACAAGAATTTCTCCAATACGAATATGAATGTCCTCTGCCGACTGAAATTCTGCCTCTGAAACATTACGGATGTATAATCTATACAGACGGATCAGCACAGCCTGCTATTGGGGGTAAACAAGCCTATAGTGCTGCGTGTGCGATTGTTAAAGGTCGCTGGTGCGAAGGCAAATTCAGACCTATGGTCACTAAAACTCAATCACTCGGGGACTGTACAGCTTAGTGAGCTGAACTACAGGCTTTCAAGATGGTGCTTGAAAATACCGATCGCGAATTCCCCACACTAATAGTGTGCGATTCGTATTACTGCGTACAATCTTACAATGAGTATCTGCAGAACTGGGTTCAGAACGATTTCAAAGACGCAAAAGGTGGCACAATAAAGCATAAAGTCGTTCTTTTACAGAAAGAACTACAAAAGACTCACGTGATTCATACACTGAGTCATAAACGTGATGGCGTTCATGTTGCAGGGAATTCATCGGCTGATGAAGTCGCGAAGGCAGCTGTACAAACGGCTTCCGTAGCTACAATAAAACGCTCGACAAGAGCAATAGATGGTGAAACGCTATTAGCAGTAAAAGCCTCAATTGAAGGCAATCATGCAGCGTTACCTATGAACTATCCACTCACGTATACATACATAATTGATGCAAACTCCATTCCTTTTGCTCGAATCCCTGGAGTGGGGGAAAGAGTGATTCCAAACAGGAAGCGGAGAGCTTACTTGGTTCAAGAAGCACATATGGGAGAGGGTCTGAGACACTTTGAATCTTTAAAAGAATTAGAAAAGATGCACTGGTGGCCAGGAATGAGCGTCCAAGCTTACGAATTTGGAATAAACTTTGATACTTGTTACAGTTATCATAGCCTTTATGACCACCAGTCACCAGACTACAGACGAGCCAGCCCAGTTCGGATACCGTTGTTAGACAGCATTAGACTATCTATACGCAAAAGTCACAATAGACGAATGCGATCCCACAACTACTAGGACAAGATTAATTTGGATGTGGCCCCAGCGCTCGGCTGGCGCCAGAACTGTTATAAAGGATTTGCGAGTCTTTATCTGCACATACGCAATTGGCACGCTACATTCTGAGCAAGGTCCTGCATTTAGCTCTAGGGCTTACAAGGAGGCTATGGTCAGCTTGGGCGTTGCATTGCGGTATTCTAGTCCCTTCCATCCAGAGGGTAATGCAGTAGTGGAAAGAAAAAAACGTGACATAAAGCAATCCATAACAGCCAAGGTATTAGGTTCGGGTAACGGGTGGGTCAAACATCTAATACGTGTCCAACGTAGTCTTAATAATCTGCAGAGAAATTCTCTGGGTGGAGTCACTCCATATGAACTAATGTTTGGTACTAGAATGATTATCGGGGACCTCGATAATCAGACTTCAGTGGTAGAACAAAAACCCTTTGAGATTGTTTGGCTGTTTTACAGGACTTAAATGAAACAAGAAGAAGTCTGAGTAATACAATACAGAAAAAACGACCGCTGAAGAAAAGCCACCTGTCCCAGCAAGACCTGTCTGGATTCCAAAGATTGGGGATCTAGTCAGACAAAAGATTGCGATTAAGAAGGAATTTGGGCCTTCTTATAGAAAAGCTGTACCTGTCTTGGCAACACACTACTACTAGTACTACCACCCCTTGCTGGTAAAAGGGAGAACAGAGTTGTGTCAATCGACCTGGTCAAACCAAAATCATGTGGCCAATAATAAGTAGTAGGCCCAGTGGACTCCCGAGAAGTAGCAGGCGTCCAAATCTTGCTACAATCCAAGAGGTTCAAACTGAAAGACTTATCACATTTGGTAACCTGCAGTAAGGAAAGAATGACTATGCAACAAAGCGATGGAACATATGCCTCTGGATACCCAAATAACAGTTCGTCAAGACACACCTATCTACAATGATGTGACATCTGACTACATAGATATGGTAAAAAGAGAAAAGGCTCCAGTGACTTCGAATAATCCTGAAGCTATCCATACAATTGACAGAACTGCTTCTGGCTATTTCATAAACTTTGATACCTTTTCAGAAGATCCCAGTGAAATTGAAGAGACGCCCCGAAAAATAAAAACATACAAAGAAAAGTTAACGGAACTCTTTCATCAACTTGAAATAACATATCTGCTTTCGCCACGGGTTGAATTTTGGATTGGGTTAGGTGCATTTTTTCTCCTGCTCTGGCTCATACTTGTGTTAAGCTTGGGAAGGATGATAGATGGAAAATATAGTTCTATGGACATAGCAACTCAGAAAATCAACCTGGTCCTGACACCTCACAAATCATCTAATCGTGAAAAAAGAGACCTGTCATCAGTGAAAATCACAGCCGTACCTATACCTGGTGGTATAGCATGCGACACTACTGACTATGACTTTAATGGCCCGGTGGAACTGCTGAAGATTCTACACCAATTTAAGGTTTCTTTAAGTGACTTTGCATCACCCAGCACATTCAGTGATGATTGGGACTTTTAAGCTGTTAATAACATGATGTCTGATTTAGAAATGTCAGCAAAATTCACAGAACATGAATACTTACAAGGTTCATCAGATTATGAACAAATGTATTGTTTTAATCACTATGGTCATCATTATTTGCATAAATCTGCTAACCCTAGAAATGTTTTTACTTACAAGCAATGGAAACATTGTCCAACGCCAGCAAAAGGCAGCTCGAAAACATTTTATGTGAAATTTCAATACTTCTCAGGGTATAATGTTACCAATCCAGAATCGTTTTATTTTAGAAATGAAAATAAGACAGGAATGAAAACAATGTTGACCAACACTAAACAAATTTATTCTGCAAACGTTTATGCTCAAATGTCTACAATAGGTTTTGACTTTTGGAACGACAACATTGAGACGAAGACTATCTGGGGTACAAAAGATTGGAAGGTGCAAGGTTTAGAAGCATTATTCAGAGCCTGCATAATACCAGAACAAATAATGTTCTTGAATGACACTGTTCAACAAACATCTTCTCTTGGCATTGCTAAGATAAAAGATTTAAACAAACCGTCTATACCTAATCCCATACCTGACAGTAATAACAATAGGGATAAGCACTTAGACGTATCCCACATTTTTTAAACAAATCAGAACTGATCCTGACTGGAAAAAATGGTTAATCTGGCCCACAGACACTAATAACTGTCGAGATAGATTCCTGAACAAAACATAAGGTTTCAAAATGAACAGGCCAGATCCAAGATACTTCCAGAGACAAGATCCAGGGATAGTAACTACTTATAGTGTAGGAAAGCTATGCCTTGAATGGCTACAGACACCTACACTCTCGGAGATTAAACAACACTTATCTTTACTTAAAGAAGGCAATGATTTGCGAGATTTCTTACTGGGACCTCGCAAACCACGTCAAAAATGTTTCATATACGCCGGTATATACGCTGGGTACAACGAAGCTTGGAAAGTAACGCAAATGGAAACTGCAGAAAAGATACGAGAAATTGATCGTATTAATTTAGAGAAAAGTCTCTCTGTAGTGGACAATGGGTTAACAACTCTGTTCTCCAGAATTTATTCTTTGGACAACATTGTATTTTCTGCCTTTGACATAATAGAGCAGGACTTGCTAATGCTACAACATGGCCATTCCTAATTACGTTCTATCATGCAGTTAGGCTGGACGTTGCAAAATCTGCGTTCTGGCTACGTGCCTTGGCGTCTAATCAACACAACGTCATTGTTTTCTGTATTTAACCTTACAGATAAACAAATCTCTTTGGCACAAAAAGGAGCAGACTATACGGTGCTGAACATTGAAAAACTGGAAAGGTTGCCATTGACAGTTTCTGAGAAACCTGTCACTGAATGGATAATTCATGGCACCATAACAATACCGGTGACGATTTTCCAATTTCAGTATTGTCTACAGCATATACCAGCAGGCCTGTATGAAAGGTTGGGTAAAGAATACATTAAGTAAACCTGGACTTTACCTTACACACACAAATGTTGGATTAGGGGAACAGAGTTATTCCTTAGTAGTAATAATTGTAAAAATTCACTAAGTGGTACACTTTTGTGCCAATGTATTAATTTACATGGAGCCTGTGATGGTTCTGCAAATAACCTCTCATGCCACCTGCATGGAACTCCCTCCACAGTAATAGAACCAATTTTCAGACAGCTATCCAATGGCAGCTACGCTTTACTGAATGATCACAGCTGCTGTGGCATGTTGCCAGGAAAACTTTATCTCGTTAGTGTGTCCTCCAGGGTTACTTGTTGTATGCAAGTAGTGTATCCGAGGAGCAAGTCAGACAGAGGGACGGCGTTATGGCCTTCACTGAATATCTCTTCTATACGGATTGATACTTTAAGCAGAATGAAAGCCATTCTTTTGCAAAAACCTGTGCCACTGACCTCGTCTAGAGAAATGTATGATCTGCAAGTCGTAAGGACTTCGGCAGAGATACAGGCCCTATTATCAACAAATTGTCCTACACATTTTGTAGAAATGTTGAGCCACATCTTAAACATGTCTGATACCAGCGGAATCGCACATGTATTTAAGACAATTTTTTCGGGACTGTTAGCACCTTTTGAAGCAGTCCTCAGCATTTTTCCAAACTTCGTACACTCTGTGTTCGGCGGACTACCTCTCATCTTGGGACTCGTAGCTGGGATACTATTTTTATTTCTCCTGCTTCGATATGGCAAGTCCGGCAAACAACGATACCCAGATATCCATGGAAGAAGCCCTCCGTGTAATGAGGTATCGTGAGCGGATAACACAGATTCTCGGCTTGGCTTGTTTAGGAGACCTGAACATCACATGGTTACTTTCGTTCAGACCAATCTGACAAGATTGCATCTTACCTTTTCTGCGATGCCTGCTTGCGGAGAAGAATGCGTGTTAGACATCTGTCTTACACTTACATCAGTACTGCCATCGGATGTTAACGCTTTGCTAGGTCCTGTAACGGCTCATGCATCGTGTTGTCCCCAACGGCTGCCAATTCTGATGACGGCATTCATTGAGGACTCACCGGCAAGATTAACTGCGGTTGAGGTACGAGAAACTACAGGCATACAGGTAACATTGACTGCTGACGTTGCTAATGCTTCCAATACTGACGGCAATGATCCACACCTAGGCACATTTGATCTACTTGATCAAGTAGTTCCACTTTCGCCTACTACGGTAGACGGCTTCTTTGCCAGCCTCGATGATCTGATGTTTTCTCCTGACTCTGAAAATAACTTTTGATAATATTGACACAGCGCTCCCTGAACTCTGCAATTCGTCCTTCATTTTTCAAAGTAAACCCACCGGCTTACAAACTTTTCTACAAATGCAAATTTTGAACTTTGTCCAAAATTAGATTTTTTTTTTTTTGGCACAGAGTATTCTGCTTAAAGTAGAACTATTCATAGAGAACAAGATTTCTTTATGGAACTTCCTACTGACAATATTTTGGCCTAGCCATCATAACACAATGGTTTCAAATATTATGCTATGAAATGGTCTTGATTTAATTTTTCTTTTCTGTACATACTTGAGAGACATTTCATGAATGTATATTTTCGTTTTGCTTTGTAATTATTTGAAGGTATGCTTTCTTATTAGCTCATACAGTGTACTTTCACTTTTGATTTTTATGTAAACAAGCCTTTTCAAATGCAAATTTGTATTTTGGGTGGGATTGTGAACACTTACTTCAAGTTCAAGTTCAAGAATTTGTATAGCGCACTACTCACCCAGAGGGTCTCAAGGCGCTTGGGGGAGGGGGAGTATTATTTATCGAATAGCCAGGTTTTAAGTTCCTTTCTGAAGGAAAAGTGGTTCTATGTAAGGCGGAGGTGAGTGGGGAGAGAATTCCAGGTCTTGGCGGCCAAGTAGGTGAAGGATCTTCCTCCCATGGTGGATCTCTGGATGCGCGGGACTGCGGCGAGGGCTTGATTGGAGGATCTAAGTTGGCGGGTGGGTGTGTAGAAGGACAGTCGTGTGTTGAGGCATTCGGGTCCTAGTTTGTAAATGGCCTTGTGTGCATGGGTGAGGAGACGAAATGTTATTCTCTTGTTGACGGGAAGCCAGTGGAGGTCTTTCAGGTGATCAGTAATGTAAGCTTGGCGAGGGATGTCCAGTATGAGTCTGGCTGATGCGTTTTGGATGCGTTGGAGTTTTTTCTGTATTTTGGCTGTGGTTCTGGCGTAGAGGGTGTTTCCATAGTCCAGTCTGCTAGTGACCAGTGCGTGTGTGACAGTCTTTCTTGTTTCGGTGGGGATCCAACGGAAGATTTTCTTGAGCATACGAAGTACGTTGAAGCAAGAGGAAGAGACGGCGTTGACTTGTCTGGTCATCGAGAGGGAGGAGTCTAGGATGAAGCCTAGGTTACGTGCGTGGTCTGTGGGTATGGGTGCCGTGCCCAGGGCCGATGGCCACCACCACCAGGAGTCGTCCCAGGCAGAGGGGGATGATCCTAAGATGAGGACTTCTGTTTTGTCTGAGTTAAGTTTTAGGCGGCTGTTTTTCATCCATTCGGCTACTTCTTTCATGCCTTCGTGAAGATTAGTTTTGGCGGTGTTGGGGTCTTTGGTGAGGGAGAGGATCAGTTGGGTGTCGTCAGCGTAAGAGATGATGTTGAGGTTGTGTTGTCGTGCGATGGAAGCGAGGGGGCTCATGTAAACGTTGAAGAGGGTGGGACTGAGTGAAGATCCTTGTGGTACTCCGCAGATGACTTCGGTGGCCTCTGATTTGAATGGGGGGAGTCGGACTCTCTGGGTTCTCCCGTCGAGGAACGAGATGATCCAGTCCAGGGCTTTTCCTTGTATTCCGACGTTGCTGAGGCGTTGTATGAGGGTGCTATGGCAGACTGTGTCGAAGGCCGCGGAGAGGTCAAGTAGGATGAGGGCAACTGTTTCTCCGTTGTCCAGAAGCATTTGGATGTCGTCTGTCGCTGCAATGAGGGCGGTTTCGGTGCTGTGTTTGGCACGGAGCCGGACTGAGAAGTGTCGAGTGAGTTGTTGGATTCAAGGAAGGCGGCGAGCTGGTTATTGACGGCTTTCTCAATGACTTTGGCCGGGAATGGGAGGAGGGAGATGGGGCGGTAGTTCTTAAGTTCAGAGGGGTCTGCTGTGGGTTTCTTCAGGAGGGCGCTGAGTTCGGCGTGTTTCCAGCTTTCTGGGAAGGTAGCGGAGTTGAAGGAGCAGTTGATGACATCACGGAGATGGGGTGCAATGATGGAGTCTGCTTTGTTGTATATGTGGTGGGGACAGGGGTCGGTTGGTGAACCAGAATGGATGGAGTTCATTAGGCGGATGGTGTCTTCAATGTTGATTGGGTTCCAGGCGTTAAGGTTATTAGAAGGCGGTTTGGGTTCGGAGGTGGGTGGAGTGGACTGTTCATTGGGGATGTTCTCAAAGCTGTTATGTATGTCGGCTATTTTGTTGTAGAAGAAAGAGGATAACGAATCGCAGAGGTCTTGGGAGGAAGTGATGTCGTTTGAGGCTGCAGTGGGGTTGGTAAATTCTTTGACGATGTTGAATAGTTCCTTACTGTTATGGGCGCTGTTGTCGAGTCGATCCTTGAATGCTGATTTCTTGGTAGATCGGATCAATTGGTGGTGTTTGCGGGTGGCTGTCTTGAAGGTGGTCAGGTTGTCCGTGGTTGGGTTTTTTCTCCATGTTTTCTCGAGAGTGCAACGTAGTTTCTTAGATTTCTTAAGGTCATCGTTGAACCAGGGGGCCTTTTTGCTACCCTGTGTGGTTTGGTGGTTTTTCAAGGGTGCTAATTCGTCAACGCTGTGAGTGATCCATTGATTGAGTTTGGTGGCAGCATGGTTTGGGTCCGATGAAAGAGCAGGAGGGTTTTGTTTGAGCGATGTGAGGAGTTGGTCGGTGGTGATTTTGTTCCAGTTTCTTCGCGGAATAGGTTGTGGGGGGTTGTGGGTCGAGGTAGTTTTGTAGCTGAACTGAACGCAGCTGTGGTCCGTCCAATGGAGAGCTGTGGTGTGATCGAAGGAGATGTGCTTGCTGGAGGTGAAGATTGGGTCGAGCGTATGTCCGGCTACATGGGTGGGGGTATCAACAAGTTGTTTGAGTCCGAGATTGGCCAGGTTGTCCAGAAGGGTGGTGGTGTTGCTGTCGTTGTTCTTTTCCAGGTGAAAGTTGAGGTCTCCCAGTAGAATGTAGTTCTCGGAGGTGAGGGCGTGTGGGCTGATGAAGTCAGTGATGTTTTCGCAGAATTGTTGACGGGTTCCTGGTGGTCTGTAGATGAGGGTGCCTCTAAGTGTGGTCCTGGGGTCGGTGTGGATCTGGAAGTGGAGGTGTTCGGCGGATGCAAGGTTATCGTCGAAACTGGTCGTGATTCTGATGGAGTTCTTATGGACGATGGCGATGCCTCCTCCCGTTTGGTTGATGCGGTCTTTTCGGATGATCTTGTAAGCGTCCGGGATGGCTATGGCGATGTCGGGTGCTGATGATGCGTTCATCCAGGTTTCTGTGAGGAAGGCGATGTCCGGTGAAGCAGTGTCGAGTAGGTCCCAGAGATTTGATCAGTACTTTAGATTTGATCAGTGCTTATAGGTCTAGTCTTATTGAACTTAAGATCGTGGAGTGGGGGTTGTAAACGAATCTAGGACCATAGTGTAACTTTTCCCGATTCATGCCCGTATATAGGTATACTTTGCCCTATCCTTATATAGGCATAGAAATCATTACCATGAGCTTTACAGCCCAAATACGGCAAGGCTACTTCCACTAAGTTCCGAGAATTCACAACGATTTCTTGGAAAAATTCGCCTTCAGCAGCTAGGATCTTCCCCCTGCTTGAATATTAAGTTATCCAAGAAATCCTGGAGTTTTCTGGCAATTGAACCTTTGAGTGACGTTATTAAGTCCAATCATGCGTCAAACTCGGCACCTTCATGGTATAAATATGCCTACATTTGCCCAAACTAACACACGATGGTTCTTGGTGCAGATCGACTAACTACTTGACCGACTCCCTGCAGCAGCAAGTGCCGAAGGAAGCCGACCCTCCAGCAGATGCACTGAGAGACGCTGTTTTTTCTCTTGCCGAGAAATCCAGCTCCAGTGTTTCCAGCTTACCCTTGCGGGTATCTGGGAGATCGAGTCCTGAGAGAGAGATACAAGACCTCCTTCATTCTAAACCAAGGTACGGAGCTGATTAGACCCTTAGATAATTTTTGATTAGACTCTTGACAGATTCTAGGCAAAGAATACTAAACTTAAAACTACTCCTAAGCGTATTTCTTCCCTTGTGCTAGGCTTAGGTCAGGTACATCGGGGTAGGCGTATTTTAGAAGCACCAGTTGAGTACTTTTAGCCATCTCTTTTATCATTGTATGTATTTTATGCATTTTTTCTATTTAAAGCAACCTATGGCTAAGAAACCATATCATGCTTTTACAGTACTACTTTATAATACTGTTTGTATTATATGCCTTGTACTTTATAACCAGCATTACTATTGTAGAAGTACATTTTCATGCTTGAGATAGAAGACTGTCAAATAAATACCGTTTATTGAAAACGCCCGTCTCTCTAATTTTACAGCAACTCTGGTGAAACTAAGTATACACGAGTTAAATAGTTATCTATTGTTTCCACGACTCTGAAGATTGATATCTTATTCTTGGGAAACAAAGTTGTCATGTTATATGGTTGTCAGAAACTAATCCCTTCTTGTACTTTCGAGAACGTTTCTAGTGACCTCTGAGCTAGCTGGCACACACATAATTAAGTCTAATATATTCGGCAGAGACCTAGTTGACCTTAGTCCTACGTCTAAGCTGCAGTATATATTATTCCAATGCGCAGAGCCTATTGGGAATATAGGAACTACACTACAATCCATCCTTCACAAAATGGCAGCATAATTGACCTATTTGGAGATTAGACCATTCAGGGAAGAGGTCTAGAAAGACAGAGTTCAGGAGACTCACCCTGAGTTACTCATCAAAGAGATAAGGCAGACTGCACCAACCAACATAACGCAATTTGAAACTTGAACAGGTCTCCTCGTCATGTCATCTCAGTAACGGAAAGTGCAATAGGACTTGTCCTCTACAGTAAATGGTGCGGCCATCTTGAACTTATTTACTCTCTATGGGTGGATCCCTAGAGGTTTCAACCCTCCAACTCGTCACTTCACAAATACACAGGTGAGAGCTTTTTCTTCTTACCTAGAGTTACCACAACCATACTATTTGTGCTTTGCAACTGCTATACAAACCCAAGCCAGTCGTACTTTACCCTCTTTTCCCCCTGCATCCCATGCCCAGATGCATGTTGCCCATACACCTATCCCTCATCTCACGCCCCTCACCAATCTATTCATTCCTACTCCACCCACTCAGAATATACCCCTGTCAAGGCTACCGACCATATGCCCTCACCCCTCATATTCCAGCTCCGCCCCCCCCTTATTTTTCACCCTACTCCAATCTATCCATTCCCACCCTGTTCATAGATTACTCCCCCTTCAAAGGCATTTATTTTATTTATTTATTTATTTATTTTTAAACTTATAGAGCGCAAACAAATACCACGAATGGTGTCTCGGCGCTAGGCTGACAGAGAGGCAGGCAAGAGGCAACTCCTTTACATTTATTGACTGAATAGCCAGGTCTTCACTTGCTTTCTAAAGATCATCAGTGACGGGCTGCATTTTATTTGATGGGGCAAAGTATTCCAGAGCCTCGAGGCAGCTACCAAGAAGCGTCTGTCTCCCCATGTAACTGTTCTAACCTGTTGAATACAAAGGGATGCAGATGAGGCAGATCTTAAAGCTCTCTTAGGGACATAAACCAACAGTGATTCCCTAAAAAAGTCAGGTCCTTGGTTGTTCAACGCCTTGTAAATAATGCACAATGCCTTAAATTTGGTTCTTTTTTTCACTGGAAGCCAATGAAGTTGGTAGACAATGTGGGAAATGGGCGCAAACTTAGGAGTTTAGGTCAGGATTCGTGCAGCAGCATTCTGCACCATTTGTAATTTCTTAAAGACCTGCTCTTGGGCATTCAACAGAAGCCCATTACAGTAGTCCACCTTGGATAACACCAAGGAGGACATAAGTGTTTTCCCGGCAGACAGGGGAAGGAAAGGTAATAACTTTTTCACTTTTCGTAGCGTGTGAAAGGAGGAGGAGACCACTGCATTAGCATGATTAGTGAAACTTAGTTTGCTGTCAAACAACACTCCCAAGTTTCTCACCTTCGAAACTGGAGTAGGTGGATTACCCATTTCTGGTGGCCACCAGACCGGGGACCAAGCTGGTTTTAGGTCTCCAAACACCATTACTTCGGTCTTATCGGTGTTTAGTTTTAGACAGTTACTGTCCATCCAGTGACTAATGGCTCTCATGCCTATCTGAAAGTTGGCCGCTACCTCACTCCCATTTTTATGCACTGCCAACACCAACTGAGTGTCGTCGGCATATGAAGTCACTCCCATTCCATGGATTTTAATGACCCTCGCCAAGTCCGACACATAGATGTTAAAAAGTGTCGGACTTAGCGAGGATCCCTGGGGGACTCCACATGGCAGCACAAATGTAGGTGAATAAAAATTCCCCATCTTTACCGACTGTTCTCTGTTAGACAGAAAAGAGACCAGGAGCTCCACAGCTTTGCCCTGTATGCCCATGGCTGTGACACGGTCGATCAAGATGTTATGATCGACCGCGTCAAAGGCCGCCGAGAGATCCAGTAGGATCAGGATTGCCGTGCCACCCTGGTCCCTGATCTGTCTGATCTCTTCGGAAGCCTTTATAAGCGCCGTCTCCGTTCCATGGCCTCTCCTAAACCCGAACTGGGTGTTATCTAGCAGGTTGTTATGATCAATGTAACTGGCCAGCTGTTTATTTATTACTTTTTCAAGTATTTTGGATGGAAAAGGGAGGGCTGCTATAGGGCGATAACTTTTTAATTCCAATGTGTTAAGAGTGGGTTTCTTTAGCAGTGGCTTTATTATGGCAGTTTTCCATTTTTGAGGATAAATACCCGATTCGCAAATAGTACTGCAGATATTCTCCAAAATTGGAGCTACTACCTCGGTTGTTGATTTAATGATGGTCGGTGGGCAGGGATCCAAAGGGGAACCTGACATCGTTGTTTTGATAAGATCTTTTATTTCTGAAAGTGATGGCGGGATGAATTCATTCAGAGAAGAGGATATGAACTTTGCGTTCTTGTGGCTCTCTGATGGTTCCCCCATTATATTAATGTTGAATTTATTAAAGATTTCTGTGACCTTGGTCCTGAAAAAATCAGCCATCTGATTACAGAACTCTTGAGTAACATCTGTAGTATTCGCTGTTGGTATGTTTGTTAATATTGCCACTACCTGGTATAATTGTTTACTGGAATTCTGGGCTTTTTCTATCTGTTCGATAAAATATTTGCTCTTCTCCAGTCTTAACAGCTTCCTGTAGACTGATAATGCTTGTTTGTATTTCTCTTTATCATTATTGTCGTAGTTGATTCGCCAGCACCTTTCTAAATTGCGGCATTTCTGTCTTTCTAATCTTAGAGTTTCAAAGAACCAGGGGGCTGATGGTGTTGCGCGATTTGGGCGCAAGTTCTTAAAAGGCGCTATTTGATTAAATGTATCTGTAAGCCATTGGTTATAGTTATTTGCTGCCAGTTGAGAGTCTGGCGTTCTAGATGGTTTGTTATTGTCCAATTTCTCAGATAGTGTCTTTGTATCTATGTTTTTCCAGTCCCTGCACGTTCTAAGTTGCTTTTTGGCCGAATATTGATTTTTATAATTTTTAACACAGACGTGAAAGACCACCACTGCATGGTCAGACCATACAATAGGGACAACAGTGGGGGAAATAATAGCCTGGTTATTTGTAAATAGGCCATCAAGAACATGACCTGCTTTGTGCGTGGCTGTAATGACTAGCTGGTTTAGGCCAACGGCCTTAAAATCCTCAGTAAGGGTCAGTGTGTCTTTATCTGCTGTTTCTTCTAAATGGAAATTAAAATCTCCTAGTATAGTATAATCAGAGGCTTCTGCCACTGGTTCTAATAAAGTGCTAATAGTTTGGAGAAAAGGCGTTCTAGCAGCTGGTGGACGATAGAGCAGAACTCCATTAAACATTTGAATGGGAGACAAAGTGATGGAAAAGGCCAATGTTTCTGCAGGAATATTGTCTAGTGTCCCTGTTTTTAGTGCTAGTTCTAGCCGTAAAATAATAGCAAGGCCGCCCCCTTTTTTTCCTGTTGGTCTGTCTTGTCTGGTGATATAATAGCCCTCCGGGATGGCTGCCACAAGGTCAGGGTCAGAAGCCAGATGGGCCCATGTCTCTGTTATAAACAGAATATCTAATTTGTGTGCTGAAATTAATTCGGCCACATCTTCTCTATGTTTACACATAGATCTGGCATTCACCAGTGCGCATTTAATGCGTGTAGTCACGTTATTAGGAGCTCCTGATATCAGTGGTATCTGTATAAAGGAACCCGTTACTTTAAAATTACAGTTTGGGCAGATTGTATGTGACATGTTAGAGCACTCAGTTAAGTTAAAATGTGGGCACTCTTTCAGGAACATAGTGTTTTTTATACCTAGCAGGTCAGAAAAAGAATATTTCAGGAACTTACTAGACTGGCGGGATACCCGGCCGGGGGAAGGGGCGCTGGGCGCGGGTCTAGCGCGGACTGGCGCAGACTGGCACCCCTTAGGCGCGGCTTCGGCGCGGTGACGGCGCTCCTGCTGCGCTTCCGGGTGGCCATTTTATATCCTATGCCCCGCCCCCAGCTGTAACACTACATCCGTGGGATTAGTGAGCCAGCGCTGAGGCACAATGGAGCTGACCCTGCCCTCCACACAAACGGCACAGAGCCGCGATGGAACGGGGCTAAGGGTGCAAAGGGCAGAACAATAGTGGTAAGGTATTTCAGTTTAAAAGAACATTAACAAGAATATACAATTCGTACATCAATTGCATCTAGTAAAATATGTTTTTAAAAATCACGCTGAGTTCAGCAATTAAGCTTTTCAGACCGGCCTCGATAGCATGCAGAGGAGGGTCCCCTCGCAATCTGCACGAGCTCTTAGCAAACCACACAGAGAGCTGCCACCATTCTGCTAGTCATTAGGCCACAACCACACCGCCTCCCCCTTCCTAACCTCCACCTAACCGCTTCCCACTCCCACGCTCTCCCCTCCTCCACCACCCCCACATCCCCTCACGATATACCAAACTTCCTCACGCAGTGCACATTTCTTCCTCTTCCCACACTACAATACCAATCACACGATGAACACCTGGGTCTACATACCTACACCATTAATTATCCCCCAACATTACAAAAAAAACAGCCAATGGCTCTAAACATAAACTGCTAAAATCACAGCCCCAAACTCTAATCTCAGATCCACACATATCTACAAACAGAGTCTACACATCTAACGACTTCAATGTTTACACTAAGCGAAGAGCTCAATGGAGGCAAGCATTTCTCGCCATGCTCTTTATCTCCTCCACCAGAAAAACAGCACATGGACTCATGATCTCCCTCACCCCCTCCCCAATCTACAAAGCCTCAGCAACAATCACCATCTATCATAATGGGAACATCCTCATTCA
Source organism: Lissotriton helveticus (assembly GCF_964261635.1). NCBI lineage: Eukaryota > Metazoa > Chordata > Amphibia > Caudata > Salamandridae > Lissotriton > Lissotriton helveticus. The sequence goes on along the minus strand of NC_136068.1, from coordinate 1,828,707,310 downwards.
ATCCTCGGACTGCAGTCTAAACCTCTTAGACAACATCTTTCCACTCATCATGATAAATGTGGCAAGACCCTATCGTACCTCCCCAGTTGAGCTCGATCTCAGTATGCCTACTAACTCCCGGCCTGACTCCCCTTCAAGCCATTGCCCGTCTTTGACCCAACCAGCACCCACACCTATCCCAGACCCAATAAACACCGCTGAAGATGTCTTACAACCTCCCAATTCCATATCTACCCGTCTCACCTTTAATACTCCCACCGCATCTACACTCAACTCTCACTCACACACTTACATCCGCTTCATACCCAGAGAGATGATATACACTCTCCTAAGCCCATCTCCATCCCCATCCCTAGCACCGTCAATACTCACTTTGTTCCAACCACACCACACCTCCACCAGTCTCACACCCCAACACCCCAGCCACTCCATTCCACCCCCACCACACCGCCCCCCTCTCCTGTCAACCTTATGACCGGTCCACAATACAACGACCCGGACCACGAGTCCAACCCAGCCCTTAAACATGGCCTAAGCACACCTCCCGTATCCATGGTCCATACATTATTCAATTCACATCTGTACCTGACCCCAGACTTGACGAGATATTATTAGCACCACAGCAAGTCAAAGACAACATCCAAACTCTACATGACTTGATTTCACACCAACCCAAAGTCAAATGTTTGGAACTAGATTCTAACATACACTTCCTTATTGACCACTCTCCACCCATCCAACAGCAAGACGAATGCCCATCAAGCCATCAGCCCCATATATGGAAAACAATACCCTATCCCAATACTCACCCAATCTGTAGGATCAATCATTTGTCAACTAAAGACATACTCTCCTTACTCAGCTCCTATGACCTCCCGCCTCCTACCAGCATCACAGCACATTCAGATAACCCTATTCATTCCTTAATCCAAACCATCCCCTCCAACACCCACAGAGTTACAAAACACAATTCAAGAGGAATTGTTGACACTAACCTTGCGCGAGTCCCCATCACACTAGACCCCAGCACAACCTACAGGAAAGCTAATCTTAAATGCATACTTCTAAATTATAGATCGGCCTCAAAACATGCAACAGATATAGCTGACCTCATACTCAACCTGATCTACTAATATTAACCGAAACCTGGTTAAATGAGTCATCTACACCCATCCTGGATATATTAGTACCCTCCCAATCATGATATCCGCAGACCTCATAGAACCGATAGGCCAGGGGGCGGTATTGATTGCATACATCTGTGCAATATCTCAGTGAACCGCTCCCACTCACCTACACTATATTTCTGTGAATACATCTGTCTAGATATCACAAGCAACAACAAACCAATATCTTTGCTACACACTTTTTACCACCCAGCAGGAGATAATCCCACCTTCATCGAGCACCTCATGGATATTGTTTCTACAAATGCTGAACAACAAGATACTCAAATATTCCTCGGAGACCTCAATCTCAACTAGAATGACCTCAATGACTCAGCGGTCAATATCATCAAAATCTTCCTCTCGGACCTCAACCTCACCCAAATCTGTATCAGCCCCACACTCGAGAAAGGCTCAATACTAGATTTAGTCATTTACAATTCGGAAGCCATTCAGCTTGAATAGATCCTCCTATGCGATTGGTATGACCACCTTATCATCACATTCCTCATCAATGAACCAGTAAGACTACTCTCTGTCCAACCCACAAGAACTAAAATATGGAAGAGAAACCTAAAAAATGTTGGCACAGAACTATCACAAACTCCAGCCCCAACACCTTGCTCCCCCCTTGAAGGCCTAGGAGATGTTCAAGATCTGACCAATCACTACTTCCACTCCATAAACTTGGTTCTAGACAAAATTGCTCCCTTACAATTGAAGAGATCCTCCACAAAAGATTTTAAACCATAGTATGAAGGCAGACTCAATGAGGACAGAAGATCTCTAAGACTAATTGAATGACGATGAAGGTCAGATCCCTCCTCCGGACACCTCACACTCCTAAGAAACATGAGAAACTCCTACTATAGAAAGATCAGAGGCTCAAAAGCAGACTTTTTCAGGAACCAACTAGACCAAGTCAAGAATCACCCCAAAAAACAATTTGAACTTCAATCAAAGGATAGGCCTCACCCCCCAACCCGCAGTTAACCCAGGCCCACTACCCAGTTGCAAAGAATTTGCCTCTTTCTTCACTATGAAGACAGAAAACATAAAGACTGAACTGCTCAACGACTTAATAACCCTCACTGACATTCCCATTGACTCGGCATCATCCTTCTCAGAAACCCTACCATTAGGCTCACCAAAGATCGACCTAAACAATAACGCCTCCTGGTCCTCCTTAAACACCTACACTGAAGAAGCTAAAAACGCTCACGTCTCTCCATCCCTCCAATCATTTCACAGACCCCCTTCCCTCAAACTGCATGAAAGACTTCATTCCTTTCCTTTTGCCCCTTTGGACCAAGATTATAATTACCTCTCTCCAACAAGGAATCATCCCAGAAATCCTCAAATCTGGACAGGTATATCCCATCATAAAGAAACCAAAGGGTGAACCTTCAGATTTCAATAATTAGCACCCAATTTCCAACATTCTGACTCTGGCCAGACTATTAGAAAAATATGTTAACATACAGCTGAACAACCACATAGACCATTTCAATCTTCTTAACCAACACCAATCCGGATTCCGGGCAGGCCACAGCACTGAAACAGCCATGCCCCACATAATAGATGACGCACTAAAAATCCTTGATCAAAACGAAGCCTGTCTGTTAATTTTGCTGGACCTATCATCAGCCTTTGACACCGTCAAACATGACAACCTTCTAGACCTCCTGAAACAAAGAATGGGGCTATCTGGGTCAGTACTAAATTGGTTCAGCTCCTTCCTGCAAAAGAGAACCCAAAGATTCAAGGTTAATCAATCATTGTCTAAGCCCGTCCCAGTAACTTTAGGAGTCCCACAAGGATCTTCCCTCTCTCCAATACTCTTCAACCTATTCGTGGAACCGCTCACCAAAATTCTCGGCTCCACTAATGTCCACTATCACATGTATGCAGAAGAAACACAAATCTATTTGAAAATCCACATACTAGAGGACATCAAATCTCTAAACCTAACGCTACAGAAAACACAGACCTGGCTGGCCGAAAACCATCTGAAACTAAACACTCTTAAAACCGTATTCCTACTAATCGCTCCCCCTACCCAATCTCCCAAGACTGGATGAAACACCTAACAGCACTCAAATGCCAACCCCTAATAATTGACTCTGCGAAATTGTTGGGATTCACTCTTGATAAAAATCTAAACATGCATAAACACATCAGCACCGCATTAAAAGGAGCAAACTTTCAGATGAGCACCTTAAGACTCAAACCCTTTCTTCCCTCAAACGACTTCAAACTGGCGGTGCAAGCACTAGTAATCCCAAGACTGGAATATGGGAAGGCTTCTCTTTGCGATCTCCCCAGATCAATTACTGCCCCCTTAAACCCTCGATCAACACAGCAGCAAGACTCATCACATGCTCAAAAAGAAACTGTCACATCTCTCCTGACCTTAGAGCCCTCAACTGGCTACCTTTCGATGCCAGGATCCACCTAAAAATCGCATGTTTGACTCACAAGGCCATACATCACAACACTCCAAGCTACCAGACAAAGAAACTAGTTCTCTCTTGTGGCAATAGATCCTCCAGGAGCTCCAATAACGTTCTACTGAAACCTCAACATTTTGCCAAGAAGAAAACGCATAACTGGGCCTTCTCAGGTATGGTGCCCAGAATTTGGAATGCACAGCCCAGAGAAACCAGACTTAATCCGTCCTTTGTCTCTTTAAAAAAAGAATTGACATTTATCCTCTTATCTAGACTCACTTGAACCCTTTATTTAACTTGTATTTATATTGTGTGCTCTCATTGAACTGTTTGTTTCCAATATATGCTGGTAAAACGCTCTGATACCCCCAAGGTTCTTGTTTGCACTATATAAAACCTTCAAAATGAATAAATAAATAAATATTAACAGAACCAGTAGTTCTCACTGTCATTCCCAGGGGTTTTATAGAAAATAGATTTTATCTGTAGCTATGAGAAATATTAGCCATTATCATTGAGATTTCCTGGTGGACAGAGTTTCAAAATATTTTAGGGGAGAGGAGTTGGCCTAACGGCTAGGGCGCTCGACCTCGGACCTGGGGATCTGGGTTCGAGTCTCGGTAACGACGCCAAAATCTCCTGTGATTCTGGGCAAATCACTTAATCTCCCGTGCCTAAAAATGAAAGTGTGTCCTCATGTAACGTAACTGGAAAATATCTGAAGCCCTCTGATACCTGATTCGGTTCGGGTCTAGTTCGCGCTATATAAAACTCTGCAAAAAAAAAAAAAAATACGTTATCAACAAATGAATCACCTATTTTGCCGAAGCCATTTTTTTGCCAGACCTTATTTAATGTTTGGAGATAATAACATGCAATCTTGTGGTTTATGATAAGATGCAAGCTTAAACTCACAGAATAATTTGTCTCTTTTACTCCACAGTGATTACAGATTCCTGTATTTTTTTGTAACAGCATGGCAAATCAGATATGTTTAAGTTTCTTACCATTTTATTAATATTTGTTTTATCAAAATACAAATGTATTTAAGAAACGTATTATTAACTGTAAAGCACAAGAAGCCATATATTGCAAGAAGACTTCTGGTAGCGCAAACCATCGCTTTTCCTTTTAGAGTTTCAATGGACTTCTTTTTACTCAAGGGAATTTTTTTCTATTTAAAACTAGAAAACTGTACTTGAAGTTTGACTAAGCTATATGGAATTGTGAAAAAAATAAAAACAAAATAGGGGACAGATTAACATTTTAAAAAGAGCAATCCCAGTCACTTAGGTTGGTAAGGATTTCCAGGTTACATAAGCCTTTTGTCCTTGCCTAATAAGGGGACTTAATAATAATAATAATAATAATAATAAATCATTTATAAAGCGCCTGGTTACACCAACTGGTGAAGGCAGGACAGATACAGACAAACTGAGATCACAACTGGAAAAGCCATGTTTTCAAGCCTTTCGGAAAGCATGTTCCGATGGCTCAGCACAAAGAAGAGGAGGTAATGTATTCCAGTTTTTGGTGGCAGGTAGCCAAATAAGCGCACCCACAATTCTTGTTCTTTGGATTTTAGGGACCTTGAGCAGGTGAGCCCCTGTTGATCTCAGGTCACGTGTCGGATTAGAGGGTGTAAGAAGGTCGTCTATGTAGCTTAGGTCCCTTGCCCTGAGACTCCGGTGACAAAAGAACTAGGCGGGCTGCCCCATTCTGAATGCATTGCAGCCTATGGAGACTTTTTTGTTGCTCCAAGGTAGAGGACATTTCCATAGTCCAGCTGGGATGTCCTCAGAGTATGAACAAGGGTTTTCCTGGCTGAAATGGGAAGGATATCCATGGTTTTCTTTAACATTTTGAGGATTCCAGAACATTCCCTGTAACCTTCCTGGTGTGGGTCACGATAGATAGTTTAGGGTCAAGCCAGACTCCCAGGTTCTCAACTTCCTTTTTAAGGAATAGGCATGGGACAGAGCATCTGGGGCCACCATGCTGAGCACCAGATGGAAGGGGACTACCCTACTACCATGACCTCAGTCTTACTGCCATTCAATTTGAGGCAGTTGCCTGACATCCAGGAAGCCATGTCCATCAGACAGGAAGAAAATTGGGTAACTGCATCTTCAGAGTTGTGGGATAAGACTACAACTAGCTATGTATCGTCCACATATGACACAATGGTCACATTGTGTTTTTCCACGATCTCCCCCAGGGGTCTGATGTAAAGAGAGCAAAGAGTTGGGCTCAAAATTAAGACCTGTGGGACCCCTTGTGAGAGTGGCGTGCTTTTGGACATATGTGAAATGCTGTGCAACTTGAAAGCTACGATCCAGTAGGAAGGAGGTCATCCACTTTCAAGCAACTCTCTCCAGCCCACCTGACCAGAGTCGCTGCAGGCGCATGTCTGCGTAGTGTCTCTGTGGCAAGGAGTAACGCTAACTCCCTAGAGTACGTGGCTCTAAAGCCTGATTGTGTGGGGTGGAATAGATTGTACCGGTTGCTATGTACAACCAATTGCATGTTCACCACCTTCTCTGTCATTTTAGAGAAATAATGCTGGAGTGAAATGGGACGTAGGTTGTCCAACAGACCCGGGCCTACTGAAGATTTTTTCTTAAGTGGAAAAACAATTGCTTATTTCCACTTCCTCGGAACCTCACCATGTTGAAAGGATAGCTCCATGAGTTGCTTTACATTAGGGGAAAGATTGCGTCTAGCCCTTTCTTAATTATTTTAGGTGACGCTGGGTCCATTGGTGAGCCAGATTTAATTCTTAGGGCCATACCTCTCACATTTTCTGACAAGGGGGTCAAAAATTCCACAAGTTGGTTGGTCCCAGGCATAGGAGTTTTCTCAGAGTTCCTTAATTGTTTGAGTGAAGGTCATTATGTTGAGGTAAAAAACACCCACCAATATCTTTTGGTTCTAATTGTATATCTAGATATAAATTTGGTGGGAGTGTTTCAATAGCAATATATGTATATATAGAACAAAGTATACCCTTCCGTACATTCTAAAGAAATTGCAAGTCACTGAGGAGTTCCTTGACCATGTAGGTGAACGAGGCCAAAGGATGAGTTCCTTTATAAGCTTACTAAACTCCGAGGTGACTTGCAATATCCTTATCATGTACGAGAGGGGATACTCTATTCCTTATAATACCTTGGCACACCTTTACCACAAACAACTTACATCCTTGCTGCATAGCTCTTTTCTATGAAAGAAGGAGCATGTTTGCTAACATGAAAATAACAGTTGAATCTCCAGTGCAAATTTAGACACAATAAAAAAGCTATTATTTATTTGTGGCAAAATACATTAGAATCAGTTTAATATGGTGCTTTAAAAAAAAAAAATAGGTACAGTAATTTGGAATGTATATAATTATAAAGAAAAATTATAACTTTTCTAGAATTACCTCGATATTGCAAACAATAAACATGTTGCAATAAATATTGCCTTTCTGCTGGCTTGTCACCACACACAAAAACAGAAACATAAAAAAAAACATGTTGTGATGTAAACAGCAGTTTTAATTATGCCTGTGACCTGATTTTTCTATCATCTCCACTGCTGGCTCTGACTGCAGGCATTGTGATGTCAGAACTTAACTGCAATAAATTATAATAGTTGAGTTCTAGCCTACATTCTTTATAATCAGTGAGTTGGTGCATCACAAGGTTCTAGGTCTTTAATTGGTATAATCAAGGTTAAATTCATTTTTTCACGGTTGACTTAAAACATTACCCACCCTTTTCACTTCCTCATGAATTTGGCCTTCAAATGTTTTATTTTTAATGATTTGGAGGTATCACAGACTTCCTTTTCGATACAATTCAATTTCTAATAGCATGTGAAGGCTTTTCAAACAAGTCTGTTCAGTAAGTGTCATTTAACTGAATAGAGTTTATTATTCCATATCTTTTTTTAGCCTGATATGAATGTACCCTTTTAATGCAGGGAAGAGACATCATGTCCTCTACATTTCCTAAGTACAAAGGACATAGATGACTTGTTCACCGGGAGGACTGAGAGGAAGTCTCTGCTGTTTGGAGTGGAGTTTTTTTCCCAATTAAAACATTTCTGGAGACCAACACAGAATTGGTTCTGCATCAGCACCCACCTCCACCACCCCCATCAATGATGCCATGTGACATGCTAACATCATTCGAGCTTCAGATATCCTGGACACCAGCAGCAGGTACTCCATGTGCCCAATGGGATTTCTTCCACCAGCTAGGTTATTTATTTTTGAAAGAGGCATCACTGGAAAGGAGAGATGCACCCCTTTACAGTGATGCTTGTCCCAAAAGGATTCCTGCCTGTGAACACTGCTGCACTGTGATATGTGAGCAGAAATCCCCACTAGACACAGAGAAAGGATGTTTTGGGCAATGCAGCCCCCTAGCATAGAGACCAGGTCCCCATGGTGCAATAGAAGTAGAAATGTTTTCGTGGCCGGGTCAATTAGGCCCCCAGGAGCCTTACATTATCTTATCTGTAGAGTACAGTATATGGCATGGGGCCATGGGTCAGCCTTCTTCACCCACCGGCTAATTTCTCAGTAATTGATAGCCTGCCTCCTTCTCACAAAAACAAATCCTCATCTAACAGAGATCCCATAAGTGCTAGGCAAAGTAAAACAATATGTGTTTTTGAGACTAAAAATATATGTTTGCCTTACCAATTTACTTTTTGTTTTTTTTGGTTATGAGGTCCTGGCAGCTTCCTCAACAATAAAGTTTTAGAAAACCATGAATTGTTTGGTAGAGGAGTTCAACACACCAGGGGAATAAAATTCATCTTCAGCTTTTTGCCTTTACTGGGAAGAGAGTGCGCGCACCATGCCCCAAACCGACTCACCTAGGACAGAGAACATGGAAAAGTCTTGTCATTTCATTTTTGATTGCATTTTCATCTTTTTTTTCTCTTTTAGATTTTATTTTACATTGTATCCTAAAAGCTAAGGGCCCTGTTCACATACTCCAGTTTTGAGTATGTTTAATAGTATGGCAATAGCACTTCTAAACTACTATTAAATGCTAATCACAGAGCTACGACTGTAAATCTCCAACTCTTCTATGTTTTCTAACAGATATATAGATTACTGCTTAGGGGCCGATTCCGATCTCGCTGGGAGAAGGCTCTGTCCGACAGACACGGGTCGCTCGGAGCCCCATTGAAGTCAACTGGAGCCTATTGTACGACGTGTACACAGGCTCCCGTTGATGGAAAGGGTCTGTGGCGCATATGGGGGCCCCCTCTAGTGGGGACGTGTGTGTGCCACCTACACTGCACATGCGACTCGTATGACTACAGGTGAAGGGGGATTTGAGGGGACCCCTGAAGTCCGCTTCCCGGAGCATTTACGAGTCAGAGGCTCCGACTAGATCTGGCTATCCTAATCGTGCATCGTACAGTCTCGGTCGGAAATCAGCTCCATTGCACGGCACGAGTTGCTTACGGATGAGACTTACGGAGCGGTTCAGACCCGGAAACGATTCAGTCGGCGATTTTGCATTTCTTGCATTGTACTTGCTCGCTCGTACAGCGGTATGAGGCGGTCGGAAAACATGCGTACGGCTTGTATTTATTCCGGCCAGATCGCGTTGGAGCCCTTCCGAGTGAGATCGGAATCAGCCCCTAAGTAGTAAAAGTAAGAAAGACCAGGGGAGTGGCTGGAAAAAGGAACACACATAATTAAATAAAATAGGTTTAAGGAGGAATAAGGAGGAGTTTAGAAAGGGTTGGAGAGGAGTTTAGGAAGGGACATGCACCCACCCCACACAGAGTAAGGCCATTGCTATCCACACACTCCACTTCTAAAGGTAGTAGAGCAAAAAAAAGTCCCCAAATAGTAGTCATTTATTCCAGCTCAAAGCTTGAGTAAGTCCAGCCCCGCAGTTCCACTCATGGCCAACCACTAGTACTGCAACACCATTCAAAACAAGGGCTGGAAGGGACCTAAAAAACACCATAAGAAATAATGTTAATAGATTTACAACATGTTACAACACCTTATTAAATACCATAGTTAATATTCAAGAATGTCAGATCCCTAAAGAGAATGTTTAAAAAAACTGTGGATAGAGAACATAAAACCAAAATAAATAAATGAACACTGAAAAACACACTAAACCATGGAGAAAATAGATTACACATTTCACCCAAAAAAAATCTACTAAGGTTCATTTTCTCAAACCTGTTTAATTTATACCACAATGCAGAGATTGTATAATGTTTTGCCATTATCAATTCCTCCACAAATTTACTTTTTTTAAGTCTGTAATGGTTTCTATGGAAACATAAACACTGTGTAAAAAAAACAACTCCATTTCTGTCAGCTACCCCATCAAAGAACTAATATTTCTTAACAAAGACTTTTCTAAATGTCATCTATATGCTGGAGCTAGAGAGGATAAGAAATTATTTCAAGAAATGTTGCCCTGAGACCTGAGACGAAAATGGGAATAGAGAAATCTAGACCTTATGGTATTGACTCAGAGATTAATAAGTAATCTATACATGAAGCTGAGTGGAACTGGATAGAGAAGAAAGCATAATCCCTTTCCTGTGGATTTTTTGCATGTCAGGGTCTACCAGGACCCGGTCTTTTTTAAATTGTATGATAGCTTTAAAATCCAATCCAATTATTAACGTTCAAACACATTCTGCTACATGTATTAATAAGTTGTTTGCTTCTTTGGGATCATCCATTTTGGGACCATAAATAAAACAACTGTTAAAGAGTTCCAACAATGGCCCACTTGCCTGCGTCATAAGATAATGTTTTGAATTTGTTTCTAGCAAAATTCTTGCAGGCTAGTATTGACTACTTGACTTATAGCAGTCAAATCTGATGTAAAAGTTAAACGACTAAAAGGTGCCCAAGTAAATGAGTTCTCCCCAAGGCCCTGATTACGAAGCCAATCAGACCATGTCGACCAACATTGTATTGGAATGAAAGCCGACTAATTCGTAGTCAGAGGTTCCATCTGACAAATTAGAACGGTTGTATGGCATTACAAAGCGGGCTTTCACCACACGTGCCATTACAACGCTGTTTTTACAACGCAAGTCATTACAACGACTTGCGCTGTAAGCGCTGGATAGTGGAAAAGTTTCATTTTCTATTCCAACTCTAGCCCACGTTACAGTAGGGAAGGTGTTGGAATAGAAAATTAAACTATTCCCTATCCAACAGCGCCCTCCAGCGCAAGTCGTTGTAGTGACTTGCGTTGTAATAGCAGCATTGTAATGGTAGCGCTTGGTAATACCCGCGTTGTAAAGGCTGTTCCCCATTAGAACGTGACCGCCAATGAGACGGTCGAAAACTTACATTTTTCCAATGCGACTTGTGCTGTGCTCGGAAAACGACCAAGCCGCATTGGAAAAATTGATGTTTGCAAACATCTGTTTACTGTGTGTCAGGCAACATGTGGTGCCTGACATACGGGGTATGGATGTCAGGCCTCATAGTGGAGAACACGGAGGGATGGGGGCCCTGTGGAGTTTCAGGCAATCCACATGGCATTAAAAGTCTTTCTTTCTTCAATCAAGAGAAAGTTGATGCAGGTGTTCATGGTCTATACCACCGCTATGTGGCCCCAAATCCTTTTCAAACAGCCTTTCAATGGCGGTCCGACTTCCATTGAATGCTAGCATGAAAAGGACATCATAATCCCAAAGGAGGTGCCTAAGCAGGAAGCCAACCTATTGTAGGGTATTACATTCCAACCAATGATCAGACCAGCTCTTTGAGCCCGTCGGAAGCATTGGTCGGTCCCTCCGCTCACTGTTTCTGACCGCCCCACATTATAATGCAGCGGTCGTACTGCAGCACCAGGTGTCGGTTGGACCACAACAGACAGCCTGTCGGTTGCTATCCGACTGACATCATAATGAGGCTTCTAATGTCTTAATTTGAATTTCTTGTAAAAGTATTACGGATGTATCTTTGTTAAGCTAACCGTGAAAAAACTCCCTTCATTCTTGTGGGTTATTTAATCCTTCAATATTTAGGGATATACCAATTAGTTCTGACATATGCATGGATTTGCTGCAGTTTATGTGTGTGAGTAAGTTTCAACAATGTGCTTAATATTTCAGGACACCAATATAGGTTTCCCTATTTTGCCCAATGATGCCACACTCCAGGGACCCCTACCTACTGAGCCCTGCCAACGCCCTCAACGGCCTTGTTTGTGGCCTGTCAGCCTGTCCACCTGATGCTAGGATACCCCCAATTCCCCACCCCCAATCTGCGGTGCTCGCTCATTTACTTCTGTTTAAACTGTAGTTTCCTCAACCCCACTGCCAACTATGCATCTACTGCTTTTGTCTCACAGTAAAAAGACTTTAAAGTACATCACTATCATGTTCTATGTTCCCTCGTGTCCTCCTCTACCTCCTTTGAATCTCTTTTAGAAATTTCTGACTAGCTTCAGTTTCAGGGAAAATTTGAAATCCATCATTCAGGATTAAATCTGTGCCTCTGCATATCCAGTTTCAGTAGGATGTGGGGCAGTTGGATACTTCTAAGGGGAATCTTTACTTTGCTTTACTTTAGCAGCATTTGTAACGCGCATGAATCATCCCCAAGGGGATCTCTTGGTGCCTGAGCAGAAAGGCATCATGTAAAGTGGGACTTAGAAGAGCCAGGTCTTAAGCATTTTTTTTAATTGGGGCAGATTAGAGCAGTCCTGGATTTGTTCAGGGAGGTTGTTCCAGTGTTTGGGAGCCAGATAGGAGAACCCCCATTTTTACCTTCCTAAATATTTGGCTACAGAGCAGGTTGCGGTTACTAGATCTAAGCTGACGTACAGGCTGATACGTTTAAGTTTGGTAGTCAGATAAGCTGGGCCCATTCCATGCAAGGGCCTACAGACCAAGCACAACAGCTTGAATATAGCTTGTTTCCTGACCGGAAGAGGAATGTAATTGGCGTATGAGAGGAAGAGAGGGGGTTTGGGCTGGTTTATAGAGGCCGAGGAGGGCAGCTGTATTTTGCAAAACCTGTAGTTTGGATAACAGGTCCTCCCTAATTCCTACCAGCAAAATATGTTTATCTGATGGGACTTGATAATGCAGAACCTATGATTAAATAGAGAAGCATATAAAAAAGAAAAACACTTTCAATTTAAGAACCTACCCAAGCAATTTCCTTGCCTCAATCATCTAGGGAGAAGCGTCACGTTGTAAAGCCCTGCGCCACATGAAACCTGGTCAGGTTTCATGCAGGCTTTGTGGCGCAGGGTGGGCGTTCCGGCATAGGAACGCCTCGGAAAAGTGCCTTAGTGAAATCTACAAGATTTCACCTAGTCACTTTTCCAACGCCGCTGCGTCAAAACCTTGCGCCTGCTTGAAGCAGGTGTAAGGCTTAACACACCACGTTGTGTATGGGCAGGCCACGAGCAGTGCTTGAGTTGCATCACGCTTGCGACACGACTCCAGCAATGCGCCACCCTTCCGACGTTTATCCTTGCTCATGATGCGCCGCATTGTAAATGCGGCACATCTGTGGCGGCGCTAGGGTAGACTTGCATGATGCATCTTATCTGGCGCATCTCTGCTGATTTGCAGGGATGCGCCAGTCGTCATAAATCTGCCCCATGTGTCCATTCATTACACTAATTAAAAGTGGCTAGCCCGTGAAAAGGCTAAGCCGAATCCTGAGAAGGATAAAGTGCTGACAGTGCTGTGCCTCATGCAACAAAAATGGTTGAATGTCCCTAAGTGGACTAATCTGCAGTTATGAAGTAACAGAAGGGGACTCAATTACTTTTCCTTACCTCTTGTCTTCCCAACAGGTACAGATCATGGCCCTAAACATCTTTTTACCCACTAAGTTTAATGCTGCAGGCGGTCTCCATACTTTTCGTGTGAGGGCCACAACGTTTATTTTCCAAATATTCACAGGTCAAAATAAATTCTGGTTTTATAAATAAATGAATACAATTTAAATGAATGAAAAAGGTTTACTTGCATACTTTTAATCAGCATGATATTATTCAGAACAAATGTGACAATTACAAAGAAACAATGCCTAAACTGCGAAATGATATATAACGAGTAAAAATGGCAAACATTAGCAAATACTCTGGCAAAATAATCAACTACTTAACTGTAGATAAGAAAATCAGGACATTCATTGTTTAATTATTTTAAAATAATGAGAAGATTCAAGAGACTCTGTTGCCACCTACAGGCTGTGTTACATTTTGCATTTGTATTCATAGTTATATACCATTTGTATTTATAGATGTATGCCTTTAAGGCATGAGACATGTTATGTTTCTCTTATGATTCTGTATTCCAAACAGAACAGTTCTAATGTAAGATTCTGTGCTTAGAGAGAGTTGCATCCTGCCTCATTTCTGACAAGTATCTTGCTGTGCTGATCATCAAATAAACTACTGAAACTACAATTTTTGGACTGAATTCTTACAGGCTGTCAAAGGAATTGGTTGCATATTTCCCTTTTATCATTGGAATCTGAGGATTTGGAAAACAACAGAGAAATTAAATGTTAGCCTATTAAAGCTAATGCTGCTGTGGGCCGGATAAAATCTTATAGAAGGCAGAATGTAGCCCCTGGGCCGTAATTTAGAGACATCTGATGGATCTTCAAATAAATCCTGCCAGCCCAAGGACACAACCATCTCTCTAGGGACGCCCAAATCCTCCAGCCAGAGACAAACAATCCTCAATTATAATGCTATTCAGTGATACAGCCTCATTGATCCAAACTCCGTGCCACAACATTATTGGGTGTGGCCTTAGAGTGTCCTCAAGGTCAAGTAGCCCTAACTCCCTATGGCAAAAAAAGTACAAGTGCACGGGGGAAGAGCAAATAGGCAGCAGATACATTAATTGTCCACTACCAGTAAGGACGGGGAAGCCTGTATAACCTATATCCCTTCCCCATTGAGTGCCATGCTAGTATATTTTCCCTGATAGATGGTCAACATGTGTGCAATCTGTCTTTTACCCAATTTGGCTGTGAAGAAGAAAAGCGAATTAATACTCCTCGCTAGTTGATTGTTTCTAAATTCCAACTGCGGAAGACATGAATCTCTACAATTAAAGGTTACCCCTAGATAAGTTGCCCGTGTGATTTAGTGGGCTAGTGTGTAGCTTGAAGTATGATTATGATTTACTTTTGTAACTACTGGACATTAAAAAGAACTTGGTCGTATTAATCCTCAGATCTAGCCCCTCCATGAAGGAGCATAGGCATCCAGTACTGCATGGCAACAAGAGTAGGGCTCATGAGGACAGCGTTGTCAGCATATAATATTGCTGGAATGGGATGCTCTCCATTCTGGGGCATGACCCTACTCCTTAACACTAACTCCCTACCCAGGTGATTGATATGGAAAGAGAAGAGGAAAAGTGCATGGAAACTTCTGTGCCTAACATCCCAGCTTACTCCAAACATCTAGGCACACTCCCCCTAACTCAAACATGACCGCAGCCCTTGAATCGCTATATATTTCCCTAATGGTGTTGGTAATGGGCCTGTCAACACCAACATCTTCCATTATATCCAGCAATTTAGAGTGTGATATGCAGTCAATGGAGCTAGATAGATCCATAAAACCCAAGAACAGGGAGCCGTGCTTAGCAACTGTATATTTCCGTCATAAGAAGAAAAGATTGAGACATTGATTCTTGGTCCCCATCCCTCTCCTGAACCAATACTGGCTGTCCAAGAAGGTACCAGCCTCCTCAGCTCATGCCTCAAGGTGGAGGAGTAAGATATGACCTAAGACCTTTATTGCACAGTTCAGGAGAGAGGTTGGGCGGCAACAGTGTAGTAAATAAGTCAAATAATCCAAAGATTGTAGGTACTGGTTTAATAGTAACAGCACAGTACTCTCTTCTTCAAGTCCCAGCAAGGAAAATGCCAGTACAAAACATTTACAGATAAACAATTCCAATGTGGAATTCTCCAACACATGCATGTGCACAGAACAAATGAACAGCAGATTAAAAGGGAAACAAAATGTTAACAATCTTAAAAGGGAAATGAAATAGATAAGTATGAACTGAAAATGCTATACATTTCCCCCTTAAGAAATTCAATGACACAAAGAAATACATTTAGAAACACGTCTGGCATTCCAGACCTTACCATCTTGTGTAACAACACTGTTACGATTTACCTTCACAATTTTGATTGGTTTACCAAATTTGACATCACCTTTAGAGACAAAACCTGGTTTACGAATTCTCACCCAATCACCACACTTGAACATTGGTACTTTAACCTTCATCCGAACATCATAATTACTTTTGATCTTATCTTGTTTAATTTCAACTTTACGAGCTACATCTGTAACATCAACTTTAACTTCATGAGTGATAGTGTTCTTTTTAAACCACCAGGGACACAATTTAGATTTGGGATCCCTGCCTCTTAACAACTGAAAAGGTGAAATCTCAGTAGTCGCATGTTACAACCAAAGTCTCTCCCTTAACCTTTCTCTCCACAAACCACCAAAAGTGTGAGCCAAAAGAATATCCTGCTTGAGTGCCCTGTTGTATCTCTCAACTTGTCCGTTTCCCTGTGGTTCATACAACGTTGTAGTGACATGCTTGATCCCACAAAGATTTAAATTGTACACCATTGTCAGAAATCATCATTTAAGGATAACCCTCTTGGGCAAATAATTCTTTCAAAAACAAGATTACATTTCCTGAATTAGGATGAGAAATAAGTTTGACTTCTGGCCATTTAGAATGGTAGTAAACAACCACAATGGCAAATCTACACTCCAATGGTAAAAAATTGAAAGGTCCAGAAATGTCTATACCTAACTTTTGCCAAGGATATTCTGGCCACTTTACAGGTATCAAAGGAGCTGGATTACATCTACAAGCCTTATCACTCTTTTTTTTTTAATTGTTTTTATTGATGCATTGCATATTAAATACACATATATATACTCACTTCAGCATTATATAACATATCAATTCTTTTTGTGGTCATTTGTAATACTACAACAATGCAGTTTCATTTTTGTCTATTACATATCGTAGTGTTCCAACTTACATTAACTCCCTCTTCCCTCCCCCCTCAGCACTCAGTAAGTATCGTAGTCCACATCAGTCAGGCAGCGCCTCATAGCAGTATATCTATAAGATTAACATAACTATCAGCTCGTCTTCCCCCTACATATCGAATGTTACATATTAAATCAACTAGTTTCGCAACCCGAACTGCAAGTGGGTCGGGAACGCGTTCTTCATTACCTGTATAAAGGCATCATATGGCATTGAGTATAAATGCTTGTTTGTAGTATACTTTTCTCTGTTATGGTTACTCATTCAAGGTGCGCCGCGGCGCAGGTTTCAAACTCTATCATTAACGAATTCCAATCTAGTGAGATGTGTGTCTTTCTAAGTCCTCTGCGTTCCTCTCTTTGTAGTTCCAAACCTTCGGCTTTACCCCACCTTAACACCTCCCCGTGCCATGTCTCAATGGCTGGTGGCTCATTGCTATCGTTCGTTTAGCCAGTAGCAGAGCCAGGTCTACAAATCTAGTGGCAACACTCCTCTTCGATAAACTTAAACTTTGGGTTGCGTGTCACTTTCTTGGGGTATTTCAGTATCTTCTCCCACTCGCCGTCCCTTAGAGCTCTGCCCGCCTCCACTTCCCAGCGGGTCTGGAGTGGTTGCAACGATATCGCTCTACCCACCCTAATTCCATGGGTCAGCCACTTCGTCAAATGACTTCCTGACCCCATCAGGTATTGCATTGTAAGTAGCGTGTTCGTGTCCGGTTCTGTCCCATCCCGCGCCCAGTGTGTGGTAATGTAGTGTGTTAATTGCGCATGTGTGAGGAATAATGTCCTCGGAGTTTGGTGTAACCTGGCAAAGTCCGTATGTGTCAAGAGTGCTCCCTCCAAGAAAAAATCCCCTACTTGTATTACTCCTGCATCGTGCCATGTCTTTAGTCTGTGTTCTGTGAGGGTACCTGTCCCTAAGGGAATTCCTAGTAACGGGATTGTGGGCGCGTACATAGAGTGCCTATTAGTGTATTTCACCGCAGCCTTCCAGTGTTTAAGTGCTAGTCCAAGCAAAGGTGGGGCAGAGTCCGGTATCCTTGCATGTGGGAGTAGTAGGCGGTGTATTGTTCCTCGTGCTCTATCAGCTTCGAACATATTAAGTTCATGGAGGTTGCGTCCTGCTAGCCAGTAGGCCAGCCATTGGAGCTGACATGCATAACTACATGCAAGTAGGTCTGGAACCCCCATACCGCCCCTGTCCGTCGGCAGCTGCAATTTCGCCAGGGTGATACGTCTCCTGCCTGCCCCCCACACTAGTTCCGTTAAGATTGTGTTTATAGTTTAAAAAAAGGGGGAGGGTATTAGTATTGGGATATTCGTGAAATAATATATCAGTCTAGGTAGTACCACCATTTTGAAGATCGTAACTCTACCTGCCACTGAAAGTGGCAGTGTGTTCCAGTAGCGTACTTGTGACTTCAGGGCGCCGAGCGCCCTACCCAGGTTACCTTCTAACAGGTACAGTGGCTTCCTATAAATCTGTATGCCCAAGTATTTGAAGGTCACTGGCGCAATCTGGAATTTGTGCAGTCTAAACTGTATCTGCGTATCCTCCAGAGATCCATGAAAACAGAATCCATAGGATTTGCCTTCATTAATCGCCAGTCCTGACAGCCCTCGAAAATCACTGAAGATCTCCGGTAGCGGCGCAAGTGGGTGTGTCATATCTTTGAGGAACAATAGTATGTCATCCGCATAAGAGGAGATGACATGAGTGGTATTGAGACTGGTTATGCCTTTATGAGCCGCCATAGTCCATACCTTCACTAGTAAGGGCTCTAGGGCGACGATGAAGAGCATGGGCGATAGAGGGCAACCCTGTCTAGTACCCTTCTCAATGTCAAACTGCTCAGAGATACAAAGGTTAGTACGGACACGTGCAGTGGGTACGTTATATAGCAGTCTCACCCACTCAATGTATTCAGGCGGAATGCCAAATTTGCTCATTACCACAAACATGTAGTCCCATTGTAGTGAGTCAAAAGCTTGTCTAAGGTCCAGGGAGATACACCCTTCTTTGTCTCCATCCCCGCCACCCTGCGACATCAGTTGACTCAGCCTCCATAAATTTAGTGCAGTGCTCCTCCCTGGTACAAAACCACATTGATCTGGGTGTATTATGTCTGTAATGCATTGGGATAATCGGGTTGCCAGTATTTTACTGAGGATTTTGTAGTCCCTATTTAATAGTGACAGCGGTCGATAATTCTCTAGCCGTAGGGCGTCTCCACCTGGTTTCAACAGAGATACAATTAATGTGCGTTACCTGCCAGGGCTTCCCTATACATCACGAGTAGTCTCGGGGCTAGGGTATCAACATATGTCAAATAAAATTCAGCTGGTAGGCCATCCGATCCAGGAGCTTTATTTCGTGGCATCGCTTTAATAGCCTGTCTGATTTCCATATGACCCATATAACTCGGTATAGTAATCTTTAAAGGCAGTGTTTATGTCTATTTGAGTGCGCATGAGTGACCCAATTTTATCTATCCCCTCCGTTATGGGGATGCTCTCTGGGGTGTCACGTATTAAGCGTGCTAGGAGAGGCCCCGCCCTGTCGACTGGTGTGTGTTGCCTAATGGTATATTCCCTGTAATCTATCACTCTTAGCTCCTCCAATAGCTCCGCCTGTATAATGTGTGCTTCTTGGAGCTGGCCGAGGTTGCCATCCGTGCCCACCGCTTCATTCTCAAGCAGTGCCAAGCTGCCCTCAACTGCCTTGAGTTTGTCCAGTACCGTATGTTTGATACCCACTTTCGTGCTCATTGCTACTCCACGCACTGTCACCTTAAATGCGTCCCACTCAATTTGTCTAGTGCTGGCCGTGTTCTCATTCTCGTTAAAATACCTATTGGTAGCGTCCAATAAGGTGGAGCGGAAGACCGAGTCCTCCTGTCGACTTGGCGGTAAGCGCCACGTTGATATGGGGGCAGGGAGTCTACCCCACTGTAGTGTCAGTTCCACCGGGTAATGGTCCGATAAAGTCTTACCCATGTGTATCACTTATGTTATGGACCCAGTCAACGGTCGGGAGCAGAAGATATGGTCAATTCTAGTGTGCAATTTATGTGGCGGGGAGTAGAACATGTATTCTCTATTAGTCTTATTCAGTATTCTCAACGCATCAATAAGGTCCCATCCACTTGCCCAGGAAGCCAGTGCCTCAGCCTGTCGTCTACTGTCTGTTGCATGCAGTGGGGGGTGTGACCTATCAAGCGTGATATCCAACACTGCATTACAGTCTCCTCCCACCAGCCAGTCATGTGCTACCCAGCCCGACAACACCACACCAATATCCTGAAAAAACTTTGATTGCTCAGAATTAGGGGCATATATACATCCCAGGACTATGCATCTACCATCAAGCATTCCCCTTATGAACACAAATCTCCCCTCTTTGTCAATCCTATGCTCTAAGACTTTAAAAGGGATAGCATTTCTAATCCTGATGGCTGCCCCTCTGGAGAACGCAGAGTATTCTGTATTAAACAGTTGACCCCTCCACTTACGTAGCAACTTAGCTCCCTCTTCCCTGTTCAAGTGGGTTTCCTGAAGGTATGCCACGGATATTTGACGTCTATTTAGCTGTGCTAGGACCCTATGCCTTCTGTGCACTGATCCCAAACCCCTCACATTCCAGGTGTATATTTTATAATTATTAGGGGTCGACATGGCAAAAAGTATATTTCACATTAGGCATTGACCCTGACCATAACATAAACCACATTTCTTTAGACAGTGAAAGTGTTACATTTGTGCTGAATTCCCCAACTTTAAGGTCCCCCCTCTTGAACTGTGAAGGACCAAACCCAATTACCCAACCGGGGTAGAAACAAATCGCAATAGTGCCTGCGCCCTGGGGAGTGCGTGTAGCCATTGCCTTCTATCAGGTAATCTCAAAAGTCTCAGCTGCACAACACCCCATGTGCACTATGTTACTCAGCACCTTTCCCCACTCTCCAATCAGTAATGTTGGTGCAGGGCTACGTTACCAGACTCCATCTGCAATATCAAGGTTCATAGGTCCTCTGCCATATGCGCCGTAATGCGCGGGAACAGCTGAACGCTCGCATCCGTATCTGATGCCACTGTGTGGGAGCTGGCTTGGCTGTTCGTGTCCATGTCATTATTCGCATCATGTTCCGCCCGTGCATCGGCCGTCAGTGCTGTAATATTTAGGGAGTGCCCCTCGCCCAGGTGGTGTTGCCTATTATTGTGTGGGTTCTCCTCCGCCATCGTTGCTTGCCGGTCTGAGTGCGCTCCTGAAGCCTTTCGATGTTTGTCCATTTCGCTCTCCTGGATGCTCTCCACGGGACTGGGGTGGCGTGAGCGACACCTCCATACATTCCGATGCTTCCTCCGGGGTGTCAAAGAAAAAGGTCATGCGATCGTGCATAATTTTAAGTCGCGCTGGGAAGAAGAGTGAATATTTCATGTTCCCTTCTCTCAACATCCGTTTCACTTCCCAGAAAGAGGCTCGGGCTTTCTGCACTGCTTGAGTAAAGTCAGGGTAGATGGAGATCGTTTTGTTCTCGTATTTGATCGGTGTTCTCTCTCTTGCAGTTTTCAGTATTGCATCTCGGTCTTTAAAATGTAAAAGTCTTGCTATTAGTGGACGCGGAGGGGCTCCAGGTTTCGGCGGTCTGGGGGGCACCCTGTGGGCCCTTTCTACACTGTACATCGGGGTGAGGTTGTCAGGGTTCATAATTGTCTTCAGCCATTCTTCCACGAAACTGGTCGGATCAGCGCCCTCGATGTGTTCTGGTACGCCCAAAATGCGTATATTGTTGCGGCGGGAGCGCCCTTCCGCGTCATCTACCCTCTCTCTTAAGCCTTTGATTTGTCTCTCCAGGCCCTCAAGTTGCGTGGAGTGTGCAGTTTGTTGTGGGATCAGATCAGCCAGTGCGATTTTATGCTCAGCTACTCTGTCTGCCAGTTTTTTGTGGTCATCTTGCAATAGTGAGAGGCCAGTGGACATTGTGTCTATCCACGTCTCAAGCGCTTCCCTTGATGCCCTAATTTTGGACAGAATAAGGTCCAGTTAGGCGTCCTGCGCTCCCAGACCTGTCGGGGTAATGATGTCGTCTGTGGAGGAGGCCAGGGGGTCATCGTGTAGCTGAGTCTCGTCCTTGAAGCAGAGACTTTGCGTCACGGGTGCCCACCAAGTTTCCGGCAAGTGTCCCCACCCTGTGCACCCCCTCAGTGGACTCGCAGTAGGGGAGTCCCGCCGTTTGTCCCAGGCGATTTGCCGCCGTAACAGTTAGTAGTCTCGGGGTCCCCCAGTGGGCAGCCAAGTGTTTGCCAGTTAAAGGGTGCAAGTGCTCATGGGGTGTACCTTCGCACCCCAGAGGAGGACGTAGGGTTCTTAGTAGCCCCGCTCTCCGACTCACGTCCGCGAAGGGGCGGGGGAGAGCGGCAATCAGTGCACTGGATATGTCTGTCCCCCGGTCGTCGTCCACCAGCTATCACTGCAATACCGCACTGTAATGGGGGGGCCCAGCCTCAATCACTCCACGAGATACTCCTCCAGGCCCAGGTCCCAGCAGTCAGGCAGGGCTCACCTATATCATGGAGCAATGGCCGCCGTCGTCGTTCATGGGCGTGGCCTGGACCGGTCCCCTGCCGCAGCACTGGCGCATCCGCCTGGCCCCCAAAGGCGCCCCACACCGTGTCAGCCCCGCCACAGACACAAACTCGCTCGTTTGGGGGGGGGGGTAAGGCCTGCACGCGTCCTCTCCGATCTTGGTGTCGATGTCGGCTCCCGATCCCACGGGCGTCACCGGTCGCACCCTTTGTGCCCGCGAGGCAGTGCAGCTGGGTCCCTCCAGCAGGCTATCACAGAGGGTCACAGGGGGGAGGCGCAGCGCCGCTCCCACAGTGGCCCGGAATGGACCTCCGATGATCACGTCTGGTGGGGAGGGGGAGCGGGTATGAATCTCGCCCGTTCTCGTAGCACTTCCGGCCCGCCGGCATGCGCACTGTGGGCTGGGGATGTCGTCCTGCAGTTAGGCCGCACTGTGTTGCCGGAGTGAAATTGGCGGCGTTCAGTCTATGGAGCTCAGATTTTCTTTGTTTCGGAGTCGGCAGGTCGCTCTCGCCCAGTACGATCAGGAATGAGGGCCGTAGGTGCCAAGTTTTCAGGATAATTACCAAAAACAGGGGTTTTTAGATGGAGCTAGTGTGTCTCACGTCCTACATGCTCTTCTGCTAGCCACGCCCCTCTACAAGCCTTATCACTCTCTATACAATCCGGACATTCTCTCACAAATTTATCAACAAACCTATCTACCCCTGGCCACCAGAAATTTGACCTAATCAACCTCCTCATAGATGACATACCCATATGACACTCATGACTAAGTTTCAAAATAGAATCCCGAATGCCAATAGGTGGAACACATTTTCCAGTTCTAAAAATCAAATCACCTTCAGTAACTAGCTCTTCATTATTATTCAAATATGGAATAAGATCTGTAGACACCTCAGTCTTAGAAGGCCAACCCTTCTTGATATACTCTCTTACTTTGCACAGTAAAGTGTCCTCATTCATACTTTTTTCCACACCTCTTCAGATATCAACTTAAAATTTTTAGAAACAGACTCTGTAATACTAACTACAACTTCATCATCTCCATGTTCATCAACACAATGACATGGCAGTCTAGACAAACAGTCCGCAGTAACATTCAACTTTCCTGGAACATACTCTATGTCGAAATTGTACTCTTGAAGGCGTGACATAAGTCTGGCAATACGAGCAGTAGCTTTAACCCCTCCTCCAAGAGACAAAATGTTTACCAAAGGCTTATGGTCAGTTCTTAACATGAACCTGGCACCCCAAATATAATTCCGAAAATGTTCCACCGCCCATACACACCCCAAAAGTTCCTTCTCAATAACAGCATATCCTCTTTCCGTGACAGTGAGCGTACGAAATGCAAATGCAACATTCCACTCTTCCTTTCCAGAACGTTGTGATAAAACACAACTTAAACCGTACAGACTGGCATCTACTGTTAATAAACACATCTTATTTAAGCTTTAAGCAGAAAGGTCTGAGAGTTGGAGCAGCAACCATATCAGCTTTTATACTTTCAAACACACTTTGCTGTCTACTACCCCATACAAATTCTACATTTTTTCTAGCTAGCTCTCTAAATGGTTCCATTTTAGTAGCAAAATCTTTGATAAATTTGCTGTAATACTCACAGAGACCTGAAAACGACAGCAACTTATCTTTACAATCAGGTGCAGGTGCCTTTAAAATAGCGTCAACCAACGATTTCTTCGGAGACACACCATCTCTCGAAACTGTGTGACCTAAATACTCTAACGTTTTCTGGAACAATTTACACTTCTTACTCTTAATAGTCAACCCAGACTCACTCAAAACTTTACATACACTTCTTAAATGTTCACTATGGACTTCTTCAAAAAAATGAGAATGTCGTCCTGAAAACATTTAACATAATTCCCCATGTCCTTGAATAAATGACACATTGACCTTTGAAAAACGGACGCCGCCGAAACTAAGCCGAACGGCATCCGCTTGAATTGGTACAATCCTTGAGGTGTAATAAATGCCGTCAGGTGTCTAGATTCTTCCGTCAATTCAATTTGATGATATGCCGATCTAAGATCGAGAGTTGAAAACACCGAGGCACCACCAAGCATGCTCACCACCTCATTTATGATGGGGAGAGGATGACAATCTATAATAATATTTGCATTTAGAGCTCTCAAATCAATGCAAAGTCTCAAAGATTTATCTGGTTTTTGGGCAAGAACCACTGGAGAAACCCATTCAGAGGATTCAACCTCCTCTATCACTCCATTGTCTAACATCTCCTTAAGAGCATTACCCAGTTCCTCCCTGACATTAAGTGGCACTCCTCTAAGTTTTTGTACCACGGGAACAGCCCCCTGTTTGAGTTTAATAGCATGTGCAAAACCCTTCAACCTACCTAAATCTTCTGAAAACACGTTAGGGAATTCTTTAGCTAAATTCTTCCATCTGCCGTCATCCTCTATAGTGACAATAGACCCTTCTCCTGAAAACATATCATTTAACACTGTGACAGGTTCTTTACTACGTGGATTTAACATAATCCCTAACTTCCATTGATCCCTCCATCCAAGTACATCAACCCCTTTCCTAGCCACATACAATTTGATAACTTCAGATCTCCCTTTAAAATGAATAGTGGATTGTAAATACCCAATGAAATCAATGTTTGATCCTTTAAAACATAGGGCATTAATATCTGGCGAGGATAGATCTTTCTCAGATAATCTCGAACCATACTTTTCAGTGAAATAATCTCTAGTTGTAATGGTCCAGGGAGAACCAGAGTCTGCCATCAATTCGAGGTCTACTTCCATGAAATTTACAATACATTTGGGAGAATTGAGAACTTCACCTTCAACCACCCCAATGTTTATCAATGAAACCACCATGCCACTTTCCCTTAACATTTCTCCAGCATTTGAATGTTCACATTTGGTACAAGGACTTTCATAAGAAGAATTAGACCTTACACAAAAAACTTCATTTTTCTTGAAATGACTAATATTGCGATCACTACTCCTTCTTTTCTCATCTCTGCATGCTTTAGAAAAATGACCAATCCTGCCACATTTAGTACATTCTTTACCAATTGCGGGGCAGAATTTAAAGGAAGCAACATGATTATTACTACCACATCTGTAACACACAATATGATTTTTTCCAACGTTCTTATTAGGTTGAAAATTATTTTTCACATTGCTCATGGCACACACCTCATCACTAGATTTGTCATTCTTCCCACCTTTAGCATTCTCTTCTATTGTTTTCATCCATTTATTGGATTGCTCAAATGCCTTAGCAGTAGATATGCTTTCTTTTAACGTGGGATTCCCTAAAATCCATAACTGCTCTTGTGTTTTCTTACACTTAACATTTACTATAATTTGGTCCCTTATCATTTCATCAGTAATTTCCCCAAAATTGCATGAAACAACTAATGACCTCAAAGCAGTTAAAAAATCATCAAAAGTTTCAGACTCCTTTTGTGCCCTGTGTAGAATTTGTAACGATTGAGAGCAATGCTAGTAGTAGGCTTAAATCGCGTTTCAACACGCAGCATGGCCTCATCAAAATTACCCAAATCACCAGGTACAGGAGGAAGAGTTCTAAAAATGGCTTGTCCTTCAGAGCCTAAACAATGAAGAAAAATATTTTTCTTTCTCTCATTGCCCATCCTCTCTCCATCTATGGCCTTAAGATAAGTTAAAAACTCCTCCTTCCACCTGCTCCAAGGTATAGGAGGATCCCCCTTACTTTGGAGAAATTTCGACGGAGGATCAAATTGCATAGTAATAAATATGCAGAATCACGGTTATAAAACACAAACGATATACTAAATAAAACTGTGCACATAAATATAGTGCGTTTTGTAAAAACAAAATTAATGCTTACTAACTAGATAAAACAAAAGTATGTTAAGACACTTTTAAAACTACAGTTATCAAAAATTCACCAAAGTTACTCCGAAAAGGTTAAAACAGCCCGAAAATTAGAAACCGTTCCGTGATATTGCTCCGGTGAAAAGTTGCCGCGTTGTTATGGCAACACAAAATGGCCACTAATGACGTAGTACGTCGTCGCGTAGTGATGCAACGCCGTTACAGCCGAAGATGTAGTACGCCGTCGCGTAGTGATGCAACGCCGTTACGTGGAGCGCACTCATAGTCCAGCAGCAGTAGCAGTTAAGATTCCAGAAGCAACAACGCCGGACACGCGACTTCAGAAAGCACCACGTGGGGCCAACGTAAAAGGTTTGAAAAAATACTTGAAAGCTTTAAAAATTCGTAACACCACAAGAAATGTCCATAAAAAATGTATGTTTTCGAATCCAATAACTTTTCGGCGGTAAAGGATGTGATTCACTTTAGAGTGATGTAGGATGAAAATCTCCTCACGCCTGCCGAAATAAATGTTCCAAAGTACGTGAAAATTTCGTATTCACAAGATAATTTCCCATTTGAAATTGGTAATCACATGTACTTGCAGTTGTTTTAGACAATGAAAGTAATCCAAATCCAAATCTTGTAATCCAAACGAAAGTTCAAAAATTCTCCAATTGATGAATTCTCCAAATATGTACCACTCCTGTGCTGCAAGTAGAGTAGATAGGTACTGGTCACCCTCGTCGCCAAATTTGAGGTAAATAAGTCATATAATCCAAAGATTGTAGGTACTGGTTTAGTGGTAACACCACAGTACTCTCTTCTTCAAGTCCCAGCAAGGAAAATGCCAGTACAAAACATTTACAGATAAACAATTCCAATGTAGAATCCTCCAACACATGCATGTGCACAGAACAAATGAACAGCAGATTAAAAGGGAAACACAATGTTAACAATCTTAAAAGGGAAATGAAATAGATAAGTATGAACTGAAAATGCTACAAACAGCCAAGGACCTCTTGATTCTTTTTCTTAAAGATCGGGACAATTAACAAGTCTACCACGTATATGTACCACGTGCTATTTCCTATTCTGAAATCCATGTAAATCACAAATAGGAAATCAGAAATGGCATGTACGTATGATGTGAGGCTAAAAATGAGGAGTCGGTAACAAGTTGCTTTGCAATTTTGAGAAACACTAATATAGATTGCCAAAATTGCTAACCTAAAATAAGGAACAAAACACTTCCTTGTCATGGGTTATCACCTCTAAACCAGGCTGTGCCTCACAAGGGCAGCCTGAGTGGAGGAGGAGTCCAACTGACATACAGAGCAGAGGCATAAAAAACTGAAAGGATCACAAGCATCAGCTATGGCCAGACAAACTACTGATAAAACACCTGCAGGGAGGAAAAGAAAACTAAAAGAAGGGGTTGGAGATACTCACAGAGGAGTGCTGTGAGCACCATGATGTCCTTTTTCGGAGGGCATCAATGACTGTACCAGAGTAAAAAAAAAGAAAATATGGCTTAAAATACAAGCAAAAATAAATGTGATTGGAGTAAGCCACAGCTTCACAGATGAAATCCTCAAGAGTTGGCATGACCTCAGGTCAATAACCAAGAAGAAGGTGGCCCAGCGGCTGAGGTTCTCCCAGGGAACAGGTGGTGGCCCACCCACAGTACCACCACCCACTGCACTAGAGACCATGGTGGAGACCTCACTGGAGTGGGAGGCTGTTGCAGGTATCGAGGACTTCGACTGTTTAGCACCAGGATCCTCAAAAATTAAGTGTTCCATATTACCCTTTGACACATCTCAGGCTACAACTCCGTGCCCATTACCACATAGTCAAGCAGCATGTATTGGACAGTTGTGCTCCATGTCAAAATGTCCCCCCGTTATCAGGGCCGGACTGGCCATAGTGGGCACCGGGCAATCCACCGGTGCACCACACGGGTGGGGGTCATTTTTGTGCCCCTGAGGGCCGTCCCATATAACTCCCTCAGGTATAAAGTGAGGACACCAGTATTGAGGGAGTGGAGGATGCCAACATGGCAGTAGAGGAACTGATACACACGGGAAGTCATGGCAGCACCACCCCGCCCCAAAGTTGCACTGTGTAAGTGTCAGCAGAGGCCGCAGCAATGGGAGATGATGATGTCCCTCTGCCACTAAGTCCCATAACACAGCCAACTGTGAGCCAACACCAGCTTATTACAGGGCATTGGTGAAAAAGGTGTTGTGAGGCAAGTGATGCTGGTGAGAATTATAGCGATGCTCTGATGGGCTTGAGGCATCCTTGCTCCAAAATCAGTGCCTCCAAAAAAAGCAGTTGAAAATGATTAATAGCAACATGCATCACAGGCAACAGAGCATTACTGTGGGCTCCAATAGTATTGAACCACATTTGGCTACAATGAGTAACAAAATAGTGAGCCTCAGCACTGCCATACAAGACTTATGCCCGGAAATGGTGGTCAACCGTGCCCATCAGAGGCATTGTGATCACAGTGCTGCTGCAAGAAGGGACCAGCTAAGTCAACCGATAGGTTCCTTGGTCACTTCCACAACATGCTTGTCCAGATGTGCTGTCACACTTCAGGTGGAGTTTCAGTGGTTATGGGGCCAGGGGCCTAGGGGGATTAACATCAGCTGTCGAGCTGCAGCAGACCTCACAGATAGCAAGAGGCACTAGCGATACCCCTGAGGCCAGTGAGGATGTATTTACTTTTAGCAGCATATCGGCCATTGATGCCTGTGCCCTGTATCGCAGCAGTAGACACAACCCTGTTGGAGACCAAGCAGGGACAGGGCATGGTGAACGTAGCCCTAAGAGAGTCTGATGGATACATACTAAGTTTGGCATGTAGTTATGGCTATAATGTGTCTGGTGATATAACCAACATTCTGTAATTTGTTTAGTTGCCACTTGATACTCATATACCTAATTATTTGAATGTTGGCTATGCATACATCATTTAAGTGGGCGCAGAGTTCCTCATAACTTACCTTGCAAAGTAATGTGTTGCTGTGTTATCCCATCAGGTTCTCCCCTCCACTGTTGTGCTACCATCTCCAGGCTGTTGTAGAGTAGCCTCTGGGTCTTCATCTTCTGAATCCATGTCCTCCACATTGAGGTGTAGCCTAGGCCTGGTCTCTATGCTGTGTAAGATAGCACAGGTTGTCACTATTTTGCAGGCTATTGCAGGAGCATACCGGAGTGCAACTACACTTTTGTGAAGGCACCAGAACCTTGATTTGAGCATGCCAAAGGTCCTTTCAATGACAGCTCTGGTGCATCGATGGGCAATGTTTTAACGCATCTCATTTTGGTCTGCGGGGCTATGTATGGAAATCCATGGTCTGAATGCATATGCACTGTCACCTGGTGGAACAAATTGTAAGTGTTAGCATTGCAAGACCTGATAATAGACAGACACATATATGTCCTTAATGTTACAGCTACACATCACCTAGTAAATATCCATCATCAATCTCCCCATGTTCAGGCCATTGTTTTACTCCACTGTGCCTTAACCCATTGCGTGCTCCCATCGGCCGTTAGCTGACAGGAGCACTACCTCACCCCGCCCGCTTCATTAAACGCCTGCACCGCGGCGGAATTTCCTCCGCGGTAAACGGGTTTAGATGAATGTGTCATGGGTGCTCCCTGGGTGTTTTGCCACTATATCTGTGATTACATTATAGGCATTGCATACTACCTGGGTGTTGAGGGAATGGTTCTTCCCATTGCGAACAGGTATTCTAGATGTGCCAGAGGACAGATGGGAACATGTGTCCTATCTACACACCATAATACATGGGGTATATCCTGTAAAAGTTCAATTTGGTATTGTGTATTTCCTGCACATTTCTGGGAAGGTTTATGTAGTTGGTCAGGTGCAATAGCATGGCATCTAGGAACCTTCTAAAGAAGAATTGCTGTAGCTAGTGGACACCCTACCAGCTACAGCAATCACCCCCTGGCAGCTACCTGAGGCCAAAAGGTGCAGTGAGCAGAACACGTGCACATGTGTGGGGATGGAGCAGCTGCACAGGGTACTGCTTTCTAGATGTGGTTTAAGCATTTCTATCAGCTTTAAGCATTTCTATCAGCTCTAAGATCAGTGAGCTTCTCAGCCTGTATTTCTCGTATATTTCCTCCTCTGTCTGTTGGAATATGGAGAACATGGCTCTGTACATCCATTCCTATCTCCACCTCCTCCTCCTCTGCTGGGCAGCCAGGAATCCCTTCCTCATTGCAATCACGCAAGTGCAAGTCAACCTGGAAAACCCTGATTAATTCTAGGGTAGCTTTTATAGTTTGCAGATACTTACCACCTGAATTGAACCAGTGCTAAATTGCATGTGCAAACAGGCATTTCGCAACCAGTCACAAATTGCAACACCCTTGAACATACGGTTTGTGACTCGCAAATAGCAATTCTATATTTGCGAGTTGCAAAAACCGGTCGCTAAAAGAAACGAATCGCAAATTGGTGGCATCACTATTTGTGGATACTGAATGCCATTCCAACACACTGAAAGGTAACTTTTCTGGCCTCAAATAGGTTTTTGACCAATTTGTAACTAGCATAACATTTGTAAATGTGGCCCCTGAAATTTTCTACTAATCTCATCAAAGCTTTTTTCATCAACATTGCATTAGCTCCCAGCATGTAGAAAACATGTTTAACCAATCCTCCATCTTGTTATTCTTTGGAGTTCTATCAGTATTGGCTGAAGATATGTTGTCCATTATGAATAAAGTACAATAAAGCATCCATTGAAAGATAAAATGCAAACTGAAACTGACAAAAGAATGTGTCTCCTTTACTCCACGGAGAATAAAGCGAGTCTTGTATTTCCTCTTATTGGAATTGTTGTTCTTTTATGCTGCTGCAAATCAGATATGCTTAATCATCTTACATTTGTATTAATAACAGTTTAAAGAAAACACGAATGTGTCAAAGATAAGCGCCAGAACTGTAAAGCAGAAGCAGTCATATATCCCAAGCAGTGTTCTCGGTTTTCTCCTGAGAATTTCAAAGGACTTATTATTTTTTACTCAAGGACATCTTTTTAGTGCAAAATAGAAAACTGGCAAAATGAATTGTGTCTGAATTACATAAAATAGTGAAAAAAATAAAGAAATGGGGGAAGGATTGACGTTTTGATTAAAACAGTTCCCACAACCACATACAGCGATAAGGATTCCCAGGTTAGCAAGCCTCTTGACCTTACTTAATAATGAGACAATAAACTGTGTGCTAGAGCTCCAACAGTAATATCTAACAATAAGGATTCAGTTTCAGTGAATTCTTCAGTGAGCCAAGCTGGACTCTTTTGGATTGCCCCAACAATAGATTGTAAGTGACTGGCCTCAGGGTTTAAAATTAGGGCAATATCATCAGCATGAAGTACAAGCTTAGTGGATCTTAAGTAAAGAAGCTTCAGATTAAATATTGGAACACATAATGTATGCAAGAGGTTGAACAAAGAGGGTAAAACTGTTAGTGTAAGGAGAGCAGCCCTGTGCATCCCTGTGTTTGAAAGGTTTGACCGGGTCTTGTGTAATTTATAATTCTTTGAGCTGATGTGATTTGGTAAAGAGCAGATACTGACCTACCCAGCAAGGATGGACAGTATCATTTCTCTAATACTGGAACTAGAAATCTCCAGGGCTCGCCGTGAGATTCTGCTTCAGCATCCTTTAGTGCATCAGTTTCGAGGTTTGCAAACCCTTTGATTTACCGAAATGGGGCGTTTGTGAACAGTAACTAAGGGGGTCAATGCTCACATCTGCCATCCCCCCACATTCTAGCCGCTGCTTCTCTGCATGTAACAACAATAACATTTCGGACTCTTCCTCAGTCATGGACCACAACCTCTTCAGTATTCATATTGCCCACAGTCAGCTCTTAAGTTTGTTGTAGGATTCATTTTGTCTTCTCCTCTGCAAACAATGTCGCAAAACAAAGTGCTACAGCTGTAGAAAGCATGGTTGTTAGTGAAAAAGCACAACTCCCCCCTGCTTTCATTGTTCCTCTTCGGTGGTGTTTGTGCTAACAGCGGGGTTCCTTTCATTGGTGTTTGAATGAGTGGAAAATGTATAGGAGGAAATAATGTTTTCTGCATGGGCTGAGTGCATCTCCTGAAAATGTGAAATTCTAAGAGAGCCTCAAATTATCCTCCAGTTCCCTTGTCACGTCCCTCTCTGCTGCCTATCTTGAGAGTGCCTAGAATCCATTGTGAAACAGTGGGCGCTGGACAAAGGAAAATAAGTATATATGTATGTACTTTTGCCTGTTGAATAGGTACCTGAAAAAGTACGATACCAATACCTCGGAGTCCTCTTCCGGCCTCTGGCTGGTGCTTCCTCTCTCTGCTCAGCACAGCTCTGAGGTTAGTGCTTCTGCACGCCATTGACTCTGGAGGCCCACTTCCTGTCCCAGGCACTTACCCTCGTGTTTCATGCCCAACAAGAGAGAGATTCTGCTCTGAGCACACGTAGAACATCTGTTTTATTTATATAAAACCTTACTTGGGGACTCACCAATGGACCATGACGAAACATATGCAAACAGATACGTTTTGAGAAGGAAGAAGACAGAAAAAGAAGGTATGCAACAATTGTATCACATATGTAGTTGTTATGCCAGCTCAGCAAGCCTGAATGATATGACGTGATTTAATGTAAAGAGTGAGGAGGATAGATCTAGCATCATCTCCTGTCTCCATAGGACTCCTGTTACTGTAAGCCCTGGAGGGAGCTTTCATTCAGGAGGTGTGTGTGTGTTGTGGAACCATCACAGTGCAGACTCTCTCATGCAGGGCAATGGTGTTATTTGTGGCATTTTCATCTCAAATGCACCAGTGTGGCCAGTGTTATTTGAAACTCTGCAATGCTGGTGGATTTATGTCCACTACAACATGTGTCACTCCACCTTAGACTGGTGTCCAAGCTAAGTCCAGGTCAATGCCGGAATAGCAGGATGACTTCTGAATATGTAAATGAGTTCCATTTATATTTATCATGGTTATATTAATTTCAGGTGGATAATTGAAGAGCTGGAATGGAACAGCCCTCTTGAATACACATAGACTACCGCTGCTCTATGAGATGTAGAAATGTAAACATTAGTGAAGGTTCCTTCATGCTGCTCCTTTTTTATTTTTTGTATTGCTACACATGATGCATGGAACTCAATTTCACTCACAACTTGTCCACCATCTACTTAAAAAAAAATCTCTGGAACACTTTGCATGTGTGTGTGTATATGTGTGTGTGCGCCACTCGCCAGTAGGTAGTTTGTAGTTAGGATGTTAGGAAGAGCGTTTTTTTCATTTGCCATTAAATTTGGTGTCATTTGACAAATCAGTGCAAAATTGTCAAAACTATTCTGACTTCCACTCCCGCTGCTGTCTTGAAAGATTTGGGGTGATCCGCCAAGCAGAGACTGAGAAAAAGTAGGCGTCCCAAAACAGGTTTTCCCCATGTTATGTCTTTGGATAATTTTTATCTTTTGAACACGACTGCAGCCCGAAATGCTGAACAGAATTGCAACAAAGTTGGTGTACATCCGTTCAGTAGCTTCAAAGATATTTAAGTTAAAAAAAATAGCCATTTGAGACTAGGCTTGAAGCCAACTCCCCCAAAAAAAGAACAAAAAAAGAAAAGGGCGCAGTGTAGGAATACCCTGCCTCTGCCAGACGTGGTGGGGGGCTCCCACAGAGACTTCGCCATGGGATAAAAGCATATTTGTTTATTTTGCTGCAATCGCGGGTAGATGCATAGATTTGCAGCAACATTTTTAACAAAAAGATGTGCAGACTCCTGTGTGCCAAATCCAGGTAGGCCAAATCCCTATTGCATTTTTATAAAAAATATACAGGGATGCTCGTGTGGCACACCCGCGGCACAGGGACTGCCCCCTCCCCGGGGCTTTATGTATTACTGAAAGGGGGGCCTTGACAGACCCCCCTCCTCCAGCCCAGGGTGCATCTGAACCAAAAAGGGGAATATTTTAAAAAATGTTGGGATGATGGCGCCAAAAATATTCGCAAATCAAAAAATACTTTTCTTTTGAAAACTTTGGTCCTAACTATAACTACCCACTGGCAACCTCCAGAAGGTAATATATACAGTCACCAGTAGGTAGTTATAGTTAGGACCTAATTTCCATAGGAAAATCATCTTTTTGGCTTGCTTATAAGTTTGATTGACGAATCTTCACAAAACTTTCCAAAAAAGTGACCTTCTGATTCTAGTTGTGCATGGAAAGTTTCAGGGTGATCCGTCAAGTGGGGGCTGAGAAAAAGGGTGGTCAAAAAGTGCATTCCCCCTAGAGATTTGAAACATGAATACAGCCCGAACTGCTGAACGACATTACACCAAATTTGTCTGAGAGGTTACTCTTGATCCAGAAAGCGCCCTTTGTGATTTGGTTTAAATCTGTTCAGTAGTTTTTGAGATATTAAAGGAAAAACAAATGTGTATATCTAGGGATACAGACCCTCCATGAATCCAACCAATCTCATGCAGAGATCTGGGGCCAGATGTAGGTAGGCATTTACCGGTCGGTAACAGCCGAATTCGGCCGTTACTGACCGGTAAATGGAATTTGAGATGTAGGGCCAGTCATTTTACAGAATCGGTAAATTTACCGATCGGTAAATGTACTGATTCTGTAAAATACCGAATCGGTATTTATACCGATTCAGTAAATTTGATATGTAGGTGGGACTCTTCTGAGTCCCACAAGCCTTACCGAATCGGTATTTTACCATCAAATTCAATTTGATGGTAAAATACCGATTCCGGTGTGCATGCACATGTGT
The DNA here is from genome assembly GCF_964261635.1 of Lissotriton helveticus. NCBI lineage: Eukaryota > Metazoa > Chordata > Amphibia > Caudata > Salamandridae > Lissotriton > Lissotriton helveticus. The sequence continues at coordinate 1,828,672,319 of NC_136068.1, read as the reverse complement.
GCATGCACACCTGTGCCATATGACAGGCAGACCTGCCCTTAGGGCAGGTATGCCTGCCACATGGCACCCGAACCTGTTTTGGGGGTGCTAGAGGGTGTCAAAGTGACACCCCTTGCACCCTTGTGAAATTCGGTATTTACCGATTCAGTAAATACCGAATCGGTAATGCCCATTCATTCCTATGGGCTTCAAAGCCCATAGGAATGAATGGGCATTACCGGTCGGTATTTACCGAATCGGTAAATACCGACTTTTACAGATTCGGTAAATCCACATCTGGATTTACCTACATCTCCCTCCTTATATTTTACCGAATCTTAAATACCGAATCGGTAAAATTCGGTATTTATGAGTCGGTAAAATATATTTACCTACATCTGGCCCCTGATTGGTTGCCAACACTTGAACCAGGAAGTATTGGGAGCCATTTTGGGACTTGACTCAGCAAGTCCCATACAACAAGGTAAAAAAAAGAGAAGGAGCAAGGGTACGAATGTGAACTAGTGTGGTCTCGCAAGCATGTTTGTTCTTGAGACTCCGGGTGGGCCAGGTCCCGTGGACATATTCAGACGTACAAGAAAAAGTAAAAAATGTGTTTACTTATTTTTGTGTTTATTTCTTATCTTGCCCCTTCGTCACCCAATTAACAAGATCATACATATTTTTTTTTTAATTGAGAGTTTTGGAACCGACCTAGTAAGTGCCAAGGGGAATATTTGTGGGCTCATTTGCCACGTTCAGCTTTTTGTTAGATGATGAGAGGGGATGGCTCCTGCTGCCTTCCCTTACACACCGCCGACAGGAAAGGTGTGGTTTTCCTCACACTCAATATAAATTTGCACTTCTCCATCCACGTTAACACAGTTTTACTTTTCATTTTGTACTAATAACGCAGATATTTCCTTCTCTCATGTTATGCTACCAGGTATTTATTGATCCTGTATCCTTCCCACTTGAAGAGATGTTCTGTCAAGATCATCTGATAAGGGTTTAAACATTTTTATAGCAGACACGTGAGGATGGCACTCAGTAAAGAGAAAATAGCCTCACCCAGCATGCAAAGCATTCACGCCTATTCACTCTTCACACCTTGGCATCCATGTCATGATACTTTTTTAAGTACCTAAATGATTATGGCATCTCTCTAAACATGTTATATCATTTAATTTTATTTCAATTTGCTTGCTTTGGAATGTTGCCAGGAAATGTAATGTGAAAGGCTAAATTGACCAAATTGTTTTTTCTGTAAATACTTACCTTTGTTTCTGTGGTACATAATTTCTTCTTTTTGTGCTGACTTCGTTCTTATTTTATTGTTTCATTTGTATCTTTTTCTTGAGTTTATTATAATTCTCATTTCTTCCCTTTTTTTCTTTACTTTTCTGGCCTTTTTCTAACTCCCTATTCCAATACTGTACACCCATTTTCACTATTATTTATTTAGTTTTCAGATTTTTTTTCATTTTCTTCATTTTGTGATTCTTCTTTTCTCAGCTCAGAGGCTGGTCAGTAGACTGAGCATCTACCCAGCTGAACTGCACTTCACGTGTTAGTCACAAGATGGAATGCTAGGCGGGCCAATTAGGCTCTCACCCTTACTGGAGTTGCTCAAATGAGTGCCATCTGTCGGAAAATGTTCCACATTTCTATAGTGCATTATATAAAAGCACAATAGCTTTACTGTCTCACTCGTCCTTTCTCTCTTTCTCTCCCCCCAATATTTCTCCCTGTGGCTCTGAATTGCTTTGCCCTCCCAAATAATAGAAAATACAGCTCTCCCACATGGAGGCACACACGGCACACACAGCAATAAAAACACCTGCAATGGTTTTTCACCCATAAAATGAAGCACATCAAAAACAGCTTTCAGAATAAAGCGTGATGATTTATTTTTGCGACACTCTCTAACAGAAAGGCTTTCCCAGATGTCAAATCCAAACAATATGCAAATGTGTGTGTATACAAGTGTTTATGTGTATATATACAACCAATAATAACACACTTATAAGTAAGAAAATGCAACTGTTAAATCCATGGAATAAAATACAAGTAGATAATAATACTGGACATCCACTGCAAGAAATAAACACTGTTAAATGCAAATATTCAGACACAACGAATAAATGAAAGCATGAAAAGATATAAAGATATATACACTAAATACAACAGATGATTAGAACCAATATAGACCTAAATGTGTACACAGGCACAGACACACATCACAATGCCAATATTAAAAGACAATACATCACCAAAATAGTTTTCATGATTCTTGCTAAGTCAGCTGGAGGAACCCTTGACAGCCAGGCAGAAACCTCGATTGGGACCCCAACATCTCCCGGTGGCAATACATCTGCTCCATAGCAGGTTCCCATCTGAGTGTCAAGATTTCCCGACTTTAATATCTTTTATTTATGACGTGACGTTTCAGGAAACCTCACCCCCTTTTTTCTGTTACAAAACCGAGTTGACCGTATAGATTTGTGTCAGGGTCAAGACAGAATCTGGCCATGCCACTGTATTTTGACACTGAGACGGAGCTGTATATTCCGCACATTTCTCTGGCAACAACAATCTCTGCCCCGAAAGGTACCAAGCGTGTATCCCACACATTAGCTTAGTGAAGCTTACAAAAATCTCTAAAAGTAGAAAACATTATCTTGCTCATGGATAGCCTAAACAACTTGAGTGATCTTGAGGCCTGCCTGTGTGAGTTAAGCTCAAGCCAGATAGAGTCAGAATTCAAGATGGCACGGGGGCATGTCACATTTGTGGATCCCTGCCTATTACACTACACACTTCATTTCCTAATGTACAACATAATGCACATTTGAGCACTAATGCATATAACACAACATTCTGGGACAGAGAAGTACATTCCACATTTTTCTCTCTCAATTCAAATTCCCATCCGACATGTTCTGTTCCTGGCAAGGCTGTAACAAGCAAACACACCCACTTTGAAGCTACAATCAGACACAAAAGAAATCTTCAAGTAAAAATGCACATGCAGGAAAACTGATGTAGTACAATCAAGCTAGAATAAATAGAAACACCTAAAATCAATTAAAACAATGGTAGTCAAAGTTCAGCATGTGGTCCCAATACATGGAAGTGCCTCTGGCACTACCGGATCTTCTCTCACCCCCTTTCCTGACTCTCTCATTTCTTTTCCTCCATCTACCCCTTCCTCCTCCACCCCTCTCATGTTCCTAGTCTCTTTCACTCTACAATTATACCCACCTCCCTCTAAAGATTTCACTGGAATCCCTTCCTAACCTCTTTCTGCTTGTTATTCCCAATCTCTCTCCCCACTCCCTCTCTTGGACCTCTCAGTTCCCAGCTTCTTGCGTCACCCTGACTCTGTGTGCTCTCTCTTCTCCATCTCATGTCACCTTCACCCCCTCTTCCTCAGCTCATTATCTATCTCTTTGGCCTTCCTAGTCCCTCTCTTCTCTCTTTCTCCTGGTCTCTGTCTATTCTCCCACTTGTGCCTCTCCCACACATCATCACTTACTACCCTCACATCTCCATCAACTCACCTTTCTGTTCTGTCTCTTATGGCCCTCTTGCTTCCTCCTATTTTCCATCTAAGTCTCAATCTTTCTTTCGTTGTCTCCCTCGCCCATCCATCACATGATCTCCTGCCCTCTCTACCTCAGTCCCACTGTATCACTTGTCCTTATTTCCTTCACTTGCCCTCTTTCAGATGGAAAGTGCCGCACTCCTGGTACAGCCTATTGATCTGAATGGACATGATTTTGTAGCAATAGGGGTAGTACTGGCAGTGTTAGAAAGGGTAATATCCAGGAGGGGATGGCAAATAATCACAACTCACATAACCACAGAGACACACCCACTCACAGACCCACACAGACACTCTCACAGACCTACTCAAAAACTCTGACACCCACTGACAGACTCAGTCAGACACCCTACTCACAGATTCAATCAGACACTTTTATACCCGCTCACATCCACTTACAAACTCACTCAGACAGCCACAGACCCACTCAGCACTCATGTACCCATTGCCAGAGACATGTGGGGATGGGAGTGCCTTTGGATGTGGGAGATTTGGATGAATGTGAGCTTTAGGCCTGTTTCTTCACCTGATGCCCCTGAGTGTAACGTGAAGGGGTTTTGCCTTTGCGCTCCAGTGTGTCTGTTTTTTGTTTTGGGGATGGTGTCTGTGCTTTGGGCCACTTGGAGTGCTGATGTTGTGTGCTGCGTGTGGAGTACTTTGCTCCTGAGGGCTGTGGTGTGTGGGCAACCTCTTCAGGTGGTGCCACTGGCAGGGTGGTTGCTGAAGGGACTGAAGCTGGACTGGGAGCCTGTGACAGCTGAATGGCTGCCGTCACTGTGGAGGACAAAGACTGGACAGTTCTTGGTAGCCCACCCACGTCAGGATGAATGCCTTCCACGAAGGCAACTACATGTTCCAGCTTCTTGCCATGATCCTGGAAGGCATTCATGAGGGTTGTCTGACCCACAAACATCTGGCGCAAAAGGACCACCACCTCCACACTGAGTGCAGCAGGGGAGCCAGGGGCAGGGGGAGAAGGACAGTCTACTCTTACTAGGGCCACGGGCACGGACAGCACTTGTGGTAGTAGCCAGGAGGGTGGGCACTGGATGAGGTGTGGTGAACGATGAGGCAGATTGCGAACTCCCTTGGCCCGCCAACATCGAGGAGTCACCACTGGAGTCAGATGATTTTGAGTTTGGTGTTTCTGGGTGCAATTCTTCCAGGGCACTCCTGTCCCCCTCGGAGGCGCTGGTCACATCAGTGTCAGTGAGCTCATGTGTAGCAGTCATGCCAGAAGCTTCACAACTGGTGTCCATCCCCTGTCCTTCCATGCCCAAAGCACAAAATTAGAATATGACAGCCCCATGGTGGCCATCATCCTGTGCGGTCTGCATGAGCAACCTCAATGCAAAACTCAGAAGATGCATGGAAACATGCATAGTTGACATTAATGACCCATGTGACGTTCACACAGGTAAATAGCTGGCCTGTGCCTCCGTGTAACCTAACATACTGATCTCTGTAAGCATACCTACGTGCCTGTACATGAGATAGACATACATCTCAACATGTTGTCTCACTCACATATGGAGTCACTTTAAGGTAACAACACAGATACTGACTCAATAATGTCCTCTTACAATGGCTATGAGCTAGTGATACTCACCATGTTGCGCTTTGTGCTTTGAAGCACAACTACAGTTGCACATTGGTGTCAGATGTGTAGTTATCACAATTTCCAAGTTAAGCACTGCACACATCTACAAAAGCACACTAAGATGCACTCTGCTGTTCACTGCCTGGTGATTTTCATGACACCCATAATGCAGCAGATGTCAGAAGGCCACATCTCATCTTGCAGTGTCAGGGCCATTGCATTAAGCACATGATAAAGTGCATGTAGCGAAAATGCATGACAGCTGCACTCAACACAGAGGCCACTTACAAGCCATTGCATCACACTAAAAACATCACTGAGCTCCCCACTGGCTCAGGGTTGGGATACATGCAGTCACTCACACCCAAAGTCGCCCTTTGCAGAATACTCACCCCCAACTTGCTGCTGATGGGCCCTTGAACGTCCATCCAGCTCTGGCTGTGTCACTGCCAAGATGCGGGCGTTTAGGGGTTTCATGCTCCAGAGTGCCAACCTTCCAGTCCGAGGGAGCATCCCTAGCGTCATCTCTGCCACGTTTTTGCTCAGCCGGCAGATGTCAGCCCACCACTTGTGACAGTGTGTGTGGCAGCGGTTGGAGATACCCAGAGCCCGCACCTTGCCCACAATGGCCCTCCATAAGGCCTTACACTGGTGGACTTTAATCTGCAGGCATGGGAGACAAAAAGAGGAAGTTTCAGTGACACTGTTTCATGGACCACTGTATGTCAGTAAATGAGCATGAGAAAACATAGCACAACAATACATACATGTTGAGCAGAGGCTATACAGCATGACACATAGTATATTTCCATCAAATAATGATATAAAAATGTATACAGGTATGACGATGGACATAGTACCTGGCCATCTCATACTCATGGAGACTGCCAGCACAGAAACCAATGTGAATACATAAAATACATTGGAAATGATGTGTTTGGGTAGACTCACTGTGTGAAACACTACGCATCCCTCAATGTCCTTGGCCAGTGAATGGCCACCTGTGTAATTGAGGTCACATTTAGGGCCATGATCTTACATTCTCACACTCTTCTGACAAGGTGTAGGCCTGTCTTGTGCAGTGCTCAGGCCCAAGATACCTCATTGAGAAATAGGGTGGCAAACAACACATATGTTTCACTTTGTCCATTTACTGATGCGTCCTTGTCTAATTGGGCAGTTTCTGTGCAAGCCAGGGGGACTCAATCAATCAATCAATCAGAGAATTTGTAAAGCGCGCTACTCACCCGTGAGGGTCTCAAGGCGCTGAGGGGGCGAGGCGGGGGGAGGTGCTGCTACTGCTTGAAGAGCCAGGTCTTGAGGAGCCTCCTGAAGGTGAGCAAGTCCTGGGTCTGTCGTAGATGGGTGGGGAGGGTGTTCCAGGTCTTGGTGGTGAGGAAGGAAAATGATCTGCTGCCGGAGGTCGTTTGTTGTATGTGCAGGACTGCGGCAAGGGCGAGGCTGGTGGGCAGGGGTGTAGAAGTTGAGTCTGTTGTTCAGGTAGGCTGGTCCGGTGTTGTGGAGAGCTTTGTGTGCGTGGGTGAGGAGTTTGAAGGTGATCCTCTTGTTGACGGGGAGCCAGTGCAGGTCTCTTAGATGGGGGTGATGTGGCTGGGGCGGGGGACGTTGAGGATCAGTCGGGCTGAGGTGTTCTGGATGCGTTGTAATCATCCCAGGTGTTTGGCTGGGATTCTTGCGTAGAGTGCACTGCCGTAGTCCAGCCTGCTGTTGACGAGGTCTTGGGTCACTGTTCTTCTTGTTTCAGTCGGGATCCACTTGTAGATCCTGTGAAGCATCTGGAGGGTTTTGTAGCAGGAGGAGGAGATGGCGTTGACCTGCTTAGACATGGAGAGGGAGAAGTCAAGGATGAATCCTAGGTTGCGTGCGTGGTCCGTGGGTGTTGGAGCTGCTCCCAGTGTTGCTGGCCACCAGGAGTCGTTCCAGGCCAAAGGGGTGGGGCCATGGATGAGGACCTCTGCCTTGTCCGAGTTCAGTTTCAGACGGCTGCTCCTCATCCACTCGGCGACGGCCTTCATTCCTGCGTGGAGGTTGGTTTTGGCAGTGTGCGGGTCCTTGGTGATGGAGAGGATGAGCATGGTGTCGTCGGCGTAGGAGATGATGTTCAGGTCGTGCTTGCGGGCCACTTGTGCGAGGGGGGCCATGTAGACATTGAACAGGGTCGGGCTGAGGGATGATCCCTGGGGAACACCGCAGATGATGTCAGTCGTTTCGGATCGGAAGGGAGGGAGGTGGAATCTCTGGGTTCTGCTGGAGAGGAAGGATGTGGTCCAGTCCAGGGCCTTCTTCTGGATGCCGGCTTCTTGGAGGTGTGCTCTTAGTGTGCGGTGGCAGAGTGTGTCAAAAGCGGCTGACAGGTCCAGGAGGATGAGGGCTGAAGTTTCACCGTTGTCTAACTGGCGCCTGATGTCGTCTGTGGCAGCGATGAGGGCAGTCTCGGTACTGTGGTTGCGTCTGAATCCGGACTGGGATGGGTCTAGGATGTTGTTGTCTTCAAGGTGGCGGCTCAGCTGTATGTTGGCTATTTTCTTGATGACTTTTGCTGGGAAGGGGAGCAGGGAGATGGGCCGGAAGTTCTTGAGGTCTTTGGGGTCAGCCTTGGGTTTCTTGAGGAGGGCGTTGATTTCGGCGTGCTTCCAGCTTTCCGGGAAAGTTGCTGTGTCGAACGAGATGTTGATGATCCTCCGCAATTGGGGTGTGATGGTTGCGTCGGCTTTGTTGAAAACGTGGTGTGGACAGGGGTCTGATGGTGATCCTGAGTGGATGGAGTTCATGACCTTGCATGTCTCTTCGTCGTTGACGTGGTACCAGGAGGTCAACCTGTTGGTGCAGGTGGTGTACGTGGTGTGATTTGTTGTGGTCGTGGTGGTAGAGGAGTTGAAGCTGTCGTGAATGTCGGCGATCTTTCGATGGAAGAAGGTGGCCAGTGTGTCGCACAGATCTTGCGAGGGCTGGATGTCGTTGGTGTTGGTGCTGGGGTTGGAGAGTCCCTTCACTATGTTGAAGAGTTCTTTGCTGTCATGTGCGTTGTTGTCCAGTCTGGTTTTAATGGACGATCTTTTGGCTGTTCTGATGAGGTGGTGATGTCTGCGAGTGGCGTCCTTGTAGGCTGCGTAGATGTCTGGTGTGCGGACGTGGAGCCATTTCTTTTCCAGCTTCCGGCATGTTCGTTTGGAGATCTGGAGTTCTTCGGTGAACCAGGCGGCTTTCTTGTTGGGGTGGTTGCTGGAGGGTTTCTTAATCGGGGAGAAAGTGTTGGCGCAGTCATCTATCCACTGTCTGAAATTTTGGGCAGCGGCGTCTGTGTCAATGAGGTCAGTGGGTGGGTTCTGGGTGAGGGTGGAGGTCAGCTGATACTTGGAAACTTTGCTCCAGCAGCAGTGGGGCAACTGATGGGTGCGGTGGTGCGTGGTTGGTTTCTTGAAGGTGAAGTGGATGCATCGGTGGTCAGCCTAGTGGAGTTCAATGGTGTGGTTGAAGGCGATGTGGGTGCTTGTGGAGGAGACGGGGTGTGTGGCCGGTGGTGTGGGTGGGTTCGGTGATGAGTTGTCGGAGGCTGAAGTTGGCGAGGTTGTCGATCAGGGAGGTGGAGTTGGTGTCGTTGTTGTTCTCGAGGTGGAAGTTCAGGTCTCGGAGGAGGATGTAGTCTGTGGAGGCGAGTGCGTGGGTGCTAGCGAGGTCAGCGATGGAGTCGCTGAAGAGGGCCCGGGGTCCAGGAAGTCTGTAGATGAGTGTTCCTCTGAGGGTGGTGTTTGGGTCGGTCTGGATCTGGAAGTGAAGGTGTTCGGCGGAGTTGAGGGAGTTGTCTGCTAAGGTGTGGACCTGGAGGGTGGACTTGTGGACGATGGCTATTTCTCCTCCCAATCCGTTGGTGCGGTATCTGCGGGAGACATTGTAGCCGTCCGCGATGGCTATGGCGATGTCAGGTGCCGAGGAGTCGTTCCACCAGGTCTCGGCCAGGAAGGCAACATCTGGGGCAGAGGTAGTGAGCAGATCCCAGAGCTCGACGGCATGTTTGCGTGCGGAGCGGGTGTTGAGGAGTATGCAGCGGAGGTGGTTGGGTCCAGTCCTTGGGGGTTTGGTGGTTCTGTCCCAGGTGAAGTTGCAAGTGTGGCAGGAGAAGGGTCCGTGGGTGCGTTTCAGGGTGGCCTGGAAGCAGCGTTGGTCTCGGCCGGTGTTGAGTGAGTGGAGGGAGTTGGCGTCGTATCGTCGTCCGGCGGTGTGGGGTATGTGGGGTCTAGGGGTTCTGGCGCTGGGCGCGGTCCAGGCGCGGACGGGTGAAGACGGGCTTGCCTTTGGAGCACCTTTGGCACCCAATCGGCGCGCCCGCTGCGCGCATCCGCTGCACGTCTGGGTGGTGGTCACCATTAGAGGCGAGGAGGGTGGGAGGAGCAGCTGGGAGGCGGGAGCAGGGAGGTGAGTGTTCGATTTGGCCCTTCTGGCAGGTTCACCCCTAAACTTATTGGTTTTTAATGGTGACCTGGTGATAGTGATTTTTGGTTTCTGTGCACTTTACCACTGTGTCCCAGGGTAAAGTGCGTGCATGTGGTGAGATTGGCCTGCCCTCCCATAGGAATGCATGGGGAATGTATGTGTCCATGTTAGTTCCTGATGTGTGGGGAGTGCAGGCTCGAGTTTGGTATGTGCGGACTCGTGTGATTGAATGCTGCGGGATGATGTGTGCGGTGTGATTGTGTCTAGTGTGGAAGTGCCACTTCTAGAAGTTGGCCTGTCTGTGTATAAAAGGTGAAATGACTGTCTGGCTTGTGATTGGCTGGAGCTGGCTGGTGTGCCAGGCTCCAGGAGTCAGGATGGGTCTGCCCCAGTGGTGAATGGGAGATCTGCATGTTGATGGCCGGGGAGGAGTGCACCTGGGACCTGAATAGGTCTGGGCTTTCCCCACACAATGCTGGCTCCGCCCCCTGTGGTGCGTCTAATGTCCCTAGCCTGGCCAGTGAATGGAAAGGGTGGCTGAGCACAACAAAGTGCTCCAAAACCAGTTGCATCTGGTTTTACCTTCACCCTGCACCTAAGAACAAAGGAATCCTGTGTATAAGAAGAGGCTGTGACCTCTTGAAAAAGGTTATTCTTCCTGATCCTATCCTGAGGGGGGCCTGCTGCAGCTGGGTACCAGGAGGACTACCACTGGGACTGCCTCCCTGCCTGGAGGGCCCTGTGAGCTGGCACCTGTGCCCAGCCTTTACCCCCACCCCCCTACCTCCTGAAGGACTTTTGCTTTTCTTTAGGGACTTTGGGGCCTGAACTTTGCCCTGTAGCGCCTGGAAGCACTTGATTTCTTCCTGCAGCGCCTAGGAGTGCTGGATTTGGGCTTGGAGGCTCGCAGCAGCGTTGCGCTGCTGGGGAGGGAGAGGAGTCCCCCATCGTTCGTTAATTTAGCGCAGGTGCCTACCCTGAATTTTGCTGAGCTAGTTTGAAGAGTAGCGGTGCAGGTGCCACCCCGCTTATTGGCCGACTTTGTGCCTTATTACGGGTGCCCACCCCATGATCTTGTGGAGTTTGCCCCCCTGACGGGTGCCCACCCCGCCAGGGGCTTGACATTTAATTATTGGAACGGGTGCCCACCCCGTGTTGTGCCCCGAAGAGAGCCTGGGAAGATACAGCGCTCTGCCACGCTGTGATTGGCCCCAGGAGTCCCGCCTCCACACACAAGGGCCGCGCTGCCATTGGCTGCAGCCGCGACCCGGAAGTCCCAGAACCCAGGCCCAGCGAGAGAGAGCCCGAGGAGCGGGAGCTCTTGTACCTGCGGCCTGCCGGCGAGAGGTAGTCCCCTGGCCGCCACCAGAGGAGAGTGCTGTGTTCTTCCCCCTACCGGAAGAGCCCGGTAAGGAGAGGGCCTCGGGGTGGGTTTTGCTGTCCCTTGAGCAGCCCCGGTTGGCAGCAGGCCGCTTCCACCGAAGTTGGGGGCAGTTGCTAATTTCGAGTCCCCAGAGAGGGGGACTACAACTGTGGGGCAACTTCTTAATTAGAGCCCCGAGGCTCTTGGGGGCTCAGGGGTGTCCCTGTGAGGAGAGGGGCGCATCGGGACACATTGCCGGTGTCTGCCCCCCCCAGTAGCGCGATCATTGTCCCGGGGGCAGTTTTCTGGTTTCGAGTCCCCCGAGAGGGACTCTGACGAAGGGGCCATCTTGTGCAGAGCCACGAGGGCTCCGGGGGCATTTGTTTCTTTCGAGTCCCCAGAGGAGGGACTCCACCGAAGGCGCCAGCTGTATTTAGAGCCCAGGAGGCTCAGGGGGCAATTTGGCTATCCCGAGCCCAGGAGGCTCCCGCGCTGGTTCTCGCCCCATTGTGTATTTCAAGCCCACGAGGCTCCAACGTGTGTTTGCCCCATTAGGTGATTCAGCTGCCCAGCACCTAGTGGGCAGCTGCTACGTTTAGGCTGGGAACTCTGGAGCAGTTCTCCTTTGGCTGCCTGCACAGCCTGCCCTGACTTTCTGAACACAGGGCGTTTCAACCCCGGAGAGGCCAGTTGGCCTGGGGGGCAGTTCATGTGTTGTGCCCTTGCGTGGGGTACATGTTTGGCCTCATGTGATCTTTGCGCAATTGTGATACCTGCCTAATGTCATTGCTGCATCATGTGTAATGTCTTTGTGCCTATACCTCTGAATGTATTGTGATGCTTAGGAGGTTGTTTTTCCTAGTGTAAGATTATGCTAGTGAGTTCAGGATTCCCTGCGTGATATTTTCCTAAGGTGGTTAGGGTTGCGTAGGTAGTACTTACCTCTTACCAGAGGTTACTGGTTGTGTGCTCTATTTTCTATTTTTATGCTACAGTTAGTATATGTTCTTAGTGCTATTTCTAACAAGTATTCTAGTTCTAAAAGTGCTTATTCCTGACAGTGGTCCATGTGGCTCTGTATTGTATATATATCCTCTGTAAATTCTGCCCGTGCCTGTTGGCACATTGTAAAGTGTGTGTTTTTATCTAATGTGTTTAGTATAATACAAAGGCTATTTTTATACATAACCTTGTGTGGAGTTTCCTTTGTGGTGAGCCTTGGGTGCTGTTGCTGGGTGCGTGCGCAAACACTTAACTCACATTGCCTCCGAGATAGGCCTGACTGCTCGTGCCAAGCTACCAAGGGAGTGAGCAGGGGTTATCTTGGCGTGTGACTCCCTTGCCCTGACTAGAGTGGTGGTTTCTGCCTGGCTTTGGCGCAAGCCTTAGCCAACCAGAAATCCCATTTCTAACAGTGAGGGGGCGTGGCCGTGGGGGAAGAAGCGGGAAACCAGCGGGCTACTGAATGAAAGAGGGGGGTTGGCGGGGAGCGGGGGACTGCAAAGGGCGAAAGAAAAGGGCGCAGTGATACAAAAACGAACTGGCAAGGGTGAGAGAAAACAAAACACAAGTCTAACCACAGTCACACGGTTGATCCTGGGCACAAGAGGATCGAGCCTGTCCTGGGAGCGGCAGCAGCGGGAGAGCGCACAGGAGGTATTGTTCGTCGGGAGCAACCAGCCCTTGGTAGGGTCAGAGGTCGCCTGAGGTTGCACATGGGCCATCAGAAACTTCACATGCATGTACAATATGAAAGGACAAACAGTGCCTACACATGCCTGTCAGTACACATTATGAAAACTATGGAAGGCTGATTTCTCCAAATTACATTTATCTGATGCCTCATAGGTGAATTACCACCAAGAGTGTTACACTCAGGCATTTCAGTCTTGTACAGAATGCATACCTATCCATAGGGGCAATATGAAAACTGCACACACATCCTTCAGTACCCTCTGAACAAAACACATTTGTAATGTCACAAATGAGCATGTGAAAACCTCATGGACTATGACACCCATTAGCACAGGCAATGTTTTTTCAGACTTCTACTGTGCAAAACAGCAGTGTAACTGTATGGCTGCAAAAACACTGCATGTCCCTCCCATACTTAAATGCAGCCATCGATCTGTGGAAATCAGGCTACACACCCCATTTACCAGAAGTCAGCATGCTAGGCAGTGTATCACACAATTACATTACCCAGTCTCAGACCTGCGTTTGTATTGTTCTAGCTGAACAAGGGCTGTAGAAATGTCCATGTTGCCATCCTCTCCAAATACTCCAGTGCAATATTTACTAGGCCATGTATGGAGCATGGTTTATCAAAAATGAGGATACATGCACATCAACTTGCACTCACAGACACATACTACAGCAGAGTAACATCATGTGAGCACTCTTTGCACTCTCAAACTTTCAATCTGCAACACTTACCATTACATCTGGAGCACCATATAGCCTTGCATACTGTGAAAGCACCTTGTCCACCAGGACCTCCAGCTCCTCTGTGGTGAAGGGACAGGCCCTGATGTTCTCAGTTCTTGCCATCACTGGGTCAAGGAGACTGGAACAGCAGCAGTTTGGGATGAAGAATGGCAGGCAGCAGTGTCTGGATGCAGTAGAAATGTGTGGCTCTCTCAGAGACATATGTAACCCTCTGGAGTTGTTTTAGTGGTACTCAGCTGCTGCAATTGGGGTTCCTGCTCAGCTTTTTTCAAATGTAACCAATGACCGGGACCACAGTGGCCGTTCCCGCCTATAGCAATTTTCAAAAGTGTATTTCAAAGCTGTAATCACGGTTCCCATTGGCTGAAGGGGCCTGTGCATTGGTCACTACCGCAATCGTGCATCTTTCAGTTGTACCCAATGACCGGGCCAGCGGTAGCAGAGCACACCTAGCACAGGTTTCAGAAGTGTATTTCACCACTGCAATTGCAGGTTCCTATTGGCTGATGGGGCCTGAGCAGTAGAGGTGTCAAACTGGGTGGCCCAGGCGGTCGCTACAGCAATCATGAATCTTTCACTTGTACCCAATGACTGGGCCCACGGTAGCGGAGCACATCTATTGCTGTTTTCAAAAGTATATTTCACCACCACGGTCGCGGTTCCCATGGGCTTTAATGGCTTTTGCACAGGCGGTATCACACCATAGGGGCCAGGCGGTCGCTATCGCAAATTTGCATTTTTAAATTGGTGCCAATGACCGTGATTGTGGTGGCGGAGCACGCTTACGGCAACTATGGTCACATCAAGCTGTAGCAATGGAAATGGCCAGTTCTCAACATTGAACAGTAGACACTTACTATGAATAATGCCACTAGATAGTTAAATTCAATGCTAGTGTTACTTTGAACCCACTAATGACTACACATGCCATGTCAGTGCACAGGATTACATGCATTGGCGTGTGCTCCCTCCCATGTGACTTATGATGTTGTTGTGCATGTACACAGATATGTTGTGTGATGGACTCTCAAATATGTAAACATGTCAATGTGTGACATGGCTAAGCAACCCAGAGTAATGATGGAGTAATAAGGGAGGGGGCGTATCTCAATTCGCTTAACTGAACTTGAGCAAATATTTTTGGACTGCATATACTGAAATCTGTATTTTTATTAATGTTTTTAACTGACTTTTAAACAAATAATATATTCGGCAATAGTCTTCTTGAGTTTAATCTTGTTTTAAATATTTATATACATTTAAATGGTAATGTAATTTTTTATGTATTGTAAAAATGTGTATTTTATGTATCACTTTTATGACTTAATTTTCGAATAAAGTTGATACAGTAATGATGGACTGACTACATAATGTGCCTATTTCACTGTGTAGATTGCTGAAATCATGTTGATACTTGATCTAAATGCACACACTGTGCTCATTGTGTTGTCAATGTGTGCTCTGTACAACTCATGCAAGAAGGTGGAGCAGGTACAGCAGCTACGTAGAAGCCAGCAGTGTTGTTGTTTAAGACATGTGCTGTGTCAACTACTCTCACTGCTGGTGACACAAGATGTCAGAATATACCATTTTACATTCACATATCCTAAATCTGTTTTGGGGGTACTCACTATGTACATACTGAACAAGTGTACAAATACTTTAGATCAAGGTGTCTCTGCATGTGACTTGTGCTGTAAGCTGAGGTATCTGGCCAGTCATTGTTGGCGCTGTGTCAGTCAAAATGTAAGATGTGGAACATATCTCAAAGGGGAATTGAATTGACATGTGTCCCCTAGTATCTTATGTAGGAGGCAACCAAATGTACATTGTCCATTCACATTGCTGGCGGACTTAGAGGATGAGGACATCACATGTATATTCTGTTTGCAGCGACCTCCCCTTGAAGACCTATGAGGTCAGTTAGAGCCCCATCCGAGGCCTCTCAGAACATATCCGACTGTTTTGACACCAACATGTAGGGTGATTGCGGCCCTGCATTTCTTTGCAACTGGTTCACTCTAGTACACAGTGTCCAGCGCAGGTGAGATGTTTCAACCAATGTTCAGCATGGTGCTACACGATGTCCTGTCCGCTATGATGACATACAAGGACAGCTACAACCATTTTCCCAGAATACATGAATTGGCAGCTGTGATGGGTTATTTTTATGACCTTGCCCACATCCCTAATGTTGTTGGCACCATTGGCTGTACACATGTTGGCCTGGTTCCACCACAGGCACGTGAGCACATACACAGGAACATGAAGCATTTCATTCCATTAATGTGCAAGTGGTATAACAAGCGGATATGATAATCTCCCATGTCTGTGCCAGATTTCCAGGATCAGCAAACAAATGATGGTCGGAAGGCTGAAAATTCAAACATTCTCCCAAAGTCAAAAGTTCTGGGTTAAATCCATCGTTCTTTTGCCCACTACGCCAGCCCAGTTTGGACCCAGCCATATGCAAATCAGTGTTGACCCTGTGCCTCATGGGAACAGTCCCGACCAAACTGCCAGGCCAGGTACTTCCTGGACTGGAAACAAGCATCCTGGGACTGGATTCAGAGTATGTCACCCTTCTTCCTCCAGGCTAGCTTCAATCCAGGGGCACAGTGAGCAAGGGCAACAAAAGGGTTACAGCAAACAAATGATGGACAGAATTCTGACAATGCAAATGGTCTCCACCAGACAAATGATTTGGGTTAAATCCATCGTTCTTTTGCCCACTACGCCACCCCAGTTTGGACCCAGCCATATGCAAATCAGTCCTGACCCTGTGCCTCATGTCAGCATTCCGTCCATTATTTGTTTGCTGTAACAGATTTCCAGGATCAGCACATGACTCCTACATACTGTGTAACAGCATCGTACCGCAGCTGATGGCAAATCTGCATCCGGAGCATGCGTGGATTGTGGGTGAGTATGAAGAGTTAAGTAGTGTGCTGTATGTGTGACATGCTGTCCTCAGCAATAGATATATTACAAAATGAGTGTGTGTATCTCACACCTAGGCGACTCTGCATATCCCAACCGGCCTTCGTTGCTTGCTGAGCTCACTGAGGAATCCCAGGACCCCAGGTGAAGTCCGCTACAATGATGCCCATGGGAGGACACGACGTGTGGTGGAGCGTACTTTTGGTGTTCTGAAGTCTGGATTCCGGTGTCTGGACAAGAGCGGAGGTGCACTACTCTACCCTCCCCAAAAGGTGTTTCAGATCGTAGTTGCATGCTCAATGATCCACAACCTGGCCTTGCCCAAAGAGATCCCCCTGCTCCAGGACGTTGATGAGCAGCAGATGCCCCCGCCGGCACACCCACACATGTCCAGTGATGAGGATACTGGAGTGGAGGAAGGTGTCGACCTGCATCAATATCTCATCAACCACTACTTCCCTTGAGTGTGAGTAGCACTGTACAACTGTACCATTATCTGCTGTCTTTGATGGTAGTACAAAGGCCAAGAGGAGCTTTTTGACTGCTGCCTGTTGCTGGCCTCTGTGCTGATGGCTGATGTCTGTGGCACAGTGTAGTCATGACCAGCCACATGATGTCTATGTTGATATTGTTTCTCATTGTAATGTGTGCTGTTTTGTGTACCTTAATGACTAGTGTTGGGTACTGGCTGTGATGGCATCACCTGACAAGTAACTGTGGTGCTCTTGTGTCTTTCTAGTTCCCTTCAGCATCTAAATGCCTCATCACTATAAGAGCTTCTGGTACATTGGATTCAGAGTCAACATTGTACATACTGTGATAAACATGGAGCTGACACAAAGACATAGGTGTGTAAAGAGTGTTTATTTACAAAGAGTGTTTGTGATAGACAAGTGATGTTTCACAAAATGGTGCAAAGTGAATTAATGAGTTGTCAGGGATGGTAAACAAGACAGTAGAGTAGCAACACATTGATGTGGTGACACAGCCCAACAGATACCTGCCATCAACAAGGAAACATCCTTCACGACGCAACTTTTACCACGCAGTGCCTTTACCATGCAGGTTTTTCAACGCAAGTCATTACAATGAATTGCGCTGGGGGGCACTCTAGGATAGGTAATAGTTTAATGTACTATCCAACACCTTCCCTACTATCCACGGGGACTGGAGTTGGTATAGTAAATTAAACTATTCACTATCCAGCACCACCCAACGCAAGTCGTTGTAACGACTTGCGTTGAAAAACCTGCGTTGTAAAAGCATGCGTGGTAAAAGCATGCGTTGTAACAACGTACATCCCCATCAACATGACAGTGTGGGTAAGGATAGTCAACAAATTCAATGTTAAGGTGAACAGAGGTGCAATAATGGCTGGCTCTGCAATTGGCGTTTGGATGGTGCTTTGCCACATGATCCTCACGTGGTGTTTCTTGGATGGCCCCTTTTGCATTTTCCAGGGGGGGGGCACTAATGCGGGCTCAGCGGTGTCTGAGGAGTCATCCTGTTGCAGCCCACCCCTGTCTGTGGCCACAGCTGAGGTGGTGGGAGTATACTCCTGCAGGCCACTGGAGGGGGGTTGAGCTGTCCTTTGAGCCACATTACTGGCCCTCAGAACACCCACAAGCTGGCCCAGGAGGTACACGATTTTGCTCATACGTCTGTCCATGGACCTCAGCAGCAGGCGGAGCGCACGCACTTCTTCCAGAACTGGCCCTGGGTTTGTTCATATGCCAGAAGGACTCTGGCGATGTTGAACTGGGCTTCGGTCTCAATGTCCTCACGATTTTGTCCCCCAGTAGCCCTCCAACCTGCCCTGCACTCCTGGAACTTTGGCAGGCGGCACTGGTGGTGGCGGTGGTTGGGACCTCACAGGTTGATGCAGCAGGGGTCAGCGCAGTTGTTGTAGAGGTGGTGGTGGTGGGGACAGTGGGGGCCTGGGATGTGGTGCATCCTGGCAGTCTGGATGGGACAGGTTGTGCTCCTCATCCGAGAAATGTAGGGAGTCTGCATCGGTGAGTCCATGTTCTGAGGGTGGGGACTGCCTCTTCGGGTTGGTGTTGTCTTTTGCAGCAGTCAATGGTTTATCTCCTGTTGAACAGAGGTGAAATGGTCATTGAAGTGCACCCCACAACCTTGGTGTTAGACGTTTGGATGTTACATATGATACACCACACAGTTTACATTGATATCACTTTGTATGCCTGCAATGTACTGAGCATCACAACATGATGTGGAGGTACCTACATTCCTTGTCCAAGGTGTGACATTTCAAATGATGCCATGTTCCATGTACAGATTGTTGTGCTGGCTACCCACCCACAAACACCCTTCCCTATTAAGATGGCTACCTACCTGTTAGGTGAAGGTGAGCAATGCAATGTCTGACACATGGTTATCAGGGGCGTAACTAATCCTGCAGAAGCCAGACCTCTCCTGGTCACAAGGGAAGGGCAGCAAAATTTGCACTATTACATCCATTCCAGACCTAGAAGAGCTATGTAGCCGGTGTTTGCAGCACTTTGATTACAGCGCTTCCGTTCTATGTAGTTCCTATTACAATTGGGCAGTCATTTTCTAAGCACTAACAAATGTATGAAGATAGAGTGATTTGCGGATCAAACAATGATAAGTCAGCAAGCCGGGATTGGAACTCGCTGCTTGCTGCTTCTGTAGTCAGTAACGTCAATGGAGACCATGTTTCCTCCCGTGAAAAAGATATTTGACATGCAAGTGACCCGGCAACTGGTTTGGATTTGGAGGCTTACCGGGAGTGGACCTGTAAGCACGTTCATAATTTTTGTCTGAGAAAAAGACAGGGCGAGGCGCACTGGAGTGCTCCCTTCCCCCCTAAAAAATGTAGCAGTCAAATCCCTAGAAAAATCTGGGTAAGACGTCACATTATTTTTGACTAAATTCAGTGCCAAAAATAATCAACCAAACTGCACTCAGTGTACTTTATGTATTGTCTACATTCAATATACTGCTGTCGAGCGCATTGAAGCAGGGAGGATCTGTGCCTAAGGACCCCACGAGGGCTTCTGCAGTTTAGAGTTGGGTGCTGTCCAATGATGTCAGGTCACCTCACTAAAGGCAAAGGGGATATGTGACAGTGTGCGTTTGAAAAGACAACAGATGCTGCCAGAACAAAACATTCGAATGACCCTTTTATTGTTCATTCCCATCAAAACTGTTACAAGATGTATTAATGGGGGCGCTTACTGTTTCAGCACCATAGATCTGTGTGTCCTGATGTCTGTGCCTCCCTACCCCTCACTGACATTTCCCTTCAGCCTCTGAAGCCAGAATCCCTGCCCCGCCCACCTCTTGCCTTAACCGTTTTGGTGAGCTGGGTACCAAGAGCAGGTGACGTAGGTCATATCAGTAAAGGGATAGTAGTGAGCCCGCGCCATTTTACTCAGCACCTGAAGTAGTAGCTTACTGAGCGATGAGTTACTGCACAGGTACCCGCTGCTCGGCCTAATATGTCAAAAAAATAGTACTTAAAACAAGCATTGTCAAAGCCAGTAGGTCTGGTATTAACTGCCAGCTTTTTGGCTTTGGCAGTTATTGTTTTGTATTGACATGTTTTGTGCACCTTTATTGTTGGGAAATCAGCCAGGCCCTCCCCAGTCTGAAAAAAAACATTGGCTAAAAGCAGAAATAGCTTTTGTTTTCAAAATGCACACATTGCCAAAGTAGTCCCTGTCACCGAATGGGAACTACATTGTGTATAGATGTTATTTTTTTGAATGGGAAGAATGTGGTCACCTGAGGTAAAACAGCCAATGGATGAAGTGGGCTGACCCATTACCCAAAGCTGCATACTATAGTGGGCATATAAAAATGTTAATGACTTAACAACAGACCAATGGATAAAGAGGGCCTGCTGAAGGCCCTATAAGTAATTATATCACACATATTATTTCTAGATTCTGTAAGATCAAAGGTCTTGGCTAGAACCAGACCTAATTCTGTTTATATGAAGTACTGTCAGATGTTGTCAGCTGTATCCATGGCCCTTTATCCTTAACATTGTTCATTACTCCTTTGCTAGGATGCTTTCGCTGACTGTCGCCCTCTTCAAATACAAAAAATTAGACCATTTTGAAAAATCTGCAGGAAATTTACAAGAGTTCCCCAATCCATAGGAAATTCCAAAATCTGTGACTAGTGGAAATAAAGGGAAAGTCTTGTGGATGGCGTGGTCGTCCCCAAACCCTGATATCTCACTGAAGCATCTGGGTCTAGGCTTGTGGCTGGAAGGAAATGGGAAGAAAAAAGAGAGGTATTGGGAACCAAGAGGTAAGGGGTAGAAACTTGGTGGGAGGGCTGACAATGAGGAATCGGGGCATGGGAGAGAGTTCAGAATCATGTAAATTGTTAGGAGAGACTAAAGCAGTACAGGAACAGCCTCCTTCCATCTGGACACTCTCTACACATGGGTCAGTCGAGCCGCCTGCCTGTAATCCATGCTTTTACCAGTCTGCCCATAGCAGAAAGGCTGTTGGGTGCAGTAGAAATAACTCAATTGCAATAGAAAGTGGGTGATCCGTACACCTTTGAGAGAGAGAGATATACCCCCCTCTCTATTTCTCTCTCTATTTCTATTTTTAGGGAGCAGTCAACTTTGGAACTGAGGAGCCAGGTACTCGCCTCTGCGCCGGCTCAACATCCTGTGATTCTGGGCAAATCACTTTAATCTCTCAGTGACTATAAAATGAATGTGACCTTGTCTAATGTAACTGGTGCTCATGTAAAGCACTACCATGCTTAGGGAAAGTTCACACTATGTATGTTATGTTATGTTATGTTATTTATTATTTGTTAAGCGCGCATACGCCCGGAGGCTTCTTGGCGCTGGAGAGAATCAAACATAACAGTACATAAAAGACACAAATCACTACTTACAATAAGCCTGAGAAAAAAGAAAAGTTTTGAATGCCTTCCTAAAGGTAAGGAGGTCCCTGCTGTGTCGCAGAGTCAGGGGGAGTGAGTTCCACAATGAAGCGGCTAAAAATTGAAAACTGCTACCTCCCTGACGTTTTCTTTTAAAACGAGGGACCTCAAGTAGGTCCTTGTGGGTAGATCCCAGGCTGCGCAGAGGTTGGTATCTACGCAGCAGTTGTCTGAGAAACATGGGACCCTTGCCCTCCAAAGCCTTAAACACAATACAGCCCACCTTGAACATTGCTCTCTGCTCCACAGGCAGCCAATGCAAGGTCTCCAGTCCATGTCTAATCGATTCCCACTTCGGGACTTTACAAATAAGTCTCGCAGCTTGATTTTGCAGGTATTGCAATCTTTTCAGTTGGCCAATAGGAGCCCCCAGATAGAGGCCATTTGAAAAATCGATATGAGACAGGACTAGAGCACTGACTGTCTGAATTAAGGCCAAATCTGTAAGGAGATGTGCTATTTTCTTGATCTTCCTTAGTTGGAAAAACCCCGTGGAAACCACTGTTCCAACTTGACTTTCCAAGGAGAGGTCCTCACTGAGAGTCACTCCCAAACTTTTTGTTGTACGGGATTTTTTTGGAGGCGAGCCCATGTCCGATGGCCAAAAACAAGGGCTCCAACTGATCCCACTCTTCCCAGGTAGAATGAGCTCCGTTTTTCCCGGATTTAACTTAAGGTGGTTTAGAGACATCCACCTTTGGATAAAGGACATGGTTGCTCGAAAGTCCTCCGCCGCATTGTGTGAGTTTAGGACAAAAAACAACTGCAGGTCGTCTGCATAGTTATATACATCAACCTTAAACTGTTGTAGGGAGAACAAAAGAGGCCGCATATACAAATTAAATAATAAAGGGGACAAGGAAGATCCTTGGGGAACCCCACAGAAAGAAATGTTTTTAGGGGCTGTAAAAGAACCCAGACGAACCGACTGGGTATGTTCTGAAATAAAGGACCTAAGCCAGGCCAAAGCCGAATCTCGAAGTCCGGCCTGTTCGACACGGTTGACCAAGATGGTATAGTCAACCGTGTCGAACGCGGCAGACAGGTCTAATAACACCAAAGCCTGGTGCAGGTCCCCGTCAGCGTTAGACCTCAAGGTGTTCTGAACGGCCAATATCACTGCCTCAGTAGAATGACCAGGCCGGAAACCTGCCTGGTTAGGTTGTAAATAACCAGAGGCTTCCACAAAACTTGATAGGCAATTGGTCACATGGGCCTCCAATATTTTGGATAGATAAGGCAGTAACGATATTGGTCTATAATTTGAGAGGTCTAAAGAATCAATGCCGGGTTTGTTTTTTAAAGGGATCAGCAAGGCCTGTTTAAAACTATTCGGAACAGTCCCTGACATGAGGGAATTATTAAGCAAAGGAAGCAGGCTATTGGGGAGTGCCCGACCAATTTCCCTCATTATTTGAGGAGGGCAGACATCCTGAGGAGATCCAGATTTAACTCTAGTTAGCAAATCTAGGAGGATTTGGTCAGTGATTAAAGGGAAAGAATGCAAAGTAAGGGGATTAAAAAAGGTATCATCTATCGGAATACAAGCTGGAAGCTTGGATAGAGTATCCTTAATCAACACTATTTTATCATAAAAATAGTCATTCAAGGAGTTGCAGAGGGATTGTGACGGGACAACCGGGGGAGAAGTTCTTTCATCATTGCACAGCTCAGTCACAATCCTGAAAATTTCTTTCGACTTATTAGTCGCATTAAGTATTTTAGAAGAGAAATAATCAGTTTTGTGAGTGTGCAGTGTCTTTTGGTAGGCTTTACGAATTAGACAGTATGCAATCCTTGCTTGAGGACAGTAATTGGTACGCCATGTCCTCTCATATTGCCTCACTTCAAGTTTTAGTTTCCTCAACTCTGGTGTGTACCACTTATGTGCGCCCACGCCACGTGAGTTATCGAAGCGAGTGAGGGGGACACAAATATTAATGGCCGAATTTAGCCATTCTTGAAGCCTACAGTCAGCAATCTCCACATCCAAGCTCTGCTCTGGCAAAGTAAACTTTAACAAGTTTAAAAAAGCTGAAATGTCCAAAGAGGACCATTTCCGAGTCAGACTGGTAGCCTTCAGCTTAAATTGAGGAACTTTCACAACACAAAATGAGAAACTAATGATAAAATGATCAGACCAACTACATGGTTTAATATCAATAAAATCAATAGGTAGGTTCAATGACCAGATTTGATCGAGACTGTGGCCCTTTTGATGGGTTTGAGTGTCTATGTATTGTATTAAATTCAGATCACTCAGAAGATCCTTCGTTTCAGCTGCTTGGGGGTCTAATAGTATATTATCAAACCAGAGATTTAAATCCCCGATCAAAAGTAATTTAGAATTATTAGTGGCCAGCATGGCCAGTTGCTCAGCGAAAATAGCAGGAAACATAGCCATAGTTTGGGGCGGGCGGTATAACAAAACCACCACAAGTGTCCCGTTGACAGTGTCCAATTTAGCAACAATGTTCTCCACATTAGGTATATCTAAGGAGGAGAGTTGTCTAAGTTGGTGTTTCTTATTGGAGATAATGGCCACCCCGCCCCCGATTTTACCTGCCGGTCGTGACACAGACATGATGTAATAATCAGCAGGCAAGGCAGCCAAAATATCCGGTAAGGAATCCGGTGTAAGCCATGTCTCGGTCAACAGGAGTAAATCCGGTTTGGTATCAGATAGTAACAAAAAGATGTCCATCTGATGTTTGGGCATAGAACGAGTATTTAGGTAAACACATTTAAAATTACAGATAGTGCCTGGCGTATTTTCCGACACCACGTAGTCAGAGCCAGGGTCCATAGCTATATTAATGGGATTAGTAATGCCTAAGCGAAAAGTCCGTTTCACCGTATTAAGGGGTACGGGGGGGCACATCATAATGGTAGGTCGCAACGCTAGTAAGTCAGCCGCTGTGTACACTACAGGACCAACAGAGTCCTTAGCCCCTAGTCCCGGACGCTCGCGGACGAGCGCAGACGAGCTTGACTCTAGCGCGACTCCGGCGCGCCTCCGTCGCGCCCGCTGCGCTCGTCCGCTGCGCTCCCTCCAGCACATTACGTTTTATGTGAGGGAGCCTCGAGCGACTGGACCGCTGCCACAGGTCCCTGCGCTCTCTGACTCCTCCCAATATGGCGCCCGTTCCCACCACCAGACCGGCACTAGGAGCCGCGGTAAGTGAGCCGCCCTCCACACAATCGGCAGAAGCCGCGATGGAACGAGGCAGAGGGGCCGCTGTTCAGGTAAGAGTGCGAGTGGCGCTATTATTCAGCCGCCCTGCACACATAAAAATTCAAAAGCACTCGCGAGCTATTCCGCGTGCAAGTGGCAGTTGTAATCACCGCTTGGCACACAGTGACTGTTAAAAACACAATATGATACAAGAAAAATACAGGTTAAAATTAGTTAAGCAATTGCAGTCAGTCTGCCGTTATACAGAGTCTCTCAACAAATGGCGCCGGGCTGCTACCACCAACCCGGAATCCACGAGTGAGAAGGGACTCCCTATCGTTTTATGGGAGGGAGCCTCGAGCGACTGGACCGCTGCCACAGGTCCCTGCGCTCTCTGACTCCTCCCAATATGGCGCCCGTTCCCACCACCAGACCGGCACTAGGAGCCGCGGTAAGTGAGCCGCCCTCCACACAATCGGCAGAAGCCGCGATGGAACGAGGCAGAGGGGCCGCTGTTCAGGTAAGAGTGCGAGTGGCGCTATTATTCAGCCGCCCTGCACACATAAAAATTCAAAAGCACTCGCGAGCTATTCCGCGTGCAAGTGGCAGTTGTAATCACCGCTTTGCACACAGTGACTGTTAAAAACACAATATGATACAAGAAAAATACAGGTTAAAATTAGTTAAGCAATTGCAGTCAGTCTGCCGTTATACAGAGTCTCTCAACAAATGGCGCCGGGCTGCTACCACCAACCCGGAAACTGCAGCAATAATTTTAATAAATAGGGTGGAACATCATCAAACTAGTGCTGGAAGCATCACATCACTGTACTTCATCCCATATTAACACAATTACAAAACATTTGAGAAAGTATAGCAAATTATTGCAAGTATAACATCGAATGCTACATCTGAATCCTCATAAGAGGTTTAGAAGTGCGAAGTACCAGTACAACGCAGCGTTCTTTCCTTGCTGTGCTGTGATCTGTTATTTCACTTGCTGCGTGTGTTGTATGTTGTTTCAGTGTCAGTGATGGGTCAGAGCAGCTTTCAACGTCTGCTGTTGGAGTTGCAAGCACACTGCATGTGAAGGCTGTTGTAGCAACCAGTCTGTCATTGAAAGCTTTTGGGTCTATATTTTCAGAGTTGTTTGGCTGTCTTTGATGCGTTGGTGCTAACCATACTATTAGTTTTCTGCCATTCCAGCGTATTTGCTTTATTTTATGCATATCATGGATTCTGCCATTGCAGTGTATTTATTTGCTTTGTTTTATGCATTGCTGGTTTCTGCCATTCTATTGTATTTGATTTGTTTTATGTATAACTTGGGTTCTGCCATTGCAGTGTATTTATTTGCTTTGTTTTATGCATTGCTTGGTTTCTGACATTGCAGTGTATTTATTTGGTTTCATGCATTGCTTGGTTTCTGCCATTGCAGTGTATTTGCTTGGGCTTATGCATTGCTTCGTTTCTGCTATTGCAGTGTATTTGCTTTGTTTCATGCATTGCTTGGGTTCTGCCGTTGCAGTGTATTTATTTGCTTTGTTTTATGCATTGCTTAGTTTCTGAAATTGCAGTGCATTGATTTGGTTTCATGCATTGCTTGGTTTCTGCCATTGCAGTGTATTTGCTTGGGTTTATGCATTGCTTGGTTTCTGCTATTGTAGTGTATTTGCTTTGTTTCATGCATTGTTTGGGTTCTGCCATTGCAGTGTATTTATTTGCTTTGTTTTATGCATTGCTTGGTTTCTGCCATTGCAGTGTATTTGTTTTGGTTTTATGCATTGCTTGCTTCAGCCATTGCAGTGTATTTGCCTTGTTTTTATGCATTGCTTGGGTTCTGCCATTGCAGTTTTTTCGTTCAGTGTTCGAAATGTTGGTGATGTGTCTGATGCGGTTTTAGGTTCTGCCATAGCAATCTTTGCAATATGTTATTACAGTGCCTGTGATCTGCACTTGTAGTGTTTCTGATACTGTGGTCATTATCTGGTATTGCGCAGTTCTTGATGCTACATTGCAAAGTTTGCAATCTAAAATTTCTGTATTCATGATCTGCGGTATTGTTTGTTTTGTCTGTTTTTGCAGTGTTCTTGTACTGTCCCTGCATTTATGATGTGAATTTGCAGATTTCTTTATCTGGCTTTGCAGGTGTTTTTTTACTTGGCACTGCAGTGTTTGTGATTTGTCTTTGGAATGTTAATGATCAAGCATTGTGTTGTGATTTTAGAATGTTTTTGGTTTATCACTGCAGTGGTCTTGGTAGCATTTTTTCACTTTTCATATTGTGTCATTGTTCGGTACCATTGCAATGTTAATGATCAGGCTGTCCAGTGTTCATGATAGTCCTTTGCAGTGTTTGTGATCTGCCAGGGTAGTGCTTTTGGTTTGTTTATGCAGTATTAGTGCTTTTCATTGCAGCGTTCATGTTCTGTAATTGCTCTGTTTGTGCTCTGTCAATCCAGTGTTCCCACTGTGCCACTGCAATATTCATCTGTAGAAAAGGAATTGAATGGAAAAGGACACATCTCTGTTGTCTGATCTGGGTATGGCCGTGCCTAAATGTTGAACATAGCCTCACCAATAAAAGAGAGGCACTGTAATGGGGAAACAGAGGTTTTAATGTTTAGGTCTGTCCTATCAGACAGCAGAAGCCATCCGGTTGCAAAATACCTATTTTGGGCATACCAAGCACGTACAGTAGGCGTAAATCCCCCCATTGATTACCATTAGTTGACTTTATTGACACCGCCATTTCCCTGCTTTTTAATTAGTGGCTTTTCTTGTCAGTCTTGGTCCATCTTGTCTTTGTCCCTCCCCTGGAGCATACCCTCTTCACCATCCTTTTGGTTGGCTGACTTGCATTTTTTAACCGCTTACTTTTAGGTACCTACTTTTTAGAGCAGGATTGACAGCACATCTGCCGCCAGATGTAATGTGAAAAATATTAAAAAGACCTTTTAGCGGCACTACAGAGAGGATGGCTTTGGCTCCGGCCATATGTTAGGCAGGACTACTTGTTACGATTGGGCAGACGTTGTGTGCTTCCACAGAAGAAAGGGCTTCCTCGCCACGCAACTGTGAATATTTTATTTATCCAGCTGCCTGAGCTAGCCACAATATAGCTGCCAGAGCATGAACTTTCAGGAGCACACACCTGTCATTATAACACTGTTAAGCTAACTAAATAATTTACAGTGTTTGTTTTTCCCTGGTAGCAGTACAGATGGTAATAGGGCATTCATGAGTAATGTACTGCAGTCGTAGGACCCTTCCCTTCCATTATTAACATTAGACTTCTGAGTGCAGTTTTGTGTATGGGAGCAGTATGTGAAGCCAGGGTGACACAAACCTACACAGATTTTTAGGTCTTGCTTTATAGTGGAATTGTCCCCTTACTTTATGTTATTCACAACAAGCAGTGGCATAGCCAATATGTCTCGCCTTTGGGACCTTATAAGTGTTTAGTTAACCAGCACAATATCCTTGGTGCAACAAATCAACTTTTGCATGGCTAAACACTTATAAGGTCCCAAAGGCGAGACCTATTGGCTATGCCAATGCTTGTTGGCATCTGTCATACCCATGCACATTACATAAGGTACGCATACACAGAAGAGACAGAGCATACACACACACATAGAATAGATCAGTTGTTCACACAGAGGATGCAGAAGGTACACATCCACAAAGAAGAGTTTGTAGTAACCAAGAGAGCAAAAAGCAGCTACAACTCCAAAGTGGACACAAAATGTGTGGCTCCTGAAGATACAAAGGGTACATAGATATGGAACACACAGAGGATACACACACACACACAACAACAGACACTCAGTGGATACTGAGGGTATATGCCAACAGAGGATACGGAGGGTCTATGTCCATAGAGGTTTCAGAGGCTGGGCACACAGTGGATACAGAAGGCATGCACCCACACAAGACACAGAACATACAAAACTGCAGAGTGTGCAGGCACATAGAAGATACAAAAGGCACACGCACAGAGGGTGCAGAGGGTATACACTGATTTAGGATGGAGAGGCTATACACCCACAGATGGCACGGAGTGTATACACACATAATACAGAACACATGCACCCATACAGGACACTGAGCATGCACAACCAGAGTACAGGCACACACAAGAAACAGATGTGCATACCCACAAGAGATGCATGGGGTATACTCTCACATGGAACGGAGAGGGAATACACACAGAAGAAACAGATGGGTCACCCATATATGATACGGAAGGTACACAACCCAAAGGATACAGAGCGTGCCCACCCACCGAGGGTAGAGAGGGTGTACACACAAAGGATGAAAAGGGCACACAACCACAGAGGATACAGAGGGTGCCCACCCAGAGAGGGTACACAACCACATAGGATACAGAGGGTGCCCACCCAGAGAGGGTACAGAGGGAGTACACACAAAGGATGAAATGTTATGTTATGTTATGTTATTAAGCTTTTGTATAGCGTACAGCTACTCACAAGGAGTGTCCCGACGCTTTCCACCATCAACTCATAATGAAATAACACAACACAGCTAAAAACAGACAACAGAACAAAGCAAAAACAGTAGGCAGTTAAAACAGACTAGGAGTTAAAAAGCCAGGTCTTCAGGCCCCTCCTAAACTGGAGCAGGTTGGCAGTGCTCCGAAGAGAAAATGGAAGCAGATTCCAAAGCTGGGGGGCTCTGCAGCCAAAAGACCGCCCTCCCGCACGGGCCTTCCTCACCCGTGGAACCACCGCTTTACAAAGAGCTTCCGAGCGGAATAGGTACACAAACACAGAGGATACAACGGATGCCCACCTACAGAGGGTACACAATCACATAGGATACAGAGGGTGCCCACCCATAAAGGGTGCACAACTACAAAGGATACAGCGGGTGCCCACACACAGAGGATACAAAGTTCACACAACCACAGAGGATACAGAGGGTGCCCACCCACAGAGGGTACAAAGGGTAAACAACCTCAGAGGATACAGAGGGTGTCCACCCACAGCGGGTACCAACGGTACACAACCACAGAGGATACAGAGGGTGTTTGTCCACACTGGATACAGAAGGTACACAACCACAGATGATACAGAGGGTGACCACCCACAGAGGGTGTACACCCAAAGAATACAGGAGGTACACAGCCACAGAGGATACAGAGGGTGTCCGACCACAGAGGGTGTACACATAAAGGATACAGAATATATACAACCACAGATGATGACAACTTACAGAGGATACAAAGGGATCCCACCCACAAAGGATACGGAAAGTGCACACCCACAGAAGACAGTGGGCAAACACCCACAGAGAATACAGGAGGTAGAAATCCGCAGAATGCACACACCTACTGAAAGTACAACAGCACCGAGGGCAGACAACCACAGAGCCCTGCCAAGTCACACATACGCCTTCTTCTCTAAGAGGAGTTGTGTTAGTCTGTGGCCTCCTCGTGCACCAGCCTCACCCGGGCAATGACGGGCCACAATGCCTACAGATGGTACTCCCTCAGTGGGGAGTAAGGAGTGTATGCTGTCTGCCTTTCAATACAATAATTACAATATACAGTGCCAAAACGTTGTATTGTATACCCAGCTTTCTGCTAACGTCGTAGCTTCATGGCGCTGTAAGATATGTAATCGCCCATCGGAACAGTACTCTTTTCATCGACTACAGGAGGAGTAAAGCATCCGTCGGCCTTGTAGGTACAAACCTGGGACCTGCAGGCTGCAAGTAGCCCTCTGCAGCAAGCGATAAACTCACTGATCTATTTCAAACCAATCCCACCTTTCCTCAAAAACAGAAAAAGTCACTTCAGCTTTTCAGGGTTTTTGCGCTCTTTTTGTAGTGTTTTGTGAGATCTTTTTAAATATTTGCCCTTTTCTTTATATAGAATTCAAAATAATTATTAATAGTAAGTGCTGGATAATAACGAGAGGGGAAAGACAGAGAGCCCGCTGCAGAGAGGAAGACCACCTTAGAAAGAGAGAGAGACCGGCATAGAGAAAGAGAGAGAGACCGCGTGAAAGAGAGTGAGAGTGCGCGAGAGAGAAACAGGCTGAGAGAGAAAGTGCGAGAGAGAGAGTGAGAGAGAGACAGGCAGAGAGAGAGAGACCGTGAGAGAGAGACCAACAAAGAGAGATAGAGACCGCGCAAGAGAGACCGCTGGGGAGAAACAAATGCGTCTGCAGAAAGATACTGGCATAAAAGTGGGTCACAGAAAGAGATTGCTGCAGAGAGAGCGAGAAATTGCCGCTGAGAGAGAAGGCTGTAGAAAGTGATGACGCCAAATAGAGAGAGAGAGCAAGAGAGGCTGCCGGGAAGAACAAGTGAAGTAGGGGGCAGCGCACTGAAGTGAGGGAGGAGGACGGCTCACAGAAGGGAGGTAGGTCGATGGCACATATTCATGCAAACAGACCAACAGACACAATCACACAATAGGACGGTGAAAAGGGCAAGTAATAAGGAAAATACACAGGAGAGGGCAGAAAGAAGGCAGGTAAGTTAAGGCTCAGAAGCGGAAGTGGATGAGCCAGGAGGAGGTTGCGAGATGGAAGAGAGGGGGAGACAAGACAGGGAGAGTGAAGTAGAGAGGCAGGGAGTGACTCGAGAGGGAGTATGAAGCAGAGATGAATTAGAAACAGGCAGTGCTCAGAAAGACCCTGATACGCTCCTACCTGAACAAGATGCACGGCTACGAGACACGCTCTATGGTGGGTGAGGAGCGTTGAAGCACGAGCAAGCAAGACGGAGAGGCGGAGCTTTTTGAAGCCCCCTAACTAAAGGGTTCGGCAGTGCAACGCATGCGCTGGCTCAGGCGAGACCTAAAAAAGAGCTTTCAGACTACTACTGAGAGAGGTGTTAAACCTCCACCCACCCGCTGGTTGCTCTGAGGGCGGCATCTGATTGAGCCAACTTTGTGTCTACTAAAAAGACTGTTTGTATTGCTTTTTTTTAGCTTGTAGCAAAGCTTATGGCTAATACATCAGAAGTGACTTTTTCTGGGGTAAGCCAATTAGTGGCGTAACAAAGGCTCTAGCAGCCCTGCAGTGCGGGGAAGGGGCAGCAGTGCAGAGGGCACCCCGAGATCTAGGGGGACCCCTCAAGGCAGTACCCTGGCCTGAGAGCTCCTGAGTAAGTCTGGAAGGGGGCCCCTCAGGTTTCATTACGCCACCGATTGTTGTGAGTGTGGGAAGTGCTCCATCCTGCTGGGCTGTGGGACAAGGGGGCCTGGCGGGAGTTGTAGTGCTGGCTACCCTCCCAAGAAACACCCCTCCCTATAAGATGGCTACCTACCTGTAAGTTTGAATAGAGCAATGCAATGGCTGACACATGGTTGTGGGTGTGGGCAGTGTTCCATCTTGCAGGGCTGTAGGACAAGGGTGCCTTGTGGGAATTGTAGTGCTGGTTTCCCACCCACAAACACACCTCCCTGTTAAGATGACTACCTACCTGTAAGTGTGTGGGGATCAATGCAATGGCTGGCACATGGTTGTGGGGTGAAGTGTTACATCCTGCTGAGCTTGGGATCAGGATGCCTGGTGGGAGTTGTAGTCCTGGCTGCTAGTACACATGCCCCTATGGACATTTTGCTAGATACATGAGACATGTGTTGGGGAGAGTGTGGTGCATTTGGGCCCAGGAGGTGTCACTTTGTAGTTGTGCAAGACAGTACATAGCAGTTTAATGGGAGACATTTGTTGGTACCTACCAGCCTCCACCCTTCCGGGTATTCCTGTGAGACTCTCTGGATGCAGTATGGCAAATACCTTCTCCTCCCATACGGTGAATGTTCATAGTGGTATGAGAGGGCGACCACCAGTCATCTGAGCCAGCTTACAGTTCTTGTTGTTATGCTCTTTCACCTTGGTCTTGAGGTCATTCCACCTCTTCCTGATCTCCTTCTGGGAGCACGGGATGGTCCCTACTGCATTGACCTTGTTGACTATCCTTGCCCACATTTCATGTTTGGCGGCTAATGGTGTCCAGGTTTCCAAAGAAACGTGGTTCTACTCTGATTACCTCATCTACCATCACTGACAACTCATTGTCAGTGAATTAGGGCAATTTTTTCTGTGACATGGTGTGTGATGTGCAAATGGGTGACAGGTGAAGGTGTGAAGGTGGTGGTGGTGATGTGTGTTGGGTGTGTGTGGTTCTGATGGTGTGATGTGGGCAGATTTGCCTCTGCTGTGTGGGATGGGCCCTTCAGTTGTGGAGTATTGCAAATGATTCTGGTCAGGGAAGGTGCTGTGTTTTATACTCAGCTATGTGGATGGTTCAAAATGGAGTATTGATGTCAGGTGTGTTGTGTGGGTTGACCTGGGATTTGTATTTTTTACATCCCATTGGGATGTGTCATTGGGCTGTGTTCGGTGTTTATTGGGGCTGAGCCAGAATAATGGCCACACTTGGTAGCCTTGTTGTGTGTTTACATTCGACCGCCATTACTCTTCCGGAGGGGCAGTGGCGGTCAGAATGCAACAGCCCTTCCGCTGGCTCTCCCATTCATCAATAGTAGCGATTGCAGCGGTCTGAAACAGATGATCGTTCCTCTGTCACCACGTTGGTATCCTAATTTCACTTGCGGTCAATCTGCTGGCCGTGCAGCGTTTTTGGGTCTTTCCGCATAAAACCGACTGCCGCTGACAGATTTTTACCTGTTCCACGCGCTCCCGGCAGACTTTCGTGGAATCTTCCCGCTGCGGTCGGATTAGTCTGGCGGTTCATCCTAATCTGACCGCTGGTTTTCCCGTGGTACATGCAGACGGTTATTTTCTGCTACCACGTCGGTCGGAATGCATTTCAGACCGCCATCCTAATTGATCCCTAAGTTATTGCATGGACCGCTACAACCTTAGCAGCAAGCAACTAAAATATATTTAAAGTAAATAAGTATTCCATAATTTACATAACCAGAATACAATTAGATAATTAATTTACAAGTAATAATTAATAGTTAAATAATTAGGACTTTATTAACTTCTCATCCCTCCAAATATAGCATCCAGCAACTAAAATATAGCTAAAATCATGATTCCATATTTTGCATAGTTAAAATAAATTGAAGAATTAATTAACAATTAATAATACATTGTTACTTAATTAACTTCCTAAACTACAGTCTACAAACCCAGCAGCCTGCAACTAAAGTACAAGTAAAATAAATAAGTATTCCATAAATTACATATTAAAACAATTAAATAATTATTTAGCAATCAAAAATTATTTGTTAATTAATTATTACTTAATTAACTTCCCACCATATACCTATACAAACCTAGCAACCCTCAATAACATTTGACAAAAACAAATCAGTAGTAAGTAATTTACATAATAAATATCAATCGTATAATTTCTGTTACAAATATTCATGATTTGGTTTTATCATTTGGCTTTTTAATATGGTGTATTATTATTTTGATGATTTTATTGATAGTGATTTGATTGTTGTGTAGAAATTACAATTTTTATGAGGAACCCCATGCTAAAGCTTCTTTATAAAATCATGTTAAATACTGAGATTCATCTCAGAACTAAGGAAAATTATTAAATTAAATTAAATTATTTTGGGCGCCATCTACTTTAAGATTGTTGATCTTTTCATCTACAAACCCTTTTTACACAGTTTAGTTGCCTATCTCCATAAAAATGTTGCATTTTTATGATAGCAATATATTATCTTATTTTATAGAAGGATGCTAGCATACCACAGTTAAACTTTGCTGAAAACCCACATAATTATTTTTATATTAATTAAACAACAAATGTGTTATCCACCTAGTAATGTAACTTTTACAGAGCATTTAAAGCAGTCAATTATTTTGCTGTTTATATATGTCTATGCCAATGTAGTTAATTGAGTTCTCCTGCATTGTGAACATTTCTAAAAGTCTAAATTCTACTTAATTTGACCATTCTTGAATATTAAATACATCCAAACCTTTATTTCCTTCTCAAGAGTATTTTGTAAATTATACATTGATCAATACAAAATATTTCCCTTATTCTCAGATGAGAATAATGTGTATCATATTCTGATTTCAATATTAGAACAGTTATTATGGCAACTTGGGGTCTCTGCTTATATTTTATTTTCCGATTATTTATAAAAATGTATTGGTGTTTTCACAAAATATATATGTTGAATGGATGTCATATTATTAACTTTTTCTAAGATCCTAGACACAATATCCACTTCAAATTAATGTGTTTTTATTATTTTTCAAACTCTATATTACAGTGTGAATACCAAAGCTGCTATGTATTTAAATATCTTCTGTATTTTCAGCTTCTTCTGTCTCCCCTGTTTGCAATTTTCTCTCCAGGATACTGGGGACAATTTTGCTGTTGCTGCTTGGTGTGGTGATTGCCCTAATGATTCTGAGTAAGTGAATATTAGTTCCTTTATATTATCATTTTAGAGAACACACCTCTTTTTGATTCGATCATTGAAGGTCAACCTTATATGTGATATCAAGTTGGTTTGATGGGTAGAATAAAGAGCACCAGTTTTTTTATAAAGTAAAGTAAATGAAATTGACATATAATGAAAACATTTTGAGATTAATTATTAACCTTTGGAATTAGAATGTAATAAAAATGTACCCAAGCATATAAACTACAATAAAAATAAAAAGCACCTTAAAGTAAAGTACAGAATAAAGAATGGGAAAAGGAAAGTAGGGTTGTCTAAGATGGAGGAACTTAGATGGTGGACGACAAAGTTGATGCATTTTCATAAATTTGATAGGTATAGGACTGAAAAGTACATACAATTCTACTAAAAAGCAAGACATCTAATTGGGGTTGAATGTTTTGTACACAAGGGTTACTAACTAAGTTTGAGTGTGCAATAATATGCATTTGTTTAAGATATATGAGCTCTTTAATTAAGCACAACTGTTGTGTTTGCTGAACCTCTATAATTAAGCCCCTAACGAAAAATGAATAACATGTAAAATTAATTGAGTGGATAAATTACAATGCAAACTCCTCAGGTGGAGCAGAATTTATCGCCCACCCCTAATTTACCCACTTCCAAGAGAAAAGCTGCAAAACCGGGTGAAACATCTCACCAGAACATACATTCAAGTATACAAGACAGAAGTAAATGTATTTTTAAACATGTTAATGAAAAACGTGCAAACATTTTAAGTTATCATACATTTTACCATACTAACAGATACAATTGAGATTGATATTATTTTATACAGTGCAGGAATACCCACAGGCGACTTTGTGCTAGCGTTCATTACTGATCTAGAGGAACATCTATGGGGGCAAAGAGCAAGAAAATAGCCAGTGTTTAGCAGTTTTCTAAGTTGCATAAGATTGAGCTATGCTTTAAGGCACCACGGCAGCAAGTTCCACAATTTACAGGTGGAGGAGACAAAATGTCTGCCACCCCAGGATGATTTTTAAGCATTACAACGGTTTTAGCAAAGGTTGAGTGAAGTATTCTCCCAGGGTTGTACCACTTTCATTTTTTACAAAGAGTTTCTGGGCCTGTATCATGGAGGGCTTGGTGAGCAAGACAAGGACCCTTAGAGGTAACCCATTTTCAGCCAACGTAACTCAACTGAGTTGAATTTAGGAATCCTCAGGAGAAGGCTTGCCACATCATTCTGAAGATCCCAGGGAAATGGGACATGGGAAGGAAGACAGACCCATGATTGAGGGTAACAGGATCATTGGGGTGGTAACTATGGAGGGCTTTTCTGCCTTGGTGAAAGAACAGTTGCGTCAGTTGGATTTGGCCCCATGGTTGTCATTGCCCCAGGTTTTGGTTCAGGATGGGTTATTGTATCACGAGGATCGGTTGTTTGTTCCCCCTACATTGAGAGAAATGGTTCTGGAATGGTGTCATTCTTCGGCATTAGCGGTGCATCCTGGGATGCAGAAAACTAAGGAGATGTGTTTGCGGTGGGTTTGGTGGGAAACATTGGCTCCGGACATTCAGGGTTATGTGGCAGCTTGCCCGGTTTGCGCCACCAGTAATCCCACTCACTGTAAACCGTCTAGTCTGTTGCATCCCCTGGAGGTCCCTCCTGCTCCCTGGCATACCATCAGTATGGATTTTGTGACCGAGCTTCCATCTGTTTCCGGTTTCACTGCCATTCTTGTGGTAGTTGATTTGTTTACAAAAATGGCGCATTTCATCCCGCTATCCAAGATCCCTACTGCCAGAGAAATGGCCTTGGTCTTTATGTCCTCTATTGTGCGGATTCATGGGTTGCCTTCTGCAGTATTGACAGACCGGGGGGCACAGTTCGTATCCCATTTTTGGACTGAGTTGTGCTCCGTGCTTAAGGTGGAGATCAAGTTGTCATCTGCTTATCATCCACAATCTGATGGGCAGACTGAGCGCACCAACCAAACCATGGAACAGTATCTCGGTGTCTAGTGTCCTCCCTGGGGTGTGATTGGGTGACGGCTCTGCCCATAGCGGAGTTTGCGTATAACAATAGCTTGCATTCCGCTTTGGGTATGACTCCCTTCTTTTGCTCGCTGGGTTACCATCCTAGAGCGTTGGCTATCCAACCTACGGGGCGAGTACCAGCCATAGACGATGTGTGTAAGCGATTGAGTGATATCTGGGGTGTTGCACGGGTGCAGTTGCTGGCAGCTAAGGCTAGTATGAAAGAGCAGGCTGATAAACACAGGGCACCTGCTCCTTCTTATCATGTGGGTGAGAGAGTGTGGTTGGCCACCAGGAACCTCAGACTAGGTGGGTCCGCTGTTACCTATACATTAAAAAGTGTAGAGCTTAATGATGACCTTTGGGGACTCCACTGGGCAGTGAAAAGGATTTAGATGTAAAATCTCATAGAAATACTGACTGTTCTTGGTTGGTGAGAAAGATCCAGCTCCAACCCACTTATTCAAATACTCTCTAACCGGCGGATGAGCACTGAATGGCTCATGGTGTAGGAAGCTGCAGATAAGTCCAAAAGCCGCCTATCCACCACTTTCCACTATCATTCAGATTTCCTCTGTTGGTGCAATCAGAGCAGATTTGGTGCTATGGTTTTTCCTAACGCCATACAGAGCATGATCCAGTAACTCATTCTGTACAAGGAAGGACAAGAGTTCTGTATTCAGATGTTTTTCTAGGATTTTTGCTGGCATTGGGAGACGAGAAATAGGTCGATAGCTCTTTACATCACTTTGGGTTGAGGAAAGGTTTTTTACCAAAGGTAGGACAGAGGCGTGATTTCCATCATTAAGAAAGTTTCCCGCATTGATTATTCCATTCAGGAGTTTGGTAAGATATACTGCCACTGTTGCTGCTATGGAGTGAAGTTTTTTGGGGGACAGAGGCCACCAAATGTATCCCTTCACAGAAAGGAAGGCAGTTACTAAATCACTTGCGCTACACCTGAAGCCATATCAGGGCATCATCAGAAACTATAAACTTAAAATGTACTAAATATTATTGGAATGCATGCTATGGGAGGGCAATTAAAAAAGATAGCAATTCACGTAAGAAAGCACGGCCACCCCCTAAATGTGATAGAAATAGAAGTATGAAAAATATTGTAACGTATACAAGAGGCAAACACTAGCTCGCAGGAAATAAAACAAGCACGTAACAGGGCCACTAACAACTATTGCTACTTTAAAAAGAATAATTGCATGAACTAAAAAATCCACCAGAGATACCCCACCTGCCTTAGGAGATACGAAGAAATAGACATATCTGAGCAATTAACAATTACACATAACGAGGAACCTTTCCTTTTACATGACAATCTGAATAATGCGAAACAGATTATAATATTCGCTATAGCAAACAATTTAATGACACTTAGACAAAGTCAAATCTGGAGGATGGATGGGACCTTTAAAATAGTCCCTAACCATATACTCAGATACACATCATGCATGGTGATCATCAAAACACAAATGTCATTTTTATATATGCCATACTACTAGATAAATAAAGCAACACTTATTACAAGTTTTAACCATATAAAACATGCAACAACTAACTACTACCCTCATTATCATAGACTTTGAACAAGCCATGATTCCACAAATTCTAAAAATATACCCCCCACACAGCTTTGCAAGGCTATTAGATTTCAATCAAAGTATATGGACACACTGCCAAAAATCAGGCATCCAATTTGCCTTTCAAATAAGAAAAACATAGCAGCAGCCTATGTCCCTTTCACAGAGATAGCCAACAATTACAATCTACTAATATAAAGCCCTTTCTAATAACAAAATGAAGAGAAACCTAGTCACCCTATGGACAACTTCGAGGACACTTTGGTTGGCAGATTGCATTGCTACGGACACAGATGCCAAGACAAATTCCAAATACCATAGTGGAATGTGTATGACAGCACCTTGGGGCAGGCAGCCAAAACAAACAACATAGTGGAAGGATGGCACAATGCCTTCCAATCCACACTAGGCAGTACTCAACCTACACTATACAAATTTCTAAAATCATTGCAAAAATAGCAAAGCTATCAAGAACTAAGAATAGAGCAATCTATTAGTCACACTGGCCCTAAACTGTGCAAACAAACCAAAAGAATGCATGACATGTTACTATTTAAAGCTAAACTCTTCCTAAATAGCAAAGGACTACATTGCATAGAAATGATAGCCAAAAAATACTATAAAATAGATCTTAACCTACCAAACTCCTCAAAAAGTACACCAAACTCTGTAAACTAACAGAACAAATCTATTTTAAATAATAAATATGACATTGTATTAGATCAGTCAAACAACTGTTTAAAATCATAATATGAATAAAGACTGATCTAATAAAATTATATATACAAATAATTTTTAAAAGAAAAGTAAACTATCACCAACATAAATAGATAAAATAAATTCAATCCATCACATAAAATATTAACAACACATAATTCTAACAATTCCACAGAGCAATTCCATGTATTTAAAATAAATAATGCAATAGCACATTTCCAACCCAAAACAAATTAGAGAATTAAAACTCACTGGTATGTAGCTGCAGAACTTTCTCCAACAAAAATTAGTAATCCAACAAAAATAAGGTAAATGAATCCAAAAATTCTCCCCCAAATTAAAATATATAACAATTCCAATTGAAATTCCTCAAAGTAATTCAGAGTACCAAGGTCAAATTAGGAAACTGAAAAAGTGTTCTAAAACAAGAACCACCACAGGAAATCTGAAAAAAGGAAACGAAAGTAATAAGCATTGGTATATCATAAGCTAAACTGAATTCCTTTAAATAAAAAACATAAATTACAACTCCAAATGCCCATCAAATGTGTTTGTTTACAAAAACCTTTAAAAGAAATTGACAAAAAAACCTGAAAAGCACATTAGATTAGTACATATATAAAAGTTAATTATCAAAATATAACTAACCAATTTAACAAAACATAGTAATACATTATTAAAACAGTGTAAAAACACAACCAACAAACAAGTGTAAAATAATACACAAAAAAACACTATACCTCTACCCTTAAAATCCTTAAAAAAAAAGGACTTACCTGTTTTGAAGAACAACAGCACCTTTCCACGACCTCGTTCCAGGAAAGTAGACTAAAAATAACATAATTGATTACAAAATAGAAGGTAGCAAAAACAAACGGCCACCAAACAAAACTAAAGGAAAAGACTATCACCCTATAGAAATGAATGGGAAATATTGTACAAAAGTTGAATTTATGTAAATAAAAAAATTACAGCCCATAATAAATTATGAAAAAAATACTGAGAAAATGCTTATTTATTGTAATAGTTTTTCACATGATGTATGTATGATA
The DNA here is from genome assembly GCF_964261635.1 of Lissotriton helveticus. Classification (NCBI taxonomy): domain Eukaryota; kingdom Metazoa; phylum Chordata; class Amphibia; order Caudata; family Salamandridae; genus Lissotriton; species Lissotriton helveticus. The sequence continues at coordinate 1,828,632,005 of NC_136068.1, read as the reverse complement.
CAGATTGTAAAACTATACAGTAATAAATATTTTAAAGAAATAAAAACTGAAAAATGTGTGATTTGTTTTTAGTATACAAAATTTGTGAAAGGCGTTAGACACTAAAGGATAAAGGGCCATATGTAGGTAATCTCTATTTACCGATTCTTAAATACCGAATTTTACCAATTCGGTATTTAAGAATCGGTAAATAGTATGTAGGTTAAAATTCAATAAATTTTACCGAATAGGTAATATTTGATATTACCTATTCAGTATTTACCAATTTGGTAATTCCGATTCATTCCTATGGGCCTAGAGGCCCATAGGAATGAATGGGAAACCATTCACTATTACCGATTAGGTAAATACCGAAACGGTAATAGGGGTAGCATATTCAAGGGTAGCAAGGTGTCACATTGACACCCTGTTGCACCCCTGAAACGTGCATTTGTGCACATGTGGCGCACATATGTCTGCCACATGGCACTTTAAAAAAAAAAAAATTGCAATTTTAAAGGTATTCAATATTTACCACCAACTTGTAGTTGGTGGTAAATACCGAATCCTTAAATCAAAAATGCACTCACTTGAGTGCTCCCTACATAGGATTTAAGGATTCGGTAATTTACCGATCCGGTATTTTAAGAATTCGGTAATTTACCGATTCCTTAAATTACCAATTCAATAAATTACCGAATCCTTAAATACAGCCACCTACATTAGAAAAAGCGAAATACCAGTCGGTAACGGGAAATTTACCAAATTTCGGCCGTTACCGACCAGTATTTAGCTACCTACATATGGCCCAAAATTTTCTATTTACACCCCAATCTAACTATATCAGGCAATGATGTTGGGCAATAAAGAGGTTGCATTTACTATTCCCAATATAATCTAAACCAATGCAAGGAAGGTGTTAGACACTAAATGGGTGACATTTACTATTCTGACTCAAATATAAACCAATTGAGGAGGGTGTTGGATACTAAATGGGTGACTTTTGTTGCTCCCACTCCAATTTAACCATATTGGGGAAGGTGTTGGATGATAATGGGATGTCATTTACTATTCCCACTCGCACCTGAACCATACTGGGGAAGATGTGTAAAGTACCAAATGCATTTCCCCCCAAAAAGTAATGAAGGCATAAGCATGTATTGACAAAATTGAAATGCTTAATAAAATAAAAAATTATGAGGCAAACTACTCTTAAGAACTCAGCCACTGGTCTAATCAACTAGATGAAGCAACAACAGGTGGAAGATAGGCCAAAGGGAAGTGCTGAATACTTGAACCATTGATTCTGCTACTGGAACTGGTGAAAACGGTGAAGTGGTGAAAATATTGGGACCGAGAGGTAAGTGTCTTTCAAGTACAAATGTACCAGCCAGTTGTTTACTCTGATTGAAATTCTGAGAAGATAGATGCCTTCCATTTTGAAGTGTTGGTAGAAAACTCAACATTGAGCTATTTCAGATTGAGGACCAGCCTGTGACAATGGTGCTGCAGAAGCTCTGGTGATGTGGATGGGTGTGTACAGTAGTTCCCTTCAACAGAATGGTGCAAATTTCCACATCTATGATGGGCTTCTCTGACAGGAAAAAAGACTGTTGTAGGGGTTGGAACTGCTGAACATTGGAAATGTAAAACTCTTTCTGATACCCCTGGAATGTTGGAAGGACCCATGCATCCTGATTGATCTGCGTCCAATTGGGAAGAAACTGATAGATATGGCCTCCCAATCTCACTTCCAAATAATGAATCAACCTCCCCTGTAAGGGAGCCATGGGTAGAGTTGGGTAGAGGTGTTAGTCTGAAAGCCATCACTGCCTTGCCTGCATCTGCCAAAGAGGGTGCATGCTGGGAATAAGGCTCCTCTGTCGGTCTCTTCCAGTTCTGGCATCATCTATCCCCAAAGGCATGTTGGAAACCGAGGTAGTAGTCTCCGCTGGGCAAGCGACCCCTGAATTGCCCCACCCTGGTAGAAAGGCAAGACTCAAAAACTTTTAAGATAGAAGATTGGGCCTTGTCCAGGGTGGTAAACATATTGAAGAACTTGTTCAAGTCATTAATGAATGGGTCACTAAAGAGCAGTACATTCGGTTTGGAACCAGCCTCTGCCTTTGCCAATTCTGTTAACTACTGATCTATTCTTATCAGTATGGAGTTTATACATTCAGTCGAGAGTGCTCAATAGGCATTGAAAGGTTGGCAGATGAAACGGTGAGCCCAACATGCCAGGATCGATGAGGGTTCCTGAATCTTTGCCTCCACTACGATCTCTAGGATTTTGCCAGAGGTCTGGAATTATCTAAAAGTCAGGCTTGGGAAGAGAACCTTGCCCTTTCAAAGCCCTTCTTTTAATCTTTGGAGACATTTTTCAAGAAATGTTAGGGCCATTGCTGTTGTTTCAGAAACCATGGCCCAGATGTAGGTAGCCAAATACCGGTCGGTAACGGCCGAATTCGGCCGTTACCGACCGGTATTTGGCTTTTGAGATGTAGGGGGCAGGAAACAGGCCATTTCGGTAATTTTACCGATTCGGTAAATATACCGGTCGTTAAATTTACCGACCGGTATATTTACAGAATCGGTAAAATTGAGATGTAGGTGGGACTCTTCTGAGTCCCACAAGCCCTACAAATTCTGTATTTTACCATCAAATTCAATTTGATGGTAAAATACCGATTCAGGTGTGCATGCACATGTGTGCATGCACACCTGTGCCATATGACAGGCAGACCTGCCCTTAGGGCAGGTATGCCTGCCACATGGCCCCCAAACCTTTTTGGGGGTGCTAGAGGGTGTCAAAGTGACACCCCCTGCACCCTTGTCAAAATCGGTATTTACCGATTCAGTAAATACCGACCGGTAATGCCCCATTCATTCCTATGGGCTTCAAAGCCATAGGAATGAATGGGGCATTACCGGTCGGTATTTACCGAATCGGTAAATACCGACTTTTAAAGATTCGGTAAATCCACATCTGGATTTACCTACATCTCGGTACTTCTATTTTACCGATTCATAAATACCGAATCGGTAAAATTCGGTATTTATGAGTCGGAAAAATGGAATTACCTACATCTGGCCCCATGCCTTTAAACTTAGGGTTGGTCAAGGACACTGAGCTCGGAGTCTAGCTATCACGACCTGGTCAAAATCCCTCTGTAGGTATGATTGCATTTAGTTAGCTACTTCTTTGAGGAATGGTGATGGACTATCTCGTCAGGGTCAAAAGACAGGAGGTCTCCCACAGGAGAGACTGAGGGACTTAGGGGAACACGAGGTCTTCAGTTTCTTAGGAGCGTGGTACCACAAAGCGTTTGTTATACCTGGGGGACTCTGACACTTGGAGTGTACCTGGAAAGGCCTTATCAATACGTGGGCTTGAAAATATGTCATTATAATACACAGCCAGTAACAATCGTTGGCCAATAGTTCAAGGCGGTGCACTCCTTGCTGGGAGAGCAGTGATCAGGTGAGATGGCTACCAAGCTTCACAAGCGGTTGGCGTCCTCCAGCCTTATGCAGCTCTATTGGAGGTAGGGAGGCCACGCAGAAGCAGATATGTGCCCGCCTGCAATAAACACTGAAAACGGGCTGTGTTGGGACTGTTAGGGGACCTAGAATATTGAGAAACGGTTTGAGCAAAGCAAATTTGAACAATAACAGCTACTAATTGGATTATATTTTGCAGAACTGACAACGCATATAAAGGAATCCACATATATATATAAATATATATATATATATATATATATATATATTGCGAAATCATCCTCCAGAAAATAACGAGGCAGGACCCAGAGGGGAACAGGTGAGACAGGCTTTATTGCTTGTAACACAGCTAGGGTGGCGGCAAATGCATTTCGGCAAGGTGAGCCTTTTTCAGTGCCCAACACCCGATGCAATCCTCTTAGTTCATGCTTTCCTGCTGCCTAGAAGTAACTGGCGTAGGTCCGCCCCTCCCTAAAGCAAATGCAGCACACCTGTGGAAGTTCGTGGAAAATCCTGAACTACCACTCCCAGGATGCCACATGTTGAAAGCGTCCCAGGCCGGTGGAATAGGGAGAGTGCGGAGTTGAATACCCACTGCGGCACCTATGGCAGGATCCAATGAAGGCAATAACAATCCTCCAAGCAAACAAGTCCGCCCTCGAGTCCCCTCATATCGCCACAGCCTCTGTTTCAGCAGTCCCATTTGAACAGGGGCGAAATTGCACAGTCCAAAAATGCCCGGACATAGGTGGAATACCTCTACTGTTCAGGGGCCCCCGAAACAGAGGCGGGTACCAGACAATCCAGTCCATGGAAATGTATAGCGCCGTGAAGCAACGCCAGGTCATATACAGACCCAGACGTATATATATATATATATAGCTCCGTCGGAGCGAAAAGCGTTATGGAGGACATCTGTCCTATGATTTTGCAATAAAGCTTTCACTTCTGCTCACACAACTTTGTGTGTTGATGGCCTGTTATTGAAGTCACTTACTCTCTTTTGGGGAACAGGTCTACACCTGCTTGGCTCCGCTTCGATAGCGGTCAGGATTTCGCTTTGGATATATATATATATATATATATATTCACTGAAAAAAACATAGGTTTCACATCAGTTATTGTTAGGTGGAAATTTTACTCGCATAAAACCATTGAAGTTCCCACGTTATAGTTAGTTGGACTCACTATAACTTGCGCGTGCAATGCACTGCTGACGACGTCACATATTACATCACTCATGACATGGTCAGTGACATCACTGGGACTGTCTTGGACATTTTGCCATTAAACATGACAGCAACAGGGACCTTTTAAGATTCTTCTGTTTAGATTGTGTCCCAGACAGTCCACGGGGTGGTAACAAGTTACAGACACTCAGAAGACTGGAGTCTCGTTATATAATTGACTTAGAGACTAAGGCACCGGGGGGCCTAAACATTGGGGAAGAATTGTCCTCTCACTTGGGCTAACTGTAACATATTGAGAATCATGATTTAGGAAATACTGAATTTGAACATGTATGAAATATATGGTAAATTACTGTTAATATGAAACACATATGAAGATTGGTTGAAATGGCAATTGAAATGCATTTTTTGAGAATAGACATGTTGGGTCATAAGAATGCTAAAAGCCCGTTTGTACGGTTTGTCTGCACATTGCCTATGATTATGATTCTTTGCGGCCATATTTAAGGCCGCCCATGCCGATACACGGCAAGATGGATAATTGTAATGTACATATATTGTGACGACTGATAAGTATCGTCTGCGTTGGTTTAAGGTTGTACCATATCGCTTGTTTGGATTAATGAGCTAAGACAGAGGTTACTATGGGCTTTTGGCTATGATGGTAACAGTAGGGTGCACTCCCGCTGTTACATATATGCCGATACACGGCATGAATATTTACTTAAGATCAAAGTAAGATAATGAACTACGTAGAGCAGGTTCATTAAAAACACACTCCAAGATGGCGCCCAAAAATGAGCTCGTCTGGGAGTCCGATTTTGATGGCAATGACCCTTGATGCATGTTTAAAATGGCGCAGCGCGAAATGTTCACTGATAACACTGACGAAGGGATTTCATCCCGAAACGCGTTTGTTCTTGACAAATAAAATTTCTGCTGAAATATAAACCCCGTGAGTGCTGTTTTCTTCTTACCCGGATGGGATTATTTGAAGAATTGGAGCTGTTATACTTTCCGTGGAACACCGCCGCGGAGACAGCACCCGCTATGTGAGTGACTCGTGGTAACGGTGTTTGGAGCTACAATATATATATATATATATATATATATATATATATATATATATATATATATATATCCAAGATGCTGCTTGAAAAGAATCGGATGCCGCACGTTGTCCTCCAGCATACAACGAAAAAGCAGACACAAACCCAGAGTAAGTGCAAAGAGTAGCGTTTATTCTCTCGCTAGTCAGCCATAACGCGTTTCACCACAGGAGTGGCTTGATCACATGACAACGTTCAAACATTGAATGGACCATTAAGACAGCTAGCACCAAAGGCACGTGACTAAATTAGTGATAGACATAAAAGAAAAACAGTGAAATACTACTGAAAGTCTTCCTTCGAAAAAAGGGAGCAAATAATGTATACAATATACAAATGCTAAACTCACAAGAAAAACCTAAAAATAGTGAGGACATTGACTTACACCATCTAATAAGTATTTTCAGCGATCATACGCAAAAAGGCGAGTACACCTAAATAATTTTATGTACTTGACCAACGCTGTTTCCAAATAATATAAGAAAAAGCGAAAGAACCTATAAATAAACTCTGCAGGTCAAATATATTTACATAAATGATTTCCCAAGAAAAATACAACGTATTATTTGACTTAGGTTCAAATGTATAAAAAAATACTTCATAGTCATACAAAAATAGTTCTATGTAAAAAAACACTTGTAACCTAAAAAAGAAGTAAGGCTAAATCAGTACACAATGAATTGCACAATGAAAGCAAGAAGGAGAAGGACACGGCGGACAGGTTCTCTGTACAGTTTTTCTAAGGGTTACACTAAAAGTGTTAACATTCATAAGCATGTGTGTAAATCCTCGGTGTTGTTTAACCCCCCAGGACTTTTGCTGTTGAAGTTCAGGATATACCTCGTCTCCAACTTGCGCATTAGGTGCTCACGATCACCTCCCTGTTTGGTTTTAGGAATTGTGTCAATGACATAATACTTGAGATCCATTAGATTGTTGTTATGGATCTCCCGAAAATGTCTCGCCACAGGGTAGGTGGGGTCAGAGTTGGTGATGGCCCTGATGTGTTGCAATATTCTATTGCTGGCCGGTAGCTTGGTACTTCCCACGTACCGTAGGGGACAAGTACATTCTAAGATATAAATAGCATACTCGGTTTTGCAATGGAGGGATTTGGAGATTTTGATCTCCTTGCTGCTAAAGGCAGTACGGTAACTAGTTTTGTTAATACCGTAAGTACAGGCTTTACACGAATGACACTTAGTGAATCCCCGTGAGCTTTTCAACCAATCTTTTGAAGTAATCACCTCAGGACAGTTAGATACCAGGCTGTTATGAAGGGAAATAGCCCTTTTATAGGTGATACTGGGTCTGGTAGGCATAGCTTGACCTATGATGGGGTCAGAACGAATTAAAGCCCAATTCTGATTAATAATTTTATTTATAGCACTTTTTTGAGCACTATAGGGCACAATGAGTCTGACCGAGCTGGAGTCTGATGCTTGACTGGATTCAGTTATGGGCAATTTGTTTGCTTTGGATGTAAGGAGAAAATTCCTTTCCTGATTTGCAGTTTTGTTGATGGCTGTTTGAATAATATGAATAGGATAACCTCGGGCGAGGAATCTATCCCTACATTCATTTTGTGCCGTCTTCAAATCTGATGGATTACTGCAAATCCGTTTAATTCGCAGCATTTCCCCATAGGGGATGCTGCGAATGAGATGTTTAGGATGAAAGCTGGTGTAATGCAAGATGGAATTGCCAGCTGTCTCCTTTCGATATAGTTTAGTTTCCAGTATATTGTTATGGATGTATATTTCTATGTCTAGAAAGTGAATGTTGGTATTGCTCATGGTACAGGTGAAGTTTAAATTAATGTTATTGGTGTTCAAGAGGTCAACCCACTCCTGGGCCTCTTCCCTACTACCATTCCAGACAAAGATAAGGTCATCAATATACCTGTAATACATTTTGACATGATTATTGTAAAGATCGCCTAGAGTCCCTTTTAGGACCAGCTCCTCCCACCAGCCCATAAAAATACAGGCGTAGCTGGGGGAGAAGCTGGCTCCCATTGCCACCCCCCTCATTTGTTGATAGAAAGTTTGGTTAAAGGTGAACATGTTATGATGTAGACAAAAGGTCACCATATCTAGCAGCATTTTATTATGCTCCGGGTAAGTGGGTCTATTTTTGGAAAAGAAGTAACTCAAGGCTCTTAGACCATCTTTGTGGTCAATACAGGTATATAGGGATGATACATCCAAAGTCAGCAATAGATATCCAGGGTCCCAAACAAAGTTCTGGATTTTGCCAAGAAAATCACTGGTATCTCTCAAATAGGAAGGCAATCCAGTTACACAATCCTGTAAAAAAAAGTCAATGTAGTTTGAGGTGTGTTCTAACAAACTGTTCCTACCGGAAATGATGGGCCTCCCGGGGGGGTGCACAGCGTCCTTGTGAACTTTAGGAATAAAGTAGATGTTAGGAATAACCGGGTAGTCTTTTTTCATATACAAATGTTCATCTTTAGTGATTAAGCCAGCACTCTTCCAGGCCAAAAGTTTCGAATGAAATAAGTTGAAAGTCTCTTTAATTGCTGACGCACTGCTCATTTTGTAACAATTGCGATCATTCAATTGAGACATTGCTTCAGTCATGTATTGATCTCTGTCCCACAGCACCACGTTTCCCCCCTTGTCCGAATTTCTGATGACAATCTGGTTGTTTTGTTGTATTTTAGCCACCAGATTATCATAAGTTCTATTTTGTCTAAGTATCTTATTTTTCATGGCGCATGTTTTAAAGTTCAGTTTTTTCAATTCATTTATCACATGCTCGTTGTAAATGTCAATGCCATCACGTGGCATGATAGGGTTGAACTTAGATTTGTTCTTGAAGGGAGTTACAATTTTCTTTTCAGGAGCTTGGTAGACAGATCGACTGTTTTGAGACGATTGCGAGGGTTCAGTGCGGCTCTCAGCATGAAGATCCGTTAGTACACTGAGTAAGGTTGATGGTAACTCAGTGGATGTAGGTGTTCCGGTAACTATTTGGCTTCCCCTACGAACATCATTACCATTAGCTGCCTCAGTGGCTTGCTTGATGGTGTGGAATTTGCGCAATTTGAGCTTACGGATAAATTGATATATATCCATCCGCGTGGTGGCATAGTTGAAATTTGATTCCTTACAATATGAAAGTCCCAATGATAAGATTTGTATTTCCGCTTGGGTGAGTGTAGTTTCGGTTAGATTGATGACAGTTTTTTCCGTAGATTTTTCGATGTTTTCATCAGATTTACGATCCGCAGGGGGGATAGAGTTGCAAAAGTTTCCTGCCATGGCTAATTTTTCCAACGGCCCTTCCCCTTGCCTCTGTAACTGCTGCTTGTGGGCGCGTTTCCTTGCTTTCCGCCTTTGGCCGTGTTTGCGGTTTCTCCGCTGGCAGCTTGATTCTGACGATTTCTTGGTCGCAGAGTTGATAATCGGTCCATAGCTAAAAAAACAATTTCATCGCCTGGTGACGGGATCGTTTTGGGGTCCACAGGTACTGTTCTCATTGTGTTGACTTCATTATCACTTTCGGCAGCAGAGCTGAAGTCAGAGAGAGTGGATTCATTAGAGGCATTGGATGTAGTAGCTTGCATTCTATTTTTGTTTCTCCCCACTGTTTTCCCGCTTTTGATAGAATCGAATTTGCGCGCGAAAGTGAAAATACGCCCGCTTTCATAATCTATGAGATCGCGCTGAAATTTGAAAGCTTTGCGTACCTTAATTTTTTCTTCCTCTTTTTTAAGGCGTTTTGTCATTTCTGCATTAAGCCCATTTATTTCTTCAGGCGTTCCCATTTGTGCAATTTCGTCTGTTAAGGTTACCACCCTTTTCTGTAATTCGATACGATCAATTTCTGCAAACTCCACAAGTAGAATTACCAATTCTCTGGAGGAATCAAGATTTCTCTGTGCCCATCTTTTCATTAGTTCTGGGTTGGGCTGTTCATAAGTGGGTGCCAATAAAATTCGTAGCCCCCTCGGGACTCTGCCAACTTCCAGATAGCTCTTCAATGATTTGTGCTCCCACCATTTCGCCTGTTCGGCGCGCATCAACTTCTCCAATGCTTTCATTTTGTTTTTCAAAGTATCGTCGGGTTTGGCATTAGTGTTTTCTAATGGTTCGGAATGATCACCAACCTGGGCAATGTTAACGAACACTCCCTGAGCTGCCGCTTCTCGATCCTTTAACGTGTCGGCCGACATGTTAATTTCCGTTGAGAAAAGAGAAACGCTGATTTCACTTAAAAGCGTGACTCGGACTGAAAGATGTAGGTCACCTTCCGTTTGCCGAGGGCTTTTAGCACACCAAACACCCCACAATGTTAGAAAGGTCCTACCTTTCACGTCCTGCTTGTAGTCCCGTGCACCCTCCGGTACCGCGGGAAAAGCGAGCGTTCCAGGCGCCTTGCTATCTCCAGTGGGGGGGTAACGCTGGTATAATCCTTCCGGATTGAAAAACAAAGGCTCCGCGCCGTGGCTCGGAGACAGGCTTCAGTTTACCAGCCACCACAATTCGTTTGGGGGTTCGTGTATAGCTGGTCGAAGCTCCACCAGTCATATATCCAAGATGCTGCTTGAAAAGAATCGGATGCCGCACGTTGTCCTCCAGCATACAACGAAAAAGCAGACACAAACCCAGAGTAAGTGCAAAGAGTAGCGTTTATTCTCTCGCTAGTCAGCCATAACGCGTTTCACCACAGGAGTGGCTTGATCACATGACAACGTTCAAACATTGAATGGACCATTAAGACAGCTAGCACCAAAGGCACGTGACTAAATTAGTGATAGACATAAAAGAAAAACAGTGAAATACTACTGAAAGTCTTCCTTCGAAAAAAGGGAGCAAATAATGTATACAATATACAATATATATATACCAAATAGTTTACTCAGTGTGTTTTATTTTTGATTTTTCTGATTACTTAAATTGCGACAATGATCTGCTGGAGGAATAATTTTGGGAGTGGTAACGGGACTAGGACAATACTTCTGACATCAACTGGACATGGGGCAGAGTCTTTCGGTGTTTGTCGACGTAACATTTTTTCACTTGGTCTGATATTTCCATCTGAATCATCTAGGCGCTGTCATTTCGGGCCTGGAGTCTTGATCACATCCCAGGTGCCACAAGGCACCTCATGAGGATACATTTTTTTGTGACAGTCCCAACAAAGTTTGAACTTGGTAGTCTTGGGAGAGGAGATTTCCTATTGTATACTTGATTTAAAGGTCAATTGTGAGAAAAGGTTGACTTGTCGGAGACAAAGTAGTAGGTCCAGATTTGTGTCTGGCCCTTATATGAGTTTCAGCATATCATTTCCGGAACAGGACAGCGCTGGCCCTGAGCCACACAAGGATGCATACAGTTGTACGGGAGTACTGATTGAAAAGATTCTGGATCCAGTCTAACACCTGGGGAATATTCAAAATGTGAGGACATATGCAGTTAGAAGTATCCACCAGAATTGTAAGTCATATTTCATAGTTAACCAGTGAAAGGCAGTGGGTAACTAGCTATTTTTTACTGATTGAATGGACAGCTATCTTTCTTGCCAAAGTTTCGGTATGCCATTTTGCTCCTCTTTTTCTAATTCAATTCAACTTACAATGTTTCCCGAAGCACAAGACTCAAGTGCCTAGTCCTTTTCCAGATGTTGCACATAATTTTGGGTGTTGCTTACCAATAAAAACTCTATTGGGCTGGAGTGGTACACCTAAGTGTTACTTCTATCAAACATGGGTGACTATTGGCTGTTAGACCTGGCATCTTTGGCGTGTTTTTTTTTCTGTTCTTTTTTTACCTCCTATTTTTTACTGTGTGCTGCATTTCAGTGGTAAAGTGCATGTGCTCCCTGTGCAAATTGTGAATATGATTAGTGATTCATGATTGCCATATTTGATGTACTGGTAAGTCCCTAACAAAGTGCAATATGTGTGCCCAGGGCCTGTAAATCAAATGCCTGCAGCACTGATTGTGCCACTCACATGAGGGACACTGCAACTATGTCTCGGACCTACCACTGCAGTGTCTGTGTGTGCAGTTTTGAACTGCCATGTCAACCTGCCAAGCGCACCCACTTGCCAGCCCAAACCTTCCCTTTTATTGCATATCAATCCCCCCTAAGGTAGGCCCAAGGCAGGCTCATGGGCATGATGCAGTGTATTTGAAAGGTAGGACATACACTGGTGTGTTTTACATATCCTGATAGTGAAATATTGCCAATTTCGGTTTTTTACTATTGCAAGAACTAACTTTCCCATAGGTTATCATTGGATTCCATGTAACATCCTACAGATTTGGAGTTTGGGCTCCCAGAACTCAAAATTTAAAAATACATCTGTTAGTGAAGTTTATTTTTAAATTGTGTGTTTGAAAATGCCACCTGTAGATATTGCTCAATAAATTGGGCAACCCAATAAACCCTTGGAGGCTTGGGTAACAAGAAAACAGTATCACGTAACTGTGCCTTCAAGGGATTTCTTTTAGACATATTTAACATAATGTATCTGAAACAAATTATGAGAGCCCAAATTAGTGGCCTCAGGTATATGAATTGTATAAATGAATTAAGGAACTCACAAAAGAATATATCAAAAAGGAAAACAAAAACACTAACTGCAGGTGTATACTTTTTGTAGAAATGTATATAATTAAATAGTTTAGAAAAAAGGGTACAGAACAATATTCACCAAAATTACGACTTAATTACTCATAATTATGTATAATTGTGTGAGAAGCGTAATCAAGCTTTTGCCACTATTTTTGTAGTGCATATTGCACCCATTCCTGTTATCTTGCAGTAGGATTTTTACCCCATTTACTTTTAATTAATCAAGCCAGAGTAATCGCATAATTTTGGTATTTTTCCTTCACAAGAGTAATGCATTACTGAAATTACTCCTATGACTCCTGTGTAATACACATTTTACCAAGGCATACTTCTTGGATACTGTGCTTGCACTAAAACTGTTTTAGTTGTAATGTTGCTTGAGACAGATTCAAATTACCTTAGGGGCCAATCATGACTTTAGTGGTCATAATGCCTGATTTTGGGTCTGAACCCATGGTGGCGGTCGGACCACTGCTGCACTGCGGGACAGCCTGCAGTATTACGACTGCGGCAGCTGGACCGCCTGAGGACCGCTGCGATCGACAGGGATTCAGGATGCCACGGCATTCGCACAGCGGTCTGAGGCAGGACTATGCTGGCAGTGCCACAGCTGCGCCAGAAAGCATATTTTGAGCTGCCTCACCAGCACCCTTTTCATGGCAGAGAGCCCGCCATGAAAATGGTGGCATTGAGGCAACTAAGGGGGCCCTAACAGGGTCCGCTGACTTCTCTGGGCCCAGGGGTTGCATGTGGGATGGACACATACAGTGCCTCCCTGGATTTGCATCCCTAGTTCCTGCACAGTATGGCATGTATGCCACACCAGGCAGCAAAATGCTGCAGGCACTCTCACAGCGGCGGCCTGCATATTAGGCTCTCTATTGAACCTAACATGCATACCACCATGAGATTACCGCGCAGCACCCGTCTGCCCCGGATTCCACTTGGAATCCGGTGGGTGGGCTCACTACAGCTTTGGCAGTACTACAGTGGATGGTGCATTGCACTGTCCACTGTAGGCTCCTCAAAGTCATAATTGGCCCCTTAGATTATTAGTATAGAAGTTAATACAGAGTAGTGCCTATCCCTTGTGAAAAGTCTATTGTATACTGTAAACTATAGCTGCTGGCACAATGCACTTTATTTTTGCTTGCTGATCATTTGCAGCCAAATAATCTATGTTAGGGCTTAGTTGTAGATTTTGCTTAGATATAAATGTACACTGTAGCAGCATATTTTTAATTTAATTTTATGTTGTATGTGTACTCTGCTGATTGTAATGATTTTAAGTAATCAACAAATAAATACTTACCTAACCTATTTCACAGTGTGGAATGTTGCCCCAGGGAGGCATGGCTTGAGCTCTGGGCTTCACTATCATTGTACATTAAGTGAGGGAGAGGAGGATAGTGCACACAACTAGGTTGAAATCATTTCCCTCCCATGCTCATTCTCCTTCACCCTAACCCTTTGGAGAGGGGCCCCAAAATGAAATCAATCCTCTGTGAAAGCTCAGCAAAAAAATGTTTAAAGAGCTCTGCTTTAGTTGCAAATGATTTACTGAGGTCCCAAGTAACTGGCCTGCCACTGTCTGGTACCTTATGACACTTTTAGACTGCATACATGCAATTTATGCTGCATATTGTGGTGTAATGGCCCCTTTTTATCTACTATTTCAGCCATTAGGTCAGCTATTCAAAATCGTTCAAACTCAGAGACCCCAGATGCCCTGACTGCTAACTGTAATCTTCAGATACATCTCAACCCAGGCTTCGTCTTTGAGGGGACATCAATGACATTGGAGGCATTAAAGGACTTTCTATGTGATGAGTTAAAAGGTGAGACAATGGTTAATGATCTGAAAACTTGGCAAAGTGTTTCACAGGTAACTGTACCTTAATGGCCCAAGGGATTATCAGATGGTTAATGAAGATGGCAAAATTATGACACTGAAGTTATAATCTACAAACAATCGAACCAATAAAAAATTGTACTTAAGATAGCAGATAACATTAGTAAGTTGAGAGGAAAGTGGTGCATCTACATGTGTTACTTACAAAATTAATAGAAATAACTAGATTCGGGGAAGGTAATAGTTACAGCAGTGTGTGTTGCAAAGCAAAATAAATTGATAACATTGTTGAGCCTAGCTGAGCAAATAAAGCAATATAACGTGGAGAGTTAAGGTTAAAGTACTGAGTTAAGCAAGCTGAGAAGAAAGATGATGAATAAGAAATGTAGCCCATATGTATCATTCCCAATTCGATCGCAAATACCAAAATTCGCAAAATTTCGGCATTTGTGATCGCAATTGGGCTTAGTGGTATGTATTAAAGAAAAACTGCCTCGCAAAATAAGGAATCACAACATTTGCGATTCTCTATTTTGCGATTGCATTTAAGGAGTCGCAAAATCCGATTCCTTGCATGCAATGTAGGAAGCACAGAAAAAGTGCAATTTGGCCTTAAGGAATCGCAAATTACCATCAACTTTAAGTTGGTGGTAATTTGCGATTTCTTTGAAAAATTCACTTTTTCGCATTTTTCAAAGTGCCATGTGGCCATGTGAACACATGCAAATTTCAGGGATGCAACTGGGTGTTCTTTTGACACCCTAGCACTCTAGAAATTGCATTCTCAGTTTTTGGATCCCTAATTGAGAATCGCAAATTGAGAATGTCTCCTATTCATTCCTATGAGCCTCTAGGCCCTTAGGAATGAATGGGAAGGTATTTCTTAATTGCGAATCGAAATTTGCAATTCGCAATTAAGCAATATGTTTGATTCACAAAATTATTTGCAAATCCAATGAACATAGCATTTTGCGATTCTCAAATAGCGATTCACAAACAATCACTATTGGAGAATCGCAAAAGAACATTGTGATACATATGGCCCATAGTTGGTGGTGGTTGTTAAACTAATATGCTAGAAGACAGCAGTTATGGTGTTGTAAAGTGAAGGATTGTGTTACACGAGCAGGATATTGAAGGACTAAGAAAGTTATAAATTGTTTTTTTGCGGTAATATTTCACAATTTCGCACAGATGGTAGGCACAAGGCACAGGGTGATGACAACCCACGAAGCGCAAAGTCTCCATGTTGATGTTGTAAATACTTTTAATTAATAAATCAAAATGGCTGAGCCTCAGGGAAGAGGCAGTGTGGGTCTTCATAAAACGATAGCTCTAGGGCAAATAACAGAATCTTCTTGGAACAAATTTAAAGGGAAAGGGAAAACAATGAAGGTTTATTCAACTGTAAAAAGCATTAGAGGAGACAAAAATAGTCACATTTAAAGCAACATCAATATTGAAGCAAAACATTTAAATGCAAGAGAACCAACACAAGGTCAAAGCAAGCATGTAGCCAGAACAAAAGTATAGTTCAGCAAGAAGAACAACATAGAACCTACCTCTAAATAAGTCAGGAAAAGTCTAAGTATGAATAAATAGAGATTCTAGCACTGAGTCTTTTTGCAACCAATTGAGAAATACATTTGTCAGAGTCCCCAAATAGGGGATATTTTGAAGGTTTTAGGCAGTGAAAGCTACACATTCAACATGGTGAGATCTGACATAATAGGGGTGTTCTATCAATAATTTCTTCTGTTGTTTTTGACTATTCGATTTGGGGGACCAAGAGTGCTCCTTACATTCCCTCTCTCTCTTGTTGTTTATTGCTATTGATCCAGCACTCTGATTGAAAAACTGTCTCGCAAACACTACATATCACCACGATACTCACCATTATTCATAAACACATGTAAAGGCCCATAAACCAATGAGACAATTTTTGAGCGACTGAATCATGTGACCTAATTAATCAATACTATTCACAAACTATTTACATAATTATATACAACGGCAGTTTATTTATTCTCACCATGGTTTTAAACTTATATCATTTAAATTAGGCCACTAAGGTAAATGGATCAACTGATGGAAACTAGACCATGAATAAACAAGACCGGCTTGTCATTTCAAATCTAATTTTTATTAGCTTTATTTTTCAAAGAAAGAGCATTTACGTTTAGAATCTTTATTTTATTAGCGAATAATAAACAGCATTTTAGTAAGGAAATGACTTATTAGACTGACATTCTCAAAGCAAAATCAGAAAACATGAATTATTATCAGAATAACAGTTTCCATTCCCTAAATCTATTTCCCTGTCTAATTCTCACTCCTCCTAGAAAGGAAAACTCATTAAAGTCTGCTGTCCTTACTTTCGCCAAAGAGTCCAACAGCACGTCACGTCATTCAGGAATCGGAAAGCGAGAAGCGTCCTGCTACTCATAACATCAGGTTTTATACCTTTCTTCCTAACTAAACTTTCTACATTTTACATTCTTTCTTAGAAATCCAAGCCTCTCATTGGCTGCCCCGTGTCAGTCCATGATAAAAGTATTAGGTCACTACCGTTTCTTGACCAAGTCCAGGTTTTTCTTAAGCCCTATTGTCTCTCATTTCCACGTCTTTTGGCTTCCTCGAGAAAGATACATTCTCCTCGAGTCTCAAACTATAACTTCCTATCCTTGGCAAACGCATCAAGTTCCTGTCCTTGAGCCTTTCCTCTGAGAGCACGTTCTGCACAACAAAAGAACTGCCTTTCCAGATATTGATGACAGAGTGGTATAAATCTTCACAACTGCGCATGTGCAAGGCTCCACTCTGGACAAGTATTCGCATCTGCATCTCTGTCAGCCATTTTTCTGAATGATCTTTAGGCCTCACTTTGGAAACTATTATTAAACAAACACAAGACATCAATTAATTAAAGAATTGAGACCCATTCTGTTACCCACCCCCTTTACTAATTATAACCCGTTAATTATGTTACCTAGCAAAACACACACAAGCAGAGTTCATAACTACTTTTCTTCTTTGAACTGCAGGAATCTCCATTAGCTTTTGTCACAGAAAGGACATAACATAAGCACTCTAAATAAGCACGTGCCATCAGTTAAACAACCGCATTTAATACTGACAAAGACAATAGACAAGGTTAGTTCATTATTTTTCTTTGCGTTTGCAACAAAAAGCACAATAGTTAATCCTGTGTGTACTGATGAATAAATTCTTATACTAAGTTGATTAGTAATTTCACCACATGCTTATTAATTCAATTACTATTATTATGGGAGATTAACTTTGCAAGTTTGAACAAGATCTTGTTCTTCACCTTGCTCCATCAACTCCCTCATCTGGTGATTACAAAATCACCAAACAATACCCAAAAATTTATAAATTTTCAACCCTTGAACATGTTTTGGACTTTCTTAATATTAGTATTTCTAAAGTTTAGATTCAACTGTTTTTCTGCAACTCTCATATTGAGTTCTCTGAAATTCTTCTAATTCTATTTCTTTTTCTTTTTCTTTTCTCAAATTGTAAATCCTTTTCTTCTCTAAAACATGTTTCCTTCTCCTGTGTATCATGCGACTCATTTTTAACAAAAGTATTACTATAGCTAAGACTATTAAAGGAAAGACTATTTTACCTATAATTGAGCTACCAATCTCTTGAAACCAGTGTTTGATTGCTGTAATTCTTTCCCTAGACGTTCTGTAAAACTATCCTCTTCTAAAGGTTCAATCTCATTATCTATCTCTGAAATATTCTTAATAAACATTTCTATATTCTGACTCTTGTCCGGCATATATGTACAGCAATTCTGGACATGTAAAATTCCGCAGACTCCGCCTTCTTTTGCTAGCAAAATGTCTAAAGCAAGACGATTCTGCATTACCATAGTTCTCATGGCAATAAGCTCTGTGTTCACTAATTGAAATCCACTTGCAGTATCTGTGGACAATCTATCAACAATTGTAGACATTTTTCTGATTTTATTTGCATTCAAGTTTATTCCTACCATGGGTATTACTGCACCAAATATATCTCCCAAAAGTTCTGAAAAACTTTCCCTTCTGAATCTATTCAGATGTTTGGCAATTTCAAATGACCCCTTTACATTTCTATCTATATGAAAAATCTTTGGAAAAACTAATCCCACGTAACAAGTCCCATACCAGTGATCAGGAAGATTGTAATAAGCTTTATTCCCACAAACAAAATAAATTCCAGGAAAAATTGGATCTTTCCCTCCTTTAAATCCCCATCCTCCTAAGATACGATAAGTATCTTCACATTGACTTGCACCTACAAAGTAATTATCAAATAACGTATTATCTCTTCTTAAGCAAAGTTTTCCACTAACAGGTTTACCTATGTGAATTGCAACATTTTCAATTCTACCATTGAGCTTTTCATCTTCAACCTGCCAAAATTTAGATTTGGTTTGTTTCAACATCTCATTTCGCTTGTAAATTGCCCTTCTCTCTTCCACCATATTTAAGAATGTTTTCTCTTCCGTTCTCAATTTACATGTTAAATTATTTCTAAAAGCATACTCATAAGTTAGTTCACGAGTCACTAGGAAAAATTCCCTCATCTGTTTAGCATGTTTCACTTTATTCAAACTATTTTCAACCTTTAGATTTGCAAAAATCTCATCAAAATCTGAGTAATAGTATTCTAAACGACCTGTTTGATAAAACAAACTAGCTATTACACTACAGGTTATGCCATATGTAAGAGGAAGCATATTATACGTTACACCTTCTGAAACAGAGGTAGGCGATTTCACACAAATATAGCAATCTTTTGCATCCATCACCTTTACATATTCAGATAAAAGTCTTGAAAAGGTATTACTAGAAAAATCTCCTACAGATCTATCTTGGGGAATCTCTGGTTTATGTACAATAATTTTATTAGTCTTGTCAACCATATCATGATTATCATGATTAACCACAACTTTACTAGTCATGTTAGATTTATACATCTCTTTATCTATTCTAAAAGGAAAAATGACAGCTAAAATTAACCAAACTAGGATTATCAAGATTACACATATTGAAGACAATTTGCAACATCTCCTGAAAATTGAGCATCTCGAATTATTATTAGTAGAAGGCATCTTCAAAATTAAAAATCAAAATTGAAAATTAAAAATTACCAAATATACATTACCAAATATACACCCCTCTTTTTGATTTTTTTTTTAACCTAACAGTTTCTCTTTGACCTTATGTCATATATCAATGTGTTTTTCCAGCTAACACAAATTCTTCGACCTTGTGTCACCTAACACAATTTCTTCAACCTTGTGTCAGAACAAAATCAATCATTA
The DNA here is from genome assembly GCF_964261635.1 of Lissotriton helveticus. NCBI lineage: Eukaryota > Metazoa > Chordata > Amphibia > Caudata > Salamandridae > Lissotriton > Lissotriton helveticus. Next base: position 1,828,612,421 of record NC_136068.1, on the reverse strand, counting down.
TCACTTGCATCATCTAAATCTTCTTGACTATTATTTACTTCTACTACTGGTGGAATAATCATATAAGTCCACTCAGGTGACTTATACTTCTGATTTGGCTTTATTACTCTTTTTGCTCTGCTGTTTATCACTTCAATTTTCTTTCCTGCTGCTTGTTTTTTCTTATATGAGTCTCCTTCCCTTTGACTTGAGATCTCATTAACCTGCTCTTTTGTTCTGTTCACTAATTTGAATTTTAGGCTCTCATTTTCATCTGGCCAATTATCTCCTTTTCTTGTTAACTTCTTTTTTGGTTCAGTTAGATTACACTCCACTCTCCAAGCTCTTTTCCTTGAACTTTTCACTTTGGATTCATCTTCACTTTCATCTGTTTCACTTTCTGTGTTATCAGCTTTAGATCCAGGTACTTCTTTACTCGGCAGTTTCACTCTATTAGGAACATCATCCTTATAGCTGGTACTTGCAATGTTGTCTTCTTCCTCTTCTTCAATTACTTCCAACTCACCAGTTTCAGAATCTTCGTTCCTTCTTCCAGAGCTTCCAATCTGCTTTTCAATACTCTCCTGATCTTGAATCACTTCTTATTCAGACTCCTTTTCTGCTTCTTGGTTTAGCAGATCTTCATCATTTTCTGAGTCTTGTATCACAATCTCTTCATTTTCTTCATTTAATGCCTCATTCGCATTTGAATTTTCCAGATGTCGACTTTCCTGTCGATGTTCAGGATCTCGATTTCTTTCAGGTTCTTCTTCAGAATCTGAACCAGCTGTTGTATCACCTTCGTCAGGATTTTCAGGTGCTGGCACCCGTATAGTATGACTAGCATGAACCCATCTCTTCAGTCCTCTACACTTTACTGCATTTGTTGTGACTAATATCACCTGTCTTGCCTTCTGCCACCTTGGTACTAGGCAGTTTCTTCTTCGATGTACTTTTTTTCTCACCCAGTCTCCTGGTAACAGATCATGAGCTTGTTCTTTCTCTTTTGTAATTACTTCAGTTCCCACCTGATGGAACACAGAAGTTACCACATCAGATAGATTTTTGCAGTAATCCATAATGACACTATCATTAATGCTCAACAGTTTGTCAATTGGAACAAATGCTTGCCTCATGACTCTGCCGATAAGGATTTCAAGGGGGCTCAAACCTGTTTTTCTATCTGGAATGCTTCTCAAAGACATCAAAACAAGAGGAAGTGTTTTCAGTCCACTTCATTCCTGTTGCTAAGCACATTTTTGCTATTCTGTTTTTTATTGTACCATTCACTTGCTCAACAACACCTGATGCTTCTGGTCTATATGCACAGTGCACCTTTTGCTTTATATCCAGTGATTCACAAATCAATTTTAGCAATCTGTTTTCAAAATGTGTACCACGATCAGTTTCAACCGTCACCGGAAATCCATACCTTGGTATGATTTCTCTCAAAAGCAATTTTGCCACAGTAACTGAATCATTGTGACATGTTGGGAATGCTTCCACCCATCTCGAAAACAGACAGATTATCACCAAGACATATCTGAGCTTGTTATGAGGTGGCATGTCAATGAAATCAAGCTGTAATCTGGTAAATGGACCACCCTCCCGTCCTATGGATCCCATGCTCACAACTGTTTTTCTGTTTGGATTGATCTGCTGGCAGATTAAACATCTCTGACAAAGGGATTCTGCAATAATTCTAAATTTTGGATTGTACCATGTTTGTCTAAATAATCTAATCATTGAATCTCTACCTATATGTCCTGGACCATGATACATGCGAGCCATGTCATAAATTATGCTATCTGGCATTACTGGTCTGTTATCTTTGTAAACCCAAATCTCATCTTCTTCTCTCTGTCTGCATCCTGCTTTTAACCATGTATCTTTCTCCTCATCATCTGCCTCATCGTGTAACTCTTTTACTCCTTGCCAAGTCTCAACTACAGATGTTAGCATAAGTGAGTTCAAAACATGTTCATTGTCTTTTTCCCGATTAATGGACAAATTATTCTTTGTACAGAATTTTGCTATTGAGTCAGCATACGAGTTCCCTTTTGTAATGTAATCTTCTCCTTTTTTGTGTGCTGTGCACTTTACAACTGCATTTTTTTCTGGCATCTGAATTCCGTCGATCAATCTTTTGATCAACTGTACATTTCTTATTGGCGATCCCGCAGAAGTTAAATAACCTCTTTGAGACCAGAGCTGGCCATAATCATGGACTACACCATAACCATACTGACTATCAGTCACTATGGTAACTTTGAGCTCTTTTCCCATTTCACATGCACGAATCAAAGCAATCAATTCTGCTACTTGAGCTGAACGAATTCCTTTGAGACAGGAGGCTTCAATTACATCTGCAACTGTGCACACTGAATATGCTGCACTTAGAACACCTTCATCTGTTCTTAAGCATGAACCATCAACAAATAAAACATAATCTGATTCTTCCAATGGGACATCTTTTATGTCTTGCCTAGGTTTAGTGCAATATTCTAATACATCCAGGCATTCATGATCAACCTCATCTCTGACTTCTGTTACTGTACCGTCAGGTAATAAAGTGGAAGGATTTAAATTTACACATCTTGCAATAGAGACATTATCTGATCCAAGGATAGTCTTTTCATATTTAGTTAACCTATTATTTGTCAAATGCTGTGTCTTGCTTCTAGTGAGGAGAATTTCAACTGAATGTGGTACATATACTTTTACTGGAAATCCCATTATTATTCCTTCACTGTGTTCCAAACTTACACTTGTTGCAGCTACTGCTTTTAAGCAACCTGGTAATACTTTCGCAACAGGGTCAACAACAGCTGAGAAATATGCTATTGGCTTTCTCAGTCTTCTATGTCTTTGAATCAGAACTTATAATGCACATCCTTCTCTTTCACTGCAATACAACTCAAATTCTTTTTCATAATCAGGCATTCCCAAAGCTGGAGCTTCACACAAACAGTTCTTTAACTGTTCAAAAGCTTCTAATTCAGTATCTGTTAAACAAATTGGGTCTTTTATGTCTGCTTTTGTTAGTCTCTGCAGTGGCTTTGCAATTACTGAAAATCCACTAATCCATTGGCGACAATAACCTACCATTCCTAGAAACATTCTAACCTGTCTCTGTGTTTTTGGAGGTTGCATTGCTTGAATCATTTTTATTCTTTCTGTTGTCACTTGTCTGACTCCCTTTGCAATTCTGTGACCAAGATATTTTACTTCTTGTTTGCAAAACTGTAATTTTGCAGAAGACACTTTATGTCCCGCATCTGCCAGATGATTCTAAAGAGTAATAGTATCTGTCACACAATTATCTCTTGTTTTGAAGCCACAAGTAGATCATCAATGTACTGCACTAACGTAGATTTTCCAGGTAAATCTAGATTTTCCAAGGATTTCTTTAGCAACTGATTAAAAATAGATGGACTTTCGGTGTACCCTTGAGGGATTCAACACCATGCTAGAATGCGCTCCTCGAACCGGAACGCAAACATTTGCTGGCTCTCTGGATGCAATGGAATAGTATAGAATGCATTACATAAATCAATAACTGTATGCCATTCTGCATCATGCGGAATCTGATATAATATTACCGCTGGGTTTGGCACAACTGGGCAACATGGAACAACAATTTGATTAATCTTTCTCAGGTCTTGAACAATCCTAAAAAGTTCTGTTTGGCTTTTTAATACCCATAATTGGTGAATTACATGGACTGCTCTCAATTTCTTTTAGAACACCTTGTTTTATGGATTTGTCTATTACAGGAGTGACTCCTTCAATCACTTCTGCTTTCATTTTATACTGAGGAATGTTCGGATAATCTGCTCCTTGTTTTACTGATATTTTTACTGGGTCTACATTTTTCATCAAACCCATTTCATCTCCAGTGAAATCCCACATTTTTACATTCACTGTCTCTTTTAATTCTTCAGTTAAATTACTTTTATCAAACACAGGATATAATTTACTTTCTTCTGCCTCAACCATTAACATTGTTAATTTGTAAAGCCCATCCTCTTCTGGAGTTTGGAGCTCAATACCATCCGGTGAGCAATATATTTTACAATTCATCTTGCAGAGAATATCCCTACCTAACAGATTTACACGACTGCTATCACAAACTACAAATCTATGCATATCCTTAAATTTGCCAATTCAAACTTCAACTGGTTCAGTTAAATCTGTTTTTATTTGCTGATTAGCTACACCTACTACTTGGATCTTTTCACCAGAGAGAGGGTGGTTTTCTATTTCCACTGATCTGACAGTAGAACGGGTAGCACCTGTATCCACTAGGAAAGTAATTTCTACATCATTCACTTTACCATTAACAAATGGACCAGATTGATCTACCTCAAGAGTGGCTCCAAGCACACACTCTTCCTCCTCTCTCAGGCACCGTCAGAAGTAATCCTCAGATTCACTCCCTCCATCTTCTTTCAACCAATACTGTTGAGAAAGATTTGGCACATTCACTCTTGGCGATCTGTTTACCTGTTCACCTCCGCCGAATCCTGTTTCTGCACTGTATCTCTGCACATTTACACAGTTTGGAAGTGGTAGCTTTGGAATCTGACTTTGCTGAATCACTACCTGTCGCTGTAGCTGTTGCTGCTGATTTATCTCATTCTGCATCTGTGGATTTAATGATGCATTTTTTAAATTTCTGGGTGGATTCTTACATTCGCGCTTCCAGTGATCAATTTCGCCACAATTAGCTCTTCAATATTTCCCATCAACTTTGGCTTATTATAATTACCTTTAAATTTCCCTTGATTTTAATCAACATTTTTATTTCCCAAAGTTGCTATTTGTTGTTCAGCCACTTTTACCTGTGCCCACATAACCTTTTCTTTCAGCTTCTTTTGTTTAGCATCCAATTCATCACTACAGTATTTTGCTTTTCTCAAAATGTCATCTACTGTGAGTGATTGCCAACCAACTATTCCAGATCTTATCATTTCACCAATTTCAGGTCTTAAGCCATATACAAATCTGTATATAAAATGGCTCATATCCTTTTCACTTAAATTTTCATAACCACTGTATTGTACCAGCAGTAATCTTTCATAAAATGAATGTACTGATTCTTTTGGCTCTTGAGTTGTTCTATCTATTTGAACCCAATCTACTTCTTTTGGGGGAATCTTGTTTTTCAACCACACAATTACCTTTTCGTTCACTTTCATTACTTCTGAAGAAGGGGCACCTGTTACTTTATGCCGAGAAGGTTCTTCTGTAGGCCAATCTATAGAAATTTTACATTCTGTCCATAGATCTGATGGGACAACTATGTCAAAGAATCCATCAAGATCAACCCACAAAACTTTTGAAACTTTCACAAATCTGTCTACCTGTCGATACCATTCTACAGGTTTTTCTCTCAATCGAGGAAAATCATTTGTAAACAGTAAAATGTCTTGTCTGGTCCATGGAACATGCACATACCCTCCTCCCGATATTTCTCTCATTGGAAACTCATTTGCTACTGTTTCCTTTTCTCTAGCAGGAAAAGCTAAGCTTGTTCTGTCTTCCTCTCTTTTCTTTGACCATTTTATTCTCCATTTGCTCAATTCACCCCATTTTCTCATAATCACAATTAATTCTTTAATGTGAGTTATTCTCCCTGTGGTATTCATATTTTCAATGTCTTTTTCAGAGAAATCCACTCTGTAGGGTTTCTGCAAACCTTTTTGTTTACTTAAATCCACTTCTAATTCAAAAGCTATTTCTTCTAATGGATCATGTTTGTTTTTTGTTTTCCATGTTATGCTTTTGCAAATAAATAATAATTCATCATCCTGATATGCTTTCAAACTGTCAGTTCCATTCGTTCCAATTATCAACTCCTCTATATCTGCTTTCAATTTTGCGACATCAAGTAATTTAGATTCTGGGGTTTGTGTTAAATCTATTTTATTCAGGTTCTTTTCTGGAGTTCCAGAATCAGATTCTGCACCAGATGGAGTTTTACATGACAAACATTGATTAAAAGTTAAATCGGGCATCATTGTTTTCTCTCGATGTATTTCAGATAAATCTGAATAAAATTTTTCGGCCACTTTCTGTATTTCTGCATTTAATGGAACAGTTAAAGCTGAATTTCTAACTTCTCTTTGATCAAATACTGGAAGAACAGGTCCAATCGTTACAGATACTGTTACTGCTTCCATGTTTTTAGTTAACTGCTGTATTAATTCATCTTTTGAACGAACATATTCTGAGGTATTTGGTAATTCCTCACACCTTTCTGTTCTCATTCCATTTCTTGGGGTTTCATTTCTCTGCACTGGAGTTTCAGCATAATTTCTATTTTCACCTGATATACTAGAATTACATCTTGTTTCTACTCTTTCAGGCGTTTTTCTATTATTCTGATTTGATCTGGGAGATGTCTCATCAATAATTTCTCTTGGAGGGGCACTTGGGGAAGATCTTGGTGGGGCACTTGGGGAAGACCATGAACAAACTGGTTGATAAGGTGGCGGTTTTCTAATATAAATTTCTTCAAAAACTGCATCTTCTGCATCACTTTCTTCACTATTCTTATTCTTCTTTTGGGCATTCTTTTGATCAGTCACCTCATTAACTATTCTCGCTGGGTACAAACCATCACACATGTCTGCACGTCTCCATCGACGCATTCTATCCTCATGTGTTTCCCTATTAAGACCCAATCCAGTACCTCTTGGTATTCCTCTATTCTCTCGTTCTAATTCAAACATTTCATCCTCCCATTCAGCTAAAGCCTCAAATTGAGTAAGTCTAGGCCTTGGTACGAGGTTTGTCATCTTTTCTCTTAGATTTTTCAAAACCCCAATGTTAAATGATCCATCTTCCGGCCATGCTAATACACCATAATTTTTAGTATATCCCATCCAATTCTCAATCCAAAGACAAGTATGATAGCCATATTCACCTAACATATAAGCTGCAGGTGTTTTGTACTTATGAAGTAATCTTCCACCTCGCGTTTCAATTTTCTTGTCAGGTTTAATTTTATTTTTAAATTTCTGAAACCATGAAAGCTTCTTTTTCTCCTTCATGTAATAATAATCCATGTTTTTAAACAATTTCCCTTACTTCGGAAAAGATCGTAACTACTTCCTTGTTGTTCCGTGATTCCAACCAATCCGTGCGCGAAATTCACCAACAAGCCAAACAGGTTAAGCCTCGTCACTATTTTGCTCAACCAATAGAATTACTGCTTTTCAGAAAGAGCCAATCAATGCGCGAATTCTGTGACGTATGTTAGCCAATCACAGCGCTACACCTGTGACGTATACTGCTGCTGCAGCTTCTCTGTCCCTCGCTCCGCTCTGACACCTCCTTTACAAAATATTTTCACATCGCCATATTTACAAATCTTTCAATTGAATTCAGTTAGTAACTCCACAAAAACAAACCATTTGTCTGTTTCACTAAAATAAAGTGATAGCTTTCTCAAACATTCAAGTATTCTTTTGCGTGAAATAGATGACGCTATTTTCACTGAATATTTAAATTCGTTGATAAAGTAAGGCTACTTTACCCTTCTAGCAGGTATTAACAAACTCGTTTCTCTCTGAATGCACATATAGAAACAATTCAGAGTTTTACTTGATCGAATATTACAAATTCATTTACGCACATACAAACAGAAAAATCCCTAATCATGCATACATGAATCTTTAGTAGGACTCTAACCCACCAATAGAAATCCTCTCTCGCCAGTAAGATAGACGACGCTTTCTTACCCTTCACTCAAGCTTGGAAAAATTCTACTACTCTTTTCACAGTGAGTTTTAGAGCAGGACATAAGTCCCTATACTCAAAGCTACAATTTCATAAACAATCCTCACTATGCATTTTACCTTACATACCTAAAATCCCTAAACTTGTGCTGTACGTCCACAACACTTGTGATATACGGCGATACCACTATTTTGAAACAGAACAAATGCACTGTGTAACTTCACCTGTCACACTTCTCTTGCCGGCAAACCAGGAATTTTCACACTGCTGTAAAAAACCTTTCGACTACATATAACAACTAGACAAACTTAACATGTTTTAGTCATCAATCCTATGTATTTAACATATAACATGCCAGTTACCATAGTAACCGAACTCTGCTACCAAGTAATTGATCCAGCGCTCTGATTGAAAAACTGTCTCGCAAACACTACATATCACCACGATACCATTATTCATAAACACATATATAGGCCCATAAACCAATGAGACAATTTTTGAGCGACTGAATCATGTGACCAAATTAATCAATACTATTCACAAACTATTTACATAATTATATACAACTGCAGTTTATTTATTCTCACCATGGTTTTAAACTTATGTCATTTAAATTAGGCCACTAAGGCAAATGGATCAACTGATGGAAACTAGACCATGAACCGACGAACTCAAGAGCTCCAAGAAGAACTGCCGAGCCCTCGAGAAAGTCTGGAGAAGGGAACCGACACCGGATAACAGGACCTCCTTCAAACTTGCCACCCGGAAACACCACCAGCTGATCCGCGCCGCCAAGAAAACAGCTTTCAAGGACCGGTTGGACAACAACGCACACAACTGCAAGGAACTCTTCAACATCGTGAAAGAGCTTTCCAACCCCAGCGCAGGAAACAACGACATCACCCCATCGCAAGACCTCTGCAACTCCCTCGCTTCATACTTCCACAACAAGATCGCCGACATACACAACAGCTTCAACAACCAACCAACGCACACTATGACCGAACAACCACCCCCCACCACCACCCTCCACGCCTGGACCCCGATCAGCACCGAAGACACCATCCGCACGATGAACTCCATCCACTCCGGATCACCGACCGACCCCTGCCCTCATCACGTCTTCAACAAGGCCGACGCTGTCATCGCACCCCACCTGCGAGACATCATCAACACATCCTTCGACACCGCCACCTTCCCCGAGAGCTGGAAGCATGCCGAACTCAGCGCTCTTCTCAAGAAACCCACAGCGGACCCCACCGAACTCAAGAATTACCGCCCCATCTCGCTCCTCCCGTTTCCAGCCAAAGTCATCGAGAAGACCGTCAACAAGCAGATGGCCGCCTTCCTCGAGATGAACGGATCCCTCGACCCCTCACAGTCCGGCTTCAGAGCCAACCACAGCACCGAGACCGCCCTCATCGCCGCCACCGATGACATCCGAGCCCTGATGGACAATGGAGAAACAGCGGCCCTCATCCTCCTAGACCTCTCCGCGGCATTCGACACGGTCTGCCACCGCACCCTAGTACGGCGCCTCAGCAACATCGGCATCCAGGACAAGGCGCTGGAATGGATCATCTCCTTCCTCGACGGAAGAACACAGAGAGTCCGCCTACCACCGTACAAGTCAGAGGCCTCCGAAGTCATCTGCGGCGTCCCCCAAGGATCATCTCTGAGCCCCACCCTCTTCAACGTCTACATGAGCCCCCTTGCGGCCATCGTACGCAAACACAACCTCAGCATAATCTCCTACGCCGACGACACCCAGCTGATCCTCTCCCTGACCAACGACCCCGCCGCCGCCAGAGCCAACCTGCACGAAGGGATGAAAGAGGTAGCCGAGTGGATGACGACCAGCCGCCTGAAACTGAACTCGGACAAGACAGAGGTCCTCATCCTGGGCTCCTCACCCTCCGCCTGGGACGACTCCTGGTGGCCCCCCGCCCTGGGCACCGCACCCAAACCGACTGACCATGCACGAAACCTGGGCGTCATCCTGGACTCCTCCCTCTCCATGACCAGGCAAGTCAACAACGTCTCCTCGGCGTGCTTCAACATCCTACGCATGCTACGGAAGATCTTCTGGTGGATCCCCACCGAGACCAGGAAGACCGTCACCCAGGCCCTCGTCACCAGCCGACTGGACTACGGCAACGCCCTCTACGCCGGTACCACCGCCAAGCTCCAGAAGAGACTCCAGCGGATCCAGAACGCCTCAGCCAGACTCATCCTCGACATCCCACGAACCAGTCACATCTCCGGACATCTGAAAGACCTTCACTGGCTCCCCGTCAACAAAAGAATCACCTTCCGCCTCCTCACCCACGCACACAAAGCCCTACACGACCAAGGCCCGAGCTACCTCAACAGCCGAGTCAACTTCTACGCTCCCAAACGCCACCTCCGATCAGCCAACCACGCCCTCGCCACCGTCCCCCGCATCCGAAGAGCAACTACAGGAGGAAGGTCCTTCTCCTACCTGGCCGCCAAGACCTGGAACTCCCTCCCGACCGACCTGCGCCTGACCCAAGACCACCTCTCCTTCAGGAAGAAGCTGAAGACCTGGCTGTTCGAGCAGTAGCGGCACTCCCCCCCCCCCAGCGCATTGAGACCCTACGGGTATGTAGCGCGCTTTATAAGTGTCATTGATTGATTGATTGATTGATGAATAAACAAGACCAGCTTGTCATTTCAAATCTAATTTTTATTAGCTTTATTTTTCTAAGAAAGAGCATTTACGTTTAAAATCTTTATTTTATTAGTGAATAATAAGCAGCATTTTAATAAGGAAATGACTTATTAGACTGACATTCTCAAAGCAAAATCAGAAAACATGAATTATTAGCAGAATAACAGTTTCCATTCCCTAAATCTATTTCCCTGTCTAATTCTCATTCCTCCTAGAAAGGAAAACTCATTAAAGTCTGCTGTCCTTACGTGCGCCAAAGAGTCCAACAGCACGTCACGTCATTCAGGAATCGGAAAGCGAGAAGCGCCCTCCTATTCATAACATCAGGTTTTATACCTTTCTTCCTAACTAAACTTTCTACATTTTACATTCTTTCTTAGAAATCCAAGCCTCTCATTGGCTGCCCCGTGTCAGTCCATGATAAAATATTAGGTCACTACCGTTTCTTGACCAAGTCCAGGCTTTTCTTAAGCCCCATTGTCTCTCATTTCCACGTCTTTCGGCTTCCTCGAGAAAGATACATTCCCCTCGAGTCTCAAACTATAACTTTCTATCCTTGGCAAACGCATCAAGTTCCTGTCCTTGAGCCTTTCCTCCGAGAGCACGTTCTGCACAACAAAAGAACTGCCTTTCCAGATATTGATGACAGCGTGGTATAAATCTTCACAACTGCGCATGTGCAAGGCTCCACTCTGGAGAAGTATTCGCATCTGCATCTCTGTCAGCCATTTTTCTGAATGATCTTTAGGCCTCGCTTTGGAAACTATTATTAAACAAACACAAGACATCAATTAATTAAAGAATTGAGACCCATTCTGTTACCCACCCCCTTTACTAATTATAACCCGTTAATTATGTTACCTAGCAAAACACACACAAGCAGCGTTCATAATTACTTTTCTTCTTGAACTGCAGGAATCTCCACAAGCTTTTGTCACAGAAAGGACATAACATAAGCACACTAAATAAGCACATGCCATTAGTTAAACAGCCGCATTTAATACTGACAAAGACAATAGACAAGGTTAGTTTATTATTTTTTGCGTTTGCAACAAAAAGCACAATAGTTAATCCCGTGTGTACTGATGAATAAATTCTTATACTAAGTTGATTAGTAATTTCACCACATGCTTATTAATTCAATTACTATTATTATGGGAGATTAACTTTGCAAGTTTGAACAAAATCTTGTTCTTCACCTTGCTCCATCACTATCAATATTTCATACACATGAAATTGGCTTTTCAAGTAAACATAATACATCAAATGAGAAACATTAAGGAGCAAGTCTGTATCCAAGGAGATTATGAGCTCAGGAGCATTTGCCCTCTCCACTGCACACCGATTTTCTCTCTGGTGAGTGGCTCACAGATAGCTGAGCACGCCTCTCCCCTCCCCTCAGACCTAGCACAGGCTCTTAAGTTTGTAAAGGGAACCCAATGGCAACGATATCCATTTTGTAGCCTCAGCTTCCGTAAGTCCTAAACAGCCCAAGAGCAAGGCCAAAGGAAAAGGTGGTACGAGCACAAACTCGTGTTGTGTAAGTTTACACTGTAAAACTGCTGTTTTTGTGATAGCATGATTGTTTTATTTATTGCCTTGCTTTTCCTGAAGCGTGTCTCCCCCTGCACACCAGTTTGTGATTAATTGATTGTCATACAGACAGGTGAGCACGTCTCTCCGCTCATACCTGCGATAGGACCTTTAGTTTGTGAAGGGAACCCCGAGACAGCCGCCTCCATTTTGTAGCCCCAGTGTCTGTGAGCCCTAAATAGTCCAGTGAGCAAGGCTAAAGGAAAGGTGATAAGAGCACAGACTTTTGCTATGCAATTTTTAACTTTGAAGCTGCAGTTTTTGTTTGAGGGGGATGATTTAATTTTTTCTTTCCTTCTTTTCCCCAAAGTGTGCTAAGGCTCCTAGAAGGCATCCCTCTACCCGCAAAGAAAAACGACATCCGTAAGCCTAGTATAAGTGTATAAGACACTGCTTAATCTGTTTTTCTGGTTTAAAATATGTTTGGAAAGTGTAAGTAGAACTTGCTTTGGCTAGAGAAACAGGGTTTTTTTACATTTGTGAAAAACATTATTTAGTGGCTTTATATATTTGGGCCTTATCTGCAGGGTTTGACAGACACTGCAACATATGCATTGGGTTTGCCTTTACCAAGGAGATTTCTACCTTAGGAGCATTTTCCCCTACCCCTGCACACCTGTCTATGAATTAGAGATTGGTGCAAAGACAGCTGATCAGACCTCTCCCCCTCCCCTTACACCTCTACAGGCCCTTACATTTAAGTCAAATGTTTCTTAAATTAGTTTTTTATTGGTTGTTGCATCCGTGTTCTGAAGGGTTTCAGTGCTAGGGTCTGTATTGGAATTAAGGATTTATGTTCTGATTAGTTGATAAGGCTAGGGTTCTGATTGCTTCCCAAGGATAGAGTGTGTATTGTACGCAAGGCTTAGGGTTTGGCTAGGGTTCACATAGTGCTTAGGGTTTGTTTCTGATTGGTTGATAGTGCTAGGCTTTTAATTGGTTGCTAGGGCTAGGGCTTATATAGGAGCTAGGGTGTAGGGTTTGTGTTTGATTGGCTAATAGGGCTAGTGCTGTGATTGGCTTCTAGGGTTAGGGCTCCCATTTGCTCTAAGGTTCAGGGTTTTGGTTCTTACTGGCTAGGGTTCCAATCAGGCCAATGTCACCTGATCACTAAGGCTATTTAAGCTTAGTGTGCCTCAGCCTGGGCAGAAAGGCTGAAGGTAGAGAGGAAAGGGGAAATTGCCTGTTTGGGCCTGTTCGGGCTGGTTCGGGCCAAGGGCCTGAGATGAGCCCATTTTAAATTCTGAATCCACTCTCCAAGAAAGAGACAGAAACACAGCCATGAACACAATCTCACAAATGCTTAGTAAAAATATAGATTTTCAATCCACTCCTCACATCTCGCAAAATTCTACCCAATACTCGAACACACTCCCACATGTCCTTATATTCCTACACCCATAACTCCCACACAACCCACTGCCCTGTACTACAACACAACCAAATACACATCTAATGTACTTACCAAAACTGACACTTATATTCTCACAAACACCTACCCTTTCAACATTATCTTTCAATACCCTATTACTTCTTTTGACTTTGCACCTGCCACAACTCAAAATCTTTACTTCAACCATCTATCACACAATTTAACAACACAGCAATCCTCTTCTGCTCCTCAAACACAACCAAAGACAACACGCTATCAAAGTTTCTCCCCACAAATAAGACAATATCATCCCCCTGAACATCCCACAAACATCTCTCAAAACAATTATTCTCCCTTGCTCAGACTACACTATACTCACACACAACCCCTTCTTGTTCACAGCACTGCACAATTTCACACTCAAACCATACACCTCAAATCAAAATACCAGACTACACTGGCCTTCAACAATAAAACCAAATACACATACACAATTTAAAAGGACATACTCTCACTAACTTAACAACTCACACTTATCCCAACACACATACACCATTCAACTCTTCACTAAAAAGCAACAAAAATAGTCCACATTTAAAGCCTTCCAGAAGATACTCTATCCATGCAGCATTTTGAGTGGTGTGGCTCACTGGTTAGAGGCGGCAGACCTGGAAGCAGAGAACGGCCCGGGACCAGGGTTCAATTCCCGACGCAGCAGGGTCGTGGACCAGGGTCAGCGGACTCGATAATTCTCGCCTCGGTGCCTACTCTAACCAGGGATCACACTCAGCAACTCTGGGCATTAGCTTGCCTCATCTCTACAACGGCCCCCCACATTCGCCGGGGATGCCTGGTTTCACCTTGGAGATACCCAGTAGGGACCATTTCACAGGGATAGCCAGGACAGGTTACCCAGCGGTCTATAGCGCCACGACGCCTCAGGGCAGCAGTGCGCTTTACAAGACACATACATTTACATTTACATATTTATGACTCCATTACCACCCTCTTGAAGAGGGTGGTAATTTGTGAGTGTTTTGCCACCGCATTTGCAGACGCAAAACATTCATATAGGGCTTGTGAGTCGCTATTAGGAAGGGAACACCCCTTCCTAATAGCAAGTCACAAAACCTAAAATGTGACTCGCTAAATAAGATTTGTATATGGCCATGTAGCTTTTCACATGTGCAAACGGGTCGAAAACCTGTTTGCGCATGCAAAAACGGGTCGTACATCTGGCTCATAGTCTTTAAAGCCTTTTGTAAGAAGATAATGAATGCCATAAAGCAGCACTTCCTTTCTTCCCCAACATTTAAAACCAAGAACAATACCACACCACCCACAACTTCAATGTACAACACTCAACCTTCTGTACCACAAACTCTCTCCACCTCCAAAATAGATTCTTTACAGTGTTTACATTTTTGATCCATTTAAAAAAAACAGTACCACATATATCCAACTTATTTATAGACACACAGTCAAATCTACTTTTCATTACAGACTCGTGACTGGGAAAAAATATGACACCAGTATTGCATAATGCAGTTCCACTGGAAAATAAAAACACAAAATCGCATTGGCAAAAGAGGAGGTGGTGTAGCTATCTTATTTTAAAGAAACACCACATCTCACCAAAGCAGAGGATGTTTCTTTACAGGCTTGTTAGACCCTCCTTATCAGATGCAACATCATTCCAATGTTATCCTTCTCTACAGACCATTGCCTACTAATGAAACACACCCAGACACGTTGATAGGCAAAATCTCCAATGTTCTTACACTATACTCAAAACTATGCATCCTCAGTGACCACAGCATATGGCTTGGAAAACCCAATATGCTACCCCCAGAATCACAGTAATTGTCCTAGACACACACAACCTACAGCAACTCATTTCTAACCCCACAGACAAACAATCTTACCGTAAACCAGAAATCGCCCATGGAACACACTGAAACTAGAGGAATTAGAAAACCTGCTTAACTCTATTATAGGTCTAAGTGCCATCAATTATGTATCAACACTCCAAAGAGATTTTGATCTAATTCTTTTGAAGATGTCTAAGCATAGTAAAAGGAAACATGCACCTTGGATGAATACTTATTTAAAAAAAAAAATGCTAATCTTCAAGGCTACTTGCTCAATACAAATAGCCTTGAAGACATTATATCCCTACACAGACATAACAGAATAATTAAGTCAACAATCAAAAAAGCAAAAACTATACTATTCAAACCGAGTTCACATTGCAAAGCGTGCTAGTAAAGAATTTTATAAAATATAAAATACTCACCAAATTCTTCAAATGCACAGAAGCCATTAATTCTCATTCTCAAGATTTTTGTGACAAACTGGCTAACCATTACAAATCTGAAGCAAATATGTTGGATACCTACCTAAACAACAAAAATACCAATACCCCAACCTGTTTCGGACAATACTCTCCAGACAAAATCAAACACAGAAACTATGCTCCTTCAAAGAATTTTAGCTGAAATATTGGACCTTGTCAAATCATGCAAATCACGCGGCTACCCCTCTGACTCTTGCCCACCTCAAATCTTCAAAAACATCCTACAATCAGCATCAGCAGCCATCCCAGTCAGAACACTTGTCAACAAGTACTTAACTATAAGAGTTTTCCCCGAAAACCTAAAAAAGGCATACATATACTTCCTTTTAAAAATACCTATCCTGGACATGCAAGACCCCAACAACTACATACCTATAGCAAACCGACAATTCCTGGGCAAACTCACAGAAAGAGCAGCTTTCTCCCGGATATCACAATTCATTGAAAAATCAATACTTTCTGACTCCCAATGAAGACAATTGAATACTTTCTGACTCACAAACTGGTTTTTGTCCAGTAAAAAGCACTGAATCTGCCCTAATCTCTATCTGGAATGACGTTAAAAACACAGTGGAGCAGAACTGGGTTGCTGCCCTTCTTCTCTTGGACCATTCAGCAGCCTTTGACACAGTGGATCATTATTCACTCATCTAACACTTAAGGAAGCAGTAATAGAAGACACAGCTCTCATTTGGATCACATCCTACCTACACAACAGAACAAATATTATACATAACCCCTATCCTCTTTTAAACCATACAACATTAACGCAAGAGTCCCTCAAGACTCAAACATTTTACCCATGCTTTTTAACATCTACATGAAATCACTGACACATCTGATCACAGAGTTTAACATCACCTGCCATACCTACGCAGATACTTTTGAAATTGGAAAGGCCAATGGACATTAAAACACCAAAACTCTAAGATTGCCTCTGGGCCGTTGACCAATGGATGGCACAGAGCCTCCTTAAATTGAATGCCACAAAAATCGAGATACTCAGCTGTGGTGGCCTGAAAACTTGCAATCCTCTCTGCGCCTGGCCTGATGATCAAGGACCACCGCCAAAAATATCTAAGGAAGTAAAAACCTTGGAATTACCATGGACAACAAACAGTCAATGAGCCCACAAGTGAATAAGGTAGTCAAATCAAGCTTCCTGACAATGAAAACACTGCAACTCATCATCTCGTACCTTGGATTCCCACACAAGGTTCCAGCTGCCATCTCTCTTGTCCTATCAAAATTGGACTGTGCTAATAATTTGAATCACAGCTAAACTCTTTCAACTATGACACAACTACAAAGAATTCAGAACACTGCTGGTAGACTCCTCTACATGTAAAGCCACAAGCACACATCCCTCCTGTGTTAAGGGTGCCACACTGGTTACACGTTATGAGAAGATCCTCCTTCAAGCTGCTTTGTATCACACCTAAATCAATACATTCTTCATCAAGATGAACATCAACAAATAGATTCAACAAAGAAACTTACCCTCAAGACTGTTTCCCTGCCTCTTAATTCCTACATATTAGAAAAAAACATTGGTGGAATATCTTTCTCTGTTCAAGCAGCCAAACTATGGAATTCTCTACAAGTAATAAGATCCACCGATAACCATCTGTACTTTAGAAGATGATTTAAAAGCAGTTTTTTCCCCACATGAAGACTATGCTCACAACTCAAGAACGTACCACAACAGTTCAGTAATGTCATCAAAGCTTGTCGGCAGGATCCTATTTCTGAGTGCCCGAAAATCCGGGCATAGCAATGTCCATCGTGGATGGTTCATGGCTGGACAGATGAATAAAAAGTGTAGCTGGATTTTCTCAAATAAACAGCATAGACAACAAAGGGAGTCTGGCCAATGTTGCTTCCAGGTTGGCACCTGATCTTTGGAAGGGAGGACTCCCATGCGTATTGATAAAAAGAAGTGTTGGATGAATTGGGAAATGTGGCATGTGAGATATGGTTGGAGGCCCCAAGGTGTAAGATTGAAGAACTATCCCGCCATGGTTTTTCCCTGCCAAATTATTTGAGCATCCACGATTTTACCTTGGCCGCTTTGTTAGCAATTTGTTTTAAAGCTGTGAAACTAATGTTTAGCTCACAAGCATTACAGAGGTGAAGGGTTGTTCGTGCTTGTTGGAGCACTGTTGGCTGTGGCTCTAATCTTCCAGCACAGTTTGGTTATGGAAGGCATCCTGTATGGGTATTGGTGGAACAGCATGAATTTCAGGCGCACTTGTGCGTTTTGGTAAGTGGAAGATGCGTTTATAAAAACGGACTGTTGTTGGTTCAGGATAGCTGCTTCCTTGCCCTTTAACAGTTCTGAACCATAGGTCAGTGAAGGTAGGAACTTCGCCCAGATGATTTGTAATAGATATGTCTGAAACAAGCTCCCCATCTTTTTTTTTTATTTGATTGAGTGCGAAGTACAGTTTGTTAGCCAGGGCCCTTCTTTGCAACAAGTGCTGTCTCTGAAATGTAGTCTTCTGTCCATTCTTTCACCACGGTATTTATAAGTGTTTACCTTATAAAGGCTGTTCCCTGCTGCATTCCATTTGAACCTTACTTTTTGCTACATGCATTTCAACGAAAAACAGAGGATTTTCGTATTGCTATAGTTTTACTTCAGGCCTAAAAGTTCCATGAATTTGAGGAGGGTTGTAATTTGCCGCTGAAGGCCAATTGGGATCTGACTGCATAAAATGATGTCTGCATATTGGAGGCTGTGCACCAGTCTCCTTGATAGGGTTAGCGCATTGTTCACAACCTCTGATGGAAAGCCATCCAGGTCAGCCCTGTCTATTTTAACTTGTACGCATGTGTCTGTTTATAACCAAGTCTGACCATTTTTACCCAGAGGAGGTCCAGTGGAACTGTGTCAAAGGCCGCCTTTAAGTCAACAAAACAAGTGTTTAAGGTGGGAGGCTTTATGAGTGGCCTTTTCAATAAGGAGGCTGAGAGCAAGGAGATTGGTTGTTGTACTGGTCCCCACCCTGAAACCTGTTTGTGTGGCTGGGATGATGTTTTCAGCTGATGCCCAAGCTTTCAAGTCTCTTAATAGGTTGGTGGTGTAAAGTTTGGCTTCGATGTATATCAGGGCAAATTATCTGTAGTTTCCAGGAGTTGTCCACGAGCCAGACTTGAAGATGGTATGGAGGGTGCTACCTCTCCACGATGCCGGAATTATGTTTGTGGAAAATGCCAGGTTTAAAAGTGGGGTAAAGTACGTGCCCCAGAAGGGCTGATCGAGTTTGAAAATTGCGTTTGGCAGATCATTTGGTCCTGGTGCCCCATCTGATCTTTATTTCATCAAGGAGTGCCCGGCATGTTTATCTCTCCGCCAATTTCCCTCCAGCGAGCTCTCTATTTGGTCCCTCAGTATATATGCCTTTCCTGGTTAAGTTGATTGCTTCCTGTCCAGGACAGGCCCCGTTGACGTACGATGTCGAGTCTGATTCTGTGATCCCAGCGTTATGATGAAAGAATTTACCATTTGTGAGTGTGTTGATTTCTGACCAGAACAGGTTTCTTTTTTTGTTTTACTTGTGTGCAGAATTTTACCCATGTATTTTCTTGATGAGAAACCAGATTGCCTTTTTGTAGGTGTCCTTTAATGCTGCAATTTGGTTCATGGTAGGATAGTTCAGATGTAGGTACATTTTTTGCTACTGTCTAATTTCCATATATTCCCTAAGGGATGTGAAGAAGCAGGATCCCCTTTTAATGGTTGGATTGAGGGTTTGCGGGCGATTTAACGGCCAATTGGTACCTAGCGCAGTTGTGAGAGAATCCCAGTGGGCCCACTGCACATGATCAGTGTCAGATGTGTTGGAGGTGAATGTTATTAAATGATCCATTATATTGGCAGTCGTCTCTTATTCCAAGCTAGGCGTTTTAGTTTATAGGTGAGTGATTGAACCGACAAAACATTGGTGAGAGGAGCTCTTGCAATGTGGATACGGAGCGCTACATTTTGGGGAAGGTGGTCGCTCTGGGGACTATGGAATAACGTGTAATCTTATTGAACATCTCTTTGTCGACAAATGTGTAATCCAATGTTGAGTAGGTTATATTTGAGATCCTGGTAAAGGCAGCAGGTTGGTCTTGTGGTAGACGGCCGTTAAGTGAACACAGTACCACAACAGTAAACTCATACATGGCAAACCATATATGTTATACAAGTACACGTCTTTGTACGGTGAACTATGCCCCCGGTTATAAGCAGATGCACTTATATTAGTGTAAAATTGTATATAACACCACACAATACATTAGACCAAGTCAAGATTGCTGCCTCTATATACATATTGGTGCATATATAGAGATTTACTCCTGCTACTAATACCTACAATAAGAACCAGGTGTATATAAGCTTTCTTTACAGTTATTTGAAAGAATAGATGTAACACATGATACATGTGGGCAGCAGACTATGGAGATACTGCCCTTCAATTTATTTATGGGCAATTATATGGAAGGCTTTAATCAAATAAAATTGTAATACGAATCATGTGCTATGTATATATGTAAGCATAAATTATTCACGTTTGATGGTAAAAAAAAACCAACCCTTCCATTCTTCTCATCCATACTCCGTCCAACTCATCTTAATTTTTCTGACTAATATGAACTCCTAAACATGCTTCTCAATCTTTTACCCCTCCTTGTTTGCTCTACAACCCAACTAACAGGCTCACAACACATGACCATTACATGACACAAGAAACCAGGAGCACAATCCAAACACAACTAATGCCCAAGAAAAGCAAAACATAAAAATTATACTAACCTACTAATTACTAATTTTGGTTTCTGTAGTAGTGTGCTAGTTGCTGAAAAAAAGCACTTCAAAGCCTTGTAAGGGGTTGTAAGCGCTATATAAATAAATTTGCAATTACAATTAAAATGACCTTCTTTGTATGCATAACTATATTTGAGGTTTACATAGGAAATGAAGAAAGTAACATGACATTTGTACAGCAAATAAAAACAGACAGTTCAGCTAATGTATGGTCCATAGATCAGACGCTGTTAAAGAGCCTTGAATTTGTTAGAAATTCTGGCACATCTCGGGCATAGGTTCTTTCTCAGAGAACACCCGTCAACACTCCCATGAAAAGGAATTTTATTTCACCTATTTTTTTAAATTGAAAATACGAGGAAGAGAAAAATGCATGTAGAAAGTTAGTTCATGTAAATTGATGTCAATGCAGGCTAAATACTGCTGAATGCCGCATAGCCATCTCGGCTTAAGCCAGGCTATGCTGTCTAAAACACATTTAACTCTAGCAAGCATTATGTTCTAATAAATAAAATCTTGTTAACAATGTCAGTATTATTCTCCATCCCAGACGGTCTGGAATCATATCAAAACAAGTCACAGAAACTGGCAAGTTTAAGTTCCATAAGGATGTGCTCAGGGGATATTGCAGGGACCACAAAACCTTGACTTTTTTACAGACTGGATTTTGGACTGGATTACAACCATTACCACAAACTCAAAAGTCTCCATGCACTTCCTAAGACCCTGAGCTTCTTTGCGCTCCTCAACCTTTTTAGACTGCAGTAAAATGGTAGTGAGTGCTTTCATGATGTCCATAAAACGATAGCATAGAGCATGGAGAGCATCATGTCTGGATGCCCAACGTGTTGGACAGAGTCTCTTCAGTGTTGGCTTTGAATGAGTTGTGCTCTCTCTTGTAATCATAAGAAGTTCCCACCGTTTGATGCTTTGGTTGAAAAATAAATACACTTTCTGTATAATATCATAAAATTCTGCAATTTCAGGAAGGTGCATGCAGGCATCATTCAACACTAAATTTAGATTATGAGCAGCACAGTGTACATATACAGCATTGGGTTCTTTCTGTCGTATTCTGGTTTGCACTCCACTATATATATCACTCATTGTGCTGGCACCATCATATCCCTGACCTCTACATTTATTAAGCATTAGGCCTTTGTCCTCTATTAGGTTTTTCAAGTTCTGTTGCTATCCCCTCAGCACGTTGGTCTGTAATTTTATAGAAACCAACAAAGCTTTCATTAATTTTGATTTCAGTTGGAATTTCCTCAGTATTAAGGCACAGTGTCACATATCGGATGACGTTGTGTCCATTATAACAGAGTAAAATGGTGCATTTTTTTTATTTCACTTACTATCTCATTTTGCACTTTATCTGAAAGCATTTCAATCAGCTCATTTTGAATAGCAGGACTCAAGTATTTAACTCTACTCTCTGTTGTAATCAGATGGTTTAAAACAGGATCATATTTGGCCAAAAGTTCAATGACTGCCAGAAAGTTCCCACTATCTTTTTCTTTCAGTATTTCTCTATGTCCTCTGAAAGGTAAATTGCAAGTTGACAATAGAAGTGTAACATCGATGATCCTACTCAGAATTTGTGTCCAATAGTTCACCTGCTCTTTGTAGTCAGATTCCAGTTGTGTATCGATCGTCTCATCCTGCCTCCATCTTCCATGTACAGCACAAGCCGCTAAATGTGAGCGCGTCATTTCATGTTCTTTAATTTTTCGAGACATGACTTGCCAATCTTTTATACCATTTGCCCATGCTTGCTGATAGGATGAAAGTTTTCTATCTCCAAAAAGCCAACAAGGTTCACAGTATGCACTGTCCATTTTTAAAGAGTAGCACAACCACAGTCTTGGAGTCTTATCTCCAGTCCTATTTTCCTTGTAGTAGTAGTTTGTGGAAAAGCACCTGTTTTTAATATCTCGTGGGAAGGGTCCTCTAGGCTTGCATGGGCCACTTCTAATGACAAACCTTTGTAACTCGGTATCATGCCAATGTTTGTCTAAAAAGTTCTCTCTATCATTCTAATTCTTCTAAGTGTAATTCCGCATCCTTACTCATAAGGTCTTCAGTTTCTTCTTCAATGTTTGGCAATACTTCAGAAACAAGTACCCCATTTGAAGGTTCTTCACTTTCTTTAGCCACTGGTAGCAGCAGTGATACATCTGGTGCACTTACAATTTCAGCACTTCCTTCACTTGTTTGTAATATTAGACTCAGACCCTGAGCCTACACCAGAATTCAGCTTGAAGCGCTACGAGGCTTCCGGGTAGATACGCGCTATACAAGTGCAATTTAATAATAATAATAAGAAGAAGAAATTCATCTGCTGATGGTGTATTCTCAGTCTCTGAGCTTCCTTCAGTCACTGGTAGCAGTGTAGGCCTAGCTGGTGTACCAGCAATTTCTCCGACTCCTTCTGTAATAGATTGAGGCACTGCTGACACAGTTTTTTTACTTTTGCTTTCTATGTTTCCGATAGTAGTTGTTGTTGCCTGCAGTGCTGCCACAATTGGTGCTTCAATGCTAAAAGGTTGATCAGAGCACTGTAATGTTTTGTCATGTGGTCTGACCAATTGGGATTGTGGCAATGCTGCTTTGTCTCCTGTTGATGAGGCAGCTGCATCGCCTTCTTGTAATGATGCATGAGGTGATGATGCGTCATGAGCACCTGTAGACCTAAACATAGAGTCAATTTTCATAAATTTGCCTTTAAACTGCTCTTGTTTTGATTTAATTTGTAGCTTTTGAGCACCGCTTAAATACTTTCTTGGCTGTTTGCTCATTTCTTTGATTAAAATGTAATTGTAGAAAGTCAATGTAGTAGTAGAGTCCACGAATATGAAAGTAGCAGTAAGAATATTTTGTGTACACCACAAAGATTGTAATTGTGGGTTTTGTTCCACCAATACTGCCTAAAAGGAAGGAAAATACAAAGCATTATTATTAAACACTACGGTAGCTTAACCATACTAACTATTGATGTAGAGAGTTCAGTAAGGGATACTTGAAGGCTAACACTGGAGGAATGGATGCAAGAAGGGGGGTACTCAGGGGAGAGATACAAGAGAGGAGAGGAGTTGGCCTATCGGCTAGGCTGGTCGTCCTTGAATCTGGGGAACTGGGTTCGAGTCTACCCAATGACGCTGAACATCCTGTGAAAATCGCTTATTCTCCCCGTGCCTAGCAAAAATGAATGTGTCCTCATGTAACGCAACTGGTGCGATGTAAAGCGCTCTGATACCAGATACCTTCGGGTCAAGTTCTTGCTATATAAAACTCAGTAAAATAACAGAAAAGAAACTAAGAAGGAAATAGCAGAAGGGATCGGATTGAGGAGGTAATCACTCATTAGTTGGATGAGGATGGTGAGCGCGAAGAATGCAGGAGTTGAAGGCAGATGCAAGAAGGCATTAACTGAATGGATGGCTGCAAGGCGGCAGGAGCTAAAGGACAGAGCCAAGAAGACAGGGGATGGAGCGGTCTTGAATGTATTGTATTGTTATATGTATAGTGGGCCTACTACCCCTATTTTGAGCTCTGAAGCGCTTGCCTATATGAGTAGCAAGATACGATATGCATAGGGTGTGTGGTTGGAAGGGCATTGTATTGGTTTTGAATTTGATGCTATGTTAGAAGTGTTCCCATTCCATGTTGTGCATGAGGACCACTGGCTGGGGTGCATAAAGCTTATTCTGCAATAGGATGCAGGGATTAGCAATGGCTTAAGAGGTGAGAGATATGCAAACTATTTTGTTTTTAATCTCTGCAAGTTCCTTTATGGTATATATTTTTTTCATAATCCAACCTTGGTGATTACTGCACGGAGTCATCCATTCTGAATACTATGCCTAGTGTTTAAAGTTAATGGTCCTGGATAGGCATAGATTAAATAGTACACGGGAGTGATGCAACAGTGTGAGAGTAGGGTAATAGGAGTGACTGCAGGGTGAGTGAGCTGACCAGATGTAAGTGCAGAGTTGGACGAAAGAATGCATGGTTAGTGATGGGCTTATTTGAGTGAGATTGCAGATTGAGCAGTGAGGGGGACAGGTGAGTGAAGTGTGACATGAGTGCAGGGTGAGTAGTGTGCTTGTGGGACTGCAGGGTGAGGTACAGGATAAACAGAGCACGTGCATTGCGAGTGCAGACTAAGGACTGTGAGTGCAGGGTGAGCGGGTGAATGGTGTGAGTGCGCTTTACATAAGAACCAGTTGCAAAACATAAGCATTTAGATTACATGCGTTACATAAAAGATACAAACAAAAAAAATTGCAAATGTACAAGATGTAAAGTCACACAAGGAAGAGACACAAATGGATATACTCTAAGAGTCACAGTTATACTAACCCCAGATTCAGAAACGGGCAGTTTTGGGGGCAGAGAACTCGAATGATATTTTAAGGTGTTGGACCAGGAGTCTGGTACACCTACATCCAGCCCAAATATTAGCTAACAAGGGACAGTAGGACTAACGAGGGTAAGCAACGGCAGGGCTCCAAGTCCACTGTAAGTTTGTGATAAGCCCCAGTATATCTTTTGTAACTAGATAGCTTGTTCTGTCTGGTGAAGCTTAAACATAAAGTCTACAACAATACCAATGAAAGATGATCTTATTTATGCAGAGGAGGCAAGCATTTTAAAACTAGTAAGCTTCAAACTAATCAGGCAAATGTTTAATTCTCGACACCGTTACCATATTTGTGGATAAGGAAAACCTGCCATTGGAAAATCTGCAGTAAACTTAGCCTTCTTAGAATTAATATTGCAGTAATCAGAAACGAAATACTAATAAATATTGAACTTACATTCCTGTTTTACACCCGCCAGCAGTTTTTTATTGACTTTTGATGACAACACCCTGCTGTGGGTCCAAACATTCCCTCCTTCCACTACCTCCAACTGGACACAGCTGTAATACTTCTGATTTCCTTTCCTGTCCCCTTTCAGCAGTTTTATCCTTACTTCATTACCTACCACCACCAGAAATTGCCTTTCATTTTTACTCTCAACACGTCTCTGCTCACCTTACGTTTAGACTGTTTGTCATCCACACCTCTCATATTTTCTTCTACTACATGTACTTCTCTTGCACCATCCTGGATTACGTCTAGAATTTAATTTAGGTCCACTAAGATCCTCAAATAATGAACAAACTGGGATGGTATTGGGACCTAATGTGTTTTCTTTATCATACTATCAAAACTCTACTTGTTACACTGAATATATATTTCAATTAAACCAAGGAGATTCTTTTTAAGGATTTCAATTCTAAGTGAAATCAGCATTATTAAGTTAAACACTGTCTTTCTGAAAGCAAACAGGCCCAGTGCATTCTGAACAGGAAGAATCGACTGCTAGTTTGCCTGGAGGAACCAGTAGAGGAAAGAGCAATACCAATACCTAGAAGAAGTCAGTTCACCAGGCTACTTGCCACTCCAATCAGGCAGACTACAATTCACCCAGAAGGCACATTTTTCCTAGACCGGAAGAGTCACCCAGTAAGGCCAGAGAAATATTCATCCAGGCATATCTATACAAAGCTGAGGTGAATACCTTGCACAGACTAGGAAGGCTAAGAAGAAGCCAAGGAGCAGCGAGCAGGCAGGGAGGAGATGAGACACACTCACTATGTATATTTTTAGGTTTATTGCCGGTCGGGCGTGCCCCACCATGATGCCCCCCCTCCCGGATACCAGATCAGTCCAAATTACCAGCCCGCCACCGTGACCGCCACCCACTGACAGACTCGTCTACTGCTCCGACAGTCCTCGCCACCACCCGAACCACTCCTCTTGCGTCCTTTCACAGGTCACTTTTCAGCCATCTGCCACATATTACTTTCACACATGTGCCTCTCTCTCGGACTCTAGTCTACAAGTTTGTTTCATTTACCTATAGCAAGCGAACGATTTGAGTATCCATTTGTACCCTTGTACCCTCCTTTGGCTGTATACTTCACTGATCTCCCTCACAATTTGCATCACAAAACAGGCTTGATATTGGAAAGTGAGAGATGGATGCTCTGCAACAGTGACAGAAACCCTCTGCAATGGTGACAAACCCATGTCACACCTCAACTTCTTTGAACCATGGTCTAAAGCCACTACCTATCGTCCCCCACCCCCAGCACCTCGATTTATGTTCAATTTATCCTGGTGTCCTAAATACACATATTAATGATATCGACTGACTCCACTGTCTTCCCAACCTTTTTGGTTTGGTGAGAGTACCGTTAAATCACTGAGCTCACCTCACCCTGACCCAGGCCTGTTCCTGTCCTGTACTCCAGTCTGGCAAATTATGAGATGGCCACAGAGCTATATCTTTATGGGATTGTTTTTGTGTGCACACGCCATATTCTATAGGTAACGCATGTTAGATTAAGTGCCATGTGCGCCCACATCTCCATGATAAAATCTGCTCTTTGTACTACAATCAGTACATCAAAGTTATACAAGTGTGTAAAATAATCCCGAGGTTTCATGTCCATTGCCCACAAGGCTTTTAGAATATTTGTAAAAATGTGATACCACAATCGCCCCCGCCGACCCCCACCCCCCAGGATCGGCCCACTGCTAATGAACCCCACTACTCTCATTGCCAGCAGACACAGTCTGTGTGGACGCGCACCAGTACCCCATCTCCTGCCTACTAGGCTGGGGACCGGGTCGGGCAGAGGGCAGACGCAGACTCTGAGTGACTCACTCACTGTCCTCAACTGACAATGAGAGCTGGGCCTGGCCTGCAGCAGCTCAGAGTTAGGCACGAGCAGTGTGGGAAGCCGCAGAAGGCAGGGGCCGGCTGAGGCCAGTGCAAGCCTAACCAGCAGATAGGGGCCGGGTAATTTAAATTATGGCTAATAAAGACCCCGCCGGTGACGGACTTTGGACAGTCTGTTCTGACCCGGTAGGAGCGTGGCTTCTTTGTCTTCTCTTTCGCGCGCCCCTGATGCTTGACACACCTTACTCTAATGCGCATACTGGTGAGCTCATTGCGCATGTGTTGTCACTAGTCACGACAAATGTAATAAGGGCATTAGTCACCAGCCCTGCCCCCGCCCCCCCCACCCTGTATAACGCGCATATGCGTCCCGGAACTTGGAGGAGTAAACAAGTGTGCGCCGCGCGCACCCACCCTGTGCCGCCGGCATTTATATAAGCTGCTCACACCATTTCGAGCATCAGGGCCCGAGGCACTTAATGTATAAATATCACTACCACTTAATGTATATCACGGTTTATTATACCGCTCGAAAAGGGTATTGGCAGGAGCTTTGTTGTTAATAAGGTAACTGAACAATTTACCGAAAGTTAAATGGAGGTTTTTGCAACAGACAGTAGGATGTTGAAAGCGAATGAGATGAGTTACATGGTGCGACTGCGGGCCCCCGAGACTCTAGAAATGGAGTTGGACGGACGGTGGCGGTGCGGGACAGCGGGGACCCTGACCTGGGCCCTTGGGCAGCTATAAATGGTGCGTGGGCCCCGGCCGGGGACCCCGCATCAGTCCTCAAGAGCCTCAGGGCCCCGCTGGGGCCCACACCATTATAAGTGCCTCACGGGCCCCGGCCGGAGCCTCCGCACCATTTCTAAGACTCTCAGGAGCCCCGGCTGGGGCCCCCGCACCATTTCTAGGACTCTCAGGGGCCCCGGCCGGGGCCTGCGGGCGTGCACAATTTCTAGGACTCTCAGGGGCCCCGGCTGGGGCCCCCGCACCATTTCTAGGACTCCCGCACCATTTCTAGGACTCTCAGGGGCCCCAGACGGGGCCCACGCACCATTTTGTTAGAGCCTTGCGTGGCACCACACATGACCATTCAATTTATTAAAGAGGCCTGGTGTGCCGTGCCTAGTGCGCACTGCGCACCATAATCCATTAAAATCACTGATGTATTTGTGAGTCAAGTGAGGGCCCGGCCCCGGGGCCCCCTGGAGCGTGGGGGCCCCCCGCAACGCGGGGGCTGCGGGGGCCTGTGTTACGCCTCTGGGTAAATATAGTGGACTGAGAACCAAAAAGGAATACCTTTGGACCACAACATTTTCAACATCTATAAGATCGACAAGATCCTTGTGACCTGAATCTTGGGGTTGTGTCTTTAGTTCGGTTCGGTTTACATGTCACTGCATTTATCAGTGACTACAATGAGGGGTCAATTGCATAAACCGATGTATCACTAATTTGATTTAGGAAACTTGGTTCACTTGAATAAACCTAAGGCTGCTAAAGTCAATACTATGTGTGCCAGAAGCATCCCCCCAAAAATAAAGTGGTAGGGTTCCCCTCATTCCTGGTGAACAGTCTGCACCACAAGCGCACTCTATGGTGAGAACTCGATAATTATATAAATTAGATGACATAACATGGTTCCAGATTATCCAAAAACATTGATCCCTAGTGCAATTCTAGCATTTCGAATGGGAGCATTTTGAAGTGTGAAGGCATTAAACGGAATGCCCTTTCACTTTCACTCTGCCCTTTCTCTGAAAAGGCCTTACGCAACTCCTATTTGATGATCAGTAGGTCGGAAAATACAACAGCAAGATCCACTGTTGAAATATGTTGCAATATTGCCATGGGTAGGTTTACCTGTGCCTAGAGGAAGTTCATTTTCAAAGGGTATGTATAAAGTGCAGCAATCACTCACATTTTCTGGTTTTTTTTATGTAGCACTTACTCTAACTCACTCACTCTGCCTCACTACTGAAAAGGGTTAACAACACAGAGGATTTTGGATGAGCCACGGTTCACTAAGTCTTGTTGTTTTTTGGTATTTATCATTATCATGTTCTCCTCTAGGAATTTTGTGTTAGCAGATTTCAGTTGCTACTCGTATGTCACTACCATGCATATGCTGGAATGGTATTTTCCTCGTCTTTGTACTTAGAGGAATGATTGATTATGGGTGAAGGGGAAACGTACAATTAATGGGTTAGATTTTAAAGAGGCGTTGTGTTGAGATGGGGCTTAAGAGCCATAGGTACTCTGCCAGTGTCTCGTCATCTCTGCTCTTCCATGTCAACTGAGCTTACAAAGCATACAATCATCTCTTACACACTGGTCAATAAAGGATTTCATATGTAATAATGCTGTGGTTTCCTCCTATTAGAATCCACATGTGTGATCTGCCCTTACAACTGGCTGAGGTTCAGAGGAAGATGTTACTTTATATCTGAGGAATTTAAATCCTGGGCCTCCAGTAAGGAATACTGCATTTCCCAGCAGTCCCATCTTGCAATCCTTGACGATGTAAGTAAAAAATGATAAATATTGTGTATATGCATAGGCATTTAAAAATGCTTTTGCATATGTCTCCCATCGAGAGCCTCTATTGTGTACGTTTTCAAACGTTATTACTCACTTCTATGAAGTAGCAACATTTGATAGCACTTATTCCACATCATAAATGCTTTCCCGGTCAGGATGACATGGATATTTCACAACTTGTCAGCACAGCTCTGCTTGTCTGCTTTTACTGAAAGTTGCAAAAAGGGAAGGTGGTTGGGTTGGTTAGGGATTGCAGGTACAGCTTCTTCTTTTATTAGGGGCAGGAAGGAAAGGCTGTGTTATGTATGGCTCCCTCATTACTCCTCTACCCTTGCGTAGCAGTTGAAAGCAGGGGAGATGATTTTGGGGCCATACTGACATAAAACTATAGATGGCGAAAAAGTGAATTTTGGGTATGATTTTCCCGTTTTAAATGACATTATAGAAAATTTGAGCTTCACTCTCATTGTGTATTTGATGTCACTTAGAACCCCTCGGTGAAACACATCCCCTTAATTTGCAGTTAACTATCTATAAGTCTCTATATTATTAGGGAGCAAGGAAGTGTGTAATGAGATTTTTGTAAATTTGGTTCCCTGTGTCATGTCTTTTAATGTTTTCAATTCACGGGTAAATTGCCTGTGTGAATCCCAGTCGGTTGCATCACAACAGAACTAATAAGCATCTAATAAGCATTCACCGAAAACATTGATTATGTTTCCTGACAAGTACCACTTTCCCTTATTTTATTAAGGATGAGTGGGCTCCATATTATTGGTTAGAAAGATTATTGGCTTTAGGTGTTCAGAGAACCTGGAAGACAGAAAATCTCTCCAAGTGGCAACTTGTAATATACTTAGGTAACCCAACTAGATTAAGCCTGGTAGTGATCCAATTGATGAATAACTTTGGTCACCATTGCGGCCTCACATCTAACTAGATTAAAGCAACTCTAACCCCAGTGTATGGTACAGGCAAATACGGACCCTGGGTGTGAGACAGAGTGATTCAAGTTAGTACTCGTTGCTTCAAACAGCTGAGGATATGCCGCAAGATTTCAAAGGAGATAGTTGGAGCTGTAAATATTTCCCCCCTGAACGATCCCATCTGTAGGTCAAGCAGGAGAGCTAGATTTTTTTTTATTTGTACTTAATTAATTTAATTTATTTGTTTTACATTTAATTTATACATTTATGATTTTAAAGATATTTTGAAACTGCAACACCGCTTACTCTTAAAAAATGTTACTTAAACTTTTCATTCTTTGTAAACACATCCTTTTTTAAAAACAAAAATGGGTTGCTTTGTTTTTTTGAAAAATGCTTTATTTAAGAGCAGCCACGGACTCAGGGCCCCGTTAGGATGGTGGGCGGATCGCCCCTGCCGGGCTGGCGGTAGTCACCGCTGGCCCAGCGGGGGCGAACTGCCCACCTTCCTTGCAGCAAAGACCCTCCTCCATATTACAACGGCTGGGGGGTCAGCGCAGATGAAAAGACCGTCCGCCACTTTTCCGCCCGGTCTACAAGTCGACCGGGTGGAAAAGGGTTCAATAGAACACCGCCAGCCATATTACAATGCGGTACTGAACATGCCTTTCCGTGGCGGCAATATAGGCATGCAGAGTCTGCTTGCCGGGGCCTGTTGCTGGGCCCCCAGGGACTCCGGGTGGGTGGGGGGTGCACATGGGGGGACTTATGGGACCGCCCTGCCTTTCAATGAACAATGTGGAAGGCACCACGCGGTGCCTGTCATGTTGTGCATTGAAACGCACAACCTGCCTTTGTGGCATTGCGGTGCTCTCTGCACCGCCGGCCGCATTGTTGCAGATGCGCCATGTGCCCGCCAATGTGGCGGGTGCATACTAATCGGGAGTGCGGGACCGCTGCACCCTCAGTGGGCAGTTCCGTTTCCCGAGGGGCCGCCCGCCATACTAATGGGGCCCATAGTGTTCTGTTTACCTCAGCAGGCCACCATCTCTGTGATTGCTGCATTTTAGAGTGGGTTGCAATTTGCAACCAACCTATTAATATGGATGACAGAGGTCAAAATTGCAACTCACTATCAATCTGATTTTTGCGACCTGACTAATTAGTTCATAGGTCAATTCACAAAAACAGAATGGATTTGTTAAAAGACGTTGCATAATTTGCAATGACATTTTCCATCAACATTCTTACCTGTGTCAGGAAGTCCTTCCTGATATGGCCCCAGGAGTTGCATTATACTCCTGATCCATTGTTAAGGAAAGAATTGCAAGCAATAAGGCAGTATGTGTGTCAGACATGTAGGTTACTACTATAGTCACCATAGCTGTGGTTAGTAGATTGAGCCACAAGGCATGCTAATAATCTCTTATCCCAGGTAGGTGCTGCACCCAATACTAGTTTTCTGTCCCTAATAAGTGCCGATGTCCAAGTGAGAGACATGTATTTTGGTAGATGCAAATTTAAACCTTATGGTGAATGCTGAAAATGCTCAAATTCACTGTTTGTTGGCTCTCAGAACACATGATTCAGGCTTCTCTTCTATGGAAACATCTGAGTGTTCACACATCATAGTACGGGTGCAGCAATTCTGTGATGCACAATTTCAAACTGCAACACTACAATCCCACTGCACAATGAGCCGACTATCAAAGACCAAAGGTTGTATGATGGAATCCTGCATGCAATTAGCATGCTTGATTTTACAATGCTGGCATTAGAACAAATGTGTCATTGTGACGCATTCCTTTAGCAAGAAAGTTGTTACAATGACTTGCCTCAGTGGGGTGCTGGCCTTTGGAATAGTATCATTTACTATTCCAACTCCAGTCTGCGCAAAAATTGTAAGGTGTTGGATTTAAAATCCAACACCACTCCACCAATGCGTCTCCCTAAAGCAAGTCATTGTAACGACTTGCGTGTGAAACACATACGTGACAAGGGAGTGTTCTATTGCTGGCGCTGTAAAGGCACAGCGTATTTCCGGCTTTGTAATAATGGACGTTTCCCAAGACCAAACAGATCACCAGTTGTTTTTGAGCTGAACCAGGAGCCGTTCAGGGTCTACCAGAGTCTATGAATGGGCACTTGTTGATAATTTTGTGACATGCACGTGTGCATACAGGATAGTCAGCAAACTGATTGAGCTCCTTTTAGCTCCTGGTGTGTGCAGATTCCTCGCAAAATGATGGAGCTCCTTCAAGCTCCTGGTGTGCTCAGACTGCTGCAGACTGACCAAGACATTGTCCCAGCGAACCTAGCATAAGGTTTTTGCCCTGGAAGGGGGGGTGAGTGGAACCCCCTCTACCTGGAGACCTGGAATCCCATACACCCAGACCATGCAATAAAATGGGGGCTAGGACCCCATCCCCAGACCCCGCCTCCAAGAGGAATCTGGAAGCTGCTTGGCGCCACCATGACTAGAGGAGGAGGGGCCAAGGACCGCATCCTTGGGCCCTAGAATCTAGCAGGTGCTGGGAGAGCACCAGCACCTGTGTCCAGGGAGAGTGGGTGGTAGTCTTGACAAGCCGCACCCTGACCACATGAGCAGGCAGGGCAGAAGAAACCTGATGGCTAAGGCAGCAACACAACTGAGTGCGGCTCATGTGGCGATCTGGCGGAGGGCTCCTTCAGCTGTTCCCATCGTGTTGAGCACACAGAGGTTCCCAAGTGGGACAGGACACCACTCAGAAAAAGAAGAGAGAACAAAGCGAAGTGGTAAAGATGACAATGGTTTTCACGATGCTCCTGCAGGCGTAGCCAACAGAGTGATGGTCATTATTTTGCTTAGGATGTGAGTGGGAGATTGCTGACTCAATTTAGTATCTGTGATTTGTACTACAAAGGCATGCAACTATTTGAGACTTGGACGGGTCGTGTCATCTGTGCCAGAGCTCCTCTGTGTCGGCTGGCACTGAACTTGCGTGGTGAGGTGGGGGCAGGTGTCAGGGGAGAAGATACAAAATAATAACTTACTTCCGCGTCAAGACTCCACCGAACAGGAACCAGGAAGCGCCCAGGCTCTCCTGACCAATTAGAACACCGCAATGCTGTGGGAACTGAGGGCCTGAACATGTTATCCATGCAGGCTGTAATGCAGCCTCTATAGAGAACATGCAAAGTGCACATGACTGTTAGGACAGCCCAAGAGGGCGGGACATACAGTTATTGTGCACTTGGAGCGGGCCGACCACTCCTCCCCTGCCCTGCTCTGAAAAAACCGCAGCCCCGCACACCTGTAGAGCAGCACGGAAACATAAAATGATAATAACTTTGTTATTATCATTTTATGTTTCCTTTATATACACTGCTTAAAAGCAGTGGGGTGCCGCCACAGCCTCCTTCAACCTTAAATAAAATAGGGTCAACGGGCCCTGGACAAGTGACAGCGATTCCAGCAGGTTGTTGGCATCACCGCTGTTGTGCGCTGGGGCAGGTGTGATTTACCCCAACTTCAAGTAAACTACTTCCAGAACATATATATACCATGTGATTTGAAGTTCACGGTATTATATACATGAAGACAAATTGGTATATAGCCACGTAAGGGTTTATGATTTTTTTTTCTACTATCTTAGGGACAAACAAACTTACAATTCCAAAGGATGCTCACCTCCACATTATAGGATTTATACATCTATAAAAATAATTACATGTCCCTAAAAAATAAAGTCAAAAGTGGCTACTAAACAAAACCTAAACAGTTGTGAAATTCGAAATCCCAGTCTCAAAACCCCGCCATGCATTTTTACCTACCTCAAATTTCACTCATGCAGTACCACATTACACAATCTACAATATCAGGGATGACTTAAAATGATCATGTATAGATGGGCTCTATGTTTGTTATGAGAACAAGTGTAAGACAAAAAACAATACATAGGTACTATGATGCTCTGAGATATTGGAGATATAAAATGCACACTATGATGTATTAACAGACCTCAGGACCATTGCAACAAAGTGACGAATCAATGTCAGACGTTTTCACAAAGTAGCAAAACCCTCTCAGGACAATTTTTTTTGCAATTCCCATTTCAAATAATTTCTTCATTCAATCATACCATCTCTGGCACACTAATCTGAACAATTATCAAAATACTCACGCAGCCTCTCAATTTCATCTCATTTTCACTTTTCCCAAGTAATGGGAAGGGTGAGAGTTAAGGTTAGTTTGGTATGGTGGGGGTGGGGGTGGGAGATAAGCTTAATGTTGGGTTGAATTTATGAATTTCATAGAGTTTTTAAATGTTATGCCCTACCTACGATTGAAACTTCTAACCACTGCTTCCCAGCTTTAACTTTAGCTGGTTGAATTAATAGTGTGTGTGTATGTGTGCCTGCATGTGTGTTTGTTTGTTTGTGTGCGTGTGTCTCTGTGTATGTGATGTAAAAATATCCTTTTGATGAGTACACTAGGCAGCTTTTGCAAACCCTCAAACTTAACTTAACAGCTGTTACTTTCTCAGGATTTCTTAGAGGACATAGAAATGAGTAGACGCTCCTTTTGGATTGGCCTCCAGTACAATGACATCACTTCCGAATGGACATGGATCAATGGCTCTACGCTGCGAAAAGGAAGGTACGTGCAAAATCACTTCTAGTCATTTCTACCCTGGAACAGAGATATACTCTGTATTTTGCTTACAACTGCACATCAATTCAAGTTGGAAGAGGAAAATCTTGCTCTAGGCGAGGTAGGGAGAGAAGTGTCAGATGCAAAAAATTGCCTGTATGTTAAGGTGTGGGTTGGGGTACTGGGGACAAAATGTCGAAGCAATATCAACAGATAAGTCTACATTTTCTACATCTAACTCAACATATATGTATCTGTGCAGGACATATATCTTCACGGTACTTAGGTGTGAACCTCAGATCTATACTTTCCTACATGCACTTACCTTTTGATATTTTGTCCTTCGATATTCTGTCCTCGATATTCTTGTACCACAATACTCTGGTGACCGATGTTGAGTAAGTAGTACAATCACTGGAGGAAGGGGACAATGCGACTTAGGACAATGCTAGGTGGAAAAGGAAGGGCTGGGCACTTGTGGGGCTCGGTTCACTGAAAGGAGAATATAGTTGAGCATGGGGAGTTCATCCAAGGCCCCACATGGAAGCAGAAACTGTCTCACGTTGTTGAAATAGTTACTATACCTGTTCATTGTTTTATTTAACGTCTGCAGGCTGTGCACTTTGGAGAGTTTACAGAAATGTGTTGCAAGACATTGCAACTTTGCACACACCTAGTTAAATCCCTTGAGTGCTGCACAATTTGCCAATCTCTAACTTGAATCTGTGGAAGAAAATGATATATTCACCAACAAACATGCACGTTTTGGGTATAAAAAAAACAATAACTATCAATCCATCAGAAATGTGTGAAGTCTGGGACAAAATCTTCTTGTGGGCCCTTTACATAATAGATCGCGCCTGAGGGAGATTCTTTTAAAATATGTGTTGGATGAGGCCTTGGTTTATTTTTTGGCGTATTTGCACAGGTATCTAAAGGCACAGGTGAGGATATGTAATGACGGGGAGGTTTCTGGGGACATCACTATTGGTAGAGGGGTCAGACAAGGGTGTGTCTTGGCTCCTCTACTTTTTATCCTTTAAATAAATGAATTGCATAACTCCCTGTCCAACCTGACCTGTGATGTACCCAAAATTAATGGTAAAACTTTACCCGTGCTCCTGCTGATGATGCGGTTCTTATGGGCCGCACACCCAATGCACTACGCACTTTAGTTACTGGATTTGTATCTTTTATGGCTAATTTGGACCTTTGTACGAATTTTAAAAAGTCTTACATAATGTCTTGTGGGCCAAAAAAGCATTGTATCAAGTCTATAAAATTGGGAAGCGAATCATTAGTATGCAGTAGCACTTTTCCATACTTGGGCCTAGTATTTGCGGATTCTGGCTCTTGGCAAGCCCATGTGGCCCATAGCAGAACCAAACTTTCTAAAGCAGTGAATTCCATCATCAGCCTCAGGCAACCATTCAGGCTGAGGTGGTTGTACCGATATACAAATCACAATGTATACCAACAGCCACTTACGTTGCTGAAGTTTAGGGGTATGTGAATTGTAGTGGAATCCAAGTTGAAGAGAATAGGTTCTGTAGAAAAATCCTCGGGCCCAAATCTCCTCTCCAACCTACATATGCCACAAAGAATTGAACTTATATTATGTGGAGGATTTTATTAGGTCTCGCCCAGCTTTATTTTGGATAAAACTATGGCAGAACCCCGCTGCCACCTTAACCAGAGAAATAATCACTGACTTTCTCAAGTGTGATAAAGGTGGGAGCATACCGTAGCTTATCGCAGTAAAAGACAGTCTAGCCAGGATAAAGCTGGAGCACATATTCACACACCCATTGACCGCAGAAGGCGTAAATATTAAATCTGTCAGAGGGGCATTGTACAATAATTATCTTAAAGAAAGGAAGACTATTGAGTATAATAAAACATCGATAATTAGACACATGCCATTATTGGAAACATTAAGCACTCAAAACCACTTGCCACAGCAATATCTTAGGAAAGGCATAGGGAGGTGGAAAAGGAGCTTACTTTATCGCCTGAGGGATGGCATCATAAAATATTCACTCTGCTTCCCGATAGGTTATAACAACAATCTTGAGCAGACAAACTGCCCTTGTGGTTTTGGCAGTAAGCAGACAGTGCCACATTTTTTATTCTTTTGCAAATATTACACAAGATACACAAAACAGTATTTAATCCCTTACTTTAAGGAAATGACTATTATGGATTTTGAACAAGCTTACCTCGAAAGTTTAAAATTGGGAAGTGATGATCTGATACTTCGAGTAAGCACGTTTTTATCAGCAGCGGTACGCTCGCGTGCTTCCATGAGTGAATGAATTTTAACACCTCAAGACTTTTGTAACATCTTTCAGAGCTATTCCCTTCCCTTCCTCACTCTATGCCACATAGCAACACAACCTACAATCAATATGCTGAAGATGTTGTTAGCACTGTGAGGGTCATAAAATTGGGGGGCTTAGTTCAATCTCATTTGTATCCTGATGACCGTTTGCTTAAATATTGCACTTTATTATGCACATATATCATTGATTTTGCACATTTTGATCCAAATGCCTTTTTTGCACAATGATACTAATGCTGCTATTATCGTCTGATTTATTGCCCATTTTTTGTACTTATTTGTGACAGACTGTATAATCAGTTTAAAGCGTCATTTTGCACTTTGTTACCAATGCTGCTAGCTTTTATAGGTATATCCAACCTTTTAACATTTTTTACAGTGTTTTGTAATGGAACTTATGTATGTATATATATGTTTAAATATTTACAATGCATTCTTGTATTTTAACTTTGGTGGTGATGAACTGTGCTTTTATGGATATTCTTATCCGAACAAAGATCTTTTGACTTGACTTGACTTTATGGTACATTGGAATTAACCTTGCAGTGAAGCTGCTGCCTACCAGCCACATAATTCATCGGAATTATATACCCTACTTGCCAATCCTACCTATTTATACTCATGCAATCATAATTTCATGGGTCTTTTCTTGTCAGTCCTGTTCCAGCATTACAGTGTAAGTTCACACTATTATCACAACTACTTTCAATTTCTAAATTTACATTTATTTCCTTCCCTCTAGGTTTTGTTCTCAGCAAAATTTAAATGGTATGTTTTTTAACGGGCTTTTCAATTAAAAAGCCCAACTTGACCGTAGAAAGTCTTGAAATGATTTCTTTTCATCAGATGTTCTTAGGAGAATCACATAACGCATCACTGATCTATAGGCAACTTGAGGAATCCAATATATTTATAAGTAACGCATACTTTTACAACGCCTACCATTACAACGGGACTTTTACAACGCAAATACTATTACAACGCATGTATTTACAACGCAGTTTTTTACAACGCAGGTACCTTTACAACGCATACCATTACAACGTAAGTATTGGTAAGTATATATAATTATTTTAATTGTATATTATTTAAAATTATTTATATTTAATGTAATTGTATTTAATTTAATTTAATTTAAATTAATTTAATTTTATTAATTTAATTTATATTTAATTTTATTTTATTTTTTCTTGTACCCCTTTATCTAAAATTCCCAAAACTGACCCTAAACCCTAAAAATACCCCTTTACCCAAAAACTGAAAACTGACCCTATACCCTAAAAATACCCCTTTACCCAAAAACTGAAAACTGACCCTGAACCCTAAAAATACCCCTTTACCCAAATTCTGAAAACTGACCCTGAACCCTAAAAATACCCCTTTACCCAAAAACTGAAAACTGACCCTGAACCCTAAAAATACCCCTTTACCCAAAAACTGAAAACTGACCCTGAACCCTAAAAATACCCCTTTACCCAAAAACTGAAAACTGACCCTAAACCCTAAAAATACCCCTTTACCCAAAAACTGAAAACTGACCCTAAACCCTAAAAATACCCCTTTACCCAAAAACTGAAAACTGACCCTATACCCTAAAAATACCCCTTTACCCAAAAACTGAAAACTGACCCTGAACCCTAAAAATACCCCTTTACCCAAAAACTGAAAACTGACCCTGAACCCTAAAAATACCCCTTTACCCAAAAACTGAAAACTGACCCTGAACCCTAAAAATACCCCTTTACCCAAAAACTGAAAACTGACCCTGAACCCTAAAAATACCCCTTTACCCAAAAACTGAAAACTGACCCTAAACCCTAAAAATACCCCTTTACCCAAAAACCCAAAACTGACCCTGAACCCTAAAAATACCCTTTTACCCAAAATCCCAAAACTGACCCTGAACCCTAAAAATACCCCTTTAAAAAAAAACTAACATATAACATTTTAAATATAATTATATACTTACTTATACTTACGTTGTAATGGTATGCGTTGTAAAAGTACCTGCGTTGTAAAAAACTGCGTTGTAAATACATGCGTTGTAATAGTATTTGCGTTGTAAAAGTCCCGTTGTAATGGTAGTGCGTTGTAAAAAATGCGTTGTAATGTGTGTTTACCGTAAAATGAGTCATTACTTGATACACAATTTTCCTTGGACGCCTCATAAGGTTTGTAGGTGGATTATGTGATTCTGGAAAATGCTAACTTTGTGGTGAAGAGGGGACAATCTCATTCACATGCTGGCAAGCTGCAGATGGATCTGACCTTTTTGGTATACATTAATGCCTGGAATAAAGTCTTACATTTAGAAAATCTCTAAATTTCAGAGTGAAATGGTCATGAACGTAAATTTGATGAATAGAATGTAAATATTTAGTAGAGATCCATAAAATGTAGGCCATGTTTGTGCTAATCTTGATGACTATGTGCAACAGTGGAACATGAGGATGGTGGTCCTAAAATGAAAACAACGAGTATAGATTACGATTTGCAGAATTACTATGGATGTGTTGATATAGTTATACTGAAAATGCTTGACCATGATCTTTTTCTCTTCATTATTTTCTTCTTAAGTGTTATACTACTATTTCTCCATTCCTTCTTACTTTAACATAATCTATCTTAATTCTCATGAGACAGAAGCCAAACCATATTATAGTGCTTAGAAACCATACATATGAAGTAAAACAAGAGCTTTGAGTAACGTTTATGCATATCTATAACAAAAACAAACAAGCATATAATGGTATTAGTCATATTTTTATTTATAGCTGGGAAGGCTTCTTTTTGTATAATGAATATTCACTAAAACATGTTGAACTAGACTAGTACCACTTCTCATTTGTAATGAAACAGGTGGCCAGATTTCTGATTTTTATCCGATTTACGCTTAAGTCTTTTGGATGTCAGAAAGATGAAGTTGAACAAGCATTTCACACTGAAAGACACTCATTGCAACTCTAAAGTTTGTGCTCTTAGGATGGGCTGTAAGATCACCTTAAGCTCAACATGAAATAAAACAAAATTCCAGATACATTGCTGCCTAATTTACTATGCAACTCAAGAAAGGGCTACCTAAATACATTTACATTTTTCTAGTATATATGCTGATGACTTTACTCCACATAGTTGGCTATGGGGTAATGCAATGCATTTGTAGATGTATTACCTTTCATGGCTAAAATAATAACACATGTGATGGCTCGTTCAGCACTGTTTCAGACCATTTCAGGTACTGCTATTTTCTATTGGTGTACCAGAGTCCCTATAACTATTACATTCCAGAGGGATAACCAAGTTACGCTTTGCATACACTTGACTCTCCAGAGGTCAAGTCAAGTCAAGTCAAATGATTTATATAGCGTGCTACATACCCAGAGGGTCTCAAGGCGCTTGTAGAAGGGTGGGGAGTTACTTGTCAAATATCCACGTTTTGAGTTGCTTTCTGAATGCTAGGTGGTTCTGAGTAAGGCGAAGGTGGGTGGGAAGTGAGTTCCAAGTTTTAGCTGCTAGGTAGGAGAAGGATCTACCTCCCATGGTGGTTTTGTTGATGCGAGGTACAGTGGCAAGGGCTTGGTTGGAGGATCGTAGCTGGCGGGAGGGGGTGTAGAAGGATAGTCGTGTGTTGAGGCATTCGGGTCCGATTTCGTAGAGTGCATTGTGTGCGTGGGTTAGGAGCCGGAAAGTGATCCTCTTGTTGACGGGGAGCCAGTGGAGGTTTTTCAGGTGATCAGAGATGTGTTCTTTACGCGGGATGTCTAATATGAGCCTGGCTGAGGCGTTCTGGATGCGTTGTAGTTTTTTCTGGAGTTTTGCGGTGGTGCCGGCGTAGAGGGTGTTTCCGTAGTCCAGTCGGCTCGTGACCAGAGCGTGGGTGACTGTTTTTCTAGTTTCGGTAGGGATCCAGCGAAATGTTTTTTTGAGCATGCGAAGAATGTTGAAGCAAGATGAAGAAACGGCGTTGACTTGTCTGTTTATCGAGAGTGAGGAATCCAGGATGACGCCCAGGTTCCGTGCGTGGTCCGTCGGGATGGGTGCTTTTACAAGGGCCTCTGGCCACCAAGAGTCATCCCAGGCGGAGGGGGAGGTACCTAAGATGAGGACTTCAGTTTTGTCTGAGTTCAGTTTCAGACGGCTGTGCTTCATCCATTCGGCTACTTCTTTCATTCCTTCGTGTAGGTTGGTTTTGGCCGTGTTAGGGTCTCTGGTGAGTGATAGGATCAGTTGAGTGTCGTCGGCGTAGGAGATGATGTTGAGGT
This sequence comes from Lissotriton helveticus, assembly GCF_964261635.1. Taxonomy (NCBI): domain Eukaryota; kingdom Metazoa; phylum Chordata; class Amphibia; order Caudata; family Salamandridae; genus Lissotriton; species Lissotriton helveticus. The sequence goes on along the minus strand of NC_136068.1, from coordinate 1,828,570,423 downwards.
TATGTTGGCGTGCGATGGCCGCGAGGGGGCTCATGTAAACGTTGAAGAGGGTGGGACTGAGTGAGGACCCTTGAGGTACGCCGCAGATGACTTCAGTGGCCTCTGACTTGAATGGTGGAAGGCGGACTCTCTGGGTTCTTCCGGAGAGGAACGAGGTGATCCATTCCAGTGCTTTTCCTTGGATTCCGATGTTTTTGAGGCGCTGTAGAAGGGTGCTATGGCAGACTGTGTCGAAGGCTGCGGAGAGGTCGAGGACGATGAGGGCGACTGTGTCTCCATTGTCCAGTAGAGTTCGAATGTCGTCTGTTGTTGCGATGAGGGCGGTTTCGGTGCTGTGCTTGGCTCGGAAGCCGGACTGTGAAGAGTCGAGGGATTTGTTGGTTTCAAGGAATGCGGCGAGCTGGTTGTTGACAGCTTTCTCGATGACTTTGGCCGGGAATGGAAGAAGTGAGATAGGGCGATAGTTTTTGAGTTCGGTGGGGTCAGTTGTGGGTTTCTTCAGGAGAGCGCTGAGTTCGGCATGTTTCCAGCTTTCCGGGAAGGTTGCGGAGTTGAGGGAGCAGTTGATGACGTCTCGGAGGTGCGGTGCAATAATGGAGTCTGCTTTGTTAAAGATGTGGTGAGGGCAAGGGTCTGTGGGGGATCCTGAGTGGATAGAGTTCATCAGACGGATGGTGTCCTCAGTGGAGATTGGCTTCCAGTCATTGAGGATGTTCAGGGGGGGTGGGGGTCCTGCAGGGGATTGGGTGGGTTGGTCTCCGGGTTGGTTGTCGAAGCTGTTGTGGATGTCTGCAATTTTGTTGTGGAAGAATGAGGCTAGGGAGTGGCAGAGGGCTTGAGAGGGGGTGATGTCGTTGGAGTTGGCTGAGGGGTTGGTAAATTCCTTGACGATGTTGAATAATTCCTTGCTGTTGTGGGCGTTGTTATCTAGACGGTCCTTGAAGGCTGCTTTCTTGGCATTTCGGATTAATTGGTGGTGTATGCGGGTGGCGTTTTTGAAGGCGTCCTTGGTGCTGGTGGTTGAGTCTTTTTTCCAGGCCTTCTCGAGGGAGCGACAGAGTTTCTTGGATTTCTTAAGATCATCGTTGAACCAGGAGGCCTTCTTGCTGCCTAGTTTGATTTGTCGTTTTTTCAGTGGTGCTAGGATGTCGGCGCTGTTGGATAACCATTGGGTGAGGTTGGTGGCTGCTTGGTCTGGGTTTGAGGAGTGGGCGGGGGGCTTTTGAAGAAGCGATGAGGAGATCTGGTCGATGGTGATTTTGTTCCAGTTTCTTTGCAGAGTGGGTTGGGGGTGGTTGTTGGATGTGGGCTTGTTGTAGGTGAAGTGAACGCAGCTGTGGTCAGTCCAAAGGAGAGCTGAGGTGTGGCTGAAGGAGACATGCTTGCTGGAGGTGAAGATAGGGTCGAGTGTGTGACCTGCGATGTGTGTGGGGGTAGTGACAAGTTGTTTAAGTCCGAGGTTTGCGAGGTTGTCCAAAAGGGTGGTGGTGTTGCGGTCGTTGTTCTTTTCAAGGTGAAAGTTGAGGTCTCCCAAAAGGATGTAGTCCTCGGAGGGGAGCGCGTGTGGAGTGATGAAGTCCGTGATGTCTTCACTAAATTGTGCGCGGGGTCCTGGTGGCCTGTAAAGGAGGGTGCCTCTGAGTGTGGTCTTGGGGTCGGTGTGGATCTGGAAGTGAAGGTGTTCAGAGTTGGCGAGATTTACGTCTGAGCTGGTTGAGATGCGGATGGATTGCTTATGGACGATAGCGATGCCTCCTCCTGTGTGGCCTGTGTGGTAGGTAAAGATGTTGAACTGGCAAGGCTTTCAGTAGGAGGGACGTTTGGACAAAATATTACGTTTTTAGTACTGTGATGCCAAAATATCATCACAACAATATTGTGACATAGGAAATATTGTAATTTATCAAATAGAGGACAGTGGTCCTGGAGATATGGATGAAAAATGTATTATGCGACACTTTGGTCCCCTAGGAGAGAGGAGAAAGCCTATCCTCCCTAGGCCAATGATTGCTGTACAATACTTAATATTGGTACCGTATGTAAATATAATGTATTAATCATACAATGAATCAGTATGGCAAAGTCTTATTAGAAACTTCATATTGTAGGAGCTCCAAAACAGTGCAGTGCAAAGTGACATACATGAATAAAGTGCACACATACTTTTTTACAATATATACTTTCTAGTGACTGACAGTAAATAAGTTTATAACTACAAGACTCTAAATTAAAGTTCATTGCATGAAAATGTGTATCACCAACATCACTCCACTAGTAAAAGTCGACTTTTCAACCCCACATGTAATTTATAACAGGGCCATCATCTGGACCATGTTGGTAGCAACCAACACAGCACGGTGGCTAAATTACTTCAATTTCTTTGGCAGAGTAGAAAACAATAATCCTTAATGGAAACACTGTGACAAAATCAGTGGTATGTGCTCAGATAATTTTAGAGATTTGGCAGACCCTTCTCTCTGGGAAAGCATGATTGCTGGCCAAACTCTGGTGGAATAGGTGTTAAAACCCACTACTTTGCAGAGAAAGCCTGCCTTGTTTTTCCACAATGAGAAAGCTCCCACCACATGAGGAACTCAGATTTTTTTGTTTATCAAAACAAAGATAATGCCAACTGCTTCACTATGCTTGCAAGACATGGTGAGCATGCTGGCAATACAGTGTTTCCCACATGGCCCTTCCACTAATCTGCAAATGAGTCCCTGAGTGATTTAATCTGGATTGGACTTTTTCAATATATTTGCTGTCTTTGACAGCAGATTTAGACTTCAATAATAAACTTTGTGGATCTTTAAAATTTGACAGAGGGTCCATCAAACTACTAGGACAGCGGAAGACCTTCTCAGCTAACCCTGCAGAAGCACAACTGCTGAATTTAGAATTTCCCCCTGATGTGGCGTGAGATTTTGGCTTAGTGAACTGCAGCTGACATGTTGACATGACAATAACACTTCTGAGGAAAATGTAAAGCCAAGTCCTTTGCTCCTTGTGGCGGAAGTCTCTGCTTTGGGGCATATTCTCAAGGAACTATTGCAGCGTTATTGGCACTTTATCGCAGCCAGAGTTGCGATAAAATTATCACCCTATTCACAAACTAGTGCAAACAGCCGATATCACCAGTTTACCTGCGATAGCAGTCGCCAAAAACATTGCCACATATGACCCAGGCAAATATCGTTAATGAGATGCAGAGTAGGATTTCCCGTGCTAAAAGCCGCAACAACACCACTCCGCAACATTCTCGATGACCAGCCAGATCATCAATAACATCACAAAACAGGCGATCAGGTGCATTAGCAGCAGGAAATTAACACCTGCTCTGACCTGGTGTAAAGTCGGACCACAGGCTGCACCACACAAGGGAGCCCAGCCCAGAGCCACACCTGAAGGGCCACAACACCCACAGCCACCACCCATGGGACCAGACCCCCCCCCTCTCGGAAACCCACCATCCCCCCGGACCAACACTGAGGCAGCGCAGGTAAAGACAGCGACCCCCTGAAAGCGCACCAACCTCACACACCCAACACCAGAGAATGCCATTGCCAACCACAGGACCAAAGGGACAACCAACATCCCACCGCAGACAAAGCTGCTGGCTGTGCTGCACCTATTGGCCTCTGGTACCCTCCAACCAGCAACTGCCAGAGTCGGAGGAGTCTCACAGCCAGCCCTATCAAAGCTCCTCAAACCTGTCCTGGATGCCATCATCAGCTTGGTACCCCAGTACCTATACTTCCTCCACACTGCGCAGGAATGGCTGGAGACCAAGCAAGGGGTCTACGCCATTGTTGGCTTCACGCATGTTTTGGGTGCAATTGACTGCACATGTGTCCTACTGGTGCCCCCTGGCAACACTACACACAATAACCGCAACAGAAAGCACACACATCCCATCAATGTGCAGGCAATAGCGGTCCCCCAGGAAATCTTCACCAACGTCGACGACAACCACCCAGGCAGTGTGCAGGATTCCTGCATCTCCTGGCAGTCCATCAGCAGCCAGTGCTACCAGGATGGCACCTAAGGGAATACACTGCTCATTGGCAAGTACCAAATGAACACAACACACACCTCAACTCCACAATTATGCAACACACAACACTGAAAATGCACACGTGCAAGCTCACACACAACATGCCAAACAACATGCCCACCCACCAGACACGACAGCGCGATTTACTGTGGGAACCTGGGCCAGCCATGTACATGAGCCATCAATGTCATGGCACCTCAGCTACACAATAGCTGAATGTGGGGAGAGGTGGGAACCAGGCATGTGCGAAGGAGGCAAGTGACCCATGAATGAGAATATACCCATTGCCAAGTGAGGCATGGATGTGATGGCCAGACTGCAGTATGCAGACATATCCATGTCAACATATACCGCTGGTGTATGAAGTGTAGTGGACAGTGAATGCAACAATGTCACCCCAGCCACTAGGGAAGCTTGCAGAAATGTAGCTTGTTACATCCCCCCCATAAGCGTGAGGAGAGTGGAATGGCCCGGCGTATGCCAGGTTAGTGTACGGGTGTGAATAGGAAACAGGTAGTTCTGGGAGTGGTCCTCTTCCGGCATGCCCAACGTCTCTGCCAGGGCAGCACCCCTCAGACCAAAACGATGCCGACGCCATAGCTGTGAGTGGTGTGGCCTGCGATCCTGTGCGCCTGCAGAACCCAAGGACGCTGATTCCCAAACTCGACTTGACCACCCCTGCGCACCCAGGCCTCACTGCTCACCTGCCAACACCGGAGTGTGGCGAAGAGGGCCCACCACGTGCTGGTGCAAGCTCCAAACCCGAGGCACGTGAACCTGGCAACCTGCTACGACCATCACGGCCTCCGCAAGCAAGGCCTACAGTACTCCTTTCTCGTTGATGTACTCTACCGGCATACACAGCGGGTAGGTCCCTAGTAGGTCACTCATTTGGAACTGAGTCTTGATTACACTATGGCAGAGAACATTATTTATAGTAGATTGTATGTCACATACTCCCTTTGATGTGGTGCCACCAAGTCTGAGCATAGCACTACAACCACATGTGTCTGTGGGCTCACGCGAACTACTGCTTTCGGCCCAAGCTGTGCCCGAGTAGGTCACACAATTGAAACTGGGCATCGAATTTTCAATGGCAGAGTACATATCATTGGACACAAGGAGAGGTGTAAGAGGTTGACGCGTTGCAGTCAGGAGGGAAAACGGATCATCGTTACGGAGGTGATCAAACACTACCGACAACTGCCCTGGTGTCACTAACTCTGTGCATCGCGAGCCAATGACACGTGGTTGTGGGCCACATGCTGGCAGCTGCCTCCAGCCTACACTGCGGTCCACCAGGGCTCACACATCAAATCGAGTCCTGACCGGCCTGGAGGTCGCATCGCCATAGGAGGCACACGCCACCACCGCCAGGACCAACTACAACTGCCAACCTCCAATGTTAAAACAGTCGTACTTGCAGACTGACGGAGTTGCTCACACCTGTCATGGATGCCATCTTCTGCCTGATCCCCTGCTCAGCACTCCAGGCGCCACTAACTCAGTACCCCATGAATCATTGTCATTACTGTTTTGGTCATGTGCTGTGGAGAGCTCATGCAGCAATGTCACCTCAGGCAGTGTGGGAGACCTGGGACGATGATGAGGAGGATGATGTAGGTGTGACACCCCCCACTGCAGCTGCATCAGGAATGTCCCAAAGGAATACAATCCTAGACATTTGTTTCGCATGAGCGTGATTAACTCTAGTGCCCCAACCTCAGTGCACTGCAAGTCACAGACAGTGCTGTTTAACTCATTGTGTGACCTCTGTATTTGCTCCGCTACCACCATGATGCTCCGCAGTTGTCTGTTATGCAGGTGTTTTCTGTTTCCGTTTGAGTAGTGTTACCGTTGTATTTGTTCACAGTACCAACAACTCCCTAAGGGCTGGCTTACACTCACCCCACACACATCCAGCACAGGTTATGTTATGTTATGTTAAAATTTTATTTATATAGCGCACGGCTACTCAACAAGAGTGTCCCGGCGCTTCAAAGAACAACTCCGCAGATAAAAAACATAACAGTCAACAAGCAGAAAAGAGGAAGTAAAACAGAAAGAAAGCAGCCTACAAATTAAAAAGCCAAGTTTTCAGGTTTTTCCTGAACAGGAGCAAGCTAGGAATGCTGCGTAAAGCAAAGGGGAGGGAATTCCACAGCTGGGGGGCCTTAAAGCTGAAGGAGCGACCCCCGATACGCGCCTTCCTCACACGAGGCACCACGGCCATACACAAAGATTCCGACCGCAAGGAGCGAGCCGGATGGTAAAAGGCCAGTCTGCGCTGCAGATATTTGGCTCCGGAGCCAGAAAGTGCCTTATGCACCAGCGTGAGCGTTTTAAACATTATCCGCTTTCGGATAGGAAGCCAGTGAAGTGACTGAAGCACCCCAGATGTTCTTGCCCGCCTATGAAGGCCGTATATGGCGCGAGCCGCAGAGTTCTGCGCCACCTGCAGCCTTTGGATCAGATACTCCGGAAGTCCTAAGTACAGAGCATTCGCATAGTCCAGTCTAGATCCTATTAGAGCTTGGACAATGATCTTCCTATGCTCCTCTGAAAGCAGGGGTAAGAACTTCTGGAGCATCTTGAGGATTCCAAAGCAGGTGCCCGTCAGACCAAGAATGTGCGGTCTGAACGAGAGGTCAGTATCGACCTTTACACCCAGATTTTTGACAACCACAGAAGGCTGGGCGGGGGGGCACATATCAGCCGGCCACCAGTCACGCCATTCCGGTTCCGAAGCACACCCAAATAACAGGACCTCAGATTTGCTAGAATTGGCCTTTAGCCCATTCTGTTGAAGCCAGTCAAAGACCTTCGTCAGGGTACACAGACATAATATCGACTCCAAAATATCGTTTGGACATAATATCGACTCCAAAATATCGTTTGGAGAAAATATCGACAGGACAGAATATCGACAGCCAAAATATCGTTTTTAAGGTAAGTGAAGTAATATCGTTTTTAAGGTAAGTGAAGTAATATCGTTTTTATTTTTAGGGTTCAGGGTCAGTTTTGGGTTTTTGGGTAAAGGGGTATTTTTAGGGTTCAGGGTTAGTTTTGGGTTTTTGCGTAAAGGGGTATTTTTAGGGTTCAGGGTCAGTTTTCAGTTTTTGGGTAAAGGGGTATTTTTAGGGTTCAGGGTCAGTTTTCAGTTTTTGGGTAAAGGGGTATTTTTAGGGTTCAGGGTCTGTTTTCAGTTTTTGGGTAAAGGGGTATTTTTAGGGTTCAGGGTCAGTTTTCAGTTTTTGGGTAAAGGGGTATTTTTAGGGTTCAGGGTCAGTTTTCAGTTTTTGGGTATTATTTTATTATATTTTATTACTATATATATATGTTTAATAAATATGAAATAAAAAAATATGTATTTAACTTTCATTAATTATTTAATTATTGTAAGTTAATTTAAGTAATTTTAAGTATATTTTAGTAATTAATTATTAATATTAATTTAATTTAACACTGTTTTTAGTAAATACGATATTTTTGTAAACGATATTTTTGTGTAAACGATATTTTTAACTCGATATTTTTGTACTTACCTGTTTGTAGATAGAAACTCGATATTTTGACTGTCGAAATTTTCTCAACGATATTTTTGATGGTCGATATTCTTTCAGTCGATATTCTTTCAGTGATCCCTTCTTCAGACATCGCTGGATGCTCACCCCAACAAATGGGTGATCTTTCCCGCAGGTGAAGAGAAGCTGCGTGTCGTCCGCATAGGACACGATCCGGGCCCCCGAAGTCTCCGCGAGTGCCGCCAGAGGGGTCATAAAGATGTTAAAAAGGGTCGGGCTCAACACCGAGCCCTGTGGGACCCCGACTCCCAGTGGCGGCATCTCAGCGGAGCTCGAGGAGGCCCAGACCGTTTGTCGACGGCCCTCCAGGAACGATGTAAAGCATTTAAACACCGTCCCCCTCAGACCGATGTCGTGAAGCCTGGTGAGGAGAGCCTCGTGGGGGACGGTGTCGAAGGCCGCCGACAAGTCCAACATGACCAACGCAGTCTTCCGCTCTGCATCCAGGGTCTCGCGGATGATCTCTGACACCTCAAGAAGTGCCGTCTCTGTACTCAGGTTGGGCCGAAAGCCGGATTGCGAGGGATGCAGCAGGTCGTTAGACTCAAGGAAACCCGAGAGCACGCCATGAACGTGCTTCTCCGTAAGCTTCGCGAGAGCAGGCAGAAGAGAAATAGGGTGGTAATTGGCCAAAACCCCGGGATCCAATCCTGGCTTTTTGAGGAGGGGGATCACCATCGCCCTTTTCCAGGACGGAGGGAGCCGACCCTCTCCCAAAGATAAATTCAAAAGAGGATTCACCAAGGAGTTCATTAGCGGCGCCATCCTAGCCAGAAATTTGGCCGGGCAGGGATCGAGTGGCGACCCAGACTTAAGCGTGGCCAGAAGTGCAAGAGAGGCATCTGGGGAGACTGATGGAAACTCAGCCAGAAGTGCCTCTGGCGTAGCCGATGGAACACGTCCCCCCCCGGTGCCGCCAGCCCCAGCCACAAGCTCAGCAGTAAAGGAGGCCTGGATCGTTCTGATTTTATCAGTAAAGAACCTAGCCAGGTCACAGACCCAGGTCTCGGGAGTAACTGCTTGCTGAAGATTGGACCTAGGGGCTGTGAACTCCCTGACCACGGTGAAAATCTCCTTGCAGGAGTTGGCCGCCGCCTCGATTCTCCTGGCGAAATACTCTTTTTTAGCGCTCAGAATGTTAGAGTGATACGCTTTGACCGCCAACCTATAAGTGAGTCTGGCCTCCGCGTCATAGTGAGAGCGCCGCGCCCTCTCCGCGACCTTACACAATCTGCGTTCAATGCGCAACGCCCCCGTGAACCACGGCGCAGACTGCCGCTCACCCCACTGTACATGTGACCCCGCCAATAAAGGGGCCACGTGCACATGTCTGTAGCCAGTTCCACAGACTATCTGTGTGTATCTGTGTGGTCATTATGTGGGCATGAGGGCCCCGGGCCCCAGAACATTACATTGTGCTGTGTACAGTGGACGCAAACCACGTCATCGCAGGCAGCAGGTTAGGGTTTGGAGATATAGCTATGTCGTCAATCACTCGATACATGAGAGGGGTGTACTGGGCTGTAAGCATGGGCGGATCTAGCGGATCTCGCGTACGCGAATTTGCGGATTTACGGATTCGCAATCCGCGAAGATACGCGAACTCTCGCGGATTTGCCCGTTTTTTGTGTTGGCGAGCGTTCGTGCCGATTTTGGGACAATTTCGCAATTGCGAACTTACTTTTCGGCTCGCAACGGCCGCGACTATGTTGTTTCTACGTCTGGTTTATCATCACAGGTTCACAGCACCCTCTGTTTCACCACTGCCACCCTCTGGGACACCCATGCCACCCTCTGGTACATCCTCACTGCCACCCATTAGGTTTGTTTATCACTGTAGTTTATGGGGGGTGAAAAAAGCAAGCACACCTCCCCTACTTCAACTGCCATGAATTAATTTGGGGTTGATTAATGTGTCAGTTATTTAGAAAGTTCCAGTCTGGCTGGCACCTGCTTCCTTCCTTATCTGTAATTTGCTTTCTGTTGCCGGGATAATTTTTTTTCACAGGACCTTTATGGTCTACTTGTAGCTATTCTATGAGCCTGCTGTTTGGGTCATAGCAGGGTCATAGAATAGTTGCAAACTCTGGAGGGGCCCCTCAGGAAGCACTACAGTGAATGTTACTAATGTTAAGTTTGAACTTTTGCACCTGCTCATTGATTTCAGTTTAGCAAAAATCGTTTTTTCTGCAATTTCGCGCGTTTTTTGGGGCGCGAATCCGTGCGAGATCGATTTCGGAAGCCGCGAATGCTTGCGAATACACTCATTTTTTTTTTGCGACGTGTATGTTCGCGTGATTTTGTGCGTGTTCGCGAGGCGATTGTAGCTATACGTTTGCCAAGTTACCCTAGCGGTCGTACACGGGCGCGGCCATCTTGTTTGCGTGACGTAATTCCGTTTCCGGCCGCTATGTGTAATCTCGCAAAGTGTGCTGCTCGCTAGTACAATTTCGCGCGTGCTCGCGAGGAAAATCTCGCGCGAACGTACCCACGCGGTCGTGAACGGGCGCGGCCATCTTGTTTCTCATTCATTGCTTTGGTTCTGGGCATGCTTTCTGTATCCTCTCTGAATCTCTGCCATCCTTTGCTTGTTTGAAGTTTATGTAATCTATTTTACTTATTATCTATCCCTCTATTTTTCTAGCTGTATATTTTTGTGTTTTCTGCTACTTTTAGTTACTTTTAAACTACTTTTTTTAACTCTTTTCTTTTCTTCTTCACTATTCTATTTCTTCTTTATCATTTAACTTTATTTCTGCCCAGACCATGATAAAGGGAGCCGGGAAGCACACTGAGAAGGGGAAGGGTCCCGCACCCCGTGCCCGGCTCCCGTGCGGGCATTTGAGGGGGGAGCAAGTGGTGCCACGGGAGATCTTTAGCGCGGAGGAGGTGGCCGCACTCATCTTCCACGTCCAGCGCCGCCTCCCCAAGACGATCCTGGGAGGCGGCAAGATCGCAACCGGCTATGGCATCCGGGAGCCCCGGAAGCGGTGGGAGAAGGTGTGCCGGGCCATGTATAAGCTCTCTGGGGTCCGGCGCACATATAACCAGGCCACCCACCACTGGACAGATGTCATGGACCGGGAACGGGACTTGCTGGACGCGCTCGGCGTAGAGGTCCCCGGGCTTGGTGAGTAGTAGTAGCTATTCATCACTACTCTGTTTTATCCGGCTCTGTTATTTGCAAATCTTTGTTCTTTACCAAGAGCAATAATGCTGCCGATTACATTGTAGGTAAATTATATTTCAAAATCTTCTATGCATTTCAGGTGCACTGCTCTCCTTCTCAGTAGCCTTGCTTGCTACTATGCTTATTTGTTTTGTAAATTGTGTTCATTTCATTGGCCTGAGAAATTATGTATGAGTGTAGTTTAAAGATAAGAACTGCGTAATGCTAGACACTAAGGGTCATATTTTCAATTACCGGCGCATCCCTGCAAAGTAGCAGGGATGCGGCAGTAATTGTGTGCCATGCCACCACCACCCATTGGCCCAAAACGTCACAGAAGCCTTACGCATCTGTGCCGTAAAGGCGGCGCATTGCTGGAGTTGCGTGCCAACGATGGCGCAGCTCCAGCAATGCTCTGGGGTACCCTATCTCCCCAATGCTGCATCAAGCCGTACGTCGGCTTCAAGCGCGCAGGGTTTGAGTCATGCATCATTGTCTTAAAAGTGACTGATTGACATCTTGTAGATTTCCCTCAGCCACTTTTAGGATTCGTTCCTGCGCAGGTACGCCCTCCCTTGCGCCGGAACGCCCCCTGATGGCGCAGGGCTTTACAACGTGATGCATCGCCCATAATTTTTTTTTTTAATATATACGCCGCACCAACACCATGGCGAGTCTTTTGTTCTGCCGCTGCGTCACAAAAGTCACGCAACAATGGAGGAAAATGAGCCGCAAGGGACTTCTAAATCAGCCCCAACAGACTGAAGTCCAGTCCTTCCTTTAGACACATGGCTATAAGAAGAAATAGTGGTGGTGGTGGGTGGATTGATAGTTTGAGTATTCACTGATCTGCAAGCAGGATGGACTTTGTCTGTCACTTCGCGTGCTGCGGACTGCTGCCTGCCAGGCCTAGGCAAACCTCTTTAGTAGTCTGTTTATTGAGTTACATAGGAACTTTCTAAGTCAACGGTCCGCAAATCAGGCAATACGAATAACGTAGTATACCACATGAGATAGATCCCGTGGAATAAGTTTAAAAGCTTTATTAAAAGTAAACACATTTATTAAAATCTACTTTGTCATAAAACTATTTAACTGAAAACGGAAAAGTGCTTAGTGCTGACGATTAATTGGACACATTTCTTGTGGTCGAGCCGAGCTCTCACCTGGTTTGAACTTGATCCTGGTCGTGTTCTTAGGAGTCAAGCTTCTGTCTGTTAGGAGAAAAAGTGGTGCGTGTTAAAAATAAAAAGCAAGCATTCATCAGTTGTGCATAAAAGTGCAGCAAGACAACAGCCTTCCCTGGAAAAAGGGGCATTTTTACTTTAGAGTAGACAGTCACAAATTATTACATTGTATTCTGTTTTTTTAACATTTCTTTATTACTCCTAGACCAAATATTAAATAGTAGTGAGTGGTGTATTCTAACATTCTTAAATGTACTTTATAGGTGGAACATCTGGTGACGGGGCCAGCGCGGAGGTGGCGGTGTTGGGCGAGGACTCGGAGGACTCTGGGGAGGAGGCGGTGCAAGAGCCGGCGGACGGTCCTGTGGGGGTTCGCACGGTGGTGGCGGGAACAGGTAAACTATATATTCCTTACTTATTGAGATTGAAGACTGCATAGTGTGCTTTCTGCACGGGTGTATTACAAATCAACCAGGTAGTAGCCTCCTCGAAATGTACTTCGACTTAGCTGTGAAGTTTTTGGTGAGAAGAATCCCAATAAGTTCTTAGATGAACGTGATGGATGGGATGAACGAAAAGCGAAAGAAGGGTGTAAGTAAGTGTGACGCGAAATTGTATGATGGCTGGCAAAGAAGAACGATATGTGTTTGCTTGGCCCCCGAGGTGGCTGGGAAGGAAAGAATATGGTATGGTGCATGGCTGGGTCAATGATGAAGCAAGGATGGGTGGAAGGACAGCAGCCTGGGTGGGTGAAACAGAAACTGTATGTGTGCGTATACTTTGAATGAATGGATGCCTGGAGCATGGTATTCTCTGACTCTTAGATAGCACATGTGTATCTAGAGAGAGTAGATGGTCGCTGGATGAACTAAGTGTTACCTTGAAGAGCATGTACCACCGCACCCGCACGTCCGTTCCAGTGTAGGGAAGGCAAGGAAAAGAAATTGTAAATGTGTCCAATACTACCATGAATAGTAGCAGTACTTTGTATTGCAACTGCAAGCACAGCATATATCTGGTTATTACGGTGGACACTCCGTACCTCTCTTAATAACTTTAGTTTAGTTGTAGTAAGTCATTCATGTGTGGGTGTATCACTGTTCACTCAATATTAAGCAAAGCACCTAAAGTCATCCCATATGTCATCAAATACGTCCCATGTGAAGTGATAGATAATCAAATTATTTAGCTTCTTCATTTTCCTTTTCTAGTACTCATTTGCACTGTAGGGTGAAAGGTAAATTAATTAAGCAGTAGCCCTTGTAACAGAGTATTCTCAGTGCCACCCGTAATAGAAAAGTAATAGCTTCACCACCTGCATGTACTGGACCGGTACAGTAACGCCAGTCTGTCTCACTCATCATGGTGTGCAACTGTTTTTCTCGGGTGCAAGTTCACTGTGCTGCCATTCTGCCGGCTTGCATAAGATAACGTACCAATTTTCCTAAACAAGAGAGAAGAAGAAGAATAAGACTGGTGTACTGTCATAGTCGACTGTAATGGAAGTCCATAGTGGTCGTAGAATTTGTTCATTAAACTACCACTAATGTTAGAGCAAGGATGCAGAAGTGGGAGGTTACATAGATACTGTCCTCAATAGTTATGTACTGTGCTTTCAATTTGCTACTTGTACTGTGACTCAACTTTCGGCTCAATCACTTTGTGTTATTAATGCTAAGGAGCATTGGTTACAGACTATGTCTTTCTTTCTTCATATAGTTGCTCCTTCAAAATCGACATCACGGAGGGAGCAGGCTCGAATGGCCCGGCAACGGAGGCTGGATGCCACTGTCGCCGAATATCGGCGGCTGGTGGCCCTGGAGGAGGAGGAGGACACGCAGTCGACCGGTGCAACAACAACATCCTCGACTGGGACAGCTGCATCCTCCTCCGTGACCCCACGGGACGCCAGCATGCGCAGTGCTCCAGCGGGACCGAGCTAACAAAGCAAACCGCCACCGCCAAGCAACAGAAAGACCAGCTGCCCCCCACAGGAGCTGCAAGGCACGCCAACGCCGCCTAGGAGTCCGAATGTCCTACCTGGAGCAGGAGGTCCAGAACTATAAGAACTTGGTGGAGGGCCTCCGTTTCGAGCTTGCCACCCTCCGCAAGGAGTATGATGCCCATGCCGCAAAATGCACCAGCACCCTCCAGTAGTGGAGTGTCCCTTGCCCTTTTTTAGAGACTTTTGGGGGGTGGGATTTGGGAGTTGGGTTCTTTTTGGGACTTTTCAAAGACAATCGTTGGGGTTAGGGTGGGTCTTGAGGGAGATTATTTTGTTAGGGCTACATAAATATACATTTTTAAACTTTATCTGACCATACCTGTTTTTTACTGCTTTTCAGTCTGGTGGGTGGGGTGTGGTATATAAATAAATAATACCGGATCTATTTTTGGATGAATGAATGAATAACAGATAGCTCAATAAAATAAGAGTCAAGATTCGAGGTAGTAGGAGTTTCTGCAGGTTTATTACAGCATAAGGACAGGATCAGTACAACCTGCATAGGAACAGAGGTGACAGGGCCCAGCAGGACAACTGGGGCCCAGTAGGGGAAAAGAGGCCCAGCAGCTGCTGGGGCTAGGTCTGGGATGAGCGCGCTAACTTTTAATAACAATACATTGACTTATATACATAGCGCGAACACATAGCATTACATTGCAGTAGGCGTAGCAGTGGGTGGAGCAGAAGGCGTGACGCGTAGCAGTCGCGAAAGATAACAGTAAAAGAGGTGTAACTGGGAGTATACTTAGACATGTGATGCAAACGTAACAGAATATGTCATGAATGGGCGGAAACTTTGGAGGGGGCTACCTAAGGAGCCGGGACCTCTAACCTAATGGTGCGCGAAAACTGGCAATGACGTGTTACTAGGAGAAGCTGGGGGCTACGAACTCTGTGCTAGGAGCAGAGACTTGAGTCTGGAGGGTCGGAGCGACATGTACCTAAACCCTATCTGGTATCTGATGTTTAGGGAACATGTTGATATAAACTAGAAGTCATGAGGGGAAAAGCTAACTTGATTCTAAGACTGGACCATGCATTATTCTACATGTAGTGCGTGATGAAGAATACTAAATGACCATTAAATACAGTATTTCTCTAACATGGAGACGAGAAGGCTAGACAATGACGGAAACTATTGATGCAGTTCAGTAGCTCAGGAATGCAGAGGAGGAGGACTGAACTGATAGCTGGAACTATAACATACTTTTGGCAGACTCAGAGGCAGAGCCGAGCTGCACCGGGCACTGCGAGGCAGGAAGTAAGTGAAGGGTCGAGGATACAGGTGGGGGCTGTATCGCTCCTCAGCGAGGCTTTCAGGAGACAGGAGCTGAATCCAGGGTCCGGGCCCTTTTGAGGCCTGGAAACGGGGACTTTATAATGAAATAACGTGCACACTGGGAAACGTGGCAACATTACTTTACATAGGCCTGATATTCGTAGTATTCACGAGAACTGGAAAATGACATACCAGAGGTGGACACAACTATAATTGCGTCATTAATCGGACATGGGGAATAACATATGCATATTGGTCATGCACACATAACATATGATGGATGAGGCGTAGGGACACAGAACATGGCAAAATTTACTTTTCCACATTCCCTCCTTGTCACTACGTTTCCATCAGGAAACATCAATTTTTATGATACCATCTATCATTTCATACAGTACCATTTGCTCGTCTCGAATTGTCTTGGAACGGGATTTAGAACGGGGCTTGGGACTAGGAATACAAGAGGTAGCACACACGCTGCAAATCGCAGGGCCACATTGTATACAGAGGCAGCAGCTAAATACGATCGCTACTGCAATACCTAAAAAGGACAGGACTTTCCATCCCCATGCGGAAATTATATTCCAGAACCAACCGGACCATGTCCAGGTGCCTGGGTCTTGGTGTAACAGATGGGCGATTTTATGAAGTCTGGTTATAGCTGAATAAACAGACGGCGCGTTATTTGGAATGAAAATGCAGCAACTAGATCCGATGACTCTACAGGCCCCGCCCCTATCGGCCAGTATGACGTCAAGGACGAGACGATTTTGCAAAACGACAAATCTCATAGCAGATTGTTCTTCGGTTAGGTTACCTAGAGCAGAGGCAGTCTCATTTACTACAGCTTCAAGGGTTCTTGTTAACCTACGGATCAGTTTACTATTCTGGACAGGTCCTACAAAGAAGAAGAAACCTTTATTGAAATCTGTATACTGTTCTAGAGTAGTTTCAGTATAATCGACAATTGGGGACTCCCTTCTATGTCTAATGTGTACTAGATGTGTGTTTCTGTGATAATCAGATGGCGCTAGGAAAACAGGTGGCAGTAGGAAGGCAATGTAACAGGTTCCCTCCCAATCGAGGGGCAGACGGACATATGCAGTTTGACCACAAATAAAATAAGAATGACGTGAAGCTTTAAAATTAGATTTCCCACTGTCACTATACTGGATAACAGTAGTACATTCACTATGACCTACATGTATGGAACCATAACTACGGACACATAATTCGCCTTTGACAGGTAGTACTGAAATAGCAGGTAAGTCTGGAGTAGTATCAGACTGAACATTCAGGACCATGAAATTCGACGAATAATTACCTAAATTATAAACTTCATTTTCTAGATCTAAACCTGTTCTGTGGGGGAGACCTTGCTTGTCTGGAAAACATGTACTGTTAAGAAAAGACATATCTGTTGAGGATGACGTCAACGTGGACCATGCTCCACACGAACCATTATGTGAAAATGGATAAGGAAACAGTGGCAGAACTCCCTTCGGTGTCTGGAAAGGGGGGAGTCGACCACACACCCAACAATTAGTGGCATTGCTGGTCTGGTGTGAATAATGTAACATACGGATAAATGTGTTGTTGCGCATAGCGAGGCGGTAAGAATATTCGTGAGGAGGCAGATCACTAAACGTGTGCTCTACTGTAGCATTAGCAGACATATTTACATGAGGAACTGGAAAATACAGAAAAAGTGCGTAACTAGTGCAGGAAATCATAATGCTGATGAATAATACGAAACTCAGAAAAACGATACATTGAATTGAACTTCGACTGACTCTCTCACTATGGGGGTCTATTTTATACATGTCAGAAACAGTCTAACCGTTTCACCTAGGGGAGGACTTATACAATCAAACTGACTGACTTATTTTACTAGACCTGAGCTTTAACTTATACTCCTGCTGCGGAGTTTTCTCTAACAAGGGAGGGGTTGTAATAATGTCTTTTGCGGGACAGTCCTTTAAAACAATGTTCTGGCAATCTTTCGAATCCTGGAAATCCTTGGAAATGTTTTTAGAAACTGGTTTCAATCCTTTGAAAAGTTTTACATGAGAAAGGTGGACCCACCCCTTCCTGCCTTCCAACTTGACGGCAGTACGGGTGGTCAAGAGGACCTGGCGTGGCTCCTTCCAACGTGGTTCCAGCGGACTTGATCTGTCAAAATTTCTGATCATCACCAAGGAGCCTGGAACGATCTCGTGCGGTGCCACCTCGGTATTGTCTGGAAATGCGGCGGCAACCTGTGAACGACATGAGTTGAGGGCAGACATCAAGGAAGCTAGGTAATCTGTCAGCATATTACATGAAACATCGGTAATACTTCGGGGTCTAGGAGTACCCCACATGTTAGGGGGGCGGCCGAATACGACCTCATATGGGGACAGACCTGATCTGGAATGTGCGACCATGCGCATATAAAATAAAGCGACTGGCAGAGCTACTAGCCAGTCTACACCTTTTTCCTTACAGACTTTTGCAATACGGATTTTCAGAGTCTGATTATGTCTCTCTACGAGACCGGCTGCTTCAGGATGGCGGACACAATGAAACTTCCACTGGTACCCTAACAAAAGGGAAACGTGCTTCATTAACTCTGAGGAGAATGGCTGACCGTTATCAGAATATACGACTCTAGGGAGTCCATACCTAGGGAAAAATTCACGAACCAACTGCTTGGCAGTGGTCGCGGCTGTGTAATCTGGGACTGGATATGCTTCTGTCCACCTGGACAAAGCGCATACTACTACAAGGACATACTTGAAACCTCGACATCGCTCCATCTGAATATAATCCATTTGGAGGACCTCAAAAGGGTGGTCAGGGGGCTGGAAACCACCTTGTTCCACCGGGACACTTTTACCTGGATTAAACTGACAACATATCATACAGGTACGGACTTTCTGCTTGGCTGCAGCTCGTAAATGCTTATTGAACCAAATGTTCTGGATACTGTCTAACATAGCTTTTTCTCCTAAATGTGCTGGACTATGTGCGGTATTGATAATGACTTGAACCATAGAATCGGGGAGAAACCATGTGGCTCTACCCTTCGTTAACCATCCTTGATCTGTCTGGACCCCTCCTTGTTCAGACCATTTCTTGATTTCATCGGGAGTAGCGTGTAACTGGATATCTATGACATCTTGAGTAGGGTCCTTAACTGTCATGCATATAATCGGATCTGGAGTATGTGTCAGGTTTACTGGAATGTCTGGAGTCTGTGCTGTAAGCTTGGCTGTACGGTCTGCTAGATCATTACCTTGGGAAATAATGTCAGTGACTTTCGTATGTGCTTTGCACTTCATGATAGCAATAGATGTCGGTAAATGTATGGCATCTAACAGGGCTTGAATAAGGAGACCATGCTGAATCTTGGTTCCATGAGAAGTCATGAAACCTCTCTCCTGCCAGAGCACTCCGAAGTCGTGTACAACTCCGAATGCGTAACGTGAATCTGTGTAAACATTAACTTTCAGGTTCTTGGCATGTATACAGGCTTGTGTCAGAGCGACTAGCTCTGCTGCTTGAGCGGACAGGGTGTCAATACGGTGTGTTTCAATAACATCAGTGTCAGTAGTCACTGCATACGCGGCGACTAGTTCTCCTGTACTAGTTCTCATACATGAACCATCTACATAAAGTGTCAGGTCGGGATCTCGTAACGGAATGTCTGTCAGGTCTTGTCTTGGCTTTGTCGTAATGTTAACTACTTCCACACAATCATGTGGGTCTGGATTTGAATTAACTGATGGTAACAGTGTAGCAGGATTCAGAACGTTGCAGCGTCTGATTTCTATGTGTGGCTGGAACAGTGTCAATTCATAACCTGTCAAACGTGCAATTGTCAAGTGCTGAGTTTGTGTTCGGTTTAGAAGAACTTCTACTGAATGCGGGACTTGTACTGTCAGGGAATGTCCTAAAACTATGGAATCACTTTGTCTGATAGCTAGTGCTGTGGCTGCAACTGACTTGAGGCACGCAGGCAACGCCTGGGCGACTGGATCTAATGTGCTCGAAAAATAAGCACAGGGCTTGTATTGTCCTGCTTGATCTTGTGTGAGAACAGATAATGCTGTACCTTCGCGTTCAGTAACAAAAAGTGTAAAAGGCTTACTGTAGTTCGGTGTAGCTAGAACTGGAGCTTGGCATAGGGCTTTCTTTAACTCGTTAAAACTAAGTGTATGTTCAGATGTCCAAGGGAGGACAGTCGATACGGCTGCCTCCTGTGTCGTTAACTGTATCAGTGGCTTGGTTAGAAATGCATACTGGGGAATCCATTGTCTACAGTAAGAAGTAAGGCCGATAAAGGCACGTACCTCCTTCTGGGTTCTGGGCTGGGGAAGACTCGCTATTAACTGGATACGGTCGGGTGTCAACTGCCTACCCCTCTTGGACAGCAAGTGTCCTAAGTATACCACTTGCTGGACACAGAATTGAAGCTTCGAAGGTGACACCTTGTGCCCCATCTCGGCTAGAAAATACAGAACTGTAAGGGACGCTCGCTCGCAAGCACGTTCGGAACGGGCTGTGATCAGTAGATCATCGACATACTGGAGCAGGGCAGTGTCAGTTGGCATGTGAATATTGTCTAGTTGTCTCTTGAGTGCTTGACTGTAAATACTAGGGCTTTCTGTGAAACCTTGAGGAGCGCGTGTAAACATATAGCTCCTTCCATTTAAACAAAATCCGAAAAGAAACTGGCTGTCTGGATGAATGGGAACACTAAAAAATGCATTCTTGAGGTCTATGACAGTGAAAAACGTGGCTTCGGAATCAATGGCTGTTAACAGGGAAGAAATATCTGGGACAACTGGGTACTGAGGAATAATACATTTGTTAAGCTCTCGTAAATCAATCACTAATCGATATACTGGGGGTGCATTTGGATCAGTACGTTTCATGACTGGAATGATCGGAGAATTACATACATTGGAGTCAGTTTCTACAACTACTCCTTGAGCCATGAGCTCGTCAATAATTTTGGATAAGGCTGCTACAGCCTCAGGTGGCAATCTGTACTGTCTGATTCGTGGTAACACTACACCTGGCTTGAGAGTCACACGATGGGGTGTGATTTGCATGTAACCTACATCAGTTGGACCTTGCGCCCATAAGTGCTGTGGAACATTAGACAATCTTGAATCAAAATCTCGTAATACATAGTGACCCTTAAAGTCACGTAGGAACAATCGTATTCCCTCTGGGGAACAGCAAATAACTGCACCTAATTCTTTCAGTGTCTTAATGCCTAATAGATTTTCTGGACATGACTTAGTAAGTAACAGATCAGTAGTACGGGACAATGGACCTACTTCTAGAGTGACTGGCTTCGATATCTCATTAACTATTGGCTTTCCTGAAAATCCAAGGGAAACATTTCTTGAGCCTGAGAGCGGAGCCCCTGGAACTTCGGCATGACTAATTGTGGTCCTACTTGCCCCTGTATCGATCAAAAACTTTCTATCTTTCCCTAATACTTGACTGTGAACATAGGGACCTTCTTGATCTACAGGTATCTCGATGAGAGGCAAGCCTACCTCCCTCTCTAGGCTGTTTCATGAATATGACTGGTACTCTGGATACTCAGACTGTGCATACTGGTACATCTGTGATGTAACGTGCTGTGTTGCAGCTATAGGCTGCGGTGCTGGAACTGTCTGTTGTGCATTCTGTGACTGAGGAATCTGTGAAACTTGTTCTTGTCTAGGCGGACGTGGTCTTTCTTTAGTCTTACCAGTAGCTATGTTATGTTTCAGAACTGCACACTCGTTTATAAAATGACCTGGCTGTTTACAATAATTGCAGTTCCCTTTAACGGGAGCTGCAGGATGACTGGCTTGATTCGGACCCCTCTTCTGACTGTCTTGAGGAATAGATTGTGCAACTAGCACTTTCATTTTCGTGTCTTTCATACGTTTTCTCTCGTGTTCTTGCTCTTCCCTAATTCTATTCTGGTGATACTGAAGCATCTGGAGCATCTGGGACGGAGTATTAGCTTGCCAGGTGCTTTCGACTTTCAGAACTCGGTTTTTAATTTGTGGACTTGAATTCTCGACTAATTTAGTAACGAAAAGGTGAGGGTATGACTCACTACTTGTCTTGAGACCACTATTAATACTGAAACATTTTTCAAACCTAGAATAAAAATCACTAATATCTTCATCTTGTTTCTGTTTATAGGCTGAGATTGCATCCCAGTCTTCTTTTCTCGTTGTCAATAATCTGGGTAAAACTTGAATCAATAATTCTGGTAATTCTTTACATTTATCTCCAAGACCGGTACCTGGTACTCGTGCCTTGTCTTCAGCTTCTAGAGCTGCCAAATCGATCTTTTTCTCTCCCACCTCCCATTCTTTTTCCTTTAACTTTTCATACACCCCTGCGGGTAGCAGGACCTTTAACATTTTAATGATGTCTGGGTAAGTGTATTCTCCCATACGGAGCATGTCTTTTAATTCTCTATGGAACCCTGCTGGATCTTTGTCATGACAGGGAATTAATTTCTTCATTTCAAGAAGTTCCATCTTTGAAATCGGAGTGTATACAAACACTCGCTGCATTACGCCACCCGCCCCTTGGACTGGGTGGACTTCTCGTAACGGATTCTGTCTGTCTATGTAGAATGGTTTATTTTCTGGAGGTGAGACATGAACAAAATGCGGGTTCAAGAACGTTCTATATTTGTGACGCTGTTCTAGAATGACACTAAGTAAATCGGTACCTAGACCTCTCCATTTGTACTGGAGTAACTCGTTCAGGATATCGTGCAACGGACCTGGATCAGAGTGCTGACCCTCATACAGAGTAATGAGGTACTGGATCATATACATACCCACCAGTCGTTGCTCGGCTGGGGGCAGTTTCAGAAACATTTGTGCCACTATTTCGTCTGGAAAAGTGGTAGAATCAGTAATCCATCGGACTGCTGATCGGGCTAGTTCTTGTTCATGCATGGTACTTAATTCACTGTAACCGACTCGTGATTTCAGAAGATGGTCGGTAGCTTGGAATACTTGTTCTAGGGAACCTTGTTCTGGCGCTGAATGATGAAAAACAGACTTGTGTTCTAGACGTAAATGGCGATCTGGAAATCTAGATTTTCCTACATACGCTATTCTGGCGGGATTCTCGTCTTCCTCTTCAGGATCAGAGATACTTTCTTTCTCGCTTACTTGTGCTGCTTTACGCTGTTCGTGTAACCTTATTATTTCTTTACGAATTTTCTTGTACATACTCTCCATGGCACCGACGGTCTTGTGCTTACCCTCGGCTATATTATCACTCCACCTTGTCAGGATTCTCATTTCGGCGGGATCTTTAGACGGGTAATCTTGTTCTCTTATTAGACAATTGATCAGGAACTTTAATATCATGAGCTGAATCTCGGCTTTTCTTTGAGACATAATCTCGCCAATACTTTCTGGATCATCCCCTGTACGGATGAAACGATATATTCTGTCTAGATCTTCTTTCATATTCGGTAAGGTGACTAGATACTCGGTCACCCTCCTTATACGTACGGAATATAAAACCATATTATACTCGCCTGGAACTGCGTCATAGACACATTCGCCAAGGGCTTGTCTGATTTCTGTGACAGACTTATTACTTTTAGGAGTACGCTGTGATGCTTGAGCATGTAATTCGAGTGCCGATAAACGCTTGTGTGGCGGCGGGGTTTGAGGAATAGCTCCTCCTGCGGCCCCTAGACTGGAGTCGTCTACTGAGGCTCTACGTCCTGGCAGAGTGGGAAATGGAACTGTAGGCTGGACCGGGGGTACCGTAACAGGTACTCCGGTGTCTGGAGGAGCATGAATTACCTGGTTTACAGGGACTGGCGGAGCGCGAACAGGATTTGCATATTCGGGGACTGTGTCGTCCAAATAGGACGAAATAAAAATATCAGCTGCGGTCGGTTTATAACGTAGCTTGGTCGGAACTAATGGTGGCGGGAAATTACTGGATGTCTCTGGGGTCGCTTTTGGCAAGCCCTCAGCAAGAAGAGGATACATACCCTTAATAAGGGCATGCCTCTGTCTGTCTGACTGTTCGGCTTTGACTTGTTCACCTATCTTGATTAATTCTCTTTCTTGGGCTCGTTCTTGGGATTCTCTACTTAACTCTGACTTTCTGACTTCCTTCTCGGTTCTTCTATGAGCTTCCTTACGCCATAACTCGATGGCATCTTTCTGTGACTGTCTGGCTTTCTTTTTCCATAATGCTTCTTCTACTCGCATGATACATTCGGCATCCCATGTACCCGATACGGGCCATCTATACTTTTCTTCTAACTGTTTGGTATACTCTACCCATAAATCTAGATACATTATGGCGCTTATGCCATGTTTCTGATACATAAAATGACCTGGACTGTCCCTAGGTGGGACAGGAACTGCTTCCTCTAACAGACCCTTTCTAGTTTTTAACTGACGTAACTTGGAAAATATAGGCATGACTGAACTGTAATCTGGACAAAATACAATACACAATAAAAACACGAAATCACATCGCACTCATACCACAACATTAAAATACATGCAGAACATTATGAAATAACAGTTCGAGCAGAATATTACCTGGAATACTGAGAACAGAAACAGAACAGAATTTCTCGAGAACGGAACAGACTAGAGTTACTGGATGCACTGCTGTAACAGTACGACATTTACCGGTCTCATAAAGAGACACGTCAGAACCCGCATCCACCGAAGTGGACACTTCGTTTGTGGGACTGTGTACCACCAACCCACAGACCAGAGTCAATTAAAGTGACCCTGTCTAGATACTACCCCAGCAACGGTACTCACCGGGCAGCAAGAACGGAAGGCCTCGGACTGGACTGGACTTCTACGACGACGAACTTCGGACTTCAGTTACGGGTGGGCCTCCGGATACCTCGGACCTTGGACTCTCGGCTTGGGCTCTGGTCGGGACTCGCCGCGTTCCTCCACCGTCTCGTTCGGATGCTGGACCGCCTCCTCCGTCTCCTCCGTGGGCCTGAGGGATACTTGAGCAGAAATATCTGCCACTGCGCAGAAGAGTTCCGTCACGACTGCAGAGGGTCAGGGGGTCGGCGTGGCTTCACCGACGCGTGGGGAAAGGGCAAGTCCCTATTCGGGCGCCATTATGTGGTATATAAATAAATAATACCGGATCTATTTTTGGATGAATGAATGAATAACAGATAGCTCAATAAA
The DNA here is from genome assembly GCF_964261635.1 of Lissotriton helveticus. Classification (NCBI taxonomy): domain Eukaryota; kingdom Metazoa; phylum Chordata; class Amphibia; order Caudata; family Salamandridae; genus Lissotriton; species Lissotriton helveticus. The sequence continues at coordinate 1,828,545,930 of NC_136068.1, read as the reverse complement.
ATAAGAGTCAAGATTCGAGGTAGTAGGAGTTTCTGCAGGTTTATTACAGCATAAGGACAGGATCAGTACAACCTGCATAGGAACAGAGGTGACAGGGCCCAGCAGGACAACTGGGGCCCAGCAGGGGAAAAGAGGCCCAGCAGCTGCTGGGGCTAGGTCTGGGATGAGCGCGCTAACTTTTAATAACAATACATTGACTTATATACATAGCGCGAACACATAGCATTACATTGCAGTAGGCGTAGCAGTGGGTGGAGCAGAAGGCGTGACGCGTAGCAGTCGCGAAAGATAACAGTAAAAGAGGTGTAACTGGGAGTATACTTAGACATGTGATGCAAACGTAACAGAATATGTCATGAATGGGCGGAAACTTTGGAGGGGGCTACCTAAGGAGCCGGGACCTCTAACCTAATGGTGCGCGAAAACTGGCAATGACGTGTTACTAGGAGAAGCTGGGGGCTACGAACTCTGTGCTAGGAGCAGAGACTTGAGTCTGGAGGGTCGGAGCGACATGTACCTAAACCCTATCTGGTATCTGATGTTTAGGGAACATGTTGATATAAACTAGAAGTCATGAGGGGAAAAGCTAACTTGATTCTAAGACTGGACCATGCATTATTCTACATGTAGTGCGTGATGAAGAATACTAAATGACCATTAAATACAGTATTTCTCTAACATGGAGACGAGAAGGCTAGACAATGACGGAAACTATTGATGCAGTTCAGTAGCTCAGGAATGCAGAGGAGGAGGACTGAACTGATAGCTGGAACTATAACATACTTTTGGCAGACTCAGAGGCAGAGCCGAGCTGCACCGGGCACTGCGAGGCAGGAAGTAAGTGAAGGGTCGAGGATACAGGTGGGGGCTGTATCGCTCCTCAGCGAGGCTTTCAGGAGACAGGAGCTGAATCCAGGGTCCGGGCCCTTTTGAGGCCTGGAAACGGGGACTTTATAATGAAATAACGTGCACACTGGGAAACGTGGCAACATTACTTTACATAGGCCTGATATTTGTAGTATTCACGAGAACTGGAAAATGACATACCAGAGGTGGACACAACTATAATTGCGTCATTAATCGGACATGGGGAATAACATATGCATATTGGTCATGCACACATAACATATGATGGATGAGGCGTAGGGACACAGAACATGGCAAAATTTACTTTTCCACAGGGGGACGGGGGTGTAACAGTAAGTTTGTTTTCCTGAACAGTCGTAGGACTTTAGTAGTACTACCGTCAATCTCTCGTCTAGTCCTAAATAATACTCCATTATACTACCTCCCACCAAACGCTTATCTTACCTGTAATTTGTGTTAGAAATTAGGGCTAGGCCCAGGGCTGGCTCCACGTGAAATGGGGATTAACGTTGGCAATCCTGGGCGGGTAAAATTTCCTCATTGCGGTGGTACTAGTGGTGTGACACAGTGGCAGTTGCATGCCTATGGAAAAAAAGAAAACGAAACCTGGTTTGTCCTTACTGTAGCATTACAACGGTTACGGTACGATCGAGAATATAGCAGGTGACAGTACACTAGAACAGTGCCATAATGTAGCCTAACAAATGGTAAAGTATTTGCTTGCAAGTATAACTAGTACTTGCGTTGAATTTATTTGACATTGGCTCCTACTACTAGAAAATATAGTACTGAAGCTGAGTAAGTCTAGAAGATATCCTCGTATTCCTTCACCAGCCTGTTGCTATGACCTTATCCTCCCCAGCAAGTGTGTGGAATTATTGATGTCATTTTAGTCAGACATCAAGCAAAACAACACAGCCCGGGGGAAGAGGGTTAGGGTTTGGAAAATGGATGGGAATGGGGGTTTCTTTTTGGGTAGGTTTTGTTGAGAGAAGAAAAAAAAAGCACAGCCTGGACAAACAATAATTGAAGATAAAGAAATCTTTGGGTACAAACTAAAGCTAAGCACATGCAGTCACACTCATAGAAGAAAACAATGGATACTGTATCTGTATTCTGTATGTTGTTGGAGTTGTCCTGTTGAATTTGCTAAGTAAGTTGCATGCAGCAAACAATTCCTCTTATTAGCGGCACTCCTCCATTCCAGCTGACGCTTCGTCCATCAATGTTGGTGACCACTGACAGAAGACACCCTGTCCACTGCCTGCCTGGCGGATGTTGACTGAAACCCGGCCTGTAATTATTGAACGGAAAACAGGAAGTGCTCTTACAATACCACTGATAAATAAATAAAAGGTATGCACGCTGTGTGGTGCAAAAAGTCACACTTTGATTTCCCTAATAGACAGTAGAATATTTTTGAAATTGCGTGCTCTGTCTGAGTCACCTTTTTAAGGATAAATAAGTATGGCCAAAATATTATAGCGGATCTTTCCCCTCAAGGTAGGTGTACTGTAAACTGTGTTTTAGAACAAAATTTGACCTTCCCAGCAATGCTCCCACCAAGACCCTTACTAAAGCCAGTCGCAAAAATGTAGAAGACCCCCAATCAGATCTCCAAAAACGATGCCTAGCAGAAAAATGGAGACAAAACGTACTTTGAAAGTAACAGTAGGCCCAAATACAGACCGTGGATTGTATTCAAACCACTTGCAAGCAAGCAAAAGTATCCATAGCCAGCATCGCTCCAACAGTGCTCTAAAACCCCAGAACTGCGTTGCAATAGAACACCCCGAAACACATGCAATCCTGCTGCTAGGGCTAACCCTAACGAACCCTAACTTACAAAAAGTGCCAAAACTGGTGTTTCCTTATGGATTTTGTCCAAAACACTTCTATCCGGCATTAGACCTTCCCAGGAATGCCCCAGGAATGCCCCAGCCAAGACCCGCCAACCCACCCGCAAAAAACCACGTGACAACACCCCCAAACAGCGAAAAAGCTAAATCTCATACTTACAATATCTCTCGGCCTTCGGTCCAAACGCGCTGTGCAGCTAGGTCATCATCAATCATCATAACTCCTGTTTTCCACCACGGATTTCCTGAAAAGCAAATGCAATCAAGATTAGACTGTCGCAGCAGTGCTTCGACAGAGACCCCGGCCGCAACCCACCCACGAACAGCAGGAAGCCCCCCAAAACGCTACATTGAGCAAGATGTCAGAAGAAATAGCAAAAAAAAGGCTTCTCCTTAAGGATTTTGTCCAAAACACTTCTATCCCGCATTAGACCTTCCCAGGAATGCCCCAGCCAAGACCCGCCAACCCACCCGCAAAAAACCACGCGACAACACCCCCAAACAGCGAAAAAGCTAAATCTCATACTTACAATATCTCTCGGCCTTCGGTCCAAACGCGCTGTGCAGCTAGGTCATCATCAATCATCATAACTCCTGTTTTCCACCACGGATTTCCTGAAAAGCAAATGCAATCAAGATTAGACTGTCGCAGCAGTGCTCCCAGACCCCAAAACTCACCCACAAACACCCGGAACCCCGCCAAAGAGCACCTCAAAGGCAAGCAAGTCAGCAAAAACGGCAAGAAATTTCCACCTCATTATTGGTCCAAAACACTTTTATCCATTATTAGAGCTTCACAGCAATGGGCCCAAATCCGTCAACCCACCCGCAAAGAAGTAGAACACCCCCACAAGTGCTGAGTCTTTCTTCATTGGGCGTAATCCAGCACTCTGCTTTGAGGGAAATCGCAGTCTGGAGGAGGAGGATAGAGGAGCATGTTCTTCAGAACTTGTGAACCTGAGGAATGTAGACTGCGGCACCTTCAAATCAATAAGCAAACAAGTGAAGACAGTTCTGCTGATGGTCTTGTTTTTGGGATTAGGTGATTAAAGTTTGAATTAAATTAACTGTGCAAAACAAAGAAAGAGAGACACACAGGAATAAAAGTGAATAAGGACGAAAAAGAAAGTTATTGATTCATTGTCTCTTTTTCAGGGCTCGGTGTCAGGGAATAAGAAGAAGATTTCGTCATCATACTCTGCGAATTCAGGCAGGATGAGGTCAGTGCCACCGAACAGAGAACAAATCCCCTCATCTACGTTGCCGTCCTCCTCGTCTTCATGCGGCGTGCTTTCTCGTACTTTGTAATCTGGTGGTATGAGGTGCTGATTCATCTTGATCATTGTCAGCCGCTCCACATTTTTGGGCGAGAGGCGGCTCCGTTTGGGAGTTACAATGCCACCAGCAGCACTGAAAACACGTTCAGAAGACACACTTGCGAGTGGGCAAGACAAATAGTTTATAGCCAGGTTGGAGAGCTCTGGCCACAATTGTTTTTTCCCATGCCAATACTGCAATGGCTCATCATTAAGAAAGACCTCTGTTGAGTCATTCAGATAGTCCTGCACCATCGACTCAAGGTCCTCAACGGTTCCTCCACTTTGCTTACTTTTTGCTGTGCCTGTGACCTTTTTTCGAGTACCATACCCAAGCAAACTTAGCCAATCCTCTTCAGCAGCCACTGTTACTCTTGTGTGTGGTGCAGATGATCCGGTTGCCGGTGTCTTTAACGGCTGAGAGGTCACTTGTGCCCCAGCCACAGGTGCAGAAGTGGATTCTTGTGACTGGGGATGGCCTGCTGATGCTGATGCTGATGTACTGTCTTCTCCTTCAATAACCTGCCGTTCTTTTTCAAACCTCTTGGCTGACCAGGCTAACCAATGTTTGTACTTTTGAACATCTGCATCAGCAAAAGGAAAGAATGCTTCGCCTGCCAGCGCCTTTTTGTAGCGTGGATCCAGAATAGTAGCACAAATGTAATGCTGTTCTGACTTGATCTTTTGAAGACGTTCATCACCACGTAGGCGCTCTAATAATTTCTCAGACAAAATAAAATGGTCTTTTTTTTTTCATCTTTTTCAAACTCAGAAGACACCGCCATCAGTTGGTGCTCCAGCATGCACAACAATGGGATAGCTTTTCCCAAATTACAGTCCTCCTGGCTGACTGCACGCGTGAAGAACTCAAAAGGACGAAGCATGTCTGTCAGGCTTTTAACTATGTCCCATTGCGCCACACCCATCCGCATGTCCTCCTTCTGAGATGTACCCTCTGTGAAGAAATAGTGATCGAGTACTGTATACTGCTCATACAGACGCTCAAGCATGTAGAAGGTTGAGTTCCAACGTGTTGCCACCTCCTGGATGAGTGCTTTCACTGGTATTCGACTTTGAAGTAGCAGCCTCCTCAGATGCTTCCGGGCCTTAAAAGAATGGCTGAAATGGTTGCACATTTTGCGGCAGGTGGCCATTACCGCGAACGCTGCACTGTCTCTATCACTCAAGAATTTTTGAACTACCAGGTTGATACAGTGCGCCAAACACGGCACTCTAAAATAGCGACCCAGCGCCATGGCCTTAACTACATTGGCGCCATTATCCGTGGAAACATAACCAATCTGGCGTTTTTTTGGGGATAGCATTTTCAAGACCTTTTTGTCAAACTCGTCCAAAATGTTTTGGGATGTGTGACTTTTCTCCAAGCCAAACATGGCTAGTGTTGCATGTTTCCGAGCAGCTTTGAAAACTTTGTCCGGGTCAACACCTGCGTTTAGCTTTGCTTTAACACCTGAAAAAGAGACCCAGTGTGCAGTGATGCACATGTAATCAGCGCCTGCGCCACTGGTCCACATGTCTGTTGTCAGATGTATTGTGTGAACAGCACTCTTCTGCAAAGCTGCCCCAATCGCCTCCAGCACATCTTCATGTAGTGCTGGAACCGCAACTCTGGCAAAATAGAACCGGCTAGGAACCTTCCATTTAGGGCAGAGCGTTGCCACTAATTCTAGAAAACCTACCGCTTCTACAAAAGAAAAAGGGAGAAGGTCCACAGCTAGCATTTTAGCCAGCTTAGTGTTATACAGACGCGTCAGTGGGTGGTTGCGTTCATATGGCACGTCTGAAGTAAGCATTGTTCTAATGTTGCCCTGGACCAAGCATTTACGGGCTGATAATGACTTCGTTGACCCAATTTTGCTCGCTGGTGAACTTTTGTGCGTTGGTGTCTCACTCGCTCCAACACTCTTAGTGTGCCTCACATTGGGTGTGCTGCTGACAGGGGTACTGGGTGTAAGGGAAGTGTTTGACACGTCTTCTTCCTCCTCGTCATCATCAGATGCAACATCAACGTTTCCTTGAATTCGGCCTTTCTTGATCGCATCTAGGTGCGCAAACCATTGGACAGTGTGCTGTCTCCTAAGATGACCTCTCTGGCCTCCGGTACCATAGTTGGTACCTGGCTTACCACGACTAACTGCAAGCTTACAAAGGGTACAAATGGCAAACTTTGGATTTTTTTGACAAACAGTAAAGAAGTCCCAAACTGGGGACTTGAAGTGTCTGTGGGACCCGGAGGAGGCGGCGATACTGGTGGTGGTGGTCATGAAGCAAATGCCAGATGAAGTGGAGGATCTGGATTGCCCAACTTTTGTACGTTGTGCACTTTCACCGCCACTAATTAAGGTCGAGGTGGATGGAGGTCTCTTCTTGCCAGAAAGAAATATGGAAGCGGGACAAGTTGGTGTACTACTTAACTCCAATGATTGTGGTGTTTCCACTGCCTCCTCATCGACAACATCATCATCATCACGCTCAGCAGCTCTTCGGGCTAGGGTCAAAATGTCTGTTTGCTGCATGCCCGCTGGGGCTGCAGTGACCTTTATGATGACTGGGTCGTCGTTGGCAGAGTCTTCATCAGCAGCAGTATCCGCCACTTCTTGTTGAGCCTCATCACACTCCATAACTCTGAGACTTTGGACGAGCTTCCTTTTACGCTTAACTACCTTTGTCGGATCATGGTGTGCCTCACTCTCAGACGGCAGTGGTGCTGGTTCCCAAGTTTGATCTGTATCATCAGAAGGAGGTGTGCTTGAAGAAGATGTAGACACCACCCTTGATCTCTTCCTTGCTAGGGGTGTGGAAGACAATGAAGGATCATCAGGAGGAGTGGCTTCCTCAAATGATACCTCGCCTTGATTGTCGATTTCCTGATGTGCCCCTACTTCGGGAGGAACAACTATTGTGGGCACTTGTGACCCTCCATGCACCTCTGCTTGCGCATCTCCTTGCGCTGCCTCTCCTTCCACATGTACTTGGGCTTGTACTTGCACATGTGATTGTTGTTGCTGCTGTGGTTGTTCAACACTCGTCAGATGAGCTACAACAACCTGTGTTGATTGAGGGACATTGCTGCTGCTTTCTTGCGATGAGCCAACATCACTGGTCGATGGTGATTGAAGAACTATACTGGCTGCCTCTGCAGCACTCAAGGGCTTGGACTTAAGTTGGCGTGGTGGTGGTGGTGGCACTGAGCCCAATGGAGCGGGGGTGCTGCTGCCAGCTTGGTCCCCAGCAGATCCCGCTGCTGCTGCAGGCATAATTTTTTTTTTACTCCCAAAAAAAGGGGCGGGCGGCACACCAGTCTCCTTGGTAACTTGCTTCTTCTGCTCCTTACTGGCACCTTTCTTGCTAGAGGAGCTACGGGTAACTTTTTTTGGGGCCATCTTCTTCAGAGCAGGTCAGAACAGCAGGCAGCAGTTGCACGAGTTGCAGAGTTGTCTGTATCCAGACGTGACGTCGCGTGACGTTATGCTGCACACACACACCACTGCAGGACTTCTTCCTGGCACTGGTGGTTCTCTTGAGTCTTGTGCACCTAAAAGCAATGGAAGATAGGGGAACATCAGTTCAGTTATACACCCCAAAAAATCGACAAAACACAGAAAAATCAGCACAATCCCATGCCATCCATGATGTTTACATTGAAGACACCCCACAGAAAGACTAGGGCCATGCAAGTATGCAACACTCACTACCCCTGGGCATAATGGATGAAAAGTAGGCAAAATAAGTGCAGGCCTCAGACACTGCCTCTCTTCAAAATGGCCCCTTACACCCCAAGCCAGTCCACATCAACAGTACACCCCAAAAAAACAGAAAACAGCCAAAAATCACCACAATCCAATGCCATCCAGGATGTTTACATTAAAGAGAGTGAGACCACTACAGGCACACTCAGTCCATGCACCACTACCCCTGGGCAAAAGGCCACACCAGCAGCCCCAAAAAAACGACAAAAAACAGCACAATCCCAGCCCATCCATGGCCTCAATGGTGTTTAAATTCAAGAGGACACCCCACAGAAAGACTAGGCCCATGCAACACTCACCACCCCTAGGCAAAGGGCCCCACCAGCAGCCCCAAAAAAACGACAAAAAACAATAAAATCAGCACAATCCCAGGCCATCCATGGCCTCAATGGTGTTGAAATTCAAGAAGACACCCCTCAGAAACACTAGGCCCATGCAACACTCACTACCCCTGGGCATAATGGATGAAAGGTAGGCAAAATAAGTGCAGGCCTCAGACACTGCCTCTCTTCAAAATGGCCCCTTACACCCCAAGCCAGTCCACATCAACAGTACACCCCAAAAAAACAGAAAAACAGCCAAAAATCACCACAATCCAATGCCATCCAGGATGTTTACATTAAAGAGAGTGAGACCACACTACAGGCACACTCAGTCCATGCACCACTACCCCTGGGCAAAAGGCCACACCAGCAGCCCCAAAAAAACGACAAAAACAACAAAAAACAGTCAATCCCAGCCCATCCATGGCCTCAATGGTGTTTAAATTCAAGAGGACACCCCACAGAAAGACTAGGCCCATGCAAGTCACCACCCCTGGGCAAAGGGCCCCACCAGCAGCCCCAAAAAAACGACAAAAAACAATAAAATCAGCACAATCCCAGCCCATCTATGGCCTCAATGGTGTTGAAATTCAAGAAGACACCCCTCAGAAACACTAGGCCCATGCAACACTCACTACCCCTGGGCATAATGGATGAAAGGTAGGCAAAATAAGTGCAGGCCTCAGACACTGCCTCTCTTCAAAATGGCCCCTTGCACCCCAAGCACATGTTGCCTGTACCAGCCAGCACTCAAGATGGCCACCACCACCACCCACATGGCCAGTCCACATCAACAGTACACCCCAAAAAAACAGAAAAACAGCCAAAAATCACCACAAACCAATGCCATCCAGGATGTTTACATTAAAGAGAGTGAGACCACACTACAGGCACACTCAGTCCATGCACCACTACCCCTTGGCAAAAGGCCCCACCAGCAGCCCCAAAAAAACGACAAAAAACAATAAAATCAGCACAATCCCAGCCCATCCATGGCCTCAATGGTGTTTAAATTCAAGAAGACACCCCTCAGAAACACTAGGCCCATGCAACACTCACTACCCCTGGGCATAATGGATGAAAAGTAGGCAAAATAAGTGCAGGCCTCAGACACTGCCTCTCTTCAAAATGGCCCCTTACACCCCAAGCCAGTCCACATCAACAGTACACCCCAAAAAAACAGAAAAACTGCCAAAAATCACCACAATCCAATGCCATCCAGGATGTTTACATTAAAGAGAGTGAGACCACACTACAGGCACACTCAGTCCATGCACCACTACCCCTGGGAAAAAGGCCACACCAGCAGCCCCAAAAAAACGACAAAAAACACAAAAAACAGCACAATCCCAGCCCATCCATGGCCTCAATGGTGTTTAAATTCAAGAGGACACCCCACAGAAAGACTAGGCCCATGCAACACTCACCACCCCTAGGCAAAGGGCCCCACCAGCAGCCCAAAAAAACGACAAAAAACTATAAAATCAGCACAATCCCAGCCCATCCATGGCCTCAATGGTGTTTAAATTCAAGAAGACACCCCTCAGAAACACTAGGCCCATGCAACACTCACTACCCCTGGGCATAATGGATGAAAAGTAGGCAAAATAAGTGCAGGCCTCAGACACTGCCTCTCTTCAAAATGGCCCCTTACACCCCAAGCACATGTTGCCTGTACCAGCCAGCACTCAAGATGGCCACCACCACCACCCACATGGCCAGTCCACATCAACAGTACACCCCCAAAAAACAGAAAACCAGCCAGAAATCACCACAATCCAATGCCATCCTTGATGTTTACATTAAAGAAAGTGAGACCACACCACAGGCACACTCAGTCCATGCACCACCACCCCTGGGCAAAAGGCCACACCAGCAGCCCCCAAAAAACGACAAAAAACAATAAAATAAGCACAATCCCAGCCCATCCATGGCCTCAATGATGTTTAAATTCAAGAAGACACCCCACAGAAAGACTAGGCCCGTGCAACACTCACCACCCCTGGGCAAAGGGCCACACCAGCAAGCCCCAAAAAACGACATAAATCAGCACAATCCCAGCCCATCCATGGCCTCAATGGTGTTTAAATTCAACAAAACAGTTGTATCATGCACCCATAACCAACCCTGGTCCTACTGGATACTGTGGCTACCCACAATATAATTTATTTAATGTTCTGAAAAAGTTCCAAAATTGTAGTTGCAGCAACTGTAATGCTCCAAACAAACTTACTTGTGAAAGTTGATTTCTAATCCAAAAGTGATCCAAATCCTTCCAGCTCCAGATCCAAATGAAAGTGACCAGGAGATGGACAAAGCACTGGGAGGAGCCTGCTGGACAGGAACAGGAAGTTGGAGACTGTGGGGCACTTCCTTCCTCCCTCCCCCCCAAAAATGGACTCCTTGCAAAAAAAAAGGCCATGCAAATGTCAACCTGAGGAGTGATTCTGATAAAAATCATAATTTTCTGAAGGTTTATCCTGTTTGCTGGTGATTTTCTTGTGCAGAATTGCAAAATCTCTATTTCGCGAGTGCGAGATTGTTCCTTTCCGCCGCAACTACATGTTCTCAATTGCGAACTCTCGCGAGGTGTGCTGTGCACGGTGGCAAGCCGCGATTACGTATTCGCGGGCGCCAAACTCCCGCGGGATCACGCAGCAAGATCCAAAATGGCGCGGCACTCGTAAAATATGATCGAGAAAAACAACTCGGCAAACGCTTAATGACGGAAAGTGAACGCCGTGCACCACGCCGCGCGCCGCAACCAAGCAAAAAATCCGCCGCGAGCGGATTCACGGATTTTCGACAAATTCGCGAGAGTTCGCGGATTGCGAATTTGCCGAAAATCCGAAAAATCCGCGATCGGAGCTGATTTTACGCCCATGCTTACTGGGCTGTCATACGGAGGAGCAGTGTGGGTGTGTGGATGGTGTAGTGTAGTACAGGAGGTAGGCAAATGCATGTGTCTCTGTTACAGTGTGGGTCTCCTTTATGGGGTGTAGGTGGTCCCTGATGTGTCTTCAACACCCCGTATGTGATGTAGTTCGCCTTCCATGAGCTGTGAGCCCACCCGCACCTGTTCGAACACCTCCTTTTGGCATTCTGACACCTGGCATTGGAATGCGATGTATGCCTCGGTGAAGTGTTGGGAGCCAGCTGTGGTGGGGGTGCTTCCTACTGTGTGATCTGTGCAGGGGCTGGGGTCTCCTCTATGTAGCTTGGCTGCCCTGCTCCTGGGGGTGGGTCACCTGAGATGTCCATGAGCTGCTGTAGGGCGTCGGTGTTGAAGGTGTGGTGGTCATCTCCAGCATCACTGATGGGTTGTCAGGTCTGCCCTGCTGAAGGTGTTGTTTGTCCCCCTGCAATGTGAAGGGGAGATTCATGTTGACATTGTGTTGACATTTATGTTGGCGCATTGTTCTTGTTTGACATGCAGACTGTGTGACAATGTACATTGTGACAGTTTGGACGGTGCTGGCAATTTGTGGGGGGCAGTGGACATTTGGACTACATGACGGATGTGAGGTTGTACACGTACATATGCATTTCACAGTTTCCTGCTCTGCTCAATGTGATTGGCCTGTTTCTGCGCATGAGTGGACCCAGTTGTGTCCCCTGTTCTGCAGTGTCGGTGTTGCACTTGGTACCACATTGTCGTGGGATGTGCTGTGATTGCTATGTGTGTGTGCTGCAGTGTTCCACGGGGATCAGGGACATGATCCTGGGTAATTGTGGGTGTACAGTGTGCTACACATCGTTGTGCATGTGTGTCATGGTGCCCATCTGCCCCGGTCCCCCTAGTCCATGCTCGTTACTTACCCTGTTGATGTTGTGTCAGGTCCTCTCAAGCTGTACTCACTACTCCTTGCACCATCTCCACACTGATGACTGTGGCCTGCATTTCCTCCAGCTCCTCCTGTGGAGCAGGACTCCCACCTCCTGTCGCTATTGCTGCCTTCCTGTTGGCAGTGGGTTTGTGCCTGTTTTTTTTTTTGCAGAGTTTTATATAGCGCGAACTAGACCCGAACCGAATCAGGTATCAGAGAGCTTTACATAGCACCAGTTACATTACATGAGGACGGCCACGCTTTCATTTTAGGCACAGGGAGATTAAGTGATTGGCCCAGAATCACAGGAGGTTTTTTGGCGTCGTTACCGAGACTCGAACCCAGATCCCCAGGTACGAGGTCGAGTGCCTTAGCCGTTAGGCCAACCCCTCTCCCCAAGTTTAGATTATCACATCATGGCAGCGCCTCTTGGCCTCCACCATTGGCCTCCTTGACACTCCAACTGCTTTCCCGGTGGTCTAATTGTGGGTCAGTTGATGGTAGTGTTCTCTCACCTCCATGACACAGATCTGGTTTTAATGCGGACTGCTCTCCGTCTTCCTCTCCCTCTTCTCCTTGGCCGTCCCTTTCCCGCACTTGTCTCCCCCCGCTCCCCGCTGCTGCTCCCCTGTGGCCCCGCCCCCTTCCTTAGTCCCGATCCCCATTCGCCGCCCCGCTCCTGCCTCCCAGCTGCTCCTCCCTCCCACTTGGCCATATATGACGGGGACCGCGCGTACGCGCAGCGTTCACGTGCACCAGGCACGCCGAAGGCGTGCCAAAGGCAAGCCCGTCTATGCCCGTCTGGGCCTGGACCGCGCCAAGAGCCAGGACCCCTGGCCCCCGACGATGCCAGCCCACCCGACGGACTTACTACGCCGCCACCCTCCATGCACTCAACGCCGCCCGGAACTCCACCTGCTATCGAGCCACCCCGAAACGCACCCACGGACCCTTCACCTGCCAAGCCTGCAGATTCACCTGCCTCCGAACCTGCTCCGCAACCGCCAAGCCAGGCACCAGCAACAATCACCTCAAGTGCATCCTGCTCAACACCCGCTCCGACCACAGGCACGTCGTCGAACTCTGGAACCTCCTCGACACAACATCGCCAGACGTCGCCTTCCTCACAGAAACCTGGATGAACGCCTCCTCAGCCCCCGACATTGCCATAGCCATCCCTGATGGCTACAAAATCACCCGCAAGGACCGCGTCAACCAAACCGGATGAGGCATCGCCATCGTCCACAGAAACACCTTCCGCATCACGACCAACTCCGACGACACCCTCACCGCCGCCGAGCACCTTCACTTCCAGATACACACTGATCCCAAGACCACCCTCAGAGGCACCCTCATCTACAGACCACCAGGACCACGCACACAATTCAGCGAAGCCATCGCAGACTTCATCAGCCCGCACGCCCTATCCTCGTTAGAATACATCCTCCTAGGAGACATCAACTTCCACTTGGAGAACAACAATGACAGCAACACCATCACCCTCCTGGACAACCTCGCCAACCTCGGACTCAAGCAACTGGTGAACACCCCCACCCACTACACCGGCCACACGCTTGACCCCGTCTTCTCCGCCAGCAAGCACATCTCCTTCAGCCACCGGACTACACTGACTGATCACAGCTGCGTCCACTTCAACTTCAGGAGAACCACGACCCACCACCACCCGCAACAGGTTCCCCGCAGAAGCTGGAGGAAGATCACCGCCGACCAGCTCACCACCTCCCACAGCCAGAACCCTCCCACCAACACGACGAACCCCAACGAAGCAGCCCACAACCTCACACAGTGGATCACCAACTGCGCCGATGACCTCGCACCACTGAAGAACCCCCCCAGCAGACACGGCAGCAAGAAAGCCTCTTGGTTCATCAACGACCTCAAAAACTCCAAGAAAACCTGCCGCACCCTCGAGAAAGCCTGGCACCACGACCAGACAACAGAAAACATGACAGCCCTCAAGAACGCCGCCCGCAAACACCACCAGCTGATCCGCACCACCAAAAGGACCACATTCAAAGAACCACTGGACAACAACTCCCACAACAGCAAGGAACTCTTCAGCATCGTTAAAGAGCTCTCCAGCCCCAGCGCCTGCAACAACAACATCATACCCTCGCAAGACCTCTGCGACTCACTCGCCTCGTTTTTTCACCGCAAGATCGCCGACATACACAACAACTTCGGCACACAGATCACGCACCAACTACCGATCCAGCCCCCCCCCCACCACCACCCTCTGCACCTGGACCCCGGTCAGCACCGAAGACACCACCCGCACGATGAACACCATCCACTCCAGCTCCCCAACCGACCCCTGCCCACACCACATCTTCAACAAAGCCGACTCCATCATCGCACCCTAACTCCGGGACATCATTAACAGCTCCTTCGCTTCTGCCACCTTCCCGGAGAGCTGGAAACACGCCGAGCTCAGCGCCCTCCTGAAGAAACCCACCGCGGACCCCACGGACCTCAAGAACTTCCACCCCATCTCGCGCCTCCCTTTTCTGGCCAAAGTCATCGAGAAGATCGTCAACAAGCAACTTTCCGCCTTCCTCGAGACAAACGGATCCCTCAACCCCTCGCAGTTCGGTATCCGAGCAAACCACAGCACCGAGACCGCCCTCATCGCAGCTACCGACGACATCAGGTCCCTGCTCGGCAACGGGGAAACAGCAGCCCTCATCCTCCTAGACCTCTCGGCAGTCTTCGACACCGTATGCCACCGCACCCTGATACAGCGCCTCAGCAACATCGGAATCCAAGGAAAGGCCTTGGAATGGATCATCTCGTTCCTCGCCGGTAGAACCCAGAGAGTCCACCTCCCCCCGTTCCGGTCCGCGGCCACCGAGATCATCTGCGGCGTCCCGCAAGGATCCTCGCTCAGCCCCACCCTCTTCAACGTCTACATGAGTCTAACCCTGGGCGTAGTGGGGCGTAGTGGGGCTCCGCGGAGCTACGCGGCGAGGGCGAGAAGCTACGCCCACTCCCGCACTCCGCGTAGCCCCACTACGCACCTCCCTCCCGCTCTCCCCTACATAATTGCTTAAATAAAGTATCTAGTGGAGGGCGGGAGGGAGGCGGGTGGCGGCCGACTCGGCTACGCTCACGGAGTGGGCGTAGTGTTGCCGGCTACGCTGTCTACGCAAAATGCGTAGAAGGCAACACTACGCCTACTCCGTGGGCGTAGCCGATTCGGACGTCCACCCTTACATGAGTCCACTCGCAGCCATCGCATGCCAACACAACCTTAACATCATCTCCTACGCAGACGACACCCAGCTGATCCTCTCCCTCACCAACGACCCCGCCACCGCCAGAGCCAGCCTCCAGGAAGGAATGAAAGACATCGCAGAATGGATGAAGACCAGCCACCTGAAACTGAACTCAGACAAGACAGAAGTCCTCATCCTGGGAACATCCCCCTCTGCCTGGGATGACTCCTGGTGGCCCCCTGCCCTGGGCACCACCCCCAAGCCAACAGACCATGCACGCAACCTGGGCTTAATCCTGGACTCCTCCCTCACGATGGCCAAGCAAGTCAATGCCGTCTCGTCATCCTGTTTCAATACCCTGCGCATGCTCCGAAAGATCTTCCGGTGGATCCCCAGGAAGACGCTCACCCAGGCCCTCGTCACCAGCCGACTGGACTACGGAAACACCCTCTACGCTGGAACTAAAGCCAAACTACAGAAAAGACTCCAGCGCATATAGAACGCCTCTGCACAACTCACTGTTGGGGTTCAAGGGGGCCTGGTTCCTTCTGTCTAGTTCCCCGTTAGCGGTTTTTTCTTAAAAGTGCCAAGTGCATATGCAAATTTATGGACGCTCCCTAGGGCTCGCTTTAAAAGGGGGCTGCCAACAGGAAACAGGTGCTTGGTTTCTATATTGGTCCCTTGCCGTGTGATTCCTGTTCCTGTGGTCCTACCCTGTTTCCCTTCCTTCGAGCTCAGTTCCAGCGGTCTTTTCTAGTGCTGGGTTTTAGACCCCCTTTTTCCCCTGTTCCCTTTTTTGTCCTAAGAATTGTGATTTCCACCCCCTTTGTCATTCTCGGTGTTTCCCGAGGGGGCGTGGTTGGTCTGGGGTTACGCAAGAAACAACCAATACGATTGCAGTGGAAGAATTCCTGTTTCGCATCAAGCCACTCCCGTTTGTTATCTGGGGTAAGCAGGCAGGTCAGTGGTTCGTGTGTGTACTTGGCACTGGTAATAGTAGTAGGGGTGTGTCTAATCTTGTCCCCTTCTTTCATTTTAGCGGTCTCGTCTGTGTCAAGCTGTCAGCTGCCAAAAAGCCAGAGGAGACGAGTTGTGTTCCCCAAGACCTTGGGTTCCCTTGTTTTGTTACCCACCTTCTCCTGGTGTCGTGTTCTCCACCATCCATTTTGATTGCGGGTGTAGGGGGTCACGGTGAGGGTAGAGGATTGGGACGTTCTTCACTCCTGCGGTGTTGGGCCGGTCGGCATCGGAACACTCATACTGGACACCCCCCACCACAGCCACATCACGCCCCAGCTGAGAGACCTGCACTGGCTCCCGGTCAGCAAGAGGATCACGTTCAGACTCCTCACCCACGCACACAAGGCTCTCCACAACATGGGACCCAAATACCTCAACAACCGCCTCACATTCTACACACCCACCCGCCAGCTCCGCTCCACCAGCCTCGCCCTCGCCACCGTCCCACGCATTCGCAGAACCACCACTGGAGGAAGATCCTTCTCCTACCTGGCTGCCAAGGCATGGAACTCCCTCCCCACCCACCTACGACTGACCCAGGACTATCTCTCCTTCAGGAAATAGCTCAAGACCTGGCTCTTCGAGCAGTAGCGGTTCTCCCCCCCCCAGCGCCTTGAGACCCTAACGGGTGAGTAGCGCGCTTTACAAATTCCCCTGATTGATTGATTGATTGATTGATTGATTGATTGGTTGTTCCTTGCTGGTGGTCTGTGGGGGCTGTGGGGTTTGTGTTGGCCTCTGCATTCGGTCAGGGTGCATCCATGTTGCTACGCGGTTTGGATTGTTTCTGGTGTGATGTTTATGTAGCTTTTATAGTGTATTTTCCTGCCAGACGCGTGGGATTTGCAGGCCTGTCACTGGGTTTCCCTGCTTTTTGTACCACAAATGGACTTATAGCAAGATTTGTTGCATACGAATTTTGCATTTTTGTGGTGTGGCGTTGATTTTAACGCAGTCATTTGACACGCTATCTGGATACTATCACATGGTACCGCGGTGTTGAGAATGCTTCGTTAACAAAGCATCATTTTCCCGTGGTAGATTGCGATGTTGAAAGTTGCGTTAAGTTACTTTTGCAATGGTTATCACACGTTTTTGAGAAAATGCCCCTTTGTTTTTAAAGCAGCAGCTCGAAAACTGGAGCTATAAAAAAAAGATACATGCTGAGAGTTTTCACACTTTGCATGGGATTCATGGTTCATTTCTCCCTTTCCGAATAAGAAAGACGCAAATCCAAAATGTAATCAGAATGGTGGGCCTTCCAATACCACTTATGCCTTTATTCATGGACACAACTGTCCATGTCAATGGGCAATGCTAGTAACATGTCCAGTTTGCATACAATATTTTATAATGTTACCCATTCTTTACTTTAACCCCAGATTTTCACCCTAATAATCAATAAGTAATTTGTCCTAAAACGCATTCTGATCACTCTCTTTTTGCATCAGAACAAGCTGCCAATCCTGTCTCGGTTTCTACTTCTCTGGAATGTTCTCTCTGGCACCAAACATGGAAACCATGATGGAAATTTCTGACAATCCAGCCCTTTCTCACAATGCACCTTTTCTATCCGAGTCTTAGTGATATTACTGTCAGGTTTAATTTTGAATGAATTTCTAAAACTAAATAATATGTGCTGTGCTTGAAAGTCCAGTTTAGAGAAAAGATCTAAAGTGTACACACATTCAGCAAAATCTAAAATTTATGCACAATAATTTCAGCATTGGGATAATCCTTCTTGCCGGTTCATCTCTTTCTTTTTCTCTGACAGCATTCCTGTGAATACCCACGAACCTGGAAACAACTGTGGTTTCTACTGGCACAAAGAGATCACCCCTCTGAACTGCAGCTACAACACCAAGTGGATCTGCCAGAAAGAGGCGATCCTGTTGGACAAGAAGTGTTTCGTCACCAGCTACTAATCCAAAAATGAGAACAAAAAGCTCTGATGAATTGAGATTAAATCTGGATTGTCTCTCTTTGGAATGAAATATATACAAGTGTATTTTTTGTTTGCAGAAAATCTGCCTTGAAAATTTCGAGCTAAGTCTTTGTTTGTGATTTTGGAAAAAACAAATCTCTTTTATAATCATATTAAAAATGAATGGTAAACTTTATTGTTGTGTGTGGCCATCAGATGAGCCTTTTACAGGGTAATTCTTCATACTGCCTTCCCTAACAAAATACCATACATACCAATATCACTCACTCTAAGCATTTTATCTCCACGTAGGAGCTCTTCACAAGTGTCTGTCATAGGCATTTTAGATTTCTACTAGTCCACAAAACATGTGTCAAAATTAGAGTACCAGTGGCGTAACAAAACTTAAGGGGGGCCCCCCTGCAAAACACATGGAGGGGGCCCCCTCAAACCCCCCACCTCCAGAGGCTCAGCCCACACCTACCACTTTGCCCCACCGCCCAAAAATCTGGCATATTTTGATTTGAAACCTCCATCATTGAAATGAACTGCGTCTATATTGTCTTTCTCAAAGTTCTAATGAGAAAGTGGGAAGCACTCAACATATAATCTGCGCCATTTGTAACAATAATGTCAATGGCAGATTATATAACTGAGGCAGCAATCAGAACCATGCCAAGGAGCGATCTTATTGTCTCAGGAACGACAGCAATCAGAACAATGCCAAACAGCAGTCCTATTGTCTCAGAAACTGCCTAAGGCTGAAGAATAACTATGAAGGGTCTGAATTTTAATTGACATTAATGGACAATAACATGAAACTTTGAAAGACAAACCTAAGCCTGCAGTTCCATATATACTCAACTGACAATCAGTGCTGGCTGGTGAGATTTGAAAGTGGCGAGAAGTAAATGTTCTGTGGGAGAGCACCATGGCGAGCAAGCCTAGTGAGCGAGCCAAAACAATTAAATGGGGGTTCTTCACCCGAGAACAATTTGAAAAAGAGTTTGTAAATGGTGCATTTTCAAGCAAATTTGAGAAACCAGAAGGTTAATAAAGCAATTATGAAAGTGCAGTTATGACATTATTAAAGGGATGTCACATAACAACAACATGGTAGCGGCGTATTCAGTATAACCACAGAGCTTCATAACAGACTTCAAGATACAATGCTGAGAACCTCACAGATTTTTTTAAATTTAAGTTGCAAACAACTAAACAAACAACTAAAGAGGTCACAAACTAGCAGCATTCGACAAGAAATGTTATGATTAACGTATTGTTCACTTTCTGTAGACAAAATCTAGAGAAGTAGTCACTCTGCAATTCAAAAAGTGTTAATGTTTATATAGCCGGAACGCGGCCCGAAACTATTAGCTCGGCTGGCTTTACATGAGCGCGCCAGTCAGTCACACGGAGGACACAATCGGTATCAGTCAGTGTCCTTCCTCCAGTCCTCATACACACAGTCAAGCACTTACTGGCGCGCTCATTTAAAGCCAGCCGCGCTAATACTTTCGGGTCTTAACACTTTTTGTAGCACTTCAAAGTGTGTACTAACAAAAAGGTATGTAGTTTGTTTCATCAGGGACTTTGCAAACTCACTAACAGTGTTAATAGTGAGTTTGCAAAGTCCATGATGGAATGAACTACACAGGGACTCACTGGAAAGAACAACATAATTTTTTGTTAGGCACTGGGAGATTAATGATTTTTCCCCAATCCCCAGTATCACAGGATGCTGAGCCAACGCCGCCACGCCGAACTGCTCAGAAAGGAAAAGGAAAGTTATATTTAAAACAATCTGTTCAAGAATCATTTAATGCCATCAGGGCAAGACTCTACAGAACAGAGCAGTCTGGGGTCCTAGGCCGGAGCCCACTTTGCACATGCCTCAAAAAGTCCCTGGATGGCATCTGACAGTCTTTTTGGGCATGCGCTCCCTCCTCCTTTTCAATGAATTCCCTCACTACCACTCATCAATAATGCACCTCATCTCTCTATAGCACCTTTATGACAAACATTTCATTTTTTATAGCGCTACTTATACTTTACTCTCAATGAGGTCTGTGATCTGCATGGTACACGTTCTTTGTAGCAGGCATATTAACCCTCTGTGCTTTGTGGGTGGTAGGAGTGCCCATGTGACTGCACATAGAGTGATCCAACAGTGTGAGAGGAGGGTAAGAGGAGTGACTGCAGGGTGAGTGAGTTGACCATATGAATTTGGGTGCGGATGTAAGTGCAGAGTGCGACAAAAGAATGCATGGTTAGTGATGGGCTTGTTTAAGTGAGATTGCAGATTGAGCAGTGAGTGGGACAGCTGAGTGAAGTGTGACATGAGTGCAGGGTGAGTAGTGTGCTCGTTGACTGCAGGGTGAGGTACAGGCAGGGTGAACAGCACAAGTGCAGAGTGATCACCGTGAGTGCAGGATGAGCTGATGAATGGCGGGGGTACATGGTGCTCAGTGAGTGCATTGTGATTGCTGTGAGTGCAGGCGAGCATAAAAAGGAATGGCGAGAATGAGGAGTGAGTTGTCTGAATGCAGGGTGCATTCTCAGGGACTTGAAGTAACTCAGCATGTTATTTACGATTTCAGATATAAGTTAAACTATTGTTATTATGGCGTTAATCAGGGATCGAAGGTGGAGGAAATAAATCACGTGCTCATCCTGCAACAAACTTCCAGTCTTATGATTTGGGTTGGCAGCTCATTATTTTGATGTCCCAGACAGGACAAAAATAAGCAGTCACCTAATGTCGTATTTTCAGCACTTACCTGTTCATACTTCGAACAACACTGTCTAAAATGTCACACTTAGTCTCTCGGTTCTCTCTCTCACACATCCTCCACTCTTTATCGATTTCCACATAAAACTCCTTGTCTCTCATTTTTACAAGTTTTCTCACACATTCTCCTTATCTCCTTCAGTTCTGCCTATCACAGCTCAGTTTTGCAAAGTGTTATCTCATACTGTGTCATTCTTTAAATCACGAATTTCAGATCCCACATTATAGTTAACTCCATTCTGTACTCTCGTCACTCCTCCTCTCTGTCTCCTTCTGCATTGCTTACTTTGTTTGCTCCACTTCTAGACAGCCTCTTCTGATCACTTATAGCTCTCTTAGTTTTCCCCCTCCCTATTTCACTCTCTGACCCTTCTCTTTTTTCTCTCATTCGCTCCCTCACTTCCTGACAACTGCCACTCTATTTATTTTACTCCCTAAATTCCTGCTCTTACTTTCACTCTTCATTTTTCTCTTTCCAACTCTCTGTTGTATTTCCATCTCCCCTCTGTCTCTCATTTGTCCAATGCATGGCTACATTTGTCTTCTCTCTGTCTTGTTCTCCATATGCCTTACCTACCTCTTTCCATTTTTATTTAACCCTTGGTGGGAAAAATGAACGGCATGCTAAATAAAACAACTTACCTAACTGTACCCTGCTACACTCATTTGTCAAGTGTATTATGAAAAAATTGTTATTTTTCAACAGTTTAATTTACAATGTCTCTCTGTTTCTCACTTTTTCTTTCTCCTTCTGTCCTTTCTACTCTTCCTACTTTTTTCTCTTACTTTCAGCGTTCTCCCTATTTTTCGATGCCTTTATGTCCATCTCAATCCTCTTGTTCTTTCTTGTCCTATCCTCGCACTATTAAGATTTCTCCCAACCTTCCGTGTTTTAGCTTTTCTTCACTGCCATTTCTACATGTCTCCATCTTTCCCCTTTCACGTTTCTCACTTTGTTTTTCCGAAACTGCTCCACTACGGTCCCTGTCCTCCTGCTAACATTTGTATATTTTTCTTGTCAATCCTGGTAGAAACCGATCAGGAAAAAAAGCGGATCAGAATATATAGGTCCATTGAAAGGTGTTAAGTTATGCTCGGTTGACAGCAGATTGTCAAAACTAAGTAACTATGATTCCGTAAGCGATCAAACATTGAGACCAGGAAGAAGAAGGTTTAAGTTCTGCTTCGAATAAAAAGGAATTATCTGCTTGCAGAATAAATAGGACTTTACAGACAGTATATACTGACTGTGAAGTATGCTGCTTACAGAACAGAGTTAGCTCTTTAGAGACTGTTTAGCCGTGCGCACCATTTAAATTATTAAGGGCCATATGTATCAAGCTAATTAGCATTCGCAAATGGCCTTTGCGAATGCTAATTAGACAAATGGTATGTATCAAACATGTTTGATGCAAAATAAGGAATAGCAAAATTTGCAATTCCTTATTTTGCGATTGCACTTAAGGAATCGCAAATTTTGCGATTCCTTAAATGCAATGTATTAAACAAAAAATATTCAAAAAATGCCATTAAGGATTCGCAAATTACCACCAACTTCTAGTTGGTGGTAATTTGCGAATTCTTTTCAAAAAATCTTTTTTCCAAAAAACAAAAGGTGCCATATGACGCCCATACATGCCCTTAGGGCATGTATTTGCGCCATATGCCCCCAAATGTCTTTTTCAGGGGTGCAGCAGGGTGTTCTTGAGACACCCCTGCACCCTTGAAAAATATCCTAATTTGCGATTAGCTAATTGCTAATCGCAAATTAGGAATGGTAAGGAATCGCTATTAAATAGCGACTTTGTACATACATACCGTTTTGCGAATTCCAAATAGCGATTCCTTAAAATTCGCTATTTGGAATTCGCAAAACGGAAGTATGATACATATGGCCCTAAGAGGCCGGGCGTGCGCACCCTTGCTGGCTCCACTGAGGAGCCCCTGGAGCGCTCCCCCCCTCCCCCGCTACGCGGGGGCTGCGTGGGCCTGTGGTACACCCCTGTAGAGTAGTGCTTTTCTGATTTCATTAGTCCACTATGGGAATGGTTACAAAATGTAAATCGCGGGTCGGGTGCAGTGCGCTGGCGTACACACGCAGACAGAGCATAATGAAAAACACTGGGCCTCATTTATGAAAAGTGACGCATCGCTGCGAGAAAACAGCGATGCGTCACTTTTCATTGCGCCCTCCTTGCGACCCCAATGATGCGTCATATTTACAATATGACGCATCATTGAGCAAGGACTTACAGATACGTCAGTATTTCTGACGTATCTGTAAGCGCAAAAGTGACGCATTGCTGGAGTGTGTCACAAAAGTGACGCAACTCCAGCAATGCGTCCTTTCACATGGGGAAAGCCCCAAGTAAAAGGGCTTGCGTCAGTCTTACGCCTGCTGTGAGGCAGGCGCAAGATTTTGACGCAACAGAGTCCTAAAAGTGACGCAGTGAAATCTCATAGATTTCACTGCGTCACTATTACGAGGCTTTTTGCAGGGGAACGCCCCCTCTGCATACTTTATACCTGACGCAGGTATAATGTAGCGCAGGGGTTTACAAAGTGACGCATCTGCTTAGATGCGTCACTTTGTAAATTGTGCGCAACAGGAGGCATGTTTTATGCCGCCGATGCGTCACAAAAAGTGACGCATCGGAAGCGCAAAACTGACGCAAGGCCTCATATATGAGGCCTACAGAGCGGAAAGTAAGGCCCACACAGCAGTTGATAGTCCACAATGCATCCGCCTGGTGCGGCTGAGCTTGGGTATGTGAGAAATCCTTTTAAACTCCTGTAGCATCAGTATGGCTGCAATGTGGTCCTCTTTCATAAACACTAAACATCCACAAATGCCAGTGGTTTATATTTTTATTTATTTATTTATTTATTAAAGTTTTGTATAGCGCTAGCTGGACCCGAGGGTATCAGAACGCTTCACAGCAAGAGTAAAGACGTTTAGACAGACAATGCGGACAAAAAAAAACAAGGCAATGAGCACAGGAGTGAGTACAGTCTGTACAATAGCAGCCAGGCGTGAAACAGGGCGGAGAGTCGTAGGCAAGTCAATCAGCTCTGGGGTGAACGAGAACATGGAACTATAAAGTCTAGGTTGAGTTCTAGTTGGTTCCGGAACGCTCGAGGAAGAGGACTTTGAGTAGCTTCTTGAATTTCGGGAAGGATGCGGTCATTCTGATGTGTGGGGGGATGGAGTTCCATATCTTGGGAGCATTGCCCGCAAAGGATTTGCTAGATGTTGAAAGTTTCTGGGATTTCAGAGGAATGAGTAGGAGCGTGTTGGAGCTTCTGAGGTTTCTAGACTGACTGGCCCTTTTGAGCTTGTTGGCCAGGTATTCCGGTTTGCCTGTATGCAGGGCTTTATGTGTGAGGCAAGCTGTGCGGAAGCTAGCTCGTTGGTCAATAGGGAGCCACTTCAGATCCTTAAGAGCTGGTGTGATGTGTTCATATTTCTTTGTTCCCGTGATCATTCTTGCAGCGGCATTTAGGGTAGAGGTCAGAGGTCGCAGGTATGATTTGGCTGTTCCAGTCAGAGTGGCAATGCTGTAGTCAATTCTGGAGAGAACCAAAGCCTGCGTGGCCTGTTTCAAGTCTTTTGTGGGAAGAAATGGTTTAAGTTTGTAGAGCAGTTTCAGGTTCAGGAAGGCACTTTTGGCAGTTTTTGAGACGTGTTCTTTCATATCCAGTTTGGGGTCAAGGGTGATCCCTAGAGATTTTATGGAGTTCGATGGAACAAGAGGAACATTCAGGGCGTTTAAGGCTTTGAGCCATTCAAGAATTTGGGGGTTTTCTTCTTTGTTAGAGATGAGGAGCACTTCAGTTTTTTCCTCATTGAGTTTGAAGTAGTTGGAAGAGAGCCAGAGCTGAACTTCGGTAAGTGTGTGGTTCAGTCTGTGGATGTCCGAGATCGATGTGGTTTCCAGATAGAGTTGCGTGTCGTCCGCATAAAGGTGGAAGGGGATGTTAGCTTTCCTTAGAATTGAGGTGAGGGGCTCCATGTAGATGTTGAAGAGTTGAGGAGAGAGTACTGACCCTTGAGGGACTCCTCTGCTGATGGGAAGAATGTCTGATTCGCAGCTTTTAATTTTGATTCTTTGTGTGCGGTTGTAGAGAAAGGAGGAGAACCATTTTAGGACAGTCTTTTCGAGGCCTGCTCTCTCCTTTAGGACATTGATTAGTAGGGCATGATCAACTGTGTCAAATGCAGCCGATAGGTCTAAGAGGATGAGAACGCTGCATTGGTTGGAGTCGAGCGACATGTGAAGATCGTCCAGGACGTTAAGGATTGCAGTTTCAGTACTGCAGCCTTTTCTGAACCCTGTTTGATATGGGTCGAGAAGCTTCGTGTTCTCTAAGTGCTGGGATAGTTGCGACAGCACACATCTTTCCAAGATTTTGGATAATAGTGGAAGGTGCAAGACTGGTCTGAAGTTGTTCATATCCTGTGGGTCAAGGCCCGTTTTTTTTAGTAGAGGCGTGACTTGACCTATTTTAAGGCAGTCCGGGATGGAGCCCTCGCTCAAAGAGCTGTTGATGATATTGGCCCAGATAGGGGCTAGAGTGAGCTTCAAGTCTTTGGTCACTCTCGGGGGAAGCTGATCAAGGGAGTGGGTTGAGGGTTTGGCGGTGGCTATGAGATTACTTATCAATTCGACCTGGATAGGTTGGAAGGAGGACCAGCGAGTGGATGTGATTGTAGGTCTTAAATGGGAAGTTGTAGCGAGGTAGTATGAGGGCAACGTGCCGAGAGAGCGGTCAATTTTGGCAATTTGTTCGTTAAAGAAGCCGGCAAAGTCGTCACATTGGGATTTGGACGCCACCATGTCTCTTGTTACCGGAATGGAGATTTGGTTCTTGATGATGTTGAAAAGTTCTTTGGGGCGGTTTTTGGCATTGTCAAGGGCCGCACATAAGAAGGACGACTTTTTGTTCTTGATATGGTTGTAGTAGCTTTTGCGGGCTGCCTTGAGCTGGTCCCGGTTGCATGAGGAGGGGTTGGATCTCCAGGATCTTTCCAAGTATCTTAGGTGTCTTCTTTCATCGTTAATGTCAGTGGAGAACCAGGATCTGGAGGGGATGTTTCTTTGTTTTTTTAGTTTCCTCGGTGCCAGCTGGTCTAAGACGAGCTCCAAGTTGGAATGGTAGAGCGAGGTGAGTTCTGTGGTTGAAAGGGGTTCTGTCGAGTTCGGGAGGAGTGAGCTGAGGCCCTTTTCTAGCTCGTCAAGAGGTACTCTCGATAAGTTTCTGGTCCACTTGGGGGAGGTTTGAGTGGGAGGGACGGAAAGCGCCGGATGATTGATATGAAAGAGGATGGCGTGATGGTCTGACCAGTCTACTGGGATGATGTGGTCAATTGAAATTGTCTTTCTATCTGCGATGATAGCATCCAGGGTTGCTCCTCTGTGGTGGGTTTCCTCTGTGCAGTGCTGGGTCATGTCATGGTCATGAATAAGGGTGGTGAGGGATTGAATGAGCGGGTTTTTGATCCATTCCATCTTAGGTTGAGGTCGCCCAGAATTATTCTGAAATCACTGTTGAGAGCGGTTTGCGTGATCAGATCCGTCAGCTGAGCGCCAAATTCAGAAGTGTTGCCCGGGGGATGGTAGAGGAGAAGGCATTGGAGTGAAGGGTGGTGAGGAGAATTGATGTTGACCGAGAGGGATTCAAAGGAGTTGTAAATGACGGAAGGAGATTCAGTGATGGAGAGGTCGCTTTAATGGATGATAGCTATTCCGCCACCTTTGTGAATGGGCCTGTCTTTGTGTATAATTGAGAAACCGGGCGGCACCAGCGTGTCCAGGATGGGGCTGGATAGAGTGTTTAGCCATGTTTCAGTGATGAAGGCTACGTCCAAGTCATGGGAGAGGATGGTTTCGGCTATTTCTGTTGCATGTTTGACGGCGGATCTGCAATTGATGAGCATACAATTTATTTGGGAGTCATCCTGTGAGATATAATTGACAGAGGTAGCTGTGGGTAAGGAGGAGAGATAGGGTGGTGGTCTGGCAGCTTTACGGCGGGACGGGTCCCTTCCCACTCCAGTGATGACTTGAATTGAGGAGAAGGGAGGGTGGTCAGGGGGAATTGTTTGAGCTGGCTGATTAGGCGGGGTTTCATAGGAGGCGATGAGGGAGGTCACTTCCTGTGGCGAAAGGGAGGGAGCCGTTCTTCTAGGACTGTCGATTCGAGCCTCAGTCCTGGGATTGGAGAGAAGAGGCTGGGAGCCTGTGGGGGGCTTGGACCCAGTGTGGGTATGAGAGTCAGTCTTGGCGGGAGGCGGCTGGAGGTGAGGAGGAGGAACGTTCTGGGAGGGAGGCTGGAGTTTCTCTAGGGAGGATAGGGTTTCTTTCAGGCCAAAGATCAGGGTCGCGATCTGGGCTTCTAGAAAGTCCAGGCGTTGTGTCAGTTTAGGTGCTGGGGAGTAGGAGGGCGAGTGGGTGAAGTTGGGTTTGGCGTGGGAGAGGTCGTGGAGCAGGACGTCGAATGGGGTTGTCTGTGATGGGGGACCGGGTCCAGGTTGGAGTTCGATTGTGGGAGGACTAGTGAGGGAGAGCGGGTTTGGGGCGAGATACTGTTAGGAAGTGAGACGGGAGAGGGAGGCACGGAGTTAGCTTTCGTGAACTTTTGGTCAAGGGCAGGGTGGTGGGAGGGGCTGCTGGGCAAGTTACTATTAGGGGGAGTAGTCGGGATGGGAGGAACTGATTGGTGTTTCCAGTTCGGATGGGCGGGGGGTAGGGAGGGAGGGGGGTAGCGGTCTCTTTGGGGGAGGTGGATGTCTTCACTACGGGGATGGCGTGAGCAGTGGGAGTGAGGGATCGCGCAGGGCGATGTGATTCATATACTTTCTAAAACTCTCAAATATTACATTGGCCCTCTGGGCAGACCAATGCTATCAGGTTGTGGTTCTATTTTTGAACCCCTCTGTCCCTATGTAGATATGTTTGGAAAATTATGTTTCCCTTTTTACACACTCATTTGTATGCAACAATCAGGTAAATTGAGGGTCCCTAATTAGACAATAGAAACCAACTACTAGGGACCTTTGGAAACACAGGCACTCTATATCAATACTCAACAGCAGGAATAGGTATGTGTCATTGAAACTTTGTGGGAAGGGATCAGGCAGTGAAGTCAGCTGTGGTGGAGCTGGGGCTCTTAGAAGAGGTCTTACTTGAGAAAACTTAAGGTTGCCATGTCGGATCGTCACCGAATGATGTGCAAAAGGGTTGTGACAGAGATTAAGATTTGACGGGGCATCCTAGGATTGGCTAGAGGTGCCTGGCATCTAGAACTTTGCGCCATCTCTGAAAAAATCCTGTCGAAGGGAAAAACAGTCGATGATGATAGTAAGATGTCCAGCTGGAAGAAGAAGCTACTTGAAGCCCTGCAAGGATGAACTAAGGATTTTGTCTTCAGCTGATCTTTCATTGCCGCTACACGATGCATCCCTGAGGCAGGACCCCGTAGCTCCTCATCATCGTCAATGCGCAACACATCTTTGTTACAAGATTGCATTGCAGGCACCTACCACCCCAGGGGCCAGTACAGTACAACTTGGGACTTGAACCCTTAGCCGAGGATGATGAGGCAGAAGAAAGGCAGCACATTTTAGATGCTCTTCCTGGAACCCCATACCCAGTGACTACTTGGCTCTGTGCCTGTATTTTGCGGGTGCTGGCACATCCAGCACCTGCATAGTGCTACCACCACAGGCAGGTTCACAAGAAGAACTTCAGTCAGTCAGTCACAAGAAGAACTTGCCCACAATGCACATGAGCAGAAAAAGGAAATGCAGGCTCCTGCAGAGGCCAGGGAGGTGTGCTTGTGCTTGCTGTGAGAACCAGATGGGGCTGCAGGGACCTTGGGCTCCACCAGCAACTCTGACAATTAATAAATGCTCATGGGTGCCCCAGGTGGAACCCCTCACACAAAAAAACCCTAAAAGGAAACATGGCACCACTAAACAAAGATTGAGAGGAGCAAGCCCCTTCTATTATATATATGAATTGAATTGAATTGAAGCCATTTGTAAAGCGCCTGGTTACTCAGAAAACAGAGTGTCCCCGCGCTGAATACTGAAAGGATACTTAGAGTGAGGAGCACGGGTATGCCAAATCAAGAGCGGAAGATGGAAAGAGATTCGGTGCGTGGGAAAAGAAACGTTTTAAGTTTTCCCCGAAACCTAATTTCAGAGGGTTCCATGCGGATCTCAAGTGGGAGCTCGTTCCAGCATTTAGCAGCCAGATATCTGAACGAACGCCCGCCCATCCTAGCTCTGGTGATTTTAGGAATTTTAAATAACATAGCTCCAGAAGATCTAAGATTTCTGGTGGGGCGGTGTATTTTAAGAAGGCCTTTAAGATATTCTGGCCCCGTGCCTTGGGCGATACGATGGGCAAAGCATAAGGACTTAAATTTAATACGTTCCTCAATGGGGAGCCAGTGGAGTTTGGACAAGGCAGATTTCCCTGAGGCTCTACGGGGAAGCTTGAGCACCAGACGTGCAGCGGCATTCTGAACACGCTGAAGTTGGTAAAGTCCTTTTTTGCTCAACCCTAGTAGCAGGGCATTCCCATAGTCCAGATGGGGAGTTACTAGGGCATGGACAATGGTCTTCCTAGAATCCATGGGGAGGAGATCTAATATCTTCCGGAGAACCTTCAGAACGCTGAAGCATCCAGCTGTGACTTTGCTGACATGAGGCATGTATGAAAGATTAGAGTCAAGAGTTATGCCCAAGTTACACACCGCGACCGCAGGACAGGGCAGGCTGCCTAATTCCGCAGGACAACACATATGGGATCAAGCGGAAAAGGATTTTCCTACCACCAATAGCTCGGTTTTGTCGCCATTAAGGCGGAGACAGTTATTATTCATCCAAGCAGCCACAGAAGAGAGACAGTTGGAGAAATTAGTGGCATCCTCTCTGTGGTCGGGTGTGAGCTTGAACATCAACTGGGTGCACGTATTATGGAGCACTTCATAATGCCCTTTGAGTGAAAATGTCAATATTCTTTTGGATTCTGTGGTGCGCCAGTCTGGACAGGGTCAACACCACTGAGCAGTAAAAGTGTAGTGGGGGCTGCAGGAGATACAGTAGCTGAAATGTTTCTAACTATACCGCTCCCAGGGGATTAGATTCCTGACCCAGGAGAGGTTTATCATTCATTTCAATGCATTCTGATCTGGAGCTTTGAGGTATTGGGCTTAGGAGTGCAGGGACTGCTTGGGGTTGGTTCTATGTCTGCATTATATAGTCTGTCGATAGTAAAGAAACACTCTTACATTTAGGTTTATGGTTTTTTATTTATAAGGCTTTATTGTCACTGCTACTGATGAACATGGCAATGCTTATGCTTATAATGAATGATTTTCCTTACTGATGCAGTTTCTATTAATTCCAATGGATTATATTGTCAAAGTATAACAAAGGGTTACTGTTAATAATGTAATGACACCCTGACATGATAATAAGTATTTATGCAGTACTAATACAGTAACAAAGTTGAAATCCAAAACTATAACAATCCCAAAATGAATGTGAAAAATAGAGTAAAATTAATTAGGCAAAATGACACCAAAATGACAACAAGCCAACAACATCAGTTGGAAATATGAATTTTTGAAGTTTAAGTAGAAATAGCGTCAAGAAGCACAACATGCCAATGATAATCAATGGTCGCAGTTGATCAGTACCAAGCACAATTTGATGATGACCGCAATGGAGCTCAGTTCAGATACACTGTCCTAGGCAAAAGATTTTACCTTCTGACTTTGGTCTGTTCTTTTCCAATCCACCACAGGAGTACACTTCAAAAGACCCCAGGCCCTTAGGAGAGGCTCATGGAGTCTCACCCGCTGTTTAACAGGGACCACAGCAGGGTCTGGTTCATGTAAAGTTGTCACTGGTCAGTTGTGCAATTGCAGGAAAACCAAAAATCCTAACAGCGAAAGGGAGGGTGTAATATATTATCCACAAACTCAACTACTCAGACAAAAATTTGACTTTCCGTGGTATATTTTTTTGTAAATTGAGGACAAAAAAACATAGAAAGAAAATCCTATTTATTCTTGCTTGACAAATATCACCAGATGTATCCTTTTTAGGATGCACAGACCGTCATCCACCTCATCCACCTAGGTGGCATGATTCATCATTGGGCCGTGCTCCACACTGGGCTAGTGTAACAATTCCCTGCTCGCCCATAAAACAGGGCTCTTTTGGTGGAATGCTTTTCTTGCCCTCCTCACAATAGGGTTGTGGTGAATGGGTGGAGATAGTGGATAGAGGTTGCAGTGAGAAAATTCAAATTGTCTGCAGGTAGCTAGTATGTACTGCTTTTGTTCTCTGAGGGTAATCTATGGCAAGGTGGCCTTCCACATCTGCAACTAAAATCCAGTACTAGGTAGCCTGTGTACCAGCAACAAACTCAGGGATAGTCAGCAATCAGACAGTGGTACACACAAACTGTTTTGGCATTCTCTTTCCCTTCTTTGCAGTGCATCCCAAATGGTACATATGAACCCACCAGACATGTTAAGCAAGCTGCAACACTATAATGTCAAAGAGAGCATCACTGTGATTGGGGCCTGACTGGCTGGCAGGACATAAAAAGGGCTGAGCCCAGGTGTCCACTAAAATTTGCCTGTGACAAGGAAGACTTCTTTCAAATGCTTCTTAACCCCTTTGCTGCTAGGCCTCCCCTCCCCCCCCCTTGTGCTGAGCCTTTTTAAGGCTATTTGGAGTAGTTTGGGCTAAGGCCCCTGTAACCTTTTGCCCACATAATGTATCCAAGTCAAATTTGCATCCTTTTTTTCCAAACAACCTGTGGATTTTAAAGGTAACCAGGGGTTGTGGATTCCCCTGGAGGGGAACCCAGAAATTAGCCAAAATGCAGCAAAAGGTTTAGTGGTGGGGAAAAATGGGGGCAAAGTGCTGAAGAAGAAAGTGTCTCTTTTTTTCCCTGCAAATTGTATTAACAAAGGGTTTGTGGTGCTCAAATCACCATCTTCCCACATTTCAGGTACAGGCAGATTTTTGTCAGAAAACCAAAATTGTCCACACGTTTTTGGCATTTCACCGGGACATAGCCTATTTTTACTAACAGTTGGGGAACTCCTTACCTGACTCCACACTTAGCCCAGAGCAGCGGCAGTGGTCACAGCCTGTAACCAGGGGCTGCAACACCGGGGCAGCGAGAGCGAGGGCTTCTTTGCCGACACCGCCAAGAGTCACCACTGGTAAACTACTCGCGCCGCCTCCCGGGACTACATTTCCCAGCAGGCTAAGCGGCGGCGCGCCCTTTGAACTGCAGAACAGTGCCAGAATGCGCATTTAATCAACGCGCTCCCCGCGTCGCGGGGCGGCAGGCCGTCTGTGGCCGTCAGGGGCTGTCCAGGGCTGGGCTGGGCCACCCCCCTTGGCTGGATATAACTTAAGAACATATCCGATACTCGCCAGCATATCAGGTCAGTGGAAAGATTTGGTTACGTCTCCCAATCCCCTGAGGTTATTGGTGATTTACAGCCAGAAGAGAGCCAGTTGTTGTATTTTGACATTGAGCACAATCTGACCACTATACATTATGGGGAAAAAAACACTGGTAGTATCTGGGCCAAAGGATAGGCAAAAGATGGCTGCAACTACCACCACTACCCCACTGCCAAGCTTAACGGCCATAGACAAAATGCTCCAGAAGACCATTGGTGTTGTGGCAACAGCCATACAGAGCACTAAAAGACGTTTTTCGCTTCCACCAATCATGCCCCCACTTATGCAGCAAGAAAATTCATTTGACTCTCTTCTTGCTGCATCATATGCAGGGCTTCCCGGAGCTGGCCACAATGAGCTTTGTATAACTCAGGACATTGTGCCTACAGACCATCCTTTGACAGGAAGCAGACTGCCACCAACTCCCACCATGCTCACGACAAATATGATTACGAGCCAAGACTCTTTACCATTGTCAGTAAATGACTCTGAACATTTAGAAGGCATAGATTTGTGCCCGGACCCTGATATGTCAAGTATTGATAGGGAAAAGAGTGTTTGTATACCAGTACGAACTAGGGGGCAAAAGGCCAGGTGCAAACAGAAAAACATAGTTATTGAGCCACCAACAAACAAGCAAAGAGGCAAAGGTGGGCGCAAGCAACGGAGGAGGGCTCCCGGATCTGTAGGGAAGAGAGGGGACAAGGGGGAGGGACAATCCAATGACCTACATACCCAAACTATAGACGTAAGTGCACTATTGGGGAATGAAGGTTTTTGGGGCAGGATGGAGACTTTGTTTTCTACACTATTAGGGCCCATCAGCCTACAAATTACATCTATCGAAAATAGGCTGAGAGCGTTAGATGAATGTGTAGCAAAAC
Source organism: Lissotriton helveticus (assembly GCF_964261635.1). Taxonomy (NCBI): domain Eukaryota; kingdom Metazoa; phylum Chordata; class Amphibia; order Caudata; family Salamandridae; genus Lissotriton; species Lissotriton helveticus. The sequence goes on along the minus strand of NC_136068.1, from coordinate 1,828,512,607 downwards.
TGGGCACAGGGCATAATCCAGCAAATAAAACTAATATGGGTACAATTAGCGGATCCAAGGCCAAAAACAACATGGCCAACACAAAAATAGATGCCCACAATAAAGCCCCCCAACCAACACCGAGACCAAGTACAAGCAAAAACTCAGCAAATGCACAACCCCCAGCTAAACGACTTCCCAATCCTTGCGCGACAACGGTAGTTAGCCCAGAGAGTACCATCCCAACTGCTGATAAAAACAAAGGGGCACCTGCTGGACAAGCCAACAAGGATGCCCATAATACCTCAGCAGCCAAAACGGGCCAAACCCCAGTAACAAATACGAGACAGATTCCGGCCCGCATTAGACTACCTCCAGAAAGCGGGACCTATGTTGCAGTATTAGTTAAGGTCCCCAAACTAAGGAAGGATCAAGAGGAAAACTCCACAAGCCTCAAAAATAGAATCCTCCATTGTTTAGTTGGAAATTGTAATTTTCCACTGGAAGAATCAAATGAGATTATCCAAACTCAAAGAGTGGGGTCGGTAGGCCCGTTGAGAAAAAAGTTTGAGGGGGATTGCATAATCATAAACTTTAGGTCTCCCCACTGGGCCCAGAATACCCTCGCCAATGCCCCATTGCCCTCACCCTGGGAATTTAATACTCCCTTGCTCCCTCTGGGCTATTTTTATAGGCACCTAATGGACCCAAACTTTAACCTGAGGAACAATTCTACGATGTGTCAGCAGGATACAAACTACAACATTGGGAATATTAGGAATAACTCCCCATTGTATTATCAGGACCCAAACCCAAATTTTAGGAATATTCCCTCACTGTGTCACCAGACAATATACCCAGCCCAACCGATGTCTTACTCACGTCTCCCTATTCTACCCCAGTACAATTCAAGAGAGAGACCCAACCCAAGGTTCAACCAAAACCAATATATGCCTCAGAATGAGTTAAGGTATATATATAACATTCCAACTTACAACCGGTTTGAACAAGCTTTCTCAAATTTAGAAGATCAGGACTGACTGGGGAATGGGGAAAGTTATATTACATCTGAAGAGGTAAATTATGAAAATGAGGTATACTCAATGGCCACCAAAGCTAAAATAGTTCAGGGAACAGCAGTATACGATCAGATTCCCTTAACTATAGCCACAATTGATGATGCAATTCCAATCCCGTTTAAAGCAAAGATGAGCACAGATAAAGGTGTTAGGAGCAAGTTAGCCAGCTCTTTGCCTTATCCTGATCTGTCAATCATCAGCTGGAACGTTGCCGGGTTAGAATCAAGATTGTCAGACCCGCAATGGGTGCAGCTGTTGGATGACAAAGACATTATTATGTTTCAGGAGACATGGGCTACAGGAAATTTGCACCTAGAGGGCTATCATTGTTTCAGTGTGACTGCACTGAAGCCTGACTTTGAACGTGCAGTGGGTGGATTGTTTATCGGGATTAAAATATTGGCTGGTGGGACCATTAGAGATCTATCAGGAGGAAACCCGAACATACAGGTCCTTGTATTCAAAAGAAAGACCCGGATTTATTTAATACATTTTTATAACAATGATTTTAACTCTGTACCTAATAAGAATTTTGTAGCGCTCTCTAAGACTTTACGGAATCTGGAATCAAATTCAGAAAGAGAGGAGAAGATAGGGATCCTCATTGGGGGGGATTTTAACGCAAAAATCTCAAAGAATTATCAGTCTGAGGGGAAAAACTTAGATCAAGCAGAACGAAGGGGTATTGAACTTGAAAATATGCTAACTGAGCATATCCTTGGTAACGCCTTAGATGTAGGTCATACCTCTAGCTCCTATCGTGCCCCCACGTTTAGAGGTAGAGACTGCTCTTCAACCATTGATTTTATTTTCATGTCCCCTCACTTAATAGACCGAATAACAAAATCCATAGTATTGGAAACAACCTTTGGAGACCACAATCCTCTCATAGTCACCTTGCATCTAGGGCCTAACCCAGTATATGCTAAGTTAAATGGTGCCAGGGACATTACACCCTCGGTAGATGGCCTGCGATTAAAATGGAGGGGAGTTGATAGTGGGACTATATTAGAAAATGTGAAAAAGGAACATCCCCACCTAATCTCCTCCTGTTTATCCTCTAATGGGAATTCCCTTAGGACAATTTGTCTAGTTCAGCGGTGTATAGTTCTGTTGCAGACCTTGAGGCTCTCCAGCTTGTTCAGCTGGTGTCGCAATCCACTCATGTAGGTGGTCACACCTTAGATCCTTTTTTCACCAATCTAGCTGAAGCCAGTATTTCCATTTCCCCCCCGCTGGCCTGGACCGATCATTATCTGGTATGTATCCAGTGCCCCCTGTCTGAGCCCCAACTTAAACCTATGGTACGCTCTATTCCTAGACGGTGTTGGAATTAATTGAAACTTGATGACTTTTTCCATCTTTTGTCCACCAACCCGCTAGGTCTAATTGAGTCGGCGGATGTGGGCTATGATCGTTTTTGTGAATGGGTTACTAGGGCCCTTGATTCCCTTGTTCCTATAGTTTTGTGTAAATGTGGGACAAGGGATCCAAGCCCTTGGTACGATGATTCACTGCGGGTGCTTAAAAGCACATGTAGGCGTGTCGAGCGGGAATGGCGCAAAACTTATAACAGCGACAAAAAAGTTTTTTACATGGCCACTGTGAAACTTTACCATCGTGCAGTTTGCAGATCCCGCGCGGCCTATTACGCCTCGCAATTTCGCACCAGCACTAATCCCTCCAAAACTATCTTTAAGGTTCTGAAAGATCTTACCGCTAAAAAGGTGGCTGTGACTCACCAGAGCTCCACCGCACACTGTGAAACATTGGCGGATTTCTTTCTGGAGAAGGTCCATGCCATCTACAGAGCTTTTCTCTTGACTGTTCCCTCCGCTGGCAGACCTCCTAAGCCTTTGGTCTCGGATGTGTTACATTCTTTCCAAAGCCTAACATCAGAAAGCCTTAGTAAACTGACCCAACAGGTGAAGTCAGGATCACCGGCTGATCCGTTACGGCCGGCTTTGTTTAAAGATCTAGCATCGCACGGTATCTCGCCAGTTTGCTCTCTGATCAACACGTCATTTGCATCTGGCGTAGTTCCACTTAAGTGGAAACAGGCAGTGGTTATGCCTATTCTCAAGAAGCCATCTTTGGACGGTGACAAGCCCGAGAATTACCGTCCAATATCACTTCTTCCATGGCCTGCTAAAGTAGTGGAGGCGCATGTCAACTCTGTCCACTCGAACCATCTTCTTCAGGCTTCCTAGACAGAACGCAGAATGGATTTCGGGCTGGGCACAGCACGAAGACTGCCCTACTGTATATGGTGGAGCACTTACGCTCCGTGCTAGACGCGGGTCAAACGGCGGCGCTGGTGCTATTAGATCTGAGCGCCGCCTTTGACATCGTGTCCCACCCTATCCTTTTGCTTCGTCTGGAGGAAGCTGGTGTTACCGGCCTTGCTCTCCAGTGGTTCCGTTCTTTTCTTGCCAACCGTTCTTTCTGCGTGGCCGTCCCGCCTTATCAGTCCAAATTCCACCCTCTGAATCTGGGGGTCCCCCAGGGCTCCTCGCTGAGCCCCACGTTATTCAATCTTTACGTGAGACCGCTGGCTGAGGTTGTCAGGCAGTGGGGTATGACTATGGTGTCATACGCCGATGACACCCAGCTAGCGGTCACAATCAGCGGGGATGCGGACGTGGATGCCCCCAGATTCCAACAAGGACTTCAGGCGGTCGCCAGCTGGATGACCTCCAACTGTCTCCAGCTGAACGCAAGTAAGACGGAGGTTATGCTCTTTGGCAAACAAACGGAACTCTGGGGAGATAGGTGATGGCCGGCAGATCTGGGCCCTACGCCAACCCCGGTCTCTGAGTTAAAAAACCTTGGGGTATGGCTTGATCCAACTCTTGCCTTTGTCTGCCATACCAAGCGTACGGCGGCTTGTTGTGTTGGCATCTTGCGTGGACTTCGCCCCGTGCTAAAAATTTTCGATGCCACCACCAGGCAACTTGTGATTCAGGCTACCGTGATCTCTAGGCTGGACTACGCCAGCTCTCTCCTAGTGGGACTGAACCAAGCAGAAATTATCCGTCTTCAGCGCATTCAGAATGCCGCAGCGAGAGCTGTTGTGGGATTACCCAGATTTTGCTCTACTGCTAACACCCTGCGTTCGCTGCACTGGCTTCCGATTGCACAAAGGATCCGTTTCAAGGCCCTCTGTGTAGCCTACAAAATTCTTAAGGGATCCCCGGCTACGATCCTTTCCAATCTATTGTCCCGCTATGTTCCGGTCAGGGCTTTAAGATCTTCAGACCTCGAACTTGCGGTCGTCCCCCGCTTCAAGCGTAGCAGGGCTGGTGGCCGTTCTTTTCAAGTCCGTGCTGCAGTGCTCTGGAATTCCCTTCCCCCGGCGATTCGCGCCCTCAGTGACCTGCTCTCCTTCCGCCGAGCCGTTAAAACCTTTTTGTTCCCTTAAGTCTGTTTTTATTACACGGTATTGCCTAGTTATGTTGTGCTGCTACCTTGTCGGGCGCCAGGACGCTCCTTCGCTGGAGCATCTGTGCGCTTAATAAATGAGCATAACATAACATAACATAACATAATAGCAGACTTTGGCAAATTATGTCTTGTTATAAAAACTTGTCTATCGGTCCCATTGCCAAAGAAAGAGAAAGATCCGAGGTGGTTTTACCCCACCTGTTCATTGGCAAATAGGGCACTACGTAAGGCACTAACCAATAAACCCAGATGCATAGTAGAGGTACAGCTGGCCAGGAAACATTATAAACTTAAAATAGCTGAACGGAAAGCTGCATTAGTGACGGAGCAGTGGGAGTCACTGGTTGGAAGTGCAAATCAGAAGAGCAGTGGCCCCTTCTGGACTGCCGTCAGGAAAACGCGAGATATGGGCAAACAATTAAACCCAATTAGCTGTAATATAACCAACAGTTTTTGGGAAGCCCACTTTTCAATAATATATGCTTCACCAAGAGAGCTAACATCAATCTTTGTTCCTGGTCAACTGTGTTGTTTACAGTTTGGTCTCCATGAGGTAGAAATAGCCATCAGCCAGAGCCTTGGCAACAAGGCTCCGGGCCCTGATGGACTTCCCATTGATGTTATTAAGTTTAGTCCGGATTTATGGGCACTTTTTCTTCTTAATATTTTTAATAGTCTGCCTTCTGTGCCCATGCCTGATACTTGGTCTATGAGTACCATTGTCCCAATTTCTAAAAAGGGGGACAGATCAGACCCGGCCAATTATCGTCCTATCTCACTTTTGGACAACACTTTGAAAATCCTGGGGCGAGTCCTTTATAACAGGATCTTGGAGTGGATAGAAGATAGCGACTTATTGGACCCCTGTCAGATGGGATTCAGGAGCAGGGTGGGCACGGTGGAACAATGTTTGAATTTGAAGCTAATAATCGACAAGTATAACATTGCTCGATCGTCCCCTATTTACCTTGCATTCATGGATCTTTCATCCGCTTTCGATCTAGTCAATAGATCCAAACTATGGTCCATCCTTTTGGACTATGGACTGGACGAAGCCCTTGTTAATTTCCTGGCCTATCTTCATACTGACCTTAAGGCACAGGTCAGGATTGGGACAGGTGGGGAAGTATTGGGTCCTATAAAAATAGGTAGGGGGGTAAGACAGTGGTGCGTTCTAGCCCCCTTGCTTTTTAATATTTATATCAATGGCCTAGCTAAATCTCTAAAACAAGTGACTACAGATGTGCCAATTATCCAGGGACAACTATTACCTGTTTTACTATACGCAGATGATGCAGTTCTGATGAGCCGCACACCTAATGCCCTCCGTTTACTTATTAAAACTTTTGTTAACTATATGGAGGGTTTAGATCTGCGTGTAAATTTAAAAAAATCTTTTATCATGGCATGTGGGCCTGGGAGGCAGAAGCTGAATACTATACATGTAGGGACAGATAAATTAGAATCTGTGAACACCTTTCCGTACTTAGGTTTGGTTTTCGCTGCGAACGGCTCATGGAATGGGCATTTGGCCTTGCAATAGGCAAGTTCTCGAAAGCCACCAATTCTATTTTGTGCCAAAGAAAATAGGCGCCACCAGAGCCATTTTAAAAATGTTTAGGCTACAGTGTGTACCTGCAGCAACATACGGGGCAGAGGTTTGGGGTCTAGGGACAAGTCCCAGCATCCAACAAGAGGAAAATCGGTTCTGCAGAAGAATGCTGGGCGCCCCTATCTCATCCTCTGAGTTCATTTGTCATAAGGAATTAAACCTTCCCTATACATGTGATTTTATCAGAACTAGACCAGCTCTATTCTGGATTACGATCTGGAGGAACAATTCAGCTGCCCTAACACAGGACATCAAAAAAGATTGTCTTAATTGCGAAAAGGGCTTAGCTATCCCCTGGCTCGCGGGAGTCTCAAAGACATTGCAAGCCATGGGCAGGGGAGATCTTTTCTCTGACCCACCTAGGATCGAGCCTAAAGATAAAAACGAGGTCAAACAAGCTTTATATGCATTTTATAACTCAGAGAGAATGGGAAGGGAAATACTTAAACCCACTGTTGCGACATACATGGGGAATGAACTGTGTAGACAACCACTTCCATCCTACCTCACACTCCCCATGACCAACTGGGAAAGATCATTGTTATTACGCCTCAGGGCGGGCTCTGTAAAAGTTTTATTGGGTTTCCCTTTGGGTTATTGTCACACAGCACATTATAACACATGCCCGTGCGATGGTATAAGTACACAGAACGACTTGCACTTTTTATTTTTCTGCAAATTTTATGTAAAGTATATTAACTGGTTTTTAACTCCATATTTTAGAAAAAGAAGACCCCTCTCTTTAGGGGAATCTTATTTTATGTTGCTTTCACTGGATACAGATGAACTAACCTTTCGCACAAGCACTTTCTTAAGACTGATATCTCGCGTACGCAAAATGATGGAAAATCCCTGAAAACTTGATCTATGAGAGCTGTAACAAAAACAATTCTTGATTATGATAACTGTAAATTGATCTATTTTATGAAATGGTACTGTTTGTTTTTATGCTGTACTTTTATGGATTTTATGAAATTCGAATAAAGGTCTTTTGAATTGAATTGAATACTAACAGTTGGTCAGTTAGTGGTAGAAATGAGAAAGCAATAATGGATCCTGGAAAGTTGTACATTTCAAAATTCTGAATTTGGCAAGGGGTCATTTGTGTAGATCCTTTAAGGTTTTTTTTTATAGAAACTAACATTTGAAATAAAATAATATGTAAGTTGAGTTAAAAAAACAGCCATTTGTGGCAACATATTTACCTGTAACAACTTCTAAGTATGGCAGGCTTCTAAAAGCAATATACGGCTACAGCCACTTGCCCCATCTAGTGTGGTGATATATAGGACTAGGAGGTCGCCAGAACCAATAACTGAGCTGCGCCTTGCAATGGGTTTTCATTGTCTACCGGGTATTTGGCAATTCATTTGGTAAAATATAGAGAGTGGAAAATAGGTATCAAGTACATCTATGTATTTCTGAATTGGGAACAAAATGTAGAGTTTAGAAGCAGTAGGTATTTGCACATCTCGGAAATTGTGGGTTCCCATATTAGCATGTGAATTCTAGGACATTTTCAAAGGGACTTTTTTTTACACATTGTCTTACGTTTGGAAGGTCGAAATCCATAGAAAGTCAATAGGTAATATCAGTCGTTCTACAATTCTCTCTGTTTCCCTGAGTCTCCTAATTCAAATGGTACCTCACTTGTACCCTTTTTATTGGGAGACTTTAAGGAATGCGGGGTGGGTGGAAAGTAGATAATGGAAGTATGGAACCATGCAGATTCCAGAGCATTCCCTCACAGAAATGTGAGGAAAATGTTCTTTTTACAAGGTTTGCGGTTTGCTTGGGATTCATGGTAACAGAACCTGGTGAGAGCCACACAAGCCACCCCATACTGGATTTCCCTGGGTGTCTAGTTTAAAAAATGTTGCATGTTTGCTAGGTTTCCCCAGGTTCCGGCTGAGCTAGGGTCTAAATTCCAGATCTAGGCACATTGCGATTAGATGGTCAGTTTTCACTAGAAAAATGTGATACCTTCATATTGCGCTTCCTGTCACAGGCACTAGGCATACCCACACAAGTGAGGTATCATGTTACTCAGGAGACTGAAGGGAATGCTGAGTTGCAGGACATTTGTGCCTGCACAGTGATCTCAGACAGAAATGTGAGGAAAATTTGAAGTTTACAGGGGATTCTGGGTAGGAAAACAGTGCAGGGGACCATGCAAGCCACACCTCGCTGTGCTCCCACAGGTGTCTAGTTTTAAAAATATGTGGGTTTGTTAGGTTTCCGTAGATGGCTGCTGAGACTGTGGCCAAAAAGTCAGGTGACCCACCCTTGCAAAACCAGGTAGTTTTGTGATTGGTAATTTTGATGTCTCCACAATACATTTTGGGCCTTTCTCTGTAGCGGGTACTTGGCCAACCCACACAAGTGAGGTACCAATTTTATTGGGAGACCTGGGGAAACGCTGGGTGGTGAGAAATTTGTGTCAGCCCGGTGATCCTACAATTTGCCAACACAGAAACATGAGAAAAAGTAGATTTTTTTCTGCTAAAGATAACATTAAAGTCAAAGAAAAATAACAAATGGCCATGATGCTGTTCTGTACCTTTGCCCATATGGTATTAAGAGTTATTAGCTAGTCTTGATATGGTCACAATAATCAAGAAACAGAAACGATAAAGTAGAATCTGCAACAATAAAAGAAATGCCAATGTTAGCGGCTTGTTACAAAACAACTGTGACACTTGTTTAAGATAGCATATAAATTCCAAAGATGTACCTTTTTAATATAAAGCCAGCATCTAAGATAATTAGTAAATATAGAGTTCTAAGATAAGGAGTAAATCCAGAGATTTTCTGTTCAGTGTTGGCAAAATAATCCATTAATATATGAATACACAGCTATTCATCGTGATGAGCCAAAGCATAGAAGCTACCAGGGTCTGGAAAGCTCCACTGCACAGGGGAAAACAATACAAAGCTGTAACATACAATTGAAATGGGACCAATGGCAACAAAGACATTGCAAATAGGTAAAGCAGACTTTCAATCACTGGGATTGGAACCACTTATTATTTACATGAATCTAAACGCAGTTCAAGCGATCGAAGGCCAGTGAAATGATGCGGACAATTAATATCTACAAGTGGGCATAGATAACACACAGAGTAATGTATCTTCGTTATTGGTGTGCATGTCAAACCATAGTTATCTTGAAAATGTCCCACATATTGAACTGGACTAAAAAGGAAGTGAAGAAAATGAGGAATAAAGAGAATGAAATCAAAAAGATGAAAATAGGGTAAGTACACTCATTAATAGGTCGCGACGCATGGCACCTTTTTGACCTACAAGTGAAATTAAAGCATAAAAGCTTGCAGTTTTACAATGATATACTCAAAAAGCAGCCCTAAAAACAATGTAAAGCAGCGTCAGATGAACGTCATGCACAAAGTATCATGGGGAAACGCCGACAAAGGCAAGAACATTAACTTAGTGCAAGAGAAGTGTTGATATAGAAAATTAACTATTGCAGTAAGGTATTGATGGAAACAAAACCAAGAACTGTCACATGGCCCAAGGGATATTGTCTTCTTCTCTAAGTTAGCATGATCACACAGCAGCTTGCCCGCTGCTTTGCGCACGTTACTACACAACTTTATTTTTGCAATCATTTCTATGGCTGTTTTCACATGAGAAGTCATCACTGTGTTCCCAATCAGCAGTTTCGTGGGATATTGACTGAGCATTATGAGCAAGGTCGAACAGCAATGTCCCTTGTTATTACTCTTTAGGCTAAGGTATGGGTCTGCTGACAAAGCCGAGAAATCTTCTAAAATATAATACTGCTTCTTAGCAGGGGGGGAGGTTAGGGTCTATTGCCTTTTCTCTAGGGTCTTTTCATGATTACATCTCCCGTCATGATATTGACTAGCTGCTATGCTGACTGTATTTGTACTATGCATTTTTCTGCTTGTTGTGGCACATATACAGCATGTTAGGGCATGTTAGATAAAATAAATATTTTAAACTGTTTCATGTCTCTGTCAGACCTTATTGTGGACAAGTACAAGAATGCAAGTGACAGGCTGTCTCTTGTTACCGCGATTCCTTAGAGATCTGGGAGAGTTATGTTTTGGGTGTGTCTACTCACTTGGTTCTCTGTGAGTGAGTAGGAGAGCAAGTGAAACACTATAGCTAGTCAGTCCTGGGCTCATGGGTACTAAAGTGGTAGGATGACTCAGTCCCTATACACCAAGGTCCTTTAATACTATGCATAGTTTTGTTTTTGGGCAGAATCCCTGCAACAGAAGCAAGGATCTGTGGGTGTGTGACATAAAAGAAACTTCATGCGAAGTGTGTCATTAGCAAGAGCCAGCAGAAACTGAAATGTTAACTATAAAAGAGGGAGTAGCAGTAGAGAGGAAAGACTCTTCCAGCCGATGCAGTAGAAGGGAAAAACTCTTTCCAGCTGATGGTGCGGTTGTTGCGGTGACCGGTCAGACCAGAGTAGCCGAGCTGCTGACCTGGTGAGCTCCATGCAAGAGAGAGCGAGCTGCCTGCAAGGAGCACACCACCCACCGCTCGCCCTCGCCCACCAAAGGTTTGCGGCTGATAAGTTTTCATGGAGGTTCCACAGGGCGCTGCAGCGAGCCCGGGACTCTGTGACCTAACAATTTTCCTTTCTCGGACTGAGGACCAGGGCCTGGAGCAACAGCAGCAAAGGCAGAGGTGAGAGACGGGCAGGAGCACGGGGGTCGCCCGTGGTCGGTGTCCAGTTTGCTGCGCGGCTTCCCAAACACACCCGGCTTTCTGTTCGCCCTTGTTCCACCCCTCACTCGTAATCCCGGAGTTGGAGTTGGTGCCGGCTCCGTGTGCTCTGTGTGGTCTTGGCTGGCTGTGCATCGGCACAGGGGGAGTCTGTGTGGTCTTGGCTGGCGTGTATCGGCACCCCCTTCGAAAGACCGCGACCAATGAGAATTCCTACCGAATTCATCTTGGTATTAGCTGGAATGGCATTGAAAAAGAACTATTTCAAATGTAAAGAAGAGTTCTATTTTTAAATAAAGGGGGTAGCGATGGGGTGCACTTTCGCCCCACAGAAGAGAAATTGATCTATCAAAATAACCCATTCCAACAGCACATTGGTTGCTGGGGCCGATATATATATGATGTCTTTATGATTTGGTCTGGGACCGAAGAAGAGCTACACGCATTCCATGAATGGCTAAACTTTCGAACTTAGGACATAAAATTCAGCCTGAACCTTTCAAGACATAAAATGCCTTTCCTGGGCGTAGAAGTGTATGCATCGGAAGGTAAATTAGAGACAACTCTGTACAAAAAGAAGTCAGACCGAAACAAATCTCTCCATTACACAAGTAATCATCCACGCAGTTTAAAAGACAATTTACCTGTGGGCCAATTTTTGAGAATCAGGCGTAATTGTTCCTACAAGGATGAGTTTTTCTTCCATGCAAACAAATTGAAAGAAAATTTACTGGCTAGGGGCTACCCAAAAAAACTGCTCAAACGAGCTATGAAACGAGTGTGGTGGACCCCCGAGAGGTGCTTTTACAACCGAAGGAGAAAAAACCAATGGAACGTATGGTTTGCGTCTCTACTTATTGGTCTACATTCAATTGGTTAAAAGCTCAGATAAAAAAGAATTGGCATCTAGTCCAGACCCTAGACACTAAATTGAATGGAGCACCATTGTTTGCTTTTAAAAAAGACAGAAGTATAGCCAACCAGATTGTTAGAGTGGCACTGCCAAAGGAGAGAACATCTACATTACGAGATTTCGTGAATTTACCACAGATTAAAGGCCATCACAAATGTGGCATGTGCATCTGCTGTGAATCCACAATAGAAGGAGACCTATTCACTCACAAAGGCATCTTCTGGAAACATGAAAGCTTTACAAATTGTTAGTCGAGATTTGTCATCTACGGGATCATCTGTCCCTGTAAAAAAGTCTATATTGGGAAAACAAACAAGAAATTCGCCACCGGTGGATTACCAGGTCGGTGGCAGCTCCTGGTTCCCACTGGGGGCTTACGTGGTCAAGGGGCTACAGCGTGTTATTTACTGTGTACTATTTTTATCTTCACTTGCATTTGCAGCTTCTGGCGCTCTGCATGATTAGATGCAGGCGCCCAGTATTTTTTAATTTGCTGTCGTATTTTAATGCTTAAAACGCTGTGGGCTTACCATCTATGTGGCTGCACTCGCCCCGGTCCATCGCGGCTCCTCTGCCGTTGCGTGGAGGGCGGCTATTCCCCCACGGCTCTCTGTGCCTGCCGGGTGGAAAGCAGGCGCCATCTTGGGGGAGCCTGAAGGACACTGAGACCAGAGTTAGTGGTCTAGTTGTCCGAGGCTCTTCCGTATAAAGCGGCTGACTTTACTGGGCTTCCAGGTCGGTGGCAGCTCCTGGTTCCCACTGGGGGCTTACGTGGTCAAGGGGCTACAGCGTGTTATCTACTGTGTACTATTTTCATCTTCACTTGCATTTGCAGCTTCTGGCGCTCTGCATGATTAGATGCAGGCGCCCAGTATTTTTTAATTTGCTGTCGTATTTTAATTCTTAAAACGCTGTGGGCTTACCATCTGTGTGGCTGCACTCGCCCCGGTCCATCATGGCTCCTCTGCCGTTGCGTGGAGGGTGGCTCTTCCCCCGCGGCTCTCTAGTTGTCTGAGGCTCTTCCGTATAAAGCGACTGACTTTACTGGGCTTCCCGTGGTTTACCAGGTCGGTGGCAGCTCCTGGTTCCCACTGGGGGCTTACGTGGTCAAGGGGCTACAGCATGTTATCTACTGTGTACTATTTTTATCTTCACTTGCATGATTAGATGCAGGCGCCCAGTATTTTTTAATTTGCTGTCGTATTTTAATGCTTAAAACGCTGTGGGCTTACCATCTGTGTGGCTGCACTCGCCACGGTCCATCGCGGCTCCTCTGCCGTTGCGTGGAGGGCGGCTCTTCCCCCGCGTCTCTCTGTGCCTGCCGGGTGGAAAGCGGGCACCATCTTGGGGGAGCCTGAAGGACACTGAGACCAGAGTTAGCGGTCTAGTTGTCCGAGGCTCTTCCGTATAAAGTGCACATGGGTAACCGGACGCGCAGCGGACGAGCGCAGCGGGTGCGATGAAGGCACGCCAAAGTTGCGCCTAAGTTTAGCCCACCTGCGCCCGTCCGCGGGGCATACCATTCTGCTCGCAATCTTAATTATTCTGCCTCACAGTTGTGCTCCTTCCAGGGTTCTTGGCCTCTCCAGTCCGCGACGTTACTACGGACCCAGGCACTTGGCGTAGCCCGACCCTTGCCCTCGTCCTCCCTCCCCGATTCCCTGCCCTCCCTGTCCTCTTTTCCTTTGGTACCCTCCCCATCCCCCCCACCCCCCCTCCACGTCCCTTTCCACTATCTCGGCCTTCCTTTTGAACACTAGGTCTGCAGTCAAGCACCACCTTGAGTTATTTAATTTCTTGGACTCTAATAAACGGGACCTCCTGTTTCTGACTGAAACATGGTTTCGTTCAGATTCCCTGCCAAGCGTCCTTGCCGCTCTACCGGCCCCCTACTTCTTACTCCGCGCTGATCGCCCGGAGGGGAAGTTGGGTGGCGGGGTTGCCTTGATCGCTCGCAAAGGACTCCACTTTCAGACGCTTCCTTCTCCCACGATTCCGGCAGCGGATTGCCTGGTTGTGCATTCCGCTTCCTTCCTGGCCCCCATTACGTGTGTCTTAGTTTACAGACCGCCCCAGCCGAGCCCCTGTTTTATCCCTGCTATCCAGGACCTACTAGCCACTCTTGTAGTCAACAATGCATCAGTTTTAGTTCTGGGAGATTTTAATTTCTGGCCCAATGACCCTGCAGAAGACAATATGTCTAGAGATTTTACTCAGCTTCTTCTTAGCCTTAACTTTGTTTCACAGGTTCACACCCCCACCCACTCCCGAGGTCATACCCTGGACCAAATTTGGACTTTAAACATCTCAGTCTCTGCCCCCACTGTTATGCCTTGCATGTGGTCTGACCACTTCTTAATTTCTTTCTTTTTGGACCTTAGTGTTACTAAAACTCCCTCCTTTCCCAGAAACACCTGGGCAAGGAATTGGTGTAGAGTAGATATCCCTTCCCTGTGTGGTTGACAACCTCTTGCCCGGACTTAGCTGGCTTGGCTGTGTCATCCCAAGTAGCCACCCTCGACCGCTGGCTCTCGAGGGCCTGCGATCAAGTAGCCCCAATGAAGCGCATCACAGTGAGACGCGCTCATGATGTGAACAAGTGGTTCAGTTCTGGCCTCAAAGCCAAAAAACTGGAGGTGCGACAAGCCGAGCGAGCCTGGAGGCTCGCCTACTGTCCCATTCGCAAGCAACGCTATACTTCTACTCTTAGCGAATACAAAAGAGGTATTCTTGCCGCCAAGGCCGAGTATTTCTGGGCGAATCCTGGCTGCTGAGAGTCAGCCAAGAGAAATCTTTGCTACTGTTCATGAGCTGGCCTCATCTGACAGGGCATCGTCAAAAATTCCCCTTCCCAGGACCTCTGCGACTCTCTCAATGAGGTTTTCATTGAGAAAGTCACACTCATCAAGGCCAATATTCCCCCCCTTCCCCTACTTTCAGTGACCCCCAACCGCCATCCAATAGGTCTACTCTCACTCCTGTTCCTCTATTGACCAGAGAAGCTTTTCTCCCTTTTCTTAGCCGTGTCAAATCTGGCTCCCCTGCTGACATTTGCCCAGCTTATATTTTGTGCCAGATTTTCTCAGATTGTCCTTCCCCTCCCCTTACCCTCTTGAACGATTCTCTCACTACGGGTGTTGTCCCCATCCCCTTCAAAACCGCCATCATCATCCCTATCTTAAAAAAACCCGGGGCTGACCCCGCTTCCCCGGCAAACTACCGTCCCATCTCCCTTCTTCCTTTTTTGGGAAAGGTCCTTGAGTCGTACATCACTCAGGTACTCAGCTCCTTTGTGGAGGATAGCGGTTACCTTGCACCTTGCCAAGTGGGCTTTCGCCCTCGGCATTCCACCGAGAAGGTGGTGATTTCGGTCATGGATCAGCTCAGGGAGGGGCTGGATACTAACATTCCTCAGGCTCTCGTCCTCCTCGACTTGTCCGCAGCCTTTGAGACGGTTAATCATTCTATTCTTCTTTCCCGTGTCAAGGCGGCGGGCATGGGGGGCCCAATATTGCCCTGGCTCAGCTCCTTCCTGAGTGATCGTATCCAGGCCGTCCATTTGGCCGACTTCTCTGCCCTCCCCCGCAAGGTGCAGTGTGGTGTCCCCCAGGGGTCCTCCCTTTCCCCTTTATTGTTTAACCTCTATATTTTCCCTCTGGTTTTTGCCTTGCAGCAGATGGAGGTCACGGTGTATAACTACGCCGATGACCTCCAACTCATTTTTAATTTGTCCCCTTCCACACCAGGCATTCACAGCTTCCAA
This sequence comes from Lissotriton helveticus, assembly GCF_964261635.1. NCBI lineage: Eukaryota > Metazoa > Chordata > Amphibia > Caudata > Salamandridae > Lissotriton > Lissotriton helveticus. The sequence goes on along the minus strand of NC_136068.1, from coordinate 1,828,497,092 downwards.
TCGGTCATGCTGTTTATCCGGGATTGGATGAATTCCAAACACCTTAAACTCAACCCGGATAAGACAGAGTTGGTCCTGACTGGTGGCAGTCGCAACCCCTGGTCCCCTTCCTTTTGGCCCCTCTCCCTAGGCCCATCTCCCTCTCCTTCACACTCAAAACCTTGGGGACCACTCTTAACCAACACCTTACACTTCACTCCCACATTAGTTCTGTTGTCTCTTCTTGTTTTTTTACTTTGCGTATTGTCCGGAAAATCTCCTGTTTCTTTTCCCTTCCTGCACTCAAGCTGATTTTAATGGCGATGGTCCTGTCTCGGATCGATTATGGGAACATTATATACAACGGGGTTCCCGCCTACGCCCCCCAGCGCCTCCAGCTAGTGCAGAACCAGGCCGCCCGCCTGATATACGGCCTTCCCAAATTCCCCCCTACTTAAATCACTACACTGGTTACCCATTAAACAGCGGGCTCTTTTTAAGCTGGGTTGCCTGACCTTTCAGGCTCGTGCAGGCACGGCCCTTGTTTTTATCTCTTCTGCTATTAAAGCCAACTGCCCCACTAGAGAACTGCGCTCTTCCTCCAAATCCCTTCTTTCAATCCCCTGCTTCAAGAAAAGCAGATCCGGTGGTTTGAAATTTTCTGTTCTCGCCCCCACCTTCTGGAACACACTTCCGCCTCTTATTAGACTCCTATATGGAGTTTCGTAGGGCTCTTAAAACCTTTCTGTTCCAGCAAGCCTTTTTTACCTAGCTCTCTGTACTCCCGGCACTAGTATCCCCCAGCGCCAAGAAACCGCCTGGTGAATGCGCGCTTTATAAATTCTTTTAAATTCAAATTCAAATTCCACCGTATATCCCAACATAAATCGAGGATAAGAAAAAACGTTCAAACAGCTCCCCTAGTGAATCATTGGCACACTCATACACACACAGAGAAAGATCTCCTTTGGACAATAATTTCTAAAGTGGAGCAAGATATGAGAGGAGGTGACCTGGAGGCTAAAATGTCGAAAAGAGAGGCAATGTTAATAATTAAATTTAACACAGCAGTAGACAGTTTAAATGAACATTCAGAAATATATCATCTCTAACCCGCTATCTTATTGAAGCACTCCAACAAAAAGGCTCAGAACAATTGAGTATTTGCGTGATCAGGGTCCTCGTAATAAGGTATAACTAGAGATCCCATGTGGTCTAATCTACACAGAAACAGAATTGTTATAAGGCCATGAATCAGATTATTCTATCTGCTCATGTCACCGTTAGCGATTTTTGCGCGATGAAAGATTTTTGAAAAATGTGAAACCAAACATCAAGTGCACATCAGGGTTTCTCAAGACCCATATAAACGGTATAAATCAGTTCTCAAACCAAAGTAATAAATAAGATAATACAATTATTTTATAAGGCACCACAGACACATAGCTATTTATCTTTGTGCCCAAAAAGAACTTCAAATCCCATAAGTCTAAGCGAGCTAGTTCCCGCTTAAGCAACGCGAGATCGCCTGTGCAGCCATTGCTGAGATTCACACAAGCATACTGAGAGAAAAGAGCAACCGGCGTACAGAGGAATTAAGGTAAATGCGGCGTGGCCTCTTTTAAGTACTCAAATCTGAGGAGTGAATGCTCTCGAAAAAGTACGATTGATTATCCCAGCAAACTACTGAATCCTCAATGGCATATTAAATAGTTGTCGGCTTGGCGTCTGACGAAAGAAAATTAACGCCTGCCGTACTCTTGCCACTATGCTGCGTAGAACTAACCAGCAGTAAAGTACCGATATTCTCTCATTGTTTGAGTCAGAGCAAGGTAAATACGACCACTCGATACTGAGGACAAGCGCTGCTTCAATGAAACAAACTTACCCCGAATTTGCTAAAACCCGAGAGGGTCGTTCCCGAGATCTCCCCTTTAACTTATGATGACACATATTCCACAATTAAACTTTTGACCACATTCTCCATTGAAGTGGTAACACAGACTAATTTATAGAGGCCAAATGAACACACTTTAAATAAGCCCATTCTATGAAGTTTATGCTGCCTAAAGAATCTATGCATCAGAACTAGCCGCGTTTAAAACTTTGTGAATTTAACACACATCTAACCATTTGGCTTACAGAATTTTCGATTGACAAAAGGATTTGAGAAACCTTCACGTCCATTGGATTCACACAGGTATGAGGTACTAACAGCACCGCTGTGACTATTTCAATCATTGCCAAATTCGACCTGGAAAACCTAATCGTGCACTGGTTCGTTTCAGAAAACCATTTATTAGATACTGCGCAAAAAAGAAAACCAGAGTGTCCTCTTGGAGGTGCTTCGTGCCAAGAAGACCACAAGTAAGAAATATGACTTTCTTTTTCAAGCACTCCTATAGTGTACAATTAGAGACGGACTATATATATGATTTTGAACTTTCATTTAGAGGGATTATGTGTCAGCATCCCGATGAGAATATGCTGAATGACTGAGAAGGTAAGAGGGCTTAAAGCTGCTCCACTAGATTTTGGATTTTTCGCATAAATACCAGTAGAGTAAGACAATATTGTTCTTGTTTTTTCAGAAGCTATCAGGTCCTGAGGGGAGCTCCTTGTGATAGGAACTCGAAACGCGTCAACCACGTTTTCTGTTAGGCCAATCTAGCAAAAAATTGCCTTTACAAGAATTATTGTATCGTTGTAGTTTGAGATGGCCTACTGTAGAAAATTTGTAAATTCATAAAATATAGTGTATAGAATTGAAGAAAGTCATTTATGCTGTGATAATACTTAGTTGTTGGTTCCCCAGGGTGGGTTTCTAATGATTGTATATATGGTGTCTGTTGGAATGTGTGAATGAGTTGCAACACTCATATGAATGTTATGCCACTTGTGTGTCTGAGGAAGAGAATGTTGTTGTAAATGTATGAAGAAATGGATATGAATGGTTTTTATGATTATAGGTCTTGTGCGGGGACTCTTGTACTGCCCGTTGTCTTGGTTATTGTAAAAGTTCTTTTGAATTGAAATGATTCTGACCGTATTTTGAAAAATAAATTGATTTATTCAAACTGAAAAAGTGGTTTAGAAGGGCCAGTTTGTTTCTGTCTCTGTCTACTTTAATTGTGTTGAATAGGTGGCAGTACTGGCAACTTGTAGTTGTTTATTGCAAATAGCAGGAGGAGTCATCATCCCAGACTCCTGGCGGGGGTCAATCATATCCCCAATATACAAGAAAGGGGACAAGAACTTAGCAAAGAGTTATAGGCTTGTGGCCTTAATTGACATGGAGGCGAAATATTACGCTGGCCTCCTTCTGGACGACCTCACTACCTGGGCCGAAGATCAATCAATTATACCAATCAACCAAACAGGCTTCTGCAAGGGCATGGGGACAACTACTAACATTCTTGCATTATCCCTACTGATAGACAGGGCTAAGACAATAAAACTTTCTCTATTCATGTACTACATCGACTATTCGTCAGCTTTAGACAAAATCGATAGAAGTAAACACTGGCACAAACTCAAGGAAATGAAAATACCAGCTGCTCTCCTAAACCGGTTAATACTCCTTCATACAAATACTTGGGTCCTAGGAAAGCTAGGGGATGGAAAGTACCTGTCCAGGAAAATTCCAACAACCATGGGGCTTAAACAGGGGAGTGTCCTGGCACCAACGCTCTTCAACCTATTTATGTCTGACCTTTCGTCAGAACTGGATATTTGCAATTCTCATCCGCCAAAGCTGGGAGGGCTTTTACTTTCTAACCTCTTGTACGCAGACAATCTTGTACTGGTCAGCCAGACCCCCATAGGTCTCCAACACTTATTGGACACAACTAGTCAATATTCAATATCCAATGGATTAACCATTAACCATGACAAAATGAAGGTTATGAAGATACATATAAAGAAGGAAACCTCTAAATACTGCTGGTATATGGCAAATTCACCAATAGCAGTAGTTGATCGATGTAAGAATCTAGATGTGATCATGGATAATAAGGGAACTTTCAATTTTCAAAAAGAAGCAATTAAAAGAAGAGGCAATACGATCGCAGTAGCCATAAAATCGATCAAACAGAAAACGGCCAGCCCTAGCCTTATTCCACTGCTACAAGTCTGGCAAGCGAAACTCATCCCGGCAATCACTTATGGGAGTGAGTGTCTGAGGGGAAGACATGCACTGACTTTGGACAGAACTTTCTCAAGAGCTGCCAGGATAATATTTAATTTACCAAAGTATGCCAGCCCAAATAAGGCTAGAATTCAGCATGCAAAGTCAAGAAATAGCCCGCAAAGGAGCTTATGCTAAGACCTGGTATAGGATAAAAAAAATCTGAAGCAGGCACACTGAACTCACATTTATGGAATGAAATACACCTAAAGAGGGAGTGTGCAGCAAGTACTTATTTGACAACATCAGTAGATCGTCTGGGACTCAAGGATCTTTGGGTCGCCTCAGGGTCCTATCATAAATGGTTGTAATGGAAAATCGCGTAAATGGTAACATTGATCTAAAAAGTGAATGACACAAGAAATAAAGCTCATTGGAACATAAAAGTATATGAAAAAAATAAACAAATTATTCAGGGGGTAAAGACAGTGAAGGAACTGTCACACGATGTTCAAGAGCATAGAAGTCAAATATTATTATGATATCTGCTGGCATTTCTCCAGGGCATCTCATTATTAAGTTCCTTTTTTCTATGTGTCAAGTGCAAAAATGCAAAATACTTCTCTTCTTTTTCGATCTTCTTTGCTTCTTTTTTTCTTGGGAAATTTCTATTTTTTCTAGTATATGCCTTCTGATCTCGTTGGCTGTATGTTTCTTTTCCAGATAATGTTTGACTAAACTCGCCATCACTTTTGATGTGTGGATCGCTGATTGATGTTCAATTAACCGGATGGACAATGAATGTGTCTATTCACCTACACAGCCAAAGTTGCAAGGACATAGCAAGAGATAAATTAGGTTTTTGGTTTTATAGTTGGTAAAGTTATTACCATGAATACTATACCTGTTATGGGTAAAGCTATCACCTTCAATTGCTTTTTCACATGCTTTACATTGTGTACATTTGAAAGTTCCTTCAACAGACACAGTGCTGTCTATAGTTTTTTGAACGAAGGAGGAACCTGTTGAAAAGCGAGAAAGTACAATAATGTCTTTGATGTTCTTATTGCAGCGACAAGAAAATAGAGGCTTAGGTAGTTTGAATTCTTGTGTACCATGACTGTTAAGGATGTGCAAGTTTGTGGTGATAATTTGTCTGACTGTTTCATTCATCGTGGAATGATTAGTGACACATACCAGTTGGGTAACTGGTGGACAGGAATGTGATCTTAATATTATGTCTCTATTGCAGAATCTAGCTCTTTTATATGATTCTCGGAAAAGACATTTAGGATATACTCATGTAAGACATTTTTCTTTCATGGCAGTGGCTTGCAAATCAAAATCCTGTAAATTGGAACAGGTTTGATGGAATCTTAGGAACTGTCCAAAAGGAATGCTCTGTTTCTGCATGTGTCGGTGGTAACTTTCATAATGCTGCAGAGTATTTCCTGCTGTAGATTTAACAAAGAGATCTACTTCAAGCTTGCCGTTATTATGACGAATCAAGATATCAAGTAATTCAACTTGAAGATGGCCTGTATGAGCAGTCAATTTCAAATTGATATCACAAAGACTAGGTTGTTACAGAAATTCTGTTAATGAGTCCAGATGAAAAAAATATCATTGATATAGTGTGACCAATGTGTCAAGTATTCATAAAATGATGCAATCTCATTGTGAATGAATTTCTTTTCAAACAGTACCATTTGCACATTGGCTACCTATGGCACTATGGATGCCCCCATGCCTACACCTTTGATTTGTTTGTGTAAGGTGTTACTAAATTCAAAGGTGTTTTCTGATAATACGATCTTAGGGAATTTCAATAGAAAGTTTCTTGAACAATTGATAATATAAGTGTTTATGAATCATGCAATTGCTTTTAGAGCTTCCATGGGAAATGGTACAGTACCAGGATTCTATGTCTAATGTTGCCAATATGTTGGCTCGAGGATAAAATGGTAAATTTTTTACCTTATTGATTATGTTTTTTGTATCTTTGATATGGGATGGAATTTTGGGTATGTGAGGTTGCAAAAAGTTGTCAGTGGATTTAGACAACGGTTCAGTAACTGATCTAATCATCATAACGATTGGACGGTAGGGTGGACCATTCAGATTTTTATGAATTTTAGGACTTCCATAGATACATGGCATTCTTGAATCAGGGTTGTTTAAATATTCAAACTCTTTCTCACAAATGTCACCTACTTCTAAGGCATCTGTGGTTAAGTGTTGAATTCTGGATACTATTTGCTTAGTGGGATCTACTGAGATTTTTATGCAGAAGTTGAAATCACTTCAGTCAGTCACTTAATAAAGTGGTCATCTTTTGTTCGCATTGTTTAGTATCTAATACAACAATCCCACCTCCTTTATCACAGTTTTTGACTGTGAGGAATTTGTCATGGGTTATTTTTTGTAAAGATACAAATTCTTTGTTAAGATTGTAACAGGCTTTGGGAATGTACCGTGCAGCTCTATCAAGATGGTTGAGTACAGCATATTCAAACACATCAACTTCTAGGCCAACTTGTTCTAATGTTGGGGGAAACGTAGAGGGTGGAGAAAGACCAGATAAATTCAGGGAGGTGGAAAGTGGTGTCTCCTTGCCTACAAAGTATTTTTTAAGTCGCATTTTACAAAAAAATGCCAAGATTTCTTGATACAGTTCAAAAACATTTGCAGTAGTATTTGGAACAAAAAGAGTTCTTTAGATGGTAAAGACATGTAAGAAGTATCTAAAGTCACAGATGATAAATTAAAAATGGGTATCAAATTCCCTGTCTCCAGTACTGGCCCGTACTCCTTTGCAACACATTCTGGTTGTTGGGTTAATAGTTTTCAGAAATGTCTGGATTTAATAGGTTTTTCTATCAGACCGCTACGCCCCGGAACCAAAAAAGCAGGTGAACCCCTTGAATAAACAGGTCTTTTTGTGATTAGTGGGCACCTGTAATTTTGATCCCGGGTTTGCAGACATTTAGGGATACCTAAAAAACCAAGACATTTCTGAAAGCCAGACACCAATGGGAGTCCAGCCAAGAGTCAGTACACGCATAACAACATCAATCAATCAATCAATCAGGGAATTTTGAAGCTTGCTACTCACTCCTGAGGGTCTCAAGGTGCTGGAGGGGCAGCTTTGGTCAGTCGAAGAGCCTGGTCTTGAAGGTCTTCCTGAGGATATTCAAAGTGGGTACATGTCTGATGTTGATCAGGAGCTCGTTCCAGGTCTTTGCTGCAACGTAAGAGAAGGCTGTTCCACCTGTTCTGGCTCTTGTGGATGCATGGGGTTTCAGCGAGGGCGAGGTCGGTGGATAAGCGTTTTTTTCTTGGGTACGTGAAAGGCAATTCTTTCTTTGAGATATTGGGGTCCGATGTTTTGGAGGCATTTGTGTGTGTGGGTGAGTATCTTGAAAGTTACTCTCTTCTTGACGGGAAGCTAGTGGAGGTCTCGCAGGAGTGGGGTGTGGTGATGTTTTCATGCCGGGGGACCCAGAGGACGAGTCTGGCTGCAGTTTTCTCTATGGCCTGGAGCTTGCAGAGCAGGGATTTGTTGATCCCAGCATAGAGAGCATTTCCGTAGTCTAATCTACTGGTTATGAGTGCATGGGTGACAGCCTTTCTTGATTCAGGGGGATCCATTCGAAGGTCTGCCGGGTCATGAAGAGGGAGGAGTTGAGTATGATGCTGAGGTTCTGGGTGTGGTCTGTGAGAGGGCTGCAAAGGGCTGTGGGTCACCAGGTGTTGTCTAATGCTGAAGGAGAGGGTCTGAGGATGAAGTCTTCTTTCCACACAAAACCAGCAAAGCACCATCCATGCAGACCACCAGCCAAATGGCATCAATGCACGCTGCCAGCCGAGTGCCATTCATGCACTGTCAGCCAAGCATTATTCAAGCCAACCACCAGTCATGTGCCACTCACACCTTCTCTGCCAGCCAAGCACCATCCCTGCATACAGCCAGCTGAGCAGAGCCAGACTGGGAACAGGAACAGGCCCCTGCTGATGCTACTTGACCGGCCCTGGGAGGGGGGCTAGGCTAATAAAAAGCATAGCTCTTGCTTTTGTTACTGAGGCTGATATTGTAGCACTGCTGCAAAACAGGCCCCCAGTGACAACATGGCCATAAAAACTAGCCCTCACCCCTGTCGCCCACCAGGGAATCACCAGGTGCCCGCTACAGTCAGTCAGGCCCTGCAGCCAAGCACTATCCATGAACACAGTCAGCCAAGTGCCAGTCCATGTACACCGCCAGCCAACAGCCACTCCACGCACACCACCAGGCAAGTGCCAATCTAGACACACCATCATCAAGTATGAGTCCATACAACCCATTAGCCAAGTTCAGGTTCACACACACACCGCTAGCAAAATGCCAGCCAAAGGTTAGTACACGCAGACTGTCAGCCAAACAAGTTCACACACACACACACACAAACTCTCTTTGGTTTCTAGTTGTTTTCTGCCTCAGCTTGCGGACAGATGAGACTAAAAATAGCACTGAAGCAGCCAAAATGTGTGCCTAAGTAAATGTGGAGCTACCCTTGCCTGGCTATTCCCTGACATGCCCATAAACATTCCTGGTGCCTAGTGGGCTTTCTGCCCTCCAGGGGGGCAAATGAGGGGCTATTTACCCGATCTGTCTTCCGGGGGGGCAGATAGACTTTTGGGGGGCATTAGCATGCCCAATTTCAGCAGCCCCCACCTCTAGGTATAAAAAAACCCATAATCCCTGGTGCCTAGTGGGTTTTCTGCTCCCGGGGTGGGGGGCAGATCAGGGACTATTGCCTCCATCTACCTCCTGGGAAAGCAAAAAGACTGTGGTTAATTGTTTTGGGGGTGGGGGCATTGGAATGCCCATTCTGGGCACACTGACCCCTAAGTATAGTAAAAAAACATAATTCCTTTTTTGGCCCCAACCACCTATCGGGAGGCAGAAAGACTGGCAATATTTTGGGGGGTTGGGGGCATTGCTATTCCCATTTTGGGCAGTTCCCACCCCTACATATAAAAAAAACTATCTCTTGTGTCTAGTGGGCTTTCTGCCCCCCCGGGGAGCATATCAGGTGCTATTGCCCCTAACTCCTCTGGGGGGAAGAGAAACTTTTTGCAATTTAGGGGGGATGTGGGGGCATTGGCATGCACATTTTGGGCAGCCCCTACCTATATATACATTTGAAAAAATCCCTGGTGCCTATGGTGCTTTCTCCCCCTTGGGGGCAAATCAGGTGCTATTGCCCCCATCTGCCTCCCAAGGGGGGCAGAAAGAATGTGGACTTTTTTTTGATGGGGTGGGGGCATTGGCATGCCCATTTTGGGCAGCCCACACCCCTATAGACATAAAATAAAATAAAAAAAAACAGGTGCCGAGTGTGATTTCTGTCCCCCCCAAGGGAAATGGGAACTATTGCTCCCATTTGCCTCCAGGGGAGGGCAGAAAGACTGATCTGGCCCCAAAATATGGGGGAAGCAAAAGCACTTGCCCAAGGCACCTCGCCCCTTTTACCGGCACGTAGTGGATGGATCCCTTCAAGGGGATCTCCTTTCTGAGGCAATCCCCAAGCAGGGATCCACTAGGGAGGGGTAACATTGCAAAGAAGAGATTCTCCCTTTTCCAACAATATCTCTCCTGGCTGCCTCAGTGATCACGGGGCTGAGATAGCCCTCTGAGCACCGAAACAGTAAAAAATGAAACAGAGTTTCAGTTTAGGTTTCTCTGAAATTACATCAGCGCACCATGCATGCTGATTGTCATTTCGGAAAAAGTAACAGAACACCCTTGAGAGCTGGGGAAGCTCCTCCTCAGCTGCCGAGGGATTTTTGACTGAAAGGAACTCCCTCTGGGGCCAGCATCAGAGGAATTTTCCGTGCCATGTGCGAGGACGGCCGGGGCCCATCCTACCTACCTGAGCACTGTGGCGTGGTATGGCTTCCGGCCGTCCCACGCATGCAAGGGGTTAAGTGTAATTTCAGAAATCCCAGCAGCCCTGTCAAGCATAATGGTACTTTCAAGCAGGACTTAACTTTTTAAGAGGATCATCCCAGCCTTCCCTGCATAGTCTATCAGCATCAGATGAGGGTTTTGCTTAGCTTGAACATCAAGCACATTGCTTGGGCAGATGCCTTCCTTCATTGCTAGCCAGCTGGCACTCCCCCATTACTGTGCAGGAGAGGCGTGCCATGTGTCTTCAATCCAGCAACCCTGATTGGCTATAAAAGTCATTGTCTGGCACTTGTCAGTACTTGGCTTTGATTCCAGTTGCAACCTAAGTTCCTGGTTGCCTCACAGCTCTTCATTTCAGCTTCTTCAGAGCCCTCCAGCTTATTCTTGACTCCAGCACCTTGCGGATTCACCAGCAGAAGAACTCCTGTTCAGCTAACTGGCGCATACTTCTGAGGAAGACTCTGTGTGTGTTTTTGGGTCACAAGTTGTGAACTGTACAAGCTGCACTGTAACTTTCAAAACAGAGGCTTTGTGTGAATATGAACACTTCAAAAACAAATTCTTGGACAGACTGCAGCAAGTCTTTAATTGATCATATGTCGAACTAATTGCTCCATGTTCACTTGATTTGTAGCTCTTTGGCACCACGTTTGATATATAGAAGGACTCAGATTTTGGACAAGGAGACAATAACCTTGAAACCTCAGATAGGTTTCCTATAGTTATGTTCTTGTTAATGCTTATAGTTACAATATACATTAGAGACAGTCCTTTCATGTTCCTTTCCATTATCTTTTCTTTGAGCATCCTGCCACCTGCTGGCAATGTGTGAGAATTTTCTTTTCTTTTAGTCCTTATGAATATTTTATTGAATATATTATTGTGTACGGAGTGCTTGAACTGCCTGAGATGCCAGAGTAACACATGTATTAGTAGAGAGATTTAGGCACTATAAGAGACACTCTTAATTCTTAAGGACAGCGCATAGCAGGAATCATCTATCATCGAAGATAGCGTTTGAGTGAGTTTGCTGTCCATCCACCTTTCCTCCTTTGCTCCTTGCCCACCCAATGTCTGACCAATGATATGCAGCATCGATTTTTTTCACAAACAAACTGCTACAAGGGTCAGAGCTATGCAAGACCAGCAATCTCTATCACTCCTAACGTCGGCCTATTTGTTTGTCAATAATCTCTGTGCGTGGTGTCTGGGATGTGACCCATAAACATCCCCAATTAGTGATCAAAGATCACTTATAGCTAAAAAACAAAAGATGACCCAGCAGCACGAGAGTACTTGTATTAGATACATGTCTCAATATATTAGTATCATAAATTTCAATGCACAACACAATATAATATAACGACGAATGGCTTCTTAAGGATAAGCAATTTCAGAAACTTGATCTTAGATTGTTTCATTCTTTATTTTTCATAATTCATTAAAACATAATAGGATTGCTTGCCGCCAACGCGTTTCATCCCACTTGGGACTTCTTCAGGGCTAGAAGCAATTTATAAAAACACAATCTATTACAAAATATATATTTATGCAGCATTAAGACAGTCCCAGCACTAGGACCCTGGAATCTGAACGCTAGAGTCGGAGTCACAGATTGAAGGCCGAAATTGACTAAGGGGGGTAGAAAGCACTCAGGCGGCTTCCGTTGTCGGCTTCGGCCACAGCCATTGACCCTGTTTATTTGCTGGATGCTGTGAAGGTGGAAGGTACCTCAGGCTGGGCTGGAGATTTTGAAGACTAGTCGGCCGAAGGTATGATGCGCAGAGTGGGAAAAGGGGTAGGCAACATTTGGTGCCTTCGGCAGTGCCTACCCCAACAGTATCCTACCTGAGAGAGAGGCAGCCATTGAAAGCAAAATCGGAGGGAAAAATGGGAACTCTGATCTGGCAAGGAAAAGGCAGAGGAGGCTAAGAAAGCCTCTATACTGAATGTCTGGGAACCGGGGTGGTCACAACCCCTAATTGTTAATCTATTTTCCGCTTCTGCAGCCATGGGGTCACAAATATAAATTGAGAAAAGGCTGGTAGAAATACTGAGCTCTAAGGATGTTCGCCTTATTGAACATACTTTTAACTCGCCCACTATTACCCCCAGGGGTGGAAGCAAACACATAGGAACTGCTCTTAAAATTGATATGGGTCCCTGGCTATCACAAAATAAGGTGACTGTTCTGAAAGTACCTTTGACGGTGGTTACAAGTAATATGTAGAGAGGCATCCCTAACTGAAGCTACAGGTATGGACACAACAATTGGAGACCTAATGTCTCTGGATTTCCGGGTTCTGACAGATAAAAATCCTGAGAACCCATGCAGTTTTGTTCTTTATTTTTCCTCTCTACGTCCTTTCTATTTATTTTTATACTTTCTAAATTTTCTCTCTTATGCCCTCCCCCTGCTCCCCAGCATCATGGCAGAAAAGGTTGCATCCAGAAGGGGTGCAACCCCGGGTCTTGTTTTCAGAGGTGGAGGTGGCAAGGTTTGTTTTTTTGGCCAACGCCACCTCCCCTCCACCCTAGGAGCAGGCGGCAGGCCTGGGTCTGGGTACGGGCTCCCGGAGCATTAGCAGCTCTGGGCGAGGGTGTGCCGGGCTTTGTATCACTGATATGGGGTCCACCCAAAACCGTCTGATGCACCAGTGGTCCAACATTGTGGACTGAAAGTAGGACCTGATTGACCCGCTGGGGGTTGAGGTTACGGGGCTTAGTGAGTAGCTAATTATTAATATTATTGTTACTTGTGTGTTCTATGTCATTGCTACTATTATTTTCCCAAATAGCAAGCATGCTGCTCACATGCAGTTAAGTTATGTTTACAAATCTTATGTTATGTGATCGTTATTCCAGACAGGTGCTAGGTGCTACCTAATCATACTTGTTTGCAAATTTGCACTTGCTTGGGTTGGTATGTAAGAACTTAAGTAATGCAGGCTTCTTTACTTTGTTCTGTCACTAAGATACTGGTAGTTAGATGTAGTAACTTGAATACAGAAAACTGCAATAACAAATCTTGGGCAAGACAAATCCATCATTTGCAAACCCTCGGATAAGGGGGGAAATATTGTTCTACTGCCGCAAGAGCAGTATGTAGAAGACGCACTGCGACAATTGAGGAATCAAGACTGCTACGAACTGACAGCAATGGAAAAATACCAGGAGGGTATTCAACAACTTCACACCCTAATAAAGAAATCGCATGACAAACAGATGTTGGATCTGGATGAGTATTTATTCTTGAGGACCACCAATCCAATCTTATCCACCTTTTACCACCTACCGAAGGTGCACAGAGGTAAAGACAGACCACCAGGGAGGCCGATAGTCTCTTCAATGGGCAGCTTAGCAGAAAATCTCTCTAGGTTTTTAGATCATTTTCTTTTTGGGGCTGTACTTGATTTGAAATCATATCTCAAGGACACTACGGATTTCATTGGCCATACAGAGGCTTTGGAGTGACACCCATCTTATTGACTAATAGTATTAGACATTACAAGCCTATTTACCTGCAATAATCATTTGCAAGGCTGGAATGCGGTAAAATCCTTTTTGCAGAAACGACCATTGAAATTTGCTGCCCACAACAGTATGCTGCTAGAACTAATAGAATTCTGCCTGTTTAACAACATTTTTCTTTTTCAGGGAGACCTTTACAGACACATCTCGGGGACCGCGATGGGCACCTGCTTCGACCCCAGCTACGCAAATGTATTCATCGGCTGGTGAGAGGAGCAGGTGGCCTCGTCCCCTATCAACGAGGAATGGACCACCAATAAAGTGTCATGGTATAGGTATATGGATTACCTTATTTTGGTATGGAGGGGCTCCGTGAGCAAGACAGAGGAATACATAGCACATCTAAACAAAAATAAGATTAATCTATGATTCTCAGGTGAGATTAGTTTGGTGGCAGCAAACTATCTGGAGCTTAGAGTCGAGATTCAAGAAGGGAAAGTCACCACTGCTTTATTTAGGAAACCCACAGCTGGTAACAGCATTCTACATGCATCAAGCAGCCATCCCCAAGAACTGAAGAACAGCATTCCTTATGGGGAGTTTCTTAGACTGAAGCGTAATTGTTCTACAAAGTGCGACTTTGATCTAGCAGCCAGAGGCAGTCTTAACTGGATTTTAGCAAGGGGTTATGACTCAGGCCTCTTAGAGAGCACTCTCAGAAGAGTAGAGCTGTTACCTAGAGAGGATCTATTGAAAGAGAAAAAACGTAGAGAAGAAAATGGAAAATTTCGGTTGATGACCACCTTTTCCAAAGATGCTGACACATTGAGAAACATAATGAGAAGGAATTGGCATGTGCTGAAAACTGATACCATCATTGGTGCAGATATTCCAGCGGCACCTCTGATCACTTTTAGAAAAGCCCACTCACTAAAAGACAGTTTGGTAGATGGTCATCTGGATGTAATTTCACCGAGACAGGAAACCCTGCATGAAATGAAAGGGTTCTACCCCTGCAGGAGGGGCAAGGCTTGTGCCTTCAGTAGAAGGGTATTATCCTATGAAGTGAAGGGTATGAAAGCAGGCAAGGGGATAAATAAATTCATGACCTGCCAAGCAACACCTGCTGTCTACTGTTTAAAGTGCCCCTGTGGACTTAGATACATAGGGAGCATGATACACTGTGTTAAACTGAGAGTGCTTGAGCCTATGCGTGCCATTGTGAAGAAGGATTTAAATTATCCAGTGGCACATCATTTTGCGATTAAACACAAAAGTGACAGGGATCTGCTACAGTATTTTTGCATCACTTGTGTACCTTTGAGTATCAGAGGAGGCGATAGAGTGCTAAAGCTAAGAATATTGGAGTCCCAGTACATCGTGGACTTGCAAATAATATATATATATATATATATATATGAGTTTTTAGTTTTCTTAAAACACATGTATCAGGATGGGTTTATTTTTGTGAATGGGTCTAATTCAGCTTTTTCTTCAAACATAACATTTGATGTGAGGGACGATACACGGCAATATGTGACATGGAACGCAGGGCATGTCTGCAACCTGACAAAAGAGGTTGCAAATGCCGATACATGGCAAGATAATGGCACATAGGTTAAAGACCACCGCAATGGAGCGCACACCGCTAGCCCCTCCTCCGGATCGCCCCTCGGGATTCTGGTACTTGTAGTTCAGTAGTGGATCACCCAGGTGGGTGCAAGTCGGTACTTGTTGGACTGATGAATCTCTAGACCCGTTACATGTCCCGGGTTTTTGGGTATCGCCCGAGACATGGCTCGGGTTTCGGGATAACTTCCCTCATCAGTAGAGAAAATGGTTTAGGGGTGGAGGAGAAGGCCGCCAAACAACAGTCAATGGCCTCGATGCCCGAACCGGCACGCAGGGCAGCATCCAGGAGCCCGTCGGCTCAAAGCTCAAGGGAGCCAATTAGTAAAGACCACCGCAATGGAGCGCACACCGCTAGCCCCTCCTCCGGATCTCCCCTCGGGATTCTGGTACTTGTAGTTCAGTAGTGGATCACCCAGGTGGGTGCAAGTCGGTACTTGTTGGACTGATGAATCTCTAGACCCGATACATGTCCCGGGTTTTTGGGTATCGCCCGAGACATGGCTCGGGTTTCGGGATAACTTCCCTCATCAGTAGAGAAAATGGTTTAGGGGTGGAGGAGAAGGCCGCCAAACAACAGTCAATGGCCTCGATGCCCGAACCGGCACGCAGGGCAGCATCCAGGAGCCCGTCGGCTCAAAGCTCAAGGGAGCCAATTAGTAAAGACCACCGCAATGGAGCGCACACCGCTAGCCCCTCCTCCGGATCGCCCCTCGGGATTCTGGTACTTGTAGTTCAGTAGTGGATCACCCAGGTGGGTGCAAGTCGGTACTTGTTGGACTGATGAATCTCTAGACCCGATACATGTCCCGGGTTTTTGGGTATCGCCCGAGACATGGCTCGGGTTTCGGGATAACTTCCCTCATCAGTAGAGAAAATGGTTTAGGGGTGGAGGAGAAGGCCGCCAAACAACAGTCAATGGCCTCGATGCCCGAACCGGCACGCAGGGCAGCATCCAGGAGCCCGTCGGCTCAAAGCTCAAGGGAGCCAATTAGTAAAGACCACCGCAATGGAGCGCACACCGCTAGCCCCTCCTCCAGATCGCCCCTCGGGATTCTGGTACTTGTAGTTCAGTAGTGGATCACCCAGGTGGGTGCAAGTCGGTACTTGTTGGACTGATGAATCTCTAGACCCGATACATGTCCCGGGTTTTTGGGTATCGCCCGAGACATGGCTCGGGTTTCGGGATAACTTCTCTCATCAGTAGAGAAAATGGTTTAGGGGTGGAGGAGACGGCCGCCAAACAACAGTCAATGGCCTTGATGCCCGAACCGGCACGCAGGGCAGCATCCAGGAGCCCGTCGGCTCAAAGCTCAAGGGAGCCAATTAGTAAAGACCACCGCAATGGAGCGCACACCGCTAGCCCCTCCTCCGGATCGCCCCTCGGGATTCTGGTACTTGTAGTTCAGTAGTGGATCACCCAGGTGGGTGCAAGTCGGTACTTGTTGGACTGATGAATCTCTAGACCCGATACATGTCCCGGGTTTTTGGGTATCGCCCGAGACATGGCTCGGGTTTCGGGATAACTTCCCTCATCAGTAGAGAAAATGGTTTAGGGGTGGAGGAGAAGGCCGCCAAACAACAGTCAATGGCCTCGATGCCCGAACCGGCACGCAGGGCAGCATCCAGGAGCCCGTCGGCTCAAAGCTCAAGGGAGCCAATTAGTAAAGACCACCGCAATGGAGCGCACACCGCTAGCCCCTCCTCCAGATCGCCCCTCGGGATTCTGGTACTTGTAGTTCAGTAGTGGATCACCCAGGTGGGTGCAAGTCGGTACTTGTTGGACTGATGAATCTCTAGACCCGATACATGTCCCGGGTTTTTGGGTATCGCCCGAGACATGGCTCGGGTTTCGGGATAACTTCTCTCATCAGTAGAGAAAATGGTTTAGGGGTGGAGGAGACGGCCGCCAAACAACAGTCAATGGCCTCGATGCCCGAACCGGCACGCAGGGCAGCATCCAGGAGCCCGTCGGCTCAAAGCTCAAGGGAGCCAATTAGTAAAGACCACCGCAATGGAGCGCACACCGCTAGCCCCTCCTCCGGATCGCCCCTCGGGATTCTGGTACTTGTAGTTCAGTAGTGGATCACCCAGGTGGGTGCAAGTCGGTACTTGTTGGACTGATGAATCTCTAGACCCGATACATGTCCCGGGTTTTTGGGTATCGCCCGAGACATGGCTCGGGTTTCGGGATAACTTCCCTCATCAGTAGAGAAAATGGTTTAGGGGTGGAGGAGAAGGCCGCCAAACAACAGTCAATGGCCTCGATGCCCGAACCAGCACGCAGGGCAGCATCCAGGAGCCCGTCGGCTCAAAGCTCAAGGGAGCCAATTAGTAAAGACCACCGCAAAGGAGCGCACACCGCTAGCCCCGCCTCCGGATCGCCCCTCGGGATTCTGGTACTTGTAGTTCAGTAGTGGATCACCCAGGTTGGTGCAAGTCGGTACTTGTTGGACTGATGAATCTCTAGACCCGATACATGTCCCGGGTTTTTGGGTATCGCCCGACTACACGCACTTCAAATACCAGAGTGCTTAGGGGCGACCCGGAGGAGGGGCTAGCGGAGTGCGATCCTTTGCAGAATTCTACTTATCGCTCCCTTGAGCGCCAAGCTGACGAGCTTCTGGAGACGCCCTGCGAGCCAGAGAGGCATCGAGGCCTGTGACGGTTACTTGGCGGCCTTCTCATCCACCCCATACTTGTTCTCTACTGATGAGGGAAACTATCCCGAAACCCGAGCCATGTCTTGGGTCTAGAGATTTTGGGAACAACGAGTACCTACTCGCACCAACTTTGGTGAACCACTTATGAACTTGACTTTTATACTTCGAACTACACGCACTTCAAATACCAGAGTGCTTAGGGGCGACCCGGAGGAGGGGCTAGCGGAGTGCGATGCTTTGCAGAATTCTACTTATCGCTCCCTTGAGCGCCAAGCTGACGAGCTTCTGGAGACGCCCTGCGAGCCAGAGAGGCATCGAGGCCTGTGACGGTTACTTGGCGGCCTTCTCATCCACCCCATACTTGTTCTCTACTGATGAGGGAAACTATCCCGAAACCCGAGCCATGTCTTGGGTCTAGAGATTTTGGGAACAACGAGTACCTACTCGCACCAACTTTGGTGAACCACTTATGAACTTGACTTTTATTCTTCAAACTACACGCACTTCAAATACCAGAGTGCTTAGGGGCGACCCGGAGGAGGGGCTAGCGGAGTGCGATCCTTTGCAGAATTCTACTTATCGCTCCCTTGAGCGTCAAGCTGACGAGCTTCTGGAGACGCCCTGCGAGCCAGAGAGGCATCGAGGCCTGTGACGGTTACTTGACGGCCTTCTCATCCACCCCATACTTGTTCTCTACTGATGAGGGAAACTATCCCGAAACCCGAGCCATGTCTTGGGTCTAGAGATTTTGGGAACAACGAGTACCTACTCGCACCAACTTTGGTGAACCACTTATGAACTTGACTTTTATTCTTCGAACTACACGCACTTCAAATACCAGAGTGCTTAGGGGCGACCCGGAGGAGGGGCTAGCGGAGTGCGATCCTTTGCAGAATTCTACTTATCGCTCCCTTGAGCGCCAAGCTGACGAGCTTCTGGAGACGCCCTGCGAGCCAGAGAGGCATCGAGGCCTGTGACGGTTACTTGGCGGCCTTCTCATCCACCCCATACTTGTTCTCTACTGATGAGGGAAACTATCCCGAAACCCGAGCCATGTCTTGGGTCTAGAGATTTTGGGAACAACGAGTATCTACTCGCACCAACTTTGGTGAACAACTTATGAACTTGACTTTTATTCTTCGAACTACACGCACTTAAAAAACCAGAGTGCTTAGGGGCGACCCGGAGGAGGGGCTAGCGGAGTGCGATCCTTTGCAGAATTCTACTTATCGCTCCCTTGAGCGCCAAGCTGACGAGCTTCTGGAGACGCCCTGCGAGCCAGAAAAGCATCGAGGCCTGTGACGGTTACTTGGCGGCCTTCTCATCCACCCCATACTTGTTCTCTACTGATGAGGGAAACTATCCCGAAACCCGAGCCATGTCTTTGGTCTAGAGATTTTGGGAACAACGAGTACCTACTCGCACCAACTTTGGTGAACCACTTATGAACTTGACTTTTATTCTTCGAACTACACGCACTTCAAATACCAGAGTGCTTAGGGGCGACCCGGAGGAGGGGCTAGCGGAGTGCGATCCTTTGCAGAATTCTACTTATCGCTCCCTTGAGCGCCAAGCTGACGAGCTTCTGGAGACGCCCTGCGAGCCAGAGAGGCATCGAGGCCTGTGACGGTTACTTGGCGGCCTTCTCATCCACCCCATACTTGTTCTCTACTGATGAGGGAAACTATCCCGAAACCCGAGCCATGTCTTGGGTCTAGAGATTTTGGGAACAACGAGTACCTACTCGCACCAACTTTGGTGAACCACTTATGAACTTGACTTTTATTCTTCGAACTACACGCACTTCAAATACCGGAGTGCTTAGGGGCGACCCGGAGGAGGGGCTAGCGGAGTGCGATCCTTTGCAGAATTCTACTTATCGCTCCCTTGAGCGCCAAGCTGACGAGCTTCTGGAGATGCCCTGCGAGCCAGAGAGGCATCGAGGCCTGTGACGGTTACTTGGCGGCCTTCTCATCCACCCCATACTTGTTCTCTACTGATGAGGGAAACTATCCCGAAACCCGAGCCATGTCTTGGGTCTAGAGATTTTGGGAACAACGAGTACCTACTCGCACCAACTTTGGTGAACCACTCATGAACTTCACTTTTATTCTTCGAACTACACGCACTTCAAATACCAGAGTGCTTAGGGGCGACCCGGAGGAGGGGCTAGCGGAGTGCGATCCTTTGCAGAATTCTACTTATCGCTCCCTTGAGCGCCAAGCTGACGAGCTTCTGGAGACGCCCTGCGAGCCAGAGAGGCATCGAGGCCTGTGACGGTTACTTGGCGGCCTTCTCATCCACCCCATACTTGTTCTCTACTGATGAGGGAAACTATCCCGAAACCCGAGCCATGTCTTGGGTCTAGAGATTTTGGGAACAACGAGTACCTACTCTCACCAACTTTGGTGAACCACTTATGAACTTGACTTTTATTCTTCGAACTACATGCACTTCAAATACCAGAGTGCTTAGGGGCGACCCGGAGGAGGGGCTAGCGGAGTGCGATCCTTTGCAGAATTCTACTTATCGCTCCCTTGAGCGCCAAGCTGACGAGCTTCTGGAGACGCCCTGCGAGCCAGAGAGGCATCGAGGCCTGTGACGGTTACTTGGCGGCCTTCTCATCCACCCCATACTTGTTCTCTACTGATGAGGGAAACTATCCCGAAACCCGAGCCATGTCTTGGGTCTAGAGATTTTGGTAACAACGAATTCCTACTCGCACCAACTTTGGTGAACCACTTATGAACTTGACTTTTATTCTTCGAACTACACGCACTTCAAATACCAGAGTGCTTAGGGGCGACCCGGAGGAGGGGCTAGCGGAGTGCGATCCTTTGCAGAATTCTACTTATCGCTCCCTTGAGCGCCAAGCTGACGAGCTTCTGGAGACGCCCTGCGAGCCAGAGAGGTATCGAGGCCTGTGACGGTTACTTGGCGGCCTTCTCATCCACCCCATACTTGTTCTCTACTGATGAGGGAAACTATCCCGAAACCCGAGCCATGTCTTGGGTCTAGAGATTTTGGGAACAACGAGTACCTACTCGCACCAACTTTGGTGAACCACTTATGAACTTGACTTTTATTCTTCGAACTACACGCACTTCAAATACCAGAGTGCTTAGGGGCGACCCGGAGGAGGGGCTAGCGGAGTGCGATCCTTTGCAGAATTCTACTTATCGCTCCCTTGAGCGCCAAGCTGACAAGCTTCTGGAGACGCCCTGCGAGCCAGAGAGGCATCGAGGCCTGTGACGGTTACTTGGCGGCCTTCTCATCCACCCCATACTTGTTCTCTACTGATGAGGGAAACTATCCCGAAACCCGAGCCATGTCTTGGGTCTAGAGATTTTGGGAACAACGAGTACCTACTCGCACCAACTTTGGTGAACCACTTATGAACTTGACTTTTATTCTTCGAACTACACGCACTTCAAATACCAGAGTGCTTAGGGGCGACCCGGAGGAGGGGCTAGCGGAGTGCGATCCTTTGCAGAATTCTACTTATCGCTCCCTTGAGCGCCAAGCTGACGAGCTTCTGGAGACGCCCTGCGAGCCAGAGAGGCATCGAGGCCTGTCACGGTTACTTGGCGGCCTTCTCATCCACCCCATACTTGTTCTCTACTGATGAGGGAAACTATCCCGAAACCCGAGCCATGTCTTGGGTCTAGAGATTTTGGGAACAACGAGTACCTACTCGCACCAACTTTGGTGAACCACTCATGAACTTGACTTTTATTCTTCGAACTACATGCACTTCAAATACCAGAGTGCTTAGGGGCGACCCGGAGGAGGGGCTAGCGGAGTGCGATCCTTTGCAGAATTCTACTTATCGCTCCCTTGAGCGCCAAGCTGAAGAGCTTCTGGAGACGCCCTGCGAGCCAGAGAGGCATCGAGGCCTGTGACGGTTACTTGGCGGCCTTCTCATCCACCCCATACTTGTTCTCTACTGATGAGGGAAACTATCCCGAAACCCGAGCCATGTCTTGGGTCTAGAGTATTTGGGAACAACGAGTACCTACTCGCACCAACTTTGGTGAACCACTTATGAACTTGACTTTTATTCTTCGAACTACACGCACTTCAAATACCAGAGTGCTTAGGGGCGACCCGGAGGAGGGGCTAGCGGAAGGGGCGATCCTTTGCAGAATTCTACTTATCGCTCCCTTGAGCGCCAAGCTGACGAGCTTCTGGAGACGGCCTGCGAGCCAGAGAGGCATCGAGGCCTGTGACGGTTACTTGGCGGCCTTCTCATCCACCCCATACATGTTCTCTACTGATGAGGGAAACTATCCCGAAACCCGAGCCATGTCTTGGGTCTAGAGATTTTGGGAACAACGAGTACCTACTCGCACCAACTTTGGTGAACCACTTATGAACTTGACTTTTATTCTTCGAACTACACGCACTTCAAATACCAGAGTGCTTAGGGGCGACCCGGAGGACGGGCTAGCGGAGTGCGATCCTTTGCAGAATTCTACTTATCGCTCCCTTGAGCGCCAAGCTGACGAGCTTCTGGAGACGCCCTGCGAGCCAGAGAGGCATCGAGGCCTGTGACGGTTACTTGGCGGCCTTCTCATCCACCCCATACTTGTTCTCTACTGATGAGGGAAACTATCCCGAAACCCGAGCCATGTCTTGGGTCTAGAGATTTTGGGAACAACGAGTACCTACTCGCACCAACTTTGGTGAACCACTTATGAACTTGACTTTTATTCTTCGAACTACACGCACTTCAAATACCAGAGTGCTTAGGGGCGACCCGGAGGAGGGGCTAGCGGAGTGCGATCCTTTGCAGAATTCTACTTATCGCTCCCTTGAGCGCCAAGCTGACGAGCTTCTGGAGACGCCCTGCGAGCCAGAGAGGCATCGAGGCCTGTGACGGTTACTTGGCGGCCTTCTCATCCACCCCATACTTGTTCTCTACTGATGAGGGAAACTATCCCGAAACCCGAGCCATGTCTTGGGTCTAGAGATTTTGGGAACAACGAGTACCTACTCGCACCAACTTTGGTGAACCACTTATGAACTTGACTTTTATTCTTCGAACTACACGCACTTCAAATACCAGAGTGCTTAGGGGCGACCCGGAGGAGGGGCTAGCGGAGTGCGATCCTTTGCAGAATTCTACTTATCGCTCCCTTGAGCGCCAAGCTAACGAGCTTCTGGAGACGCCCTGCGAGCCAGAGAGGCATCGAGGCCTGTGACGGTTACTTGGCGGCCTTCTCATCCACCCCATACTTGTTCTCTACTGATGAGGGAAACTATCCCGAAACCCGAGCCATGTCTTGGGTCTAGAGATTTTGGGAACAACGAGTACCTACTCGCACCAACTTTGGTGAACCACTTATGAACTTGACTTTTATTCTTCGAACTACACGCACTTCAAATACCAGAGTGCTTAGGGGCGACCCGGAGGAGGGGCTAGCGGAGTGCGATCCTTTGCAGAATTCTACTTATCGCTCCCTTGAGCGCCAAGCTGACGAGCTTCTGGAGACGCCCTGCGAGCCAGAGAGGCATCGAGGCCTGTGACGGTTACTTGGCGGCCTTCTCATCCACCCCATACTTGTTCTCTACTGATGAGGGAAACTATCCCGAAACCCAAGCCATGTCTTGGGTCTAGAGATTTTGGGAACAACGAGTAGCTACTCGCACCAACTTTGGTGAACCACTTATGAACTTGACTTTTATTCTTCGAACTACATGCACTTCAAATACCAGAGTGCTTAGGGGCGACCCGGAGGAGGGGCTAGCGGAGTGCGATCCTTTGCAGAATTCTACTTATCGCTCCCTTGAGCGCCAAGCTGACGAGCTTCTGGAGACGCCCTGCGAGCCAGAGAGGCATCGAGGCCTGTGACGGTTACTTGGCGGCCTTCTCATCCACCCCATACTTGTTCTCTACTGATGAGGGAAACTATCCCGAAACCCGAGCCATGTCTTGGGTCTAGAGATTTTGGGAACAACGAGTACCTACTCGCACCAACTTTGGTGAACCACTTATGAACTTGACTTTTATTCTTCGAACTACACGCACTTCAAATACCAGAGTGCTTAGGGGCGACCCGGAGGAGGGGCTAGCGGAGTGCGATCCTTTGCAGAATTCTACTTATCGCTCCCTTGAGCGCCAAGCTGACGAGCTTCTGGAGACGCCCTGCGAGCCAGAGAGGCATCGAGGCCTGTGACGGTTACTTGGCGGCCTTCTCATCCACCCCATACTTGTTCTCTACTGATGAGGGAAACTATCCCGAAACCCGAGCCATGTCTTGGGTCTAGAGATTTTGGGAACAACGAGTACCTACTCGCACCAACTTTGGTGAACCACTTATGAACTTGACTTTTATTCTTCGAACTACACGCACTTCAAATACCAGAGTGCTTAGGGGCGACCCGGAGGAGGGGCTAGCGGAGTGCGATCCTTTGCAGAATTCTACTTATCGCTCCCTTGAGCGCCAAGCTGACGAGCTTCTGGAGACGCCCTGCGAGCCAGAGAGGCATCGAGGCCTGTGACGGTTACTTGGCGGCCTTCTCATCCACCCCATACTTGTTCTCTACTGATGAGGGAAACTATCCCGAAACCCGAGCCATGTCTTGGGTCTAGAGATTTTGGGAACAACGAGTACCTACTCGCACCAACTTTGGTGAACCACTTATGAACTTGACTTTTATTCTTCGAACTACACGCACTTCAAATACCAGAGTGCTTAGGGGCGACCCGGAGGAGGGGCTAGCGGAGTGCGATCCTTTGCAGAATTCTACTTATCGCTCCCTTGAGCGCCAAGCTGACGAGCTTCTGGAGACGCCCTGCGAGCCAGAGAGGCATCGAGGCCTGTGACGGTTACTTGGCGGCCTTCTCATCCACCCCATACTTGTTCTCTACTGATGAGGGAAACTATCCCGAAACCCGAGCCATGTCTTGGGTCTAGAGATTTTGGGAACAACGAGTACCTACTCGCACCAACTTTGGTGAACCACTTATGAACTTGACTTTTATTCTTCGAACTACATGCACTTCAAATACCAGAGTGCTTAGGGGCGACCCGGAGGAGGGGCTAGCGGAGTGCGATCCTTTGCAGAATTCTACTTATCGCTCCCTTGAGCGCCAAGCTGACGAGCTTCTGGAGACGCCCTGCGAGCCAGAGAGGCATCGAGGCCTGTGACGGTTACTTGGCGGCCTTCTCATCCACCCCATACTTGTTCTCTACTGATGAGGGAAACTATCCCGAAACCCGAGCCATGTCTTGGGTCTAGAGATTTTGGGAACAACGAGTACCTACTCGCACCAACTTTGGTGAACCACTTATGAACTTGACTTTTATTCTTCGAACTACACGCACTTCAAATACCAGAGTGCTTAGGGGCGACCCGGAGGAGGGGCTAGCGGAGTGCGATCCTTTGCAGAATTCTACTTATCGCTCCCTTGAGCGCCAAGCTGACGAGCTTCTGGAGACGCCCTGCGAGCCTGAGAGGCATCGAGGCCTGTGACGGTTACTTGGCGGCCTTCTCATCCACCCCATACTTGTTCTCTACTGATGAGGGAAACTATCCCGAAACCCGAGCCATGTCTTGGGTCTAGAGATTTTGGGAACAACGAGTACCTACTCGCACCAACTTTGGTGAACCACTTATGAACTTGACTTTTATTCTTCGAACTACACGCACTTCAAATACCAGAGTGCTTAGGGGCGACCCGGAGGAGGGGCTAGCGGAGTGCGATCCTTTGCAGAATTCTACTTATCGCTCCCTTGAGCGCCAAGCTGACGAGCTTCTGGAGACGCCCTGCGAGCCAGAGAGGCATCGAGGCCTGTGACGGTTACTTGGCGGCCTTCTCATCCACCCCATACTTGTTCTCTACTGATGAGGGAAACTATCCCGAAACCCGAGCCATGTCTTGGGTCTAGAGATTTTGGGAACAACGAGTACCTACTCGCACCAACTTTGGTGAACCACTTATGAACTTGACTTTTATTCTTCGAACTACACGCACTTCAAATACCAGAGTGCTTAGGGGCGACCCGGAGGAGGGGCTAGCGGAGTGCGATCCTTTGCAGAATTCGACTTATCGCTCCCTTGAGCGCCAAGCTGACGAGCTTCTGGAGACGCCCTGCGAGCCAGAGAGGCATCGAGGCCTGTGACGGTTACTTGGCGGCCTTCTCATCCACCCCATACTTGTTCTCTACTGATGAGGGAAACTATCCCGAAACCCGAGCCATGTCTTGGGTCTAGAGATTTTGGGAACAACGAGTACCTACTCGCACCAACTTTGGTGAACCACTTATGAACTTGACTTTTATTCTTCGAACTACACGCACTTCAAATACCAGAGTGCTTAGGGGCGACCCGGAGGAGGGGCTAGCGGAGTGCGATCCTTTGCAGAATTCTACTTATCGCTCCCTTGAGCGCCAAGCTGACGAGCTTCTGGAGATGCCCTGCGAGCCAGAGAGGCATCGAGGCCTGTGACGGATACTTGGCGGCCTTCTCATCCACCCCATACTTGTTCTCTACTGATGAGGGAAACTATCCCGAAACCCGAGCCATGTCTTGGGTCTAGAGATTTTGGGAACAACGAGTACCTACTCGCACCAACTTTGGTGAACCACTTATGAACTTGACTTTTATTCTTCGAACTACACGCACTTCAAATACCAGAGTGCTTAGGGGCGACCCGGAGGAGGGGCTAGCGGAGTGCGATCCTTTGCAGAATTCTACTTATCGCTCCCTTGAGCGCCAAGCTGACGAGCTTCTGGAGACGCCCTGCGAGCCAGAGAGGCATCGAGGCCTTTGACGGTTACTTGGCGGCCTTCTCATCCACCCCATACTTGTTCTCTACTGATGAGGGAAATTATCCCGAAACCCGAGCCATGTCTTGGGTCTAGAGATTTTGGGAACAACGAGTACCTACTCGCACCAACTTTGGTGAACCACTTATGAACTTGACTTTTATTCTTCGAACTACACGCACTTCAAATACCAGAGTGCTTAGGGGCGACCCGGAGGAGGGGCTAGCGGAGTGCGATCCTTTGCAGAATTCTACTTATCGCTCCCTTGAGCGCCAAGCTGACGAGCTTCTGGAGATGCCCTGCGAGCCAGAGAGGCATCGAGGCCTGTGACGGATACTTGGCGGCCTTCTCATCCACCCCATACTTGTTCTCTACTGATGAGGGAAACTATCCCGAAACCCGAGCCATGTCTTGGGTCTAGAGATTTTGGGAACAACGAGTACCTACTCGCACCAACTTTGGTGAACCACTTATGAACTTGACTTTTATTCTTCGAACTACACGCACTTCAAATACCAGAGTGCTTAGGGGCGACCCGGAGGAGGGGCTAGCGGAGTGCGATCCTTTGCAGAATTCTACTTATCGCTCCCTTGAGCGCCAAGCTGACGAGCTTCTGGAGACGCACTGCGAGCCAGAGAGGCATCGAGGCCTGTGACGGTTACTTGGCGGCCTTCTCATCCACCCCATACTTGTTCTCTACTGATGAGGGAAATTATCCCGAAACCCGAGCCATGTCTTGGGTCTAGAGATTTTGGGAACAACGAGTACCTACTCGCACCAACTTTGGTGAACCACTTATGAACTTGACTTTTATTCTTCGAACTACACGCACTTCAAATACCAGAGTGCTTAGGGGCGACCCGGAGGAGGGGCTAGCGGAGTGCGATCCTTTGCAGAATTCTACTTATCGCTCCCTTGAGCGCCAAGCTGACGAGCTTCTGGAGACGCCCTGCGAGCCAAAGAGGCATCGAGGCCTGTGACGGTTACTTGGCGGCCTTCTCATCCACCCCATACTTGTTCTCTACTGATGAGGGAAACTATCCCGAAACCCGAGCCATGTCTTGGGTCTAGAGATTTTGGGAACAACGAGTACCTACTCGCACCAACTTTGGTGAACCACTTATGAACTTGACTTTTATTCTTCGAACTACACGCACTTCAAATACCAGAGTGCTTAGGGGCGACCCGGAGGAGGGGCTAGCGGAGTGCAATCCTTTGCAGAATTCTACTTATCGCTCCCTTGAGCGCCAAGCTGACGAGCTTCTGGAGACGCCCTGCGAGCCAGAGAGGCATCGAGGCCTGTGACGGTTACTTGGCGGCCTTCTCATCCACCCCATACTTGTTCTCTACTGATGAGGGAAATTATCCCGAAACCCGAGCCATGTCTTGGGTCTAGAGATTTTGGGAACAACGAGTACCTACTCGCACCAACTTTGGTGAACCACTTATGAACTTGACTTTTATTCTTCGAACTACACGCACTTCAAATACCAGAGTGCTTAGGGGCGACCCGGAGGAGGGGCTAGCGGAGTGCGATCCTTTGCAGAATTCTACTTATCGCTCCCTTGAGCGCCAAGCTGACGAGCTTCTGGAGACGCCCTGCGAGCCAGAGAGGCATCGAGGCCTGTGACGGTTACTTGGCGGCCTTCTCATCCACCCCATACTTGTTCTCTACTGATGAGGGAAACTATCCCGAAACCCGAGCCATGTCTTGGGTCTAGAGATTTTGGGAACAACGAGTACCTACTCGCACCAACTTTGGTGAACCACTCATGAACTTGACTTTTATTCTTCGAACTACATGCACTTCAAATACCAGAGTGCTTAGGGGCGACCCGGAGGAGGGGCTAGCGGAGTGCGATCCTTTGCAGAATTCTACTTATCGCTCCCTTGAGCGCCAAGCTGAAGAGCTTCTGGAGACGCCCTGCGAGCCAGAGAGGCATCGAGGCCTGTGACGGTTACTTGGCGGCCTTCTCATCCACCCCATACTTGTTCTCTACTGATGAGGGAAACTATCCCGAAACCCGAGCCATGTCTTGGGTCTAGAGTATTTGGGAACAACGAGTACCTACTCGCACCAACTTTGGTGAACCACTTATGAACTTGACTTTTATTCTTCGAACTACACGCACTTCAAATACCAGAGTGCTTAGGGGCGACCCGGAGGAGGGGCTAGCGGAAGGGGCGATCCTTTGCAGAATTCTACTTATCGCTCCCTTGAGCGCCAAGCTGACGAGCTTCTGGAGACGGCCTGCGAGCCAGAGAGGCATCGAGGCCTGTGACGGTTACTTGGCGGCCTTCTCATCCACCCCATACATGTTCTCTACTGATGAGGGAAACTATCCCGAAACCCGAGCCATGTCTTGGGTCTAGAGATTTTGGGAACAACGAGTACCTACTCGCACCAACTTTGGTGAACC
This sequence comes from Lissotriton helveticus, assembly GCF_964261635.1. NCBI lineage: Eukaryota > Metazoa > Chordata > Amphibia > Caudata > Salamandridae > Lissotriton > Lissotriton helveticus. The sequence goes on along the minus strand of NC_136068.1, from coordinate 1,828,468,077 downwards.
ACTTATGAACTTGACTTTTATTCTTCGAACTACACGCACTTCAAATACCAGAGTGCTTAGGGGCGACCGGGAGGACGGGCTAGCGGAGTGCGATCCTTTGCAGAATTCTACTTATCGCTCCCTTGAGCGCCAAGCTGACGAGCTTCTGGAGACGCCCTGCGAGCCAGAGAGGCATCGAGGCCTGTGACGGTTACTTGGCGGCCTTCTCATCCACCCCATACTTGTTCTCTACTGATGAGGGAAACTATCCCGAAACCCGAGCCATGTCTTGGGTCTAGAGATTTTGGGAACAACGAGTACCTACTCGCACCAACTTTGGTGAACCACTTATGAACTTGACTTTTATTCTTCGAACTACACGCACTTCAAATACCAGAGTGCTTAGGGGCGACCCGGAGGAGGGGCTAGCGGAGTGCGATCCTTTGCAGAATTCTACTTATCGCTCCCTTGAGCGCCAAGCTGACGAGCTTCTGGAGACGCCCTGCGAGCCAGAGAGGCATCGAGGCCTGTGACGGTTACTTGGCGGCCTTCTCATCCACCCCATACTTGTTCTCTACTGATGAGGGAAACTATCCCGAAACCCGAGCCATGTCTTGGGTCTAGAGATTTTGGGAACAACGAGTACCTACTCGCACCAACTTTGGTGAACCACTTATGAACTTGACTTTTATTCTTCGAACTACACGCACTTCAAATACCAGAGTGCTTAGGGGCGACCCGGAGGAGGGGCTAGCGGAGTGCGATCCTTTGCAGAATTCTACTTATCGCTCCCTTGAGCGCCAAGCTGACGAGCTTCTGGAGACGCCCTGCGAGCCAGAGAGGCATCGAGGCCTGTGACGGTTACTTGGCGGCCTTCTCATCCACCCCATACTTGTTCTCTACTGATGAGGGAAACTATCCCGAAACCCGAGCCATGTCTTGGGTCTAGAGATTTTGGGAACAACGAGTACCTACTCGCACCAACTTTGGTGAACCACTTATGAACTTGACTTTTATTCTTCGAACTACACGCACTTCAAATACCAGAGTGCTTAGGGGCGACCCGGAGGAGGGGCTAGCGGAGTGCGATCCTTTGCAGAATTCTACTTATCGCTCCCTTGAGCGCCAAGCTGACGAGCTTCTGGAGACGCCCTGCGAGCCAGAGAGGCATCGAGGCCTGTGACGGTTACTTGGCGGCCTTCTCATCCACCCCATACTTGTTCTCTACTGATGAGGGAAACTATCCCGAAACCCGAGCCATGTCTTGGGTCTAGAGATTTTGGGAACAACGAGTACCTACTCGCACCAACTTTGGTGAACCACTTATGAACTTGACTTTTATTCTTCGAACTACATGCACTTCAAATACCAGAGTGCTTAGGGGCGACCCGGAGGAGGGGCTAGCGGAGTGCGATCCTTTGCAGAATTCTACTTATCGCTCCCTTGAGCGCCAAGCTGACGAGCTTCTGGAGACGCCCTGCGAGCCAGAGAGGCATCGAGGCCTGTGACGGTTACTTGGCGGCCTTCTCATCCACCCCATACTTGTTCTCTACTGATGAGGGAAACTATCCCGAAACCCGAGCCATGTCTTGGGTCTAGAGATTTTGGGAACAACGAGTACCTACTCGCACCAACTTTGGTGAACCACTTATGAACTTGACTTTTATTCTTCGAACTACACGCACTTCAAATACCAGAGTGCTTAGGGGCGACCCGGAGGAGGGGCTAGCGGAGTGCGATCCTTTGCAGAATTCTACTTATCGCTCCCTTGAGCGCCAAGCTGACGAGCTTCTGGAGACGCCCTGCGAGCCAGAGAGGCATCGAGGCCTGTGACGGTTACTTGGCGGCCTTCTCATCCACCCCATACTTGTTCTCTACTGATGAGGGAAACTATCCCGAAACCCGAGCCATGTCTTGGGTCTAGAGATTTTGGGAACAACGAGTACCTACTCGCACCAACTTTGGTGAACCACTTATGAACTTGACTTTTATTCTTCGAACTACACGCACTTCAAATACCAGAGTGCTTAGGGGCGACCCGGAGGAGGGGCTAGCGGAGTGCGATCCTTTGCAGAATTCTACTTATCGCTCCCTTGAGCGCCAAGCTGACGAGCTTCTGGAGACGCCCTGCGAGCCAGAGAGGCATCGAGGCCTGTGACGGTTACTTGGCGGCCTTCTCATCCACCCCATACTTGTTCTCTACTGATGAGGGAAACTATCCCGAAACCCGAGCCATGTCTTGGGTCTAGAGATTTTGGGAACAACGAGTACCTACTCGCACCAACTTTGGTGAACCACTTATGAACTTGACTTTTATTCTTCGAACTACACGCACTTCAAATACCAGAGTGCTTAGGGGCGACCCGGAGGAGGGGCTAGCGGAGTGCGATCCTTTGCAGAATTCTACTTATCGCTCCCTTGAGCGCCAAGCTGACGAGCTTCTGGAGACGCCCTGCGAGCCAGAGAGGCATCGAGGCCTGTGACGGTTACTTGGCGGCCTTCTCATCCACCCCATACTTGTTCTCTACTGATGAGGGAAACTATCCCGAAACCCGAGCCATGTCTTGGGTCTAGAGATTTTGGGAACAACGAGTACCTACTCGCACCAACTTTGATGAACCACTTATGAACTTGACTTTTATTCTTCGAACTACACGCACTTCAAATACCAGAGTGCTTAGGGGCGACCCGGAGGAGGGGCTAGCGGAGTGCGATCCTTTGCAGAATTCTACTTATCGCTCCCTTGAGCGCCAAGCTGACGAGCTTCTGGAGATGCCCTGCGAGCCAGAGAGGCATCGAGGCCTGTGACGGATACTTGGCGGCCTTCTCATCCACCCCATACTTGTTCTCTACTGATGAGGGAAACTATCCCGAAACCCGAGCCATGTCTTGGGTCTAGAGTATTTGGGAACAACGAGTACCTACTCGCACCAACTTTGGTGAACCACTTATGAACTTGACTTTTATTCTTCGAACTACACGCACTTCAAATACCAGAGTGCTTAAGGGCGACCCGGAGGAGGGGCTAGCGGAAGGGGCGATCCTTTGCAGAATTCTACTTATCGCTCCCTTGAGCGCCAAGCTGACGAGCTTCTGGAGACGGCCTGCGAGCCAGAGAGGCATCGAGGCCTGTGACGGTTACTTGGCGGCCTTCTCATCCACCCCATACATGTTCTCTACTGATGAGGGAAACTATCCCGAAACCCGAGCCATGTCTTGGGTCTAGAGATTTTGGGAACAACGAGTACCTACTCGCACCAACTTTGGTGAACCACTTATGAACTTGACTTTTATTCTTCGAACTACACCTACTTCAAATACCAGAGTGCTTAGGGGCGACCCGGAGGAGGGGCTAGCGGAGTGCGATCCTTTGCAGAATTCTACTTATCGCTCCCTTGAGCGCTAAGCTGACGAGCTTCTGGAGACGCCCTGCGAGCCAGAGAGGCATCGAGGCCTGTGACGGTTACTTGGCGGCCTTCTCATCCACCCCATACTTGTTCTCTACTGATGAGGGAAACTATCCCGAAACCCGAGCAATGTCTTGGATCTAGAGATTTTGGGAACAACGAGTACCTACTCGCACCAACTTTGGTGAACCACTTATGAACTTGACTTTTATTCTTCAAACTACACGCACTTCAAATACCAGAGTGCTTAGGGGCGACCCGGAGGACGGGCTAGCGGAGTGCGATCCTTTGCAGAATTCTACTTATCGCTCCCTTGAGCGCCAAGCTGACGAGCTTCTGGAGACGCCCTGCGAGCCAGAGAGGCATCGAGGCCTGTGACGGTTACTTGGCGGCCTTCTCATCCACCCCATACTTGTTCTCTACTGATGAGGGAAACTATCCCGAAACCCGAGCCATGTCTTGGGTCTAGAGATTTTGGGAACAACGAGTACCTACTCGCACCAACTTTGGTGAACCACTTATGAACTTGACTTTTATTCTTCGAACTACATGCACTTCAAATACCAGAGTGCTTAGGGGCGACCCGGAGGAGGGGCTAGCGGAGTGCGATCCTTTGCAGAATTCTACTTATCGCTCCCTTGAGCGCCAAGCTGACGAGCTTCTGGAGACGCCCTGCGAGCCAGAGAGGCATCGAGGCCTGTGACGGTTACTTGGCGGCCTTCTCATCCACCCCATACTTGTTCTCTACTGATGAGGGAAACTATCCCGAAACCCGAGCCATGTCTTGGGTCTAGAGATTTTGGGAACAACGAGTACCTACTCGCACCAACTTTGGTGAACCACTTATGAACTTGACTTTTATTCTTCGAACTACACGCACTTCAAATACCAGAGTGCTTAGGGGCGACCCGGAGGAGGGGCTAGCGGAGTGCGATCCTTTGCAGAATTCTACTTATCGCTCCCTTGAGCGCCAAGCTGACGAGCTTCTGGAGACGCCCTGCGAGCCAGAGAGGCATCGAGGCCTGTGACGGTTACTTGGCGGCCTTCTCATCCACCCCATACTTGTTCTCTACTGATGAGGGAAACTATCCCGAAACCCGAGCCATGTCTTGGGTCTAGAGATTTTGGGAACAACGAGTACCTACTCGCACCAACTTTGGTGAACCACTTATGAACTTGACTTTTATTCTTCGAACTACACGCACTTCAAATACCAGAGTTCTTAGGGGCGAACCGGAGGAGGGGCTAGCGGAGTGCGATCCTTTGCAGAATTCTACTTATCGCTCCCTTGAGCGCCAAGCTGACGAGCTTCTGGAGACGCCCTGCGAGCCAGAGAGGCATCGAGGCCTGTGACGGTTACTTGGCGGCCTTCTCATCCACCCCATACTTGTTCTCTACTGATGAGGGAAACTATCCCGAAACCCGAGCCATGTCTTGGGTCTAGAGATTTTGGGAACAACGAGTACCTACTCGCACCAACTTTGGTGAACCACTTATGAACTTGACTTTTATTCTTCGAACTACACGCACTTCAAATACCAGAGTGCTTAGGGGCGACCCGGAGGAGGGGCTAGCGGAGTGCGATCCTTTGCAGAATTCGACTTATCGCTCCCTTGAGCGCCAAGCTGACGAGCTTCTGGAGACGCCCTGCGAGCCAGAGAGGCATCGAGGCCTGTGACGGTTACTTGGCGGCCTTCTCATCCACCCCATACTTGTTCTCTACTGATGAGGGAAACTATCCCGAAACCCGAGCCATGTCTTGGGTCTAGAGATTTTGGGAACAACGAGTACCTACTCGCACCAACTTTGATGAACCACTTATGAACTTGACTTTTATTCTTCGAACTACACGCACTTCAAATACCAGAGTGCTTAGGGGCGACCCGGAGGAGGGGCTAGCGGAGTGCGATCCTTTGCAGAATTCTACTTATCGCTCCCTTGAGCGCCAAGCTGACGAGCTTCTGGAGATGCCCTGCGAGCCAGAGAGGCATCGAGGCCTGTGACGGATACTTGGCGGCCTTCTCATCCACCCCATACTTGTTCTCTTCTGATGAGGGAAACTATCCCGAAACCCGAGCCATGTCTTGGGTCTAGAGATTTTGGGAACAACGAGTACCTACTCGCACCAACTTTGGTGAACCACTTATGAACTTGACTTTTATTCTTCGAACTACACGCACTTCAAATACCAGAGTGCTTAGGGGCGACCCGGAGGAGGGGCTAGCGGAGTGCGATCCTTTGCAGAATTCTACTTATCGCTCCCTTGAGCGCCAAGCTAACGAGCTTCTGGAGACGCCCTGCGAGCCAGAGAGGCATCGAGGCCTGTGACGGTTACTTGGCGGCCTTCTCATCCACCCCATACTTGTTCTCTACTGATGAGAGAAACTATCCCGAAACCCGAGCCATGTCTTGGGTCTAGAGATTTTGGGAACAACGAGTACCTACTCGCACCAACTTTGGTGAACCACTTATGAACTTGACTTTTATTCTTCGAACTACACGCACTTCAAATACCAGAGTTCTTAGGGGCGAACCGGAGGAGGGGCTAGCGGAGTGCGATCCTTTGCAGAATTCTACTTATCGCTCCCTTGAGCGCCAAGCTGACGAGCTTCTGGAGACGGCCTGCGAGCCAGAGAGGCATCGAGGCCTGTGACGGTTACTTGGCGGCCTTCTCATCCACCCCATACTTGTTCTCTACTGATGAGGGAAACTATCCCGAAACCCGAGCCATGTCTTGGGTCTAGAGATTTTGGGAACAACGAGTACCTACTCGCACCAACTTTGGTGAACCACTTATGAACTTGACTTTTATTCTTCGAACTACACGCACTTCAAATACCAGAGTGTTTAGGGGCGACCCGGAGGAGGGGCTAGCGGAGTGCGATCCTTTGCAGAATTCTACTTATCGCTCCCTTGAGCGCCAAGCTGACGAGCTTCTGGAGACGCCCTGCGAGCCAGAGAGGCATCGAGGCCTGTGACGGTTACTTGGCGGCCTTCTCATCCACCCCATACTTGTTCTCTACTGATGAGGGAAACTATCCCGAAACCCGAGCCATGTCTTGGGTCTAGAGATTTTGGGAACAACGAGTACCTACTCGCACCAACTTTGGTGAACCACTTATGAACTTGACTTTTATTCTTCGAACTACACGCACTTCAAATACCAGAGTGCTTAGGGGCGACCCGGAGGAGGGGCTAGCGGAGTGCGATCCTTTGCAGAATTCTACTTATCGCTCCCTTGAGCGCCAAGCTGACGAGCTTTTGGAGACGCCCTGCGAGCCAGAGAGGCATCGAGGCCTGTGACGGTTACTTGGCGGCCTTCTCATCCACCCCATACTTGTTCTCTACTGATGAGGGAAACTATCCCGAAACCCGAGCCATGTCTTGGGTCTAGAGATTTTGGGAACAACGAGTACCTACTCGCACCAACTTTGGTGAACCACTTATGAACTTGACTTTTATTCTTCGAACTACACGCACTTCAAATACCAGAGTGCTTAGGGGCGACCCGGAGGACGGGCTAGCGGAGTGCGATCCTTTGCAGAATTCTACTTATCGCTCCCTTGAGCGCCAAGCTGACGAGCTTCTGGAGACGCCCTGCGAGCCAGAGAGGCATCGAGGCCTGTGACGGTTACTTGGCGGCCTTCTCATCCACCCCATACTTGTTCTCTACTGATGAGGGAAACTATCCCGAAACCCGAGCCATGTCTTGGGTCTAGAGATTTTGGGAACAACGAGTACCTACTCGCACCAACTTTGGTGAACCACTTATGAACTTGACTTTTATTCTTCGAACTACACGCACTTCAAATACCAGAGTGTTTAGGGGTGACCCGGAGGAGGGGCTAGCGGAGTGCGATCCTTTGCAGAATTCTACTTATCGCTCCCTTGAGCGCCAAGCTGACGAGCTTCTGGAGACGCCCTGCGAGCCAGAGAGGCATCGAGGCCTGTGACGGTTACTTGGCGGCCTTCTCATCCACCCCATACTTGTTCTCTACTGATGAGGGAAACTATCCCGAAACCCGAGCCATGTCTTGGGTCTAGAGATTTTGGGAACAACGAGTACCTACTCGCACCAACTTTGGTGAACCACTTATGAACTTGACTTTTATTCTTCGAACTACACGCACTTCAAATACCAGAGTGCTTAGGGGCGACCCGGAGGACGGGCTAGCGGAGTGCGATCCTTTGCAGAATTCTACTTATCGCTCCCTTGAGCGCCAAGCTGACGAGCTTCTGGAGACGCCCTGCGAGCCAGAGAGGCATCGAGGCCTGTGACGGTTACTTGGCGGCCTTCTCATCCACCCCATACTTGTTCTCTACTGATGAGGGAAACTATCCCGAAACCCGAGCCATGTCTTGGGTCTAGAGATTTTGGGAACAACGAGTACCTACTCGCACCAACTTTGGTGAACCACTTATGAACTTGACTTTTATTCTTCGAACTACACGCACTTCAAATACCAGAGTGCTTAGGGGCGACCCGGAGGAGGGGCTAGCGGAGTGCGATCCTTTGCAGAATTCTACTTATCGCTCCCTTGAGCGCCAAGCTGACGAGCTTCTGGAGACGCCCTGCGAGCCAGAGAGGCATCGAGGCCTGTGACGGTTACTTGGCGGCCTTCTCATCCACCCCATACTTGTTCTCTACTGATGAGGGAAACTATCCCGAAACCCGAGCCATGTCTTGGGTCTAGAGATTTTGGGAACAACGAGTACCTACTCGCACCAACTTTGGTGAACCACTTATGAACTTGACTTTTATTCTTCGAACTACACGCACTTCAAATACCAGAGTGCTTAGGGGCGACCCGGAGGAGGGGCTAGCGGAGTGCGATCCTTTGCAGAATTCTACTTATCGCTCCCTTGAGCGCCAAGCTGACGAGCTTCTGGAGACGCCCTGCGAGCCAGAGAGGCATCGAGGCCTGTGACGGTTACTTGGCGGCCTTCTCATCCACCCCATACTTGTTCTCTACTGATGAGGGAAACTATCCCGAAACCCGAGCCATGTCTTGGGTCTAGAGATTTTGGGAACAACGAGTACCTACTCGCACCAACTTTGGTGAACCACTTATGAACTTGACTTTTATTCTTCGAACTACACGCACTTCAAATACCAGAGTGCTTAGGGGCGACCCGGAGGAGGGGCTAGCGGAGTGCGATCCTTTGCAGAATTCTACTTATCGCTCCCTTGAGCGCCAAGCTGACGAGCTTCTGGAGACGCCCTGCGAGCCAGAGAGGCATCGAGGCCTGTGACGGTTACTTGGCGGCCTTCTCATCCACCCCATACTTGTTCTCTACTGATGAGGGAAACTATCCCGAAACCCGAGCCATGTCTTGGGTCTAGAGATTTTGGGAACAACGAGTACCTACTCGCACCAACTTTGGTGAACCACTTATGAACTTGACTTTTATTCTTCGAACTACACGCACTTCAAATACCAGAATGCTTAGGGGCGACCCGGAGGAGGGGCTAGCGGAGTGCGATCCTTTGCAGAATTCTACTTATCGCTCCCTTGAGCGCCAAGCTGACGAGCTTCTGGAGACGCCCTGCGAGCCAGAGAGGCATTGAGGCCTGTGACGGTTACTTGGCTGCCTTCTCATCCACCCCATACTTGTTCTCTACTGATGAGGGAAACTATCCCGAAACCCGAGCCATGTCTTGGGTCTAGAGATTTTGGGAACAACGAGTACCTACTCGCACCGACTTTGGTGAACCACTTATGAACTTGACTTTTATTCTTCGAACTACACGCACTTCAAATACCAGAGTGCTTAGGGGTGACCCGGAGGAGGGGCTAGCGGAGTGCGATCCTTTGCAGAATTCTACTTATCGCTCCCTTGAGCGCCAAGCTGACGAGCTTCTGGAGACGCCCTGCGAGCCAGAGAGGCATCCAGGCCTGTGACGGTTACTTGGCGGCCTTCTCATCCACCCCATACTTGTTCTCTACTGATGAGGGAAACTATCCCGAAACCCGAGCCATGTCTTGGGTCTAGAGATTTTGGGAACAACGAGTACCTACTCGCACCAACTTTGGTGAACCACTTATGAACTTGACTTTTATTCTTCGAACTACACGCACTTCAAATACCAGAGTGCTTAGGGGCGACCCGGAGGAGGGGCTAGCGGAGTGCGATCCTTTGCAGAATTCTACTTATCGCTCCCTTGAGCACCAAGCTGACGAGCTTCTGGAGACGCCCTGCGAGCCAGAGAGGCATCGAGGCCTGTGACGGTTACTTGGCGGCCTTCTCATCCACCCCATACTTGTTCTCTACTGATGAGCGAAACTATCCCGAAACCCGAGCCATGTCTTGGGTCTAGAGATTTTGGGAACAACGAGTACCTACTCGCACCAACTTTGGTGAACCACTTATGAACTTGACTTTTATTCTTCGAACTACACGCACTTCAAATACCAGAGTGCTTAGGGGCGACCCGGAGGAGGGGCTAGCGGAGTGCGATCCTTTGCAGAATTCTACTTATCGCTCCCTTGAGCGCCAAGCTGACGAGCTTCTGGAGACGCCCTGCGAGCCAGAGAGGCATCGAGGCCTGTGACGGTTACTTGGCGGCCTTCTCATCCACCCCATACTTGTTCTCTACTGATGAGGGAAACTATCCCGAAACCCGAGCCATGTCTTGGGTCTAGAGATTTTGGGAACAACGAGTACCTACTCGCACCAACTTTGGTGAACCACTTATGAACTTGACTTTTATTCTTCGAACTACACGCACTTCAAATACCAGAGTGCTTAGGGGCAACCCGGAGGAGGGGCTAGCGGAGTGTGATCCTTTGCAGAATTCTACTTATCGCTCCCTTGAGTGCCAAGCTGACGAGCTTCTGGAGACGCCCTGCGAGCCAGAGAGGCATCGAGGCCTGTGACGGTTACTTGGCGGCCTTCTCATCCACCCCATACTTGTTCTCTACTGATGAGGGAAACTATCCCGAAACCCGAGCCATGTCTTGGGTCTAGAGATTTTGGGAACAACGAGTACCTACTCGCACCAACTTTGGTGAACCACTTATGAACTTGACTTTTATTCTTCGAACTACACGCACTTCAAATACCAGAGTGCTTAGGGGCGACCCAGAGGAGGGGCTAGCGGAGTGCGATCCTTTGCAGAATTCTACTTATCGCTCCCTTGAGCGCCAAGCTGACGAGCTTCTGGAGACGCCCTGCGAGCCAGAGAGGCATCGAGGCCTGTGACGGTTACTTGGCGGCCTTCTCATCCACCCCATACATGTTCTCTACTGATGAGGGAAACTATCCCGAAACCCGAGCCATGTCTTGGGTCTAGAGATTTTGGGAACAACGAGTACCTACTCGCACCAACTTTGGTGAACCACTTATGAACTTGACTTTTATTCTTCGAACTACGCGCACTTCAAATACCAGAGTGCTTAGGGGCGACCTGGAGGAGGGGCTAGTGGAGTGCGATCCTTTGCAGAATTCTACTTATCGCTCCCTTGAGCGCCAAGCTGACGAGCTTCTGGAGACGCCCTGCGAGCCAGAGAGGCATCGAGGCCTGTGACGGTTACTTGGCGGCCTTCTCATCCACCCCATACTTGTTCTCTACTGATGAGGGAAACTATCCCGAAACCCGAGCCATGTCTTGGGTCTAGAGATTTTGGGAACAACGAGTACCTACTCGCACCAACTTTGGTGAACCACTTATGAACTTGACTTTTATTCTTCGAACTACACGCACTTCAAATACCAGAGTGCTTAGGGGCGACCCGGAGGACGGGCTAGCGGAGTGCGATCCTTTGCAGAATTCTACTTATCGCTCCCTTGAGCGCCAAGCTGACGAGCTTCTGGAGACGCCCTGCGAGCCAGAGAGGCATCGAGGCCTGTGACGGTTACTTGGCGGCCTTCTCATCCACCCCATACTTGTTCTCTACTGATGAGGGAAACTATCCCGAAACCCGAGCCATGTCTTGGGTCTAGAGATTTTGGGAACAACGAGTACCTACTCGCACCAACTTTGGTGAACCACTTATGAACTTGACTTTTATTCTTCGAACTACACGCACTTCAAATACCAGAGTGCTTAGGGGCGACCCGGAGGAGGGGCTAGCGGAGTGCGATCCTTTGCAGAATTCTACTTATCGCTCCCTTGAGCGCCAAGCTGACGAGCTTCTGGAGACGCCCTGCGAGCCAGAGAGGCATCGAGGCCTGTGACGGTTACTTGGCGGCCTTCTCATCCACCCCATACTTGTTCTCTACTGATGAGGGAAACTATCCCGAAACCCGAGCCATGTCTTGGGTCTAGAGATTTTGGGAACAACGAGTACCTACTCGCACCAACTTTGGTGAACCACTTATGAACTTGACTTTTATTCTTCAAACTACACGCACTTCAAATACCAGAGTGCTTAGGGGCGACCCGGAGGAGGGGCTAGCGGAGTGCGATCCTTTGCAGAATTCTACTTATCGCTCCCTTGAGCGCCAAGCTGACGAGCTTCTGGAGACGGCCTGCGAGCCAGAGAGGCATCGAGGCCTGTGACGGTTACTTGGCGGCCTTCTCATTCACCCCATACATGTTCTCTACTGATGAGGGAAACTATCCCGAAACCCGAGCCATGTCTTGGGTCTAGAGATTTTGGGAACAACGAGTACCTACTCGCACCAACTTTGGTGAACCACCTATGAACTTGACTTTTATTCTTCGAACTACACGCACTTCAAATACCAGAGTGCTTAGGGGCGACCCGGAGGAGGGGCTAGCGGAGTGCGATCCTTTGCAGAATTCTACTTATCGCTCCCTTGAGCGCCAAGCTGACGAGCTTCTGGAGACGCCCTGCGAGCCAGAGAGGCATCGAGGCCTGTGACGGTTACTTGGCGGCCTTCTCATCCACCCCATACTTGTTCTCTACTGATGAGGGAAACTATCCCGAAACCCGAGCCATGTCTTGGGTCTAGAGATTTTGGGAAGAACGAGTACCTACTCGCACCAACTTTAGTGAACCACTTATGAACTTGACTTTTATTCTTCGAACTACACGCACTTCAAATACCAGAGTGCTTAGGGGCGACCCGGAGGACGGGCTAGCGGAGTGCGATCCTTTGCAGAATTCTACTTATCGCTCTCTTGAGCGCCAAGCTGACGAGCTTCTGGAGACGCCCTGCGAGCCAGAGAGGCATCGAGGCCTGTGACGGTTACTTGGCGGCCTTCTCATCCACCCCATACTTGTTCTCTACTGATGAGGGAAACTATCCCGAAACCCGAGCCATGTCTTGGGTCTAGAGATTTTGGGAACAACGAGTACCTACTCGCACCAACTTTGGTGAACCACTTATGAACTTGACTTTTATTCTTCGAACTACACGCACTTCAAATACCAGAGTGCTTAGGGGCGACCCGGAGGAGGGGCTAGCGGAGTGCGATCCTTTGCAGAATTCTACTTATCGCTCCCTTGAGCGCCAAGCTGACGAGCTTCTGGAGACGCCCTGCGAGCCAGAGAGGCATCGAGGCCTGTGACGGTTACTTGGCGGCCTTCTCATCCACCCCATACTTGTTCTCTACTGATGAGGGAAACTATCCCGAAACCCGAGCCATGTCTTGGGTCTAGAGATTTTGGGAACAACGAGTACCTACTCGCACCAACTTTGGTGAACCACTTATGAACTTGACTTTTATTCTTCGAACTACACGCACTTCAAATACCAGAGTGCTTAGGGGCGACCCGGAGGAGGGGCTAGCGGAGTGCGATCCTTTGCAGAATTCTACTTATCGCTCCCTTGAGCGCCAAGCTGATGAGCTTCTGGAGACGCCCTGCGAGCCAGAGAGGCATCGAGGCCTGTGACGGTTACTTGGCGGCCTTCTCATCCACCCCATACTTGTTCTCTACTGATGAGGGAAACTATCCCGAAACCCGAGCCATGTCTTGGGTCTAGAGATTTTGGGAACAATGAGTACCTACTCGCACCAACTTTGGTGAACCACTTATGAACTTGACTTTTATTCTTCGAACTACACGCACTTCAAATACCAGAGTGCTTAGGGGCGACCCGGAGGAGGGGCTAGCGGAGTGCGATCCTTTGCAGAATTCTACTTATCGCTCCCTTGAGCGCCAAGCTGACGAGCCTCTGGAGACGCCCTGCGAGCCAGAGAGGCATCGAGGCCTGTGACGGTTACTTGGCGGCCTTCTTGTGGAAAAGTAAATTTTGCCATGTTGTATGTGCCTACGTGTTCCCCATGTTATGTCATATGTGCATGATCGATATGCATGTATCCCCTTTCTGATCGATTAAAGACGCAATTACAGTTGTGTCCATCTCTAGTATGCCAGTTTCCAGTCTTCGTGAATACAACGAATATTAGGCCTATGTAAAGCTACGTTGCCACGTTTTACAGTGTGCACGTTAATTCATTGAATTGTCCCCGTTTCTAGGCCTCAAAAGGGCCCGGACTCAGATTCAGCTCCTGTTTCCTGAACCCTCTCCGAGGAGCGATACAGCCCCCACCTGTATCCCTGACCCTTCACTTACTTCATGCCTCGCAGTGCCCGGCTCGGCCTGGCTCTGCCTCCCAGTCTGCCAAGAGTATGTTATGTTTCTAGTTATCAGTCCATCCCTCCTTCTCTGCATTCCTAAGCTACTGAATCGCATCAATAGTTTCCGTCATGGTCTAGCCTTTATGTCTCCATGTAAGAGAGATACTGTATTAATATTCATAGAATATTCCTCACACACGCACTACATATAGAATAATGCATGCACCAGTCTTAGAGTCTGTTAGCCTTTACCCTGATAACTTTTGGATTCTATCAACATGTTCTCTAAACACCAGATACTAGATAGGCTTTAGGTACATGTCGCTCTGACACTCCAGACTTTAGTCTCCTCTCCTAGCGCAGAAGTCATAGCCCCTCAGTTCTCCCTAGTAACACGTCATTGTCAGTTTGCGCGCACCACTAGGTTAGAGGTCCCAGCTGCTCAGGTAGCCTCCTCCATGTTTCCGCCCCGTTTATGACATATTCTGTTACGTTTACATCACATGTCTATGTATACGCCCTGTACACACCTCTTGTTACACCCACTTTATGCCTTATCTTTCGCGACTGCTACAAACTCCGCCTACTGCTACGCCTACTGTATTGAATGCAATGTATTTTGTTTAACTATATATACTAATGTTCTGTTATTAAAAGTTGTGCGCATCATTCCCAGATCCGGCCCCCGGCAGCTGCCGGGCCCTGCCATCCTATTCCCATGCAGGCTGTCCTGTTCCTGTCCTTTATGCTTATTAAAGCCTGTCAACTTCAGCTACCTCGAATCTTGACTCTTATTTATTGAGCTACCCGTTTATTGATTATAGTCAAAAATAGATCCGGTAATTAATTATTTATTTACCACATAATGGCGCCCGAATAGGGACTTGCCCTTTCCCCACGCGCCGGAGAAGCCACGCAGGCCCCCTGATCCTCTGCAGCCGTGACGGAACCATACCGTGCACGTGCAGATATTTCTGCTTCAAGTATCCCTCAGGCCCACGGAGGAGACGGAGGTTGCGGTCCAGCGTCCAGACGAGGCGGTGGAGGAACGCGGCGAGTCCCGACCAGAGCCCAAACCGAGAGTTCAAGGTCCGAGGTATCCGGAGGCCCACCTGTAGCTGAAGTCCGAAGTTCGTCCGTCCGTCGTCGTAGCAGTCCAGTCCAGTCCGAGGCCTTCCGTTCTTGCTGCCCGGTGAGTACCGTTGCTGGGGTAGTATCTAGACAGGGTCAATTAATTTGTCTCTGGTCCGTGGGTTTGGGTACACAGATCCAACACGAAGTGTCCACCTAGGTGGATGCGGGTCCTGACGTGTCTCTTTATGAGACCGGTAAGTTTCGTACTGTTTTAGCAGAACATCTAGTAATTCTAGTAAGTTCTGTTCTCGAGAAATTCATGTGTTTCTGTTCTCAGTATTCCAGGTAATATTCTGTCCGAACTGTTATTTTAAATGTTATTTCATGTGTTTTCAATGTTGTGGTATGAGTGATTTGTTTTCAAGTTATTATTGTGTTTATCGTGTATTGTATTTGTGTCCAGATTCCAGTCTAAGTTATGCCTCTGTTCACGAAGTTACGCCAGTTAAAAACTAGGAAAGGTCTGCTCGAGGAAGCAGTTCCTGTCCCGCCTAGGGACAGTCCAGGTCATTTTATGTATCATAAGCATGGCATAGGTGCCATATTATATCTAGACTTATGGGTGGAGTACACTAAAGATCTAGAAGAGAAATATAGATGGCCTGTATCAGGTACATGGGATGCCGAGTGCATCATGCGAGTAGAAGAAGCATTATGGAAAAAGAAAGCCAGACGTCCCAGAAAGATGCCATCGAGTTATGGCGCAAAGAATCTCATAAAAGAACCGAAAAAGAAATCAGAAAGTCAGAATTAAGTAGGGAATCCTCAGAAAGAGCCCAAGAAAGAGAATTAATCGAGATAGGTGAACGAGTTAAAGCCGAACAGTCAGACAGACAGAGGAATGCCCTTATTAAGGGTATGTATCCTCTTCTTACCGAGGGCTTGCCAAAAGCAACCCCGGAAGCACCATGTAATTTTCCGCCGCCATTAGTTCCGATTAAGCTACGTCACAAACCGACCGCAGCTGATATTTTTCTCTCGTCCTAGTTGGACGACACAGTCCCAGAATATGCAAATCCTGTTCCGCCAGCTCCTGTAAATAATGTAATTCCTGTTCCTCCAGCCACCGGGGCACCTGTTACAGCATCTGTTACGGTACCCCCGGTCCAGCCCACAGTACAAGTACCCGCTACATCGGTCACTCTGCCAGCACGAAGAGTATCAGTCGACGATTCCAGTTTAGGGGCCGCGGGGGGAGGTCCTCCTGGTACCCCGCCGCCACACAAACGTGTAACGTTAGTCGAGTTACATGAACGTGCGTTACAGCGTACGCCCAAACATCAGTCCGTTGCAGATATCAAACGAGCTCTTACCGAATGCCGTTATGATCCAGTCCCAGGCGATGATAATATGGTCATATATTCATTGCGCGTAAGACGGGTGACCGAGTATTTGGACACCCTACCGAATATGAAAGAAGATCTAGACAGAATATATCGTTTCATCCGTACAGGAGAAGATCCAGAAAGTATTGGCGAAATCATGTCTCAAAGGAAAGCTGAGACTCAGCTCATGCTATTAAAGTTTCTAATTAATTGTTTAATAAGGGAACAAGATTATCCGACTAAAGATCCGACCGAAATGAAAGTCCTGACAAGGTGGAGTGATAATATAGCCGAGGGAAGACACAGGACACTCAGTTGTATAGAAAGTATGTACAAGAAAATTCGTAAGGAAATAATAAGGTTACACGAGAAACGCAAAGCCGCACAAGTAAGCGAGAAAGAAAACGATTCTTCTACTGAAGAGGTAGACGACGAGAGTCCTACCAGAATAGCGTATGTAGGTAAATCTAGACTTCTAGACCGATATTCACGTCTAGAACACAAGAAAGTTTTTCCTCTTCCAGTACCAGATCAAGGTTCTCTTGAACAAGTATTTCAAGCTATCGATCACATCCTGAAATCACGAATCGGTTATATTGAACTTAGTACTATGCATGAACAAGAACTAGTCCAATCAGCAGTCCGATGGATTACTGATTCTACCACTTTTCCAGACGAAATAGTGGCACAAATGTTTCTGAAACTGCCCCCAGCCGAGCAGCGACTGGTGGGTATGTATATGATCCAGCACCTCATTACACTGTATGAGGGTCAGCATTCTGATCCAGGTCCGTTACATGATGTCCTGAACGAGTTACTCCAGTATAGATGGAGAGGTTTAGGTACCGATTTAATTAGTGTCATTCTAGAACAGCGCCACAAATATAGAACATTTCTGAATCCGCATTTTGTTCACGTCTCACCCCCAGAAAGTAAACCATTTTACATAGATAGACAGCATCCGTTACGAGAAGTACACCCAGTTAGGACAGAGGGTGGTGAAATGCAACGAGTATTTGTTTACACCCCTATTACAAAGATGGAACTCTTAGAGATGAAAAAGTTAATTCCCTGTCACGACAAAGACCCAGCAGGGTTCCATCGAGAATTAAAAGACATGCTCCGTATGGGAGAATACACGTATCCAGATATCATTAAAATGCTAAAGGTCCTGTTGCCCGCAGGGGTATATGAAAAACTCAAGGAAAAGGAATGGGAGGTGGGAGAGAAAAAGATTGATTGGACAGCTCTAGAAGCTGAAGATAAAATACGAGTACCAGGTACCGTTCTTGGGGACAAATGTAAAGAATTGCCCGAGTTACTGATACAAGTTTTGCCAAGGTTACTAGCCACGAAAAAGGAAGATTGGGATGCAATCTCAGCATGTAAACAGAAACAGGATGAAGACACTAGTGATTTTTATTCTAGATTTGAAAAATGTTTTATTATTAACAGTGGTTTGAAGACGAGTAGCGAGTCATACCCTCATCTTTTTGTTACTAAACTAGTCGAGAATTCAAGCCCACAAGTTAAAAATCGAGTTTTGAAAGTCGAAAGTACCTGGCAAGCTAGTACCCCGTCACAAATGCTTCAGATGCTCCAGTATCACCAGAACAGAATCAGGGAAGAGCAAGAACACGAAAGGAGACGTATGAAAGACACGAAAATGAAAGTACTAGTTGCACAATCTGTTCCACAAGACAGTCAGAAGAGGGGTCCGAATCAAGCCAGTCATCCTGCAGCTCCCGTTAAAGGGACTTGCAATTATTGTAAACAGCCAGGTCATTTTATAAACGAGTGTGCAGTTCTGAAACACAATATAGCCACTGGTAAAACTAAAGAAAGACCACGTCCGCCTAGACAAGAACAAGTTTCACAGACTTCTCAGTCGCCACAGAATGCACAACAGACAGTTCCAGCACCGCAGCCTATCGCTGCAACACAGCATGTTACACAGCAGATGTACCAGTATGCCCAGACAGAGTATCCAGAGTATCAACAGTATTCATGAAACAGCCTAGAGAGGGAGGTAGGCTTGCCTCTCATCGAGATACCTGTAGATCAAGAGGGTCCCTATGTACACAGTCAAGTATTAGGGAAAGACAGAAAGTTTTTGATTGATACAGGGGCAAGTAGGACTACTATCAGTCATGACGAGGTTCCAGGGGCTCCGCTCTCAGGCTCTAGAAATGTTTCCCTTGGATTTTAAGGAAAGCCTATTGTGAACGAGATTTCAAAACCAGTTTCTCTAGAAGTTGGTCCATTGTCCCGAACTACTGATTTATTACTTACGAAATCATGTCCAGAAAATTTGTTAGGCATCAAGACGTTAAAAGAATTAGGTGCAGTTATTTGCTGTTCCCCAGAAGGAATCCGATTGTTTTTGAGAGACTTTAAAGGTCACTATGTATTACGTGATTTTGATCCAAGATTGTCAAATGTACCGCAGCATTTATGGGCGCAAGGTCCAACTGATGTAGGTTTTATGCAAATCACACCCCATCGTGTGACTCTCAAACAAGGTATAGTCTTACCACGAATCAGACAGTACAGATTGCCACCTGAGGCTGTAGCAGCCTTATCCAAAATTATTGACGAGCTCATTGCTCAAGGAGTGGTTGTAGAAACTGACTCCAATATATGTAATTCTCCTATTATTCCAGTCATGAAACGTACTGATCCAAATGCACCTCCAGTATATCGATTAGTGATTGACCTTCGAGAACTTAATAAATGTATCATACCCCAGTACCCAGTAGTCCCAGATATTTCATCCCTATTGACAGCTATTGATTCTGAAGCTACATTTTTCACTGTCATAGACCTCAAGAATGCATTTTTCAGTGTCCCCATTCATCCAGACAGCCAGTACCTTTTCGGTTTTTGTTTAAATGGAAGGAGCTATAAATTCACACGAGCTCCTCAAGGTTTCACAGAAAGTCCTAGTATTTATAGTCAAGCACTTAAGAGACAACTAGACAATATTCACATGCCAACTGACACTGCCCTGCTCCAGTATGTTGATGATCTACTGATCACAGCCCGTTCTGAACGTGACTGCGAGCGAGCGTCACTAACAGTTCTGTATTTCCTAGCCGAGATGGGGCACAAGGTGTCCCCTTCAAAGCTTCAATTCTGTGTCCAGCAAGTGATCTACTTAGGCCACTTACTGTCCAAGTGGGGTAGGCAGTTGACACCAGACCGTATCCAGTTAATAGCGAGTCTTCCACAGCCCAAGACACAGAAGGAGGTACGTGCTTTTATTGGCCTCACTTCTTATTGCAGACAATGGATTCCTCAATATGCATTTCTAGCCAAGCCACTGATACAGTTAACGACACAGGAGGCAGCCGTATCGGCTGTCCTCCCTTGGACATCTGAACATACAGTTAGTTTTAATGAATTAAAGAAAGCCTTATGCCAAGCACCTGTTCTAGCAACACCGAACTACAGTAAGCCTTTTACACTTTTTGTCACAGAACGTGATGGTACTGCATTATCTGTTCTCACACAAGATCAAGCAGGACAATACAAGCCTTGTGCTTATTTTTCGAGCACATTAGATCCAGTAGCCCAGGCTTTGCCTGCGAGCCTCAAGTCAGTTGCAGCTACAGCTCTAGCAATCAGACAAAGTGATTCCATAGTATTAGGACACTCCCTGACAGTACAAGTTCCACACTCCGTGGAAGTTCTTTTAAACCGAACCCAGACTCAGCACTTGACAATTGCACGTTTAACAGGTTATGAACTGACACTGTTCCAGCCACACATAGAAATCAGACGCTGCAACATTCTAAATCCTGCTACACTGTTACCGTCAGTTACTTCAAATCCTGCCACACATGACTGTGTGGAAGTTGTTAACACTATGACTAAGCCAAGACAAGACCTGACAGACATTGCATTGCCTAATCCCGACCTGACACTTTATGTGGATGGTTCATGTATGAGAACTAGTACAGGAGAACTAGTAGCCGCGTATGCAGTGACTACTGACACTGAAGTTATTGAAACACACCGTATTGACACCCTGTCTGCTCAAGCAGCAGAGCTAGTTGCTCTGACCCAAGCCTGCATACGTGCTAAGGACCTGAAAGTAAACATATATACAGATTCACGTTACGCATTCGGAGTTGTACACGACTTCGGAGTACTCTGGCAGGAGAGAGGTTGCATGACTTCTCATGGAACCAAGATTCAGCATGGTCTCCTCATTCAAGCTCTGTTAGATGCAATACATTTACCAACAGCTATCGCTATCATGAAGTGCAAAGCACATACGAAAGTTACTGACATTATTTCCCAGGGTAACGATCTAGCAGATCGAACAGCCAAGCTTACAGCTCAGACTCCAGACATTCCAGTTAACAAGACACAGACATCCATTCCAGAACAGACTACTTGTATGACAGTTAAGGACCCTACACAAGATGTCATAGACATACAGTTACATGCCACTCCCGAAGAAATCAAGAAATGGTCCGAACAAGGAGGGGTCCAGACAGATCAAGGATGGGTGACGAAGGGAAAAGCCACATGGTTTCTCCCCGACTCTATGGTTCAAGTCATTATTAATACCGCACATAGTCCAGCACACCTAGGAGAAAAAGCTATGTCAGACAGTATACAGAACCTTTGGTTCAACAAGCACTTACGAGCTGCAGCCAAGCAGAAAGTCCGTACCTGTATGATATGTTGTCAGTTCAATCCAGGTAAAAGTGTCCCGGTGGAACAAGGTGGATTCCAACCTCCTGACCACCCTTTCGAAGTCCTCCAGATGGATTATATTCAGATGGAGCGATGTCGAGGTTTCAAGTATGTCCTCGTAGTTGTATGCGCTTTGTCCAGGTGGACAGAAGCATATCCAGTTCCAGACTACACAGCCGCGACCACTGCCAAGCAGTTGGTTCGTGAATTATTTCCCCGTTATGGACTCCCTAGGGTCGTGTATTCTGATAACGGCCAGCCATTCTCATCTGAGTTAATGAAACATGTTTCCCTTTTGTTAGGGTACCAGTGGAAGTTCCATTGTGTGCGCCATCCTGAAGCAGCCGGTCTCGTAGAGAGACATAATCAGACCCTGAAAATCCGTATTGCCAAAACATGTAAAGAGAAAGGTGTAGACTGGCTAGTTGCCCTGCCAGTTGCTTTATTCTTCATGAGGATGGTCGCACATTCCAGATCAGGTCTGTCCCCTTATGAGGTCGTATTCGGCCGCCCCCCAAATATGTGGGGTACACCTAGACCCCGCAGTATCACAGATGTTTCCAGTAATATGTTGACAGATTACCTAGCTTCCTTGATGTCTGCCCTACACTCTTGTCGTTCACAGGTTGCCGCTGCATTTCCAGACAATACTGAATTGAAACCGCATGAGGTCATTCCAGGCGACCTCGTCCTTGTAAGGAACTTTGATCGTTCAAGTCCGCTGGAGCCTCGTTGGAAAGAGCCGCGACCTGTCCTCCTGACCACCCGCACGGCCGTGAAGTTGGAGGGCCGCAAGGGGTGGGTCCATCTGTCCCACATCAAGAAGTTCCATGGAGTCCGAGAAAAAACATTTGCAACAAACATTTCTAAAGACTGCCTGAAACCAGACTCTAAACCAGACATTGATCTGAATCCTGAACTGAAAGTTCCTCTGTTAGAGAAAACTCCGCAACAGGAGTATAAAGCAAAGTTGAGGTCTAGTAAAATAAGTCAGCCAGTTTAATTGTCTAAGTCCCTCTCGGGTGAAACGGTTAGACAGGTATCTGACATGTATGAGATAGACCCCCATAGTGAGAGAGTTAGTCAAAACTCTATACGATGTATCGTCATTCTAAGTTTCTTATTGTTTCTAAGTTTGATGGTTACCTGCACAAGTTATGCATTACATTTATGTTTTCCAATTTCTCATGTAAATAAGTTTTCTAATGCTACAGTAGAGCACACATTCAGTGATCTGCCTCCTCACGAGCTATCCTATCGTCTTGCTATGCGTAATAATACATTCATCCGAATGTTACACTATTCACACCAGACCAGCAATGCCACTAATTGTTGGGTGTGTGGTCGACTCCCCCCTTTCCAGACACCGAAGGGAGTTCTGCCACTCTTTCCTTATCCGTTTTCACATAATGGTTCGTGTGGAGCATGGTCCACGTTAACGTCATCCTCTAATGATATGTCCCTTCTGAATAGAACATGTTTTCCAGACAAGCAAGGTCTCCCCCATAGAACAGGGTTAGATCTAGAAAATGAAGTTTATGATTTAGGTAATTATTCTTCGAATTTTATGGTCCTGAATGTTCAGTCTGATACTACTCCAGATTTGCCTGCTATTTCAGTACTACCAGTCAAAGGCGAATTATGTGTCAGAAATAATGGTTCCGCACATGTAGGACATAGTGATTGTACTACTACTGTCGAGTATAGTGACAGTAGGAAATCTATTTTCAAAGCCTCACGTCATTCTTATTTTGTTTGTGGTCAGACCGCATATGTTCGTCTGCCCCTCGATTGGGATGGAACATGTTACATTGCCTTCCTACTGCCACCAGTTTTTCTAGCCCCATCTGATTATCATAGAAACACACATCTAGTACACGTCAGACATAGAAGGGAGATTGAGTCCCCGATTGTCGATCAAACTGAAACTACTCTAGAACAGTATCAAGACTTTAATAAAGGTTTCTTCTTCTTTATAGGACCTGTCCAGAATAGTAAGTTAATACGTAGATTAACCAGAACCCTTGAAGCAGTAGTGAATGAGACTACTTCTGCTCTAGGTAACTTAACCGAAGAGCAATCTGCTATGAGATTTGTCGTGCTCCAAAATCGTCTCGTTCTTGACGTCATACTGGCCGATAGAGGAGGAGCATGTAGAGTCATCGGATCTAGTTGCTGCATTTTCATTCCTAATAACGCGCCGTCTGTTTATTCAGCTATAACCAGACTTCACAAAATTGCCCATCAGTTACACCAGAATCCAGGCACCTGGACATGGTCCGGTTGGCTCTGGAGTATCATATCTGCCTGGGGATGGAAAGTATTGTCATTCCTAGGTATTGCAGTAATGATCATATTCAGTTGCTGCCTCTGTATACAATGTGGCCCTGCGATTTGCGGCATTTGTGCTACCTCTTGTATCCCTAGTCCTAAGTCCCGTTCCAAGACAATTCGAGACGAGCAAATGATGCTATATGAAATGATAGATGGTATCATGAATATAGATGTTTCCTGATGGAAACGTAGGGCACAAGGAGGGAATGTGGAAAAGTAAATTTTGCCATGTTGTATGTGCCTACATGTTCCCCATGTTATGTCATATGTGCATGATCGATATGCATGTATCCCCTTTCTGATCGATTAAAGACGCAATTACAGTTGTGTCCATCTCTAGTATGCCAGTTTCCAGTCTTCGTGAATACAACGAATATTAGGCCTATGTAAAGCTACGTTGCCACGTTTTACAGTGTGCACGTTAATTCATTGAATTGTCCCCGTTTCTAGGCCTCAAAAGGGCCCGGACTCAGATTCAGCTCCTGTTTCCTGAACCCTCTCCGAGGAGCGATACAGCCCCCACCTGTATCCCTGACCCTTCACTTACTTCATGCCTCGCAGTGCCCGGCTCGGCCTGGCTCTGCCTCCCAGTCTGCCAAGAGTATGTTATGTTTCTAGTTATCAGTCCAGCCCTCCTTCTCTGCATTCCTAAGCTACTGAATCGCATCAATAGTTTCCGTCATGGTCTAGCCTTTATGTCTCCATGTAAGAGAGATACTGTATTAATATTCATAGAATATTCCTCACACACGCACTACATATAGAATAATGCATGCACCAGTCTTAGAGTCTGTTAGCCTTTACCCTGATAACTTTTGGATTCTATCAACATGTTCTCTAAACACCAGATACTAGATAGGCTTTAGGTACATGTCGCTCTGACACTCCAGACTTTAGTCTCCTCTCCTAGCGCAGAAGTCATAGCCCCTCAGTTCTCCCTAGTAACACGTCATTGTCAGTTTGCGCGCACCACTAGGTTAGAGGTCCCAGCTGCTCAGGTAGCCTCCTCCATGTTTCCGCCCCGTTTATGACATATTCTGTTACGTTTACATCACATGTCTATGTATACGCCCTGTACACACCTCTTGTTACACCCACTTTATGCCTTATCTTTCGCGACTGCTACAAACTCCGCCTACTGCTACGCCTACTGTATTGAATGCAATGTATTTTGTTTAACTATATATACTAATGTTCTGTTATTAAAAGTTGTGCGCATCATTCCCAGATCCGGCCCCCGGCAGCTGCCGGGCCCTGCCATCCTATTCCCATGCAGGCTGTCCTGTTCCTGTCCTTTATGCTTATTAAAGCCTGTCAACTTCAGCTACCTCGAATCTTGACTCTTATTTATTGAGCTACCCGTTTATTGATTATAGTCAAAAATAGATCCGGTAATTAATTATTTATTTACCACATTCTCATCCACCCCATACTTGTTCTCTACTGATGAGGGAATGTTGGACAGGCCCCACGAAGGGCTTGCTCCTTCCCCGCATGGCAGGGCCCTGACACCGGCTCTCCGGGGGCTACCCGCAGAAGCAACCCGCAACCCGTCCCCTCCGGGACGCCTGCTCCCGGATATCTCTATGTCACGGGCCCGGGCCCCCGTCAGTCCCATTGCCCGGCCCAGCCGCCATCTTGGACACTGCACGGGGGGCGTGGCCTGGAGCCTAAGATGGTGGACGGATAGTTCTTGAGCTCCGTCAGTAGCCCACGATACTTGCTGGATATCCTGAAACCCCCACCTGCAGCCCACCTGATTCTTGTGACGGAGGCACCCGGGGGGGTTCTGCTTGCAGCGGAGCGGTGTTTGCCCACTCAGCCCGCCTCACGAACTTGCTGCAACATCGGCCCTGGATGAGGCCTATTGGACTCAGAGAAGCCCCGGGCTCGAGTGGTTGGCTTGCCCGGCCTGCCCATAGGGATTGGCGCGGTCCGGTCGGGACCCGGCGCCGAGTGCGGTGACGGACACCAGCCGAGGTCGCGGGGCACGACAAGGCGCCCTGTTCCAACGAAGACCCTGCTGCCTCCCTATCTCCTGCTGAGCGCTGTCCGGCCTCCCTTCTGTGGGGACGGCGGGCCAAGTGAGGGTTCCCCCTACCCGGATTGCCGCCCGCCTGCGGGATCACCGGATCACAGGTGCGCCTGTTCCCTGCGGCGCTGGCTGAGACTGCGGGGTGGCCGACGCCGGTTGCCGGGCTTCGGAGCTGTGGACCTGGCCCCTCTGGGCCTCCTCAGGCACTGCGGTCCTGAAGTATACTTTGGCCGGCGCCATCTTGTTTCCGCGGCCGGGACGGACAGTGTCCCCGGGCCTGTGCGGTACCGGCTCCGCGCCGGACCCCTGGGGCAGGCATTGGCTGCAGTACTCGCTTGTGAGGGGGTGTCCTATGAGTGCGGCGACCCTTCGGCCCCCGCCTACGCTGTGGAGCACTACGCGGCGTCCTGCTGGGTGCCCTGAATATTGAGCGGAGGCTCTCCTCTCTGGCTGACCGGCTGAACCCTCGCGGAGGGCTAGACGCCCGCTGCCTGCTGCGCCGACTGGGACTGTGTGGCGGACAGCGACGGACATCGGACACTAGCGCCGCTGGCTCCGGACCCCCCCTGCAGGCCTCATTGGCAGTTTGTTTTAGGCGCCATTTTGTTACTGGGGCCCGGACGAGAGGAGCTTCTCTGGCCCACACACTGGTCGATTGCTTGAACTGCGTCTGGGATTCCACGAGGTGCGGCGCCCCTGCGGAGGACGGTGTGCCCAGCTGGGTGCAGGGTACGGTAGACTACGGGACCTGACTGGCGGAGCGACTAGCCTAGTGCTGAGGCGAGAGAGAAGGACGCCGCTCTGCAGACCTACCACCGCACGCTGGCCCAGACTTCTGTAGTGCACCTGCGTAAAGCCGATTCACTGGACACTGGCAGAAGGCCACCTTACCTCCTTCATCTGTACTGCGAGAACCTACAGTCGACTTTACACTCGGGGCCTCCCTGGATGAGCCACCTGTTCTGCACCTGACGTCAAGGACAGAGATTCTACGCGCTATCTGCCGGCTCTGGGCCTGTGCTGCTCCCACCATTGCACAACACCACTCCCTGGCCCTGCGACGACCACAGTCCGGCGCCCGGAGTAGACACGGGAGAAGACAGCGGCGAACGGCTGTGCCCTTTCCGACGCCACCCTGCTGACAAGAGCCATGGGCAAGCCGAGGGGCAGGACTCATGGACAAGGCGCTGCGACGGACCAGCAGTCCACGGGCTCCGAGGACCCACTGGCTTCCTCCAACGCGGACATCATCCCGCCGACTGGGAAAGGATCCCAGGATGCAAAATTGGACCTTATCCTTAATGAGATACGAGCGACCCGTGAGGCCCTGGAATCGCGTATTGACAACATGGCGACGGGCCTGTCACTACTTAGGGCGGACCATAACAAATTGGCGGAACGGGTGACGGAGCAGAAACTGGCGCTGAATGACCTGGTGCCACAACAGACGGAGCATTCCACGAGGCTGGAGGGAGTGGAAAAACAGCTTAAACATCTCTGGGATAAAGTGGATGAGGCAGAAGGACGTGCGCGCCGAAACAACGTCCGCATACTGGGCATACCGGAAAGAAGCGAGGGGAGGAACCCCACCCAATTCGTGGAGGACTGGCTACGGAAACTAGTGGGCCAAGAAGATCTCACTGCACTGTACAGCGTGGAGAGGGCACATTGGATGCCTCCCCGGCCCCCCAAACCAGGGGCGCCCCCTCGTCCTCTGATCGCGCGCCTCCTTCATTTCAGAGATCGGGACACTGTGTTGCGTGCAGCCAGGGAGAAGGCACCGATACGATTTGAAGATAAGAACATTTCAGTCTATCCTGATTTCACGCCCACTGTACAGCGCGCCAGGTCCACCTTCATGGGTGTCAAGCGCAAGTTAAGGGACAGAAATATGAAGTATGCGCTGCTGTTCCCTGCTCGGCTCAAAATCATGCACGACAACAAATCCCACTTCTTCGAGTCACCGGAAGAGGCAGAGGAATGGATGGAGGTCACTCTGACACCGCCGACCTCACAGGACCCACTCGGGGAGCACCGGGAGGACGACCTCAACGAGCGCGGAGACACTTCGGACAGAAGACACAACACTTCGGGCCCTGGTCTCCACTCCTCCAATGGACCCCCTGTGAAGACGCATCCTCCTGATGCTCGAATGGACAACCACCCATCGTCATCTCACCGGCAGCAGCTCACTGAGGAGACCCTAGCAGCACATGACGCCAGCGCACGTAGCGACAGGCGCTCCGCCACCACTGGCACCCATACAGAGGTATCCGGCTCAATGGATAGCTTGCCGCTGTTCCCGAAAGTTACAGCCCAAATGGCGGAGGAGTTCTGAGCTGCTGAAAATATGATACCCTCCGGGTGGTAATGTATACTTGAAAACCCCCCCTCCCCCTCTTTTCGCAATTGGTGGGTTGCGTGGGGACCTCGCTTTGTTGAGGACTACCGAGCCTATGCAGACCGTTTAATGACAGTCGACGGAGGCCTGTCACCCCCCGGTCTGCACATGGACTCCAATGACTTGTGCCCGCGTTGGGCACCACAGTTTGGATCCCGGGCACGTTGGCTTGGGGACCTTTTTGTTAAGGGGTTATTTGTTTCCACGACACACTCACCTTATCTTAGCGCAAAACTGACATGGGGCCCTGGGAGTCTCACAGAGTCGCACCACATGATTAGATATGGGGCCGCTTAACAATTACCAAATGTGCACCTGGAACGTGCGTGGCATGGGAGCAATCCAGAAACGCCATAGAATTTTGGCCCAGCTCAACCGCAGGGGAACCCAGATTGTATGCCTGCAAGAAACGCATTTGAACGCCTCTGAAGCAGTGAAGCTGCGCAAAAAATGGAGGGGACAGTTATTTGCTACCTCTTATTCTGCATTTTCAAGGGGGGCGGCGATCTGGTTCCGTGGCTCTGTCCCCTTTCAGATGTTAGAGCATAGAATTGATAAAGAGGGCCGATATGTATTTGTGCGGGGGATGTTGGACGGGGATGCTGTTGTATTTGGCTGTGTTTACTCGCCAAACTCTAATCAATCGGAGTTCTTGTTAACAGTGAATGAGGTGCTGTCAGGATGGGCTGATCATCGATGGTTTATTGGGGGTGATTTTAATGCTGTGCTTGATGTTACGATGGATAGGTCACATCCCCCTTTACAGGCGACTGAGAGTAGGAAACAGGCAGATGCTCTTGTTCGTTGGGCTGAGGGCTGGGACCTGACTGATGTATGGCGCAGTACACACTCACAGGACAGGGAATATACCTTTTTCTCCCCACCACACCAGCTTCATACTAGAATTGACCACATTTTCTGTTCCCGCACCGTAGCGGATACAATTGTTAAGGCCCAGCACATGGGGAAAACCCTGTCCGATCATAGCTCTGTAGAACTCACATGGCAGTGGGGCAGGCGACTGGCCCCCATCCCTACTTGGAGACTGTCCCCAGATCTTCTTGAAGACTCAGTGTTCAGGGCCTCCCTGGCCGACGCTATAGAAACATATTTCTCCACAAACATGGACACTGCCAGCACCCGTCAAGTGGAGTGGGATGCATTTAAGGTCTGTCTTAGGGGGGCGGCCATGGCCGCTGGAATGGGCAGGAAGAGGGAGATAATTAATCAATTAAAGGAGGTAGAGGGCTCCCTGGCTTCCCTAGAAAGTGAGGCTGCAGGCACGAATGCGCCCTTCACACCATTACAGGAGGCACACATTCGACACGCAGAGCTATTGGAAGACCTAAGGCTCCTAGACTATAGGGAATATACGAACAGGCAGCATACACAGGCAGATAGAGCTGGCCCCCTACTAGCCCGCCTATTAAAGGACTCACCAGTGAGCCACCCCGTTCTGAGAATCTTGGACCAAGCGGGAAATCCAGTCACCACCCAGGTTGGGATCAACACTGCGTTCAGGGAATACTATACAGCGCTGTACAGTCCCCCACAGCCCCTTCCGGAGGTCGCATTTGAGGCCTTTACGGAGGACTTAGCCCTGCCTCGACTTACAGAGGGGCAGATCACGGACCTTAAGCGCACCATCACCATAGCTGAAATCAAACAGGCAATACGCGCCCTTCCTAAGGGTAAGACCCCTGGGACAGACGGCCTACCGGCCGACTTTTATGCAACGTACATAGAACTACTGGCCCCACGATTACACGCTATCTACTTGGAAGCACTGCGAACGACCACCCTACCGCAGTCGTCTATGCAGGCGTTGATCACGTCCCTTTTAAAGCCTAACAAAAATGGGCTTCAGATGGGTGACTATAGACCCCTGTCCCTTCTCAATACTGACTCCAAGATATTGAGCAAGGTGCTAGCATCAAGGCTCGTGCAATATGTACCTCAACTAGTCCACTCGGATCAATGTGGTTTTGTCCCGGGCCGCAGTACAGCCATGAACCTCAGGCGACTAGCCCAGCTCATGCTCGGTGATCGGGAGGACACGGGCTCTGAAGGCTGCATCTCACTAGACTTGAAACAAGCATTTGACTCCCTCAGATGGGATTACATGTTTGACACATTGTCGAAATTTGGGATACCCCCCGAATTCCTCGCTTGGGTCAGATTGCTGTATACAGCTCCCACTGCTAGGGTGCGCACCTCAGGTCATATTTCGGTCCCTATCGCTATTGCACGGGGCACCAGACAGGGCTGCCCACTTTCCCCCCTACTATTTGTCCTTGCCCTTGAGCCGATGCTCTGTAGACTCCGCCAAATGGCCCCCCGGTTTGGCATTATGCGACATGGGACGGCGCATATGGTGTCCGCTTATGCGGATGATATTATTTTTTATTTCCGAGACTTGAGGAGCGATTTGAGCCCTGTTGCCCGGGTGTTTGAGGTCTTTAGGTCGATCTCGGGCCTGACCATAAGCGAGTCCAAATCATATGGCTTCACATTTGCAGCCGCTGGTCTGACTACTCCATTGCCCTTCGCCCCCCACGAGTTCCGGATGGCTGAAACCACCTTCAGATATCTGGGGATGCAGATTTACAGGGAAGCAGATCAGATGATAGACGGTAATCTTGGGAGGGCCATTAGAGCACTGAAGTCGCAGATACAATTTTGGCTCACACTGCCACTCTCTATACCTGGCAGAGTGGCGATATCCAAGATGGTGATGCTCCCCCGCCTTCTTTACCACTTCACTAACTTGCCACACCTGATCCCGGCAGCTACCTTTAAGGCCCTGGACTCTCTACTTACCGAACTGGTATGGGGGCACGGCCGCAGGCGTGTGGGCCTGTCCAAGCTGCAGCTCCCCTCTGAAGCCGGTGGCATGGGTTTGCCTGATTTTCGGGCCTACAACTATGCATGTCAATTGCAATGGCTGGCCTTCTGGGTGGCGGGCCGCAATCTTCATGAGATTAACATGTCGGACAGGGATCATGATTTGGGGAGATTACACACGTTACTTTTGCCTAACTCAATTGTACCTAGGGATGTCCCACCTCTCCTCAAACTGGCGATAACGTACTGGCGGAAGGCGTTAAAGTACACATCCCCTGAGTCGTCCTATGCCCCCACGATCCCGCTCCTGGGTATCCCGTTGGCTACCGGGACTCTATCGACGGCCTCGCTGGAGCAATGGCATGACGCCGGAGTGTCACACGTGGGTGACCTGTTCGCGGATGAACGCCTACAGTCCTTTGCAGACTTTAGAGCTGCCCATGGAGTCCCTGGGGGCACCTTCCTGCTACACTCTAGCCTTCGCCACTATATCACACATAAGTGGTCCCCTAGGGGACTGGAGCCAGCTACGAATCCTCTCATCACCATGCACTACCTTATGGGCACGGGCGCCCACCTTACTAAGTGGCTCACTGTTAGTATTAAGAAGGGGAGGGCTTTCGATCTGTCGCCACTCCGAGCAAAATGGGAGGTAGATATTGGTAGGCCCCTGAGGGATAAGGAATGGGAACGTATTCTTCAGTTCCCCAAAAGAGTGGCTAGAAACCCCAAGTTCAAGTTTATTCAGTCGATGCTTCTACACAGAGCCTACCTGACCCCACGCCGCATACACATGATGTTTCCTGATGCGAACAGTAATTGCCCCCGGTGTGACACCGAGGACGCAACACTAATACACATGCTTTGGCAATGCCCCAAACTAGGATACTACTGGACCACGGTCCATGATTCGCTCCAGGAAGTGGGTGCTTTGACCCGATCCCCAACATTGGAAGGCACGTTACTGGGGTTGGGGCCCTCACAGCGCACTAGAACCGTGGCGACACGCTTCGCGGATCTGGCCTTGTTGCTTGCGAAACGTGCCATCACTATGAGGTGGAAGTCGGCTGGGCCTCCTGACCCGGAGTTGTGGAGAACAGAGGTGGTGAGATGGGGTAAGGCGGAGGGAGTTGCACTGCAGAGGGAGGAATACAGGGGACTGAGGAAAAAACCAATTTCTCTGGACTGGTATACCATACTAGGTATGTTTGAAACTGTGGGAGACGGGGATGACCGGGATACTAATGCCTCTTCGATTGCACAATAACTGTGTCCTTGGTCGGACTGACATGCACTGTCACTAACCATGGTGCGCGATGGAGAGATGGGGGGGGATCCCCCCATTTTATATTTTCTATTTTATGTATTGGTCTGGTTCCATCCATGTGGACATTTGAATAGAGCCATATGCTGTGGTTCTCTGAGTGCCCCGGTCTACTGATTAACCAATTATATATTGTTATGTGAGTGTCGGATGGATCTGTTGGGGGGGAGGGGGGAGGGATGGTTTTGGACGGGAGTTTGCATTAAATATGACGGTTAATGTCACCAACAAATTGAAAATTAAGGAAACTATGCCATTATATGTTCTAAGCAACCTTATATGTGTATTACTCTGTATCCCTTCGGGATTGGAAGTATTTGTGACTGCTTTACCTACTATGCTAATAAACAGATTTTCAAAAAAAAAATCTTGGACACTGCACCACGCGGCCGCGTGGCCTCAGCTCGACCCCAACCCTGGGCCCGGCCAGGCCCCGCCATCCCGGCACCACCATCCATCCAGGAGGTGAACGGACCACTTGGCAGGCTAATGGGAGAAAGAAGTGTCGATGGCTCTCCCCCGCCAGGTGCCGATCGCCCCCAGCCTCCCTGGGCGCTGGCTCCACCCCCCTGCTGGGTGTCTGGACTCCCTCATCCCGGACCTCCCGACCTCCCAGTGCGAGGGTCCGGACATCAAAGGGCGCCAGACCTATAACCGAGGCAGCCCCAGAGCAGGAAGGCAGTTGTATCCTGGAGTCGAGAGACACGGAGAAGAACTCATCCTTGACGGACTGCTGGCGCTGCCGCAGCCCTGCCTTGTGAACTATCGTCCTGCCTGCTGCCGCTGCCGCGGCCTTCTGCAACCTTCATCCTCGTGGGACCTGCTGGCGCTGCCGCGGCCCGTTGTAACTTCCATCCTCGTGGGACCTGCTGGCGCTGCCGCGGCCCGGTGTAACCGTCATCCTCGTTGGGACCTGCTGGCGCTGCCGCGGCCCGTTACCACCTACGATCTCTTCGGGACCTGCTGGCGCTGCCGCGGTCCGACCTGTCCGACCGCCGAGCTCGAGGATTGTGAGCTACTGCCGTTTCACCTCAGTACCCGTAGGTACCAAGACTGTCCCGCTACCCCCTTTCCCTCCTAGAGACTAGAATTGAGAGGATCATCGTGTCCTGATCTCCTTGTATTGTACTACCTTACTTCAAGAACTGCCTATAAAAGGTGTTAACCTGATCTTCGTGTGGTGTCCATCTGTGGGGGGGAAGTTACTTGTCTGTACGATCGCTGGAGACGGCCCTCACCGGAGGCCTCTCCCCTTGTGCTCGGCCGACCCTCCAGGTCCCCGTCTAACATTGGTGGCCAGCGGCGCGATCCGAACCAACGCGTAACCGTACAGAGAGTAACTCACCCTACGACTAATCCACAATGACGACCAGAGAGAGCGGATCTGCAGAGAAATTCCAGATGGAAAAACTGGAAGAGTACAACCACCGAGAGCTAAAACAATTTTGCATAGAACTAGGCATTGCCACTACCGGTCTGAGCACGAAAGAGGACTTCAAACACGCCCTAGAATCCTGGGCAGAGACAAATATCGCCGAAGCCCCGGAGACAAACACCACTCTGACGGAAGAAAGGAGAACGGATCTCTCCCGGGTAGAGATCCGAGAACGAGAGAAAAATAGACTACACGAGTTAGAGTTGACACGGCTCAAATTAGACGGAGAATTGAAACTGGCAGAACAAAAGATGAACTTAGAACACTTACGGCTCCAAGAAGAGCGAGAGGAAAAGCAGAGACAGAGAGAACTCGAAGAAAAAAGACTGGCATACGAACACGAGTGCAAGCTAGCGGAGATAGAAATGCACAAACAGAACAAAGACCTAGGGGTGCCCGAGCAACCGCGCCCCCCAGGTACTACCGAACAGAAGGTCCACATCCCCAAGGATGTGGTCCGTGAATACTATCGGAACGACGACATACAGCAGTGGTTCAAGGCCTACGAGATCGCCATGACTGCCCACCGGATCGCTCGAAGTGACTGGGGAGCCGGTCTATGGGGGAGATTCGTCAATGAAGGCCGGGATGCCCTGCTGCAGCTTCCGGACCACCAAAGGACGTCCTATGACCACATGAAGGCCGCCCTCCTAAGTCGATATGGGCTGACGCCCGAGATGTACCGCCAGAGGTTCCGCAATTGCACCCGGATCCCGGGTACAACCTGGATAGAATATGTGAACTATTTCAGCCGAGCCTTCGAGGGATGGATCAAGGGTAGCAACGTAACAACCTACGAACAGCTCTTCAACCTCATTGTGTGGGAGCACCTCTCCAACAACTGCTTCGTCGAGCTCAGGCAGCACCTCCTCAACAGTAAATTGACTGACCCACGGCAGCTCGCCGCCGAGGCTGACCGATGGGAAAGCACCCGAGTGACCCGGAGTGGGCCAAACGAGCAGAACAGAACCAACCAAGGTCATCATCGTCCCCGAGGAGGAGGAGAAGGACAGGGCCGGGCAGAGACGCCGTCCCGGCCGCTCCCGCCAACAACACCCCACCCCCGGCCGGCCGGGGCAACCCCCCGATGCGCCCGGGGTTCCGAGCCAACGTTACGTGTCATCGATGCCAGCGAGTCGGCCACTATGCCAGTGACCCGACCTGCCCAAAGAACCAGACCCCCGGGCCCCGCCAGGTGGCTGCCGCCGCCCTAGGAGAAGAGCAAGTCTCCGAAGAGCCTGAAGAGTACGAGCAGGAGCAGCCCGAGTGGGAACCTGCCGCCATGACCCTGGCCTGCCTAGGGGGAAGGGACCTGATCCCGCGGGCTCCCCTACCAGCCAACACCAGGAAATACAGCCAGTGGGTGAACATAAATGGGCGTAAGGCCGAAGCCCTGCGTGACACCGGGGCCAGTGTGAGGGCCGTCCGTTGTCACCTGGTGACCCCAGAACAAATTCTGCCAAACGTTCTTTGCCCCGTCCGATCAGCCGACAATTCGGAGAGCCTGTGTCGGATGGCCTGCGTCCCCTTCGAATGGGGAGGAGTCTCCGGTATGTTAAAAGTGACTGTCCGCGACGATGCCCCCGTGGACTGCCTCCTGGGGAACGATCTCGAGAGTTCCCCGTGGGCAGCCGTTGAAAGAAGAGAGCACCTGGGGATGTTAGGCCTCCCGGGCTGGGCGTGCGTAACAACCCGGTCCATGGCCGCTGACACCATCCCTAGATCTGAAGAGCTCGAATGGCCAGCACCTCCTCCCCCGATCGCTCCAGAGGGAGACTCCATCCCTACCGACACCCCGGAAAAAACCCACAAAGAGCCCGCTCAGCCCCAAGACCTTCCGGACCTGGCTCAGTGGCGTCAGGAAGGGGGGCCCACCCAAGAACAATTCCGGCAAGAGCAAAAGACATGTCCCTCCCTCGAGGGACTGCGACAGCAAGCGCTCGCCCAGGGCGCAGGAGACACCACAGGGGCCCACAGGATCTATTGGGACAATGACCTACTGTACAGCGAACAAAGAATCGCAGAGCTGGGGGCCAGTCGAGTGCTGGTGGTGCCCCTCCGTTTCAGAGACTTCCTTCTGAACTTGGCCCATGATGTCCCCCTGGCTGGACACTTGGGGCAAGACAAAACATACAACCGCCTGGTGACTCACTTTTACTGGCCGAAAATGAGAAATGACGTCTCCACCCACTGCCGGTCCTGCCTGACCTGCCAGGCCAGCGGGAAGAGCGGCCGCAAACTCAAGGCACCTCTGCAACCATTCCCCGTGGTGACCACCCCGTTCGAAAGGGTGGGAATAGACATTGTGGGGCCCCTGGACCCCCGAACAGCACAAGGGCATCGATTCATCCTGGTCCTGGTGGACCACGCCACCCGCTATCCTGAGGCGGTTCCCCTTTGAACTGTAACAGCACCAGTGGTAGGTCGAGCCTTAATGGGGATCTTCTCTCGAGTGGGCTTCCCCAGGGAAGTCGTCAGCGACAGGGGCACGAACTTTATTTCAAAATATATGAAATCCCTATGGCAACAGGGCGGAGTCACCTACCAATTCACAACCCCCTATCACCCGCAAGGAAACGGACTGGTCGAGCGATTCAACCGCACTCTCAAAGGGATGATCATGGGGCTGGAAGCCGCCAGTGGGACGTGCTACTCCCGTGCCTCCTCTTCGCCTACCGAGAAGTCCCCCAGAAGTCCCTCGGCTTCAGCCCTTTCGAACTCCTGTACGGACATCCTGTTCACGGGCCTCTCAGCCTAGTTAAAGAAGAGTGGGAAATGGCCCCCCTGAAGACCCCTCCAGACGTCTACAAGTACCTCCTGATTCTCCGTAATCAGACCCGGCGATTCAGAGAGCTCGCCAAAGCCAATCTTGAAGCCAGTCAGGAGGACATGAAGAAGTGGTACGATCAACATGCCTCCTCCATCGAATTCGAGCCTGGCCAGCAGGTATGGGTGATGTCCCCCATCGAACCTTGTGCCTTACAGGACAAATGGACGGGGCCCTTCAAGGTGATCGAGCGTAAGAGCCCCGTCACCTACCTCATCGACCTGGAATCCCCCCGGAACCCCCTCCGGGTCCTCCACGCCAACAGACTCAAACCCCACTTCGTGCGCTCGGAGCTCAGCCTGCTGATGGCTACAGACAGTGGGGCGGAAGAGGACTCCGAGCCCCTGCCTGAGCTACTGGGAGCCGGGGAAAAAGATGGTTCGGTGGACGGGGTCCAACTCTCCGAGGCTCTGACCCCGGAGCAACGCCAAGACTGTCGGGCCCTCCTGCTGCAATTTGCAAACCTATTCTCCCTCACACCCGGGGTCACCCCCTGGTGTCTGCACGACGTGGACACTGGCGACAGTCCTCCTATCCGACACCGGCCGTACCGAGTACCAGATCGGGTACGCACCTGCATCCAAAAAGAAGTCTCCAAGATGCTCGCACTCGGAGTCATCGAACCCTCGGACAGCCCCTGGGCCAGCCCGGTTGTACTGGTCCCCAAAGCTGCGGCCCCGGGCACCACACCCGAGCTCCGGTTCTGCGTCGACTACCGGGGTCTGAACGCTGTCACCCGAACCGACGCTCACCCCATCCCCCGAGCCGACGAACTAGTTGACCGCATGGGGGCGGCCCGCTACCTAAGCATCTTCGACCTGACGGCGGGCTACTGGCAGATCGGCCTCACCCCCAGGGCACAAGAACGATCCGCTTTCTCCACCCCGGATGGACACTACCATTTCAGAGTGATGCCATTCGGCATGAAAAACGCCCCAGCCACGTTTCAACGACTTGTGAACCAGGTATTGGCGGGCCTCGAAGAGTTCAGCGCCGCATACCTGGACGACATCGCGGTGTATAGCCGCCACTGGTCAGACCACCTCCGCCACCTCCGAGGGGTCCTGCAGGCCCTCCAACGGGCCGGCCTCACAATCAAGGCCAGCAAGTGCCAAATCGGCCAGGGGTCCGTGACCTACCTCGGACACCAAGTGGGGAGCGGTCTAGTGGCCCCCCTCCAGCTCAAGATCGCTGCCATCCAGTCCTGGTGCCCCCCCGTAACCCAAACCGAGGTCCGAGCCTTCTTGGGGCTCACTGGATACTATCGGCGGTTCGTAAGGGACTATGGCAGCATTGTGGGGCCCCTCACGGGGCTCACATCCAAGACCAACCCAAAAACAGTTACTTGTCTGTACGATCGCTGGAGACGGCCCTCACCGGAGGCCTCTCCCCTTGTGCTCGGCCGAACCTCCAGGTCCCCGTCTAACAGGGAAACTATCCCGAAACCCGAGCCATGTCTTGGGTCTAGAGATTTTGGGAACAACGAGTACCTACTCGCACCAACTTTGGTGAACCACTTATGAACTTGACTTTTATTCTTCGAACTACACGCACTTCAAATACCAGAGTGCTTAGGGGCGACCCGGAGGAGGGGCTAGCGGAGTGCGATCCTTTGCAGAATTCTACTTATCGCTCCCTTGAGCGCCAAGCTGACGAGCTTCTGGAGACGCCCTGCGAGCCAGAGAGGCATCGAGGCCTGTGACGGTTACTTGGCGGCCTTCTCATCCACCCCATACTTGTTCTCTACTGATGAGGGAAACTATCCCGAAACCCGAGCCATGTCTTGGGTCTAGAGATTTTGGGAACAACGAGTACCTACTCGCACCAACTTTGGTGAACCACTTATGAACTTGACTTTTATTCTTCGAACTACACGCACTTCAAATACCAGAGTGCTTAGGGGCGACCCGGAGGAGGGGCTAGCGGAGTGCGATCCTTTGCAGAATTCTACTTATCGCTCCCTTGAGCGCCAAGCTGACGAGCTTCTGGAGACGCCCTGCGAGCCAGAGAGGCATCGAGGCCTGTGACGGTTACTTGGCGGCCTTCTCATCCACCCCATACTTGTTCTCTACTGATGAGGGAAACTATCCCGAAACCCGAGCCATGTCTTGGGTCTAGAGATTTTGGGAACAACGAGTACCTACTCGCACCAACTTTGGTGAACCACTTATGAACTTGACTTTTATTCTTCGAACTACACGCACTTCAAATACCAGAGTGCTTAGGGGCGACCCGGAGGAGGGGCTAGCGGAGTGCGATCCTTTGCAGAATTCTACTTATCGCTCCCTTGAGCGCCAAGCTGACGAGCTTCTGGAGACGGCCTGCGAGCCAGAGAGGCATCGAGGCCTGTGACGGTTACTTGGCGGCCTTCTCATCCACCCCATACTTGTTCTCTACTGATGAGGGAAACTATCCCGAAACCCGAGCCATGTCTTGGGTCTAGAGATTTTGGGAACGAGTACCTACTCGCACCAACTTTGGTGAACCACTTATGAACTTGACTTTTATTCTTCGAACTACACGCACTTCAAATACCAGAGTGCTTAGGGGCGACCCGGAGGAGGGGCTAGCGGAGTGCGATCCTTTGCAGAATTCTACTTATCGCTCCCTTGAGCGCCAAGCTGACGAGCTTCTGGAGACGCCCTGCGAGCCAGAGAGGCATCGAGGCCTGTGACGGTTGCTTTGCGGCCTTCTCATCCACCCCATACTTGTTCTCTACTGATGAGGGAAACTATCCCGAAACCCGAGCCATGTCTTGGGTCTAGAGATTTTGGGAACAATGAGTACCTACTCGCACCAACTTTGGTGAACCACTTATGAACTTGACTTTTATTCTTCGAACTACACGCACTTCAAATACCAGAGTGCTTAGGGGCGACCCGGAGGAGGGGCTAGCGGAGTGCGATCCTTTGCAGAATTCTACTTATCGCTCCCTTGAGCGCCAAGCTGACGAGCTTCTGGAGACGCCCTGCGAGGCAGAGAGGCATCGAGGCCTGTGACGGTTACTTGGCGGCCTTCTCATCCACCCCATACTTGTTCTCTACTGATGAGGGAAACTATCCCGAAACCCGAGCCATGTCTTGGGTCTAGAGATTTTGGGAACAACGAGTACCTACTCGCACCAACTTTGGTGAACCACTTATGAACTTGACTTTTATTCTTCGAACTACACGCACTTCAAATACCAGAGTGCTTAGGGGCGACCCGGAGGAGGGGCTAGCGGAGTGCGATCCTTTGCAGAATTCTACTTATCGCTCCCTTGAGCGCCAAGCTGACGAGCTTCTGGAGACGCCCTGCGAGCCAGAGAGGCATCGAGGCCTGTGACGGTTACTTGGCGGCCTTCTCATCCACCCCATACTTGTTCTCTACTGATGAGGGAAACTTTCCCGAAACCCGAGCCATGTCTTGGGTCTAGAGATTTTGGGAACAACGAGTACCTACTCGTACCAACTTTGGTGAACCACTTATGAACTTGACTTTTATTCTTCGAACTACACGCACTTCAAATACCAGAGTGCTTAGGGGCGACCCGGAGGAGGGGCTAGCGGACTGCGATCCTTTGCAGAATTCTACTTATCGCTCCCTTGAGCGCCATGCTGACGAGCTTCTGGAGACGCCCTGCGAGCCAGAGAGGCATCGAGGCCTGTGACGGTTACTTGGCGGCCTTCTCATCCACCCCATACTTGTTCTCTACTGATGAGGGAAACTATCCCGAAACCCGAGCCATGTCTTGGGTCTAGAGATTTTGGGAACAACGAGTACCTACTCGCACCAACTTTGGTGAACCACTTATGAACTTGACTTTTATTCTTCGAACTACACGCACTTCAAATACCAGAGTGCTTAGGGGCGACCCGGAGGAGGGGCTAGCGGAGTGCGATCCTTTGCAGAATTCTACTTATCGCTCCCTTGAGCGCCAAGCTGACGAGCTTCTGGAGACGGCCTGCGAGCCAGAGAGGCATCGAGGCCTGTGACGGTTACTTGGCGGCCTTCTCATCCACCCCATACTTGTTCTCTACTGATGAGGGAAACTATCCCGAAACCCGAGCCATGTCTTGGGTCTAGAGATTTTGGGAACAACGAGTACCTACTCGCACCAACTTTGGTGAACCACTTATGAACTTGACTTTTATTCTTCGAACTACACACACTTCAAATACCAGAGTGCTTAGGGGCGACCCGGAGGAGGGGCTAGCGGAGTGCGATCCTTTGCAGAATTCTAATGGCACATAGGTTGTCCGTACACAGTAAAAATGTTTAAATTAAAAGAACTAATATCGGGTTTTAATTGTATTGCTTGACCTGTATTGTATTTTAACTGTGGTACATAAGGAAACAACCTGAGATGTATACCTTCTCAAGATGGTGCACGCAATGTAGCGTTTTCGCTAGCCCTTGCTTGTTTCCATGTTGTAATGCATGATGCTTTAAAAATGGTGCCTCACAGTGCGTTATGTGATAACACCGACCAAGGATCATTTCTGAAACGCGTCTGTTTGTACTTAAATTACCGCTGAAAAGAAGCCCCGTGGGTGCTGTCTTCCTTTTACGAAATAAGAGGATTGTGAAGAGTATATATATATATATATATATGAAAAATACCACTCCTCCTCTGCACGCTCTGCGCTCGCAGCCCACGCTTCCACGCCAGCAAGTAGAGGACCGGACCAACAAGTCAGCAAGATGTGATTTTTTATTTCTGCATCACCCACAGAACCAGCAACGCGTTTCGGGCCAAGGTGCCCTTGTTCACGCTGCAACATAGTAATGTCTATAATGCTCTTTTATACACCTGTTTTTGGGAAATGTCACCACCCCCTGGTGGTGACCTCCAGTGTTGCATGTGTTAATACAAACAGTGAAAAGGTACTATTGCTGCTAATTGTATAATGTGCATATGTTTTTCTATGTATAGCATTATGTCTTTATACAAACGTGACTGGTTAAATCCAAGTAATTCTAAAAGAATACTGACCATATGAATCATTCTAAAACATGTTCAAAGACAGTTGCAAAATATAACAAATGCAATCCTCTTAATTTCACTAACCATCCACAATTCGATAATTAATGGTAGCTATAGTTATGTACATGTGCAAATCTAGGCATTTTAGCAGCAACAAATAAAGTGCAAAAAGTGAGAAAAAGTGCAAATTGTATGAAAAAAGTGCAAAGTGCAAGAAGCGACCGCATTGCCATCAAAACAAGGATACCATACATTTCCATACATATAAAATATTAGAATTATCAAATTTCATAGATATCAGTATGGTTAAATTATCGGTTCTCAAGGTTCATAAATAGCAAAAAGGTATCAAAAGTTTATCAAAATTTAAAAATGGGCATATGTAAAAATAACATCACACCCCATAATTAAGGACATATAGTGACACAATTTAACTTGATCTAAAATTTAGTAGAAAAAGTTAAAAGACAATTCATAATACACTGGTATAAACAATTTATAGATAAAGTGATATCATAGTAAATAAGCTAGAAGTCTCAATATACTGATATAAGCGAGGGTACAGCACTTCTGAAACCCTCCGTGCTCAATGATCACATAACCCTTATTCTGCCACTCTTCTAAATCTAGTATCTCCTAATAGGGAACCTAACTAGGAGAAAAGTATATATATATATGTATATATACTGTCAAGAGGAGAAGAGGAAATAAAATAGATGTACATAGAATGCTCTTACAGACGGACCAGGAATGTCGGGGGATAAGCAACCCATTCCTATAGGTAATGGTGCATTTCTTCAATATTGTTGAGCCCATTAGGCCACCGACTGTCAAGCTCCAAGATAAACCTACTTTCTAATTTTCTGAGTTGGAGTTCGCGATCACCCCCTCTTTTCTGTGGTGGGACTGATCCAATCACGAAGTAACTCAAGCAAGAAAGGTCATTATTGTGTGCCCTTTTAAAATGTCGGGCGACCGGATATGCTGGGTCACTATGTAGAATGGCCCGTAAATGCTGTAGTATTCTGACATGCACCTGGAGCTTGGTACTGCCGACATATCTGAGCCCACAGGTGCATGCCAGAACGTATACAGCATGGTCAGTTCTACAGGAGTAATTTCCCAAAATAGGCTTGGAAATGGAGCTAAATGGAGTCGAATAATGTGAGGTGGTGGTGGTACCGAATTTGCAGGCACGGCAGCTTGTGCATTTAAAAAAACCCTGTTTCGGTTGTAGCCAAGATTTTTTCATTTTGAGCTCCGGTGCAGCTTTATCCAAGCAATTCCCCATAGTTTTAGCACGTCTGAAAGTTACAGTAGGAGTGGCCGGCAATCTAGTATTAAGAACATGGTCACTGAGGACAATGGGACAGTTTTTATTAATGATGGATTTAATTATCCTTTCTTCCCTAGTGTATGTAGTAATCAGGCGAGGGCATTCTACTGGAGAATCTGTAACAATAGAGGTTTCTTCAACAGTAGTTATAGCAGGAAAAAGACTTTCTCTAGATCGAGACAAGGATTTATTGAGAGCTGCTTTTAAAATATCATCAGAATACCCCCTTGCTTTAAGCCGTGTCATAAGGTCTTTGAGACAGATTTCATAATCAGATGGGGAACTGCAAATTCTATTTAACCTCAGAATTTCACCATATGGAATTCCTGCAATGGTGTGTCTGGGGTGCATGCTATTTGCATGCAGCGTAGCGTTGCCTGCAGTTGATTTTCTGTGTAGAGTAGTATATATATATATATATATATATGAATTTGAATTTGAATTTGAAGGGATTTATATAGCGCTCGTACACCTGGCGGTTTCTTGGCGCTCACTGGCAACAGCTACTCAGCGAAGCGGAAAGGGGAAAAAGGTGAACATTCAGGATGGGAAGGCTTGGGTGAAGAGGAAAGTCTTGAGGTCTCTACGGAAGTGGGGGTACTGGGTGCAGGTTCTGAGGGGCAAAGGGAGAGAGTTCCAGAAGGCTGGACCTGTGGTAGTAAATTTTGAACCACCCCACTTCTTCCGTTTGAAGCGGGGAACCAAGAGGAGGTGGTGAGAAGAGGATCGGAGGTCTCGTGAGGGAGTGTAGGATTGAATGGCCGAGTTAATGAAGGAAGGGGCAGAGCCTGTCCGGGCTTTAAAAATGGTGCAGCCGAGCTTGAATAAGACGCGTTGCCGGACCGGGAGCCAGTGCAGGGAAAAGAGAAGAGGGGTTACATGGTGTGATTTAGAAAGGTTAAAAACCAGCCGAGCGGCCTGGTTTTGAACAAGCTGGAGACGTCTCATAAGGTAGTCTGGAATGCCATGGTAAAGGATATTGCCATAATCTAGGCGGGATGTTACCATGGCTAGAAGAATTAGTTTGAGCGCGTCTGGGTCGAAAAATCGAGAGACTCTGCGGATAGTCCTGACTGAAAGGAAGGCTGAGGAAACCACAGCAGAGACTTGAGAATGTAGAGAAAGTTGGTTATTGCTTTTAAATCCAAGGGTTTTGACAGAGGATACAGGAGTGGGAGAGGGACCTAGTGAGGGGGGCCAGAAAGAGGAGGTCCAGGGACTGGAGCAACCACCTGTCAACACCAACTCCGTTTTATCGGGGTTGAGCTTCAGGTGGTTGAAGTTCATCCAGTCCTGGATGAAGGTCATAATGGACTGAACTTTAGACATAGACTCCGGGGTAGAGGAAAGGGAAAAAATGAGCTGGAGATCGTCTGCGTAATTGTACACAGAGACCTCCAGTTGCTGTAAAGCAAAGATAAGGGGGGCAATGTAAAGGCTAAATAAAAGGGGGGATAAAGAGGAACCCTGGGGGACACCACACTGGATGGGTTGGAATTCCGCAGAGAACTCTCCCAGACGAACCGCTTGAGTCCGGCCGCTCAAAAAGGAGGATAA
This sequence comes from Lissotriton helveticus, assembly GCF_964261635.1. NCBI lineage: Eukaryota > Metazoa > Chordata > Amphibia > Caudata > Salamandridae > Lissotriton > Lissotriton helveticus. The sequence continues at coordinate 1,828,423,973 of NC_136068.1, read as the reverse complement.
CCATAGTAGGGCTGTACCTCTGATTCCCGCCGCTTCGACACGTGAAAGTAAGATGGTATGATCCACCGTGTCGAATGCGGCGGAGAGATCTAAAAGGATCAAGGCCTGATGTTGATTGGTATCCATTCCTTGTCGGAGGTTGTCCAAAACCGATGTTATAACGGACTCAGTTGAGTGGGCCGGGCGGAAGCCGGCCTGTCTTGGGGCCAACACACCATGACTTTCCACGAACTCGCTCAGGGTTTTTACCACGTGCCGTTCCAATACCTTAGCCAGGTAAGGCAAGAGGGAGATTGGGCGGAAGTTGACTGGATCGGAGGGATCCGCTCCGGGTTTTTTTAGGATCGGAACGATCACTGCCGATTTGAGTGCAGGGGTAACGATGCCCTGAGCCAGCGAGCTGTTTAGGAGCACTAAAGGTGGTGAGGGGCAGTAAGTGAAAATCTGCTTTAGGATGTAGGCGGGGCAAGGTGCCCGCGGGGAGCCGGACTTGACCAGCGGGAGAATGGAGAGGAATGAATCGGTCGATAGGGGAGGAATTGAGTCCAGATGAGCAATGTGGAAAATTAGTGCGTTTTGGTGAACATTATCTGCGCCATCTTGCCTCTTCCCCTGATGCCACACTTTTGTCGTGCGCGCCCGCCATTTTAAGATGCCCCGATCAGAACAAACCCTTTTGCATGCCGCTGGCCCCTGACATAGCCCTTTGCCTTCGCTAAGCCCGCACGCTGACCACCCCCTGCTTGCACCTGCCTTGAGTCATAAACCCCTCTTCGGCGCTGCTCTGCCCCAGGCCCTCATCCTGTTCCCAGCGCGACACCTCCCTGCTTTCCTTTCATGATCTCCGGCCCTTAGATGCAAACCCCCTTTTTCCCCGTGTGCCCGTTTTGTCCTCCCCGTTCCCAAGCCGGCACCCAGCTCTGCCGATACCATCCTTGCCCCTCCCCGTACAATAGAAAGCTCCCCCCCATCAAAGAATCCCCGGGTTGATCAAAGCCCCCACCCCATGAGATCCGATCAAACTCCCCACATTCCGTGAATCGGCGGATTATCCAGCTGCGCGATGCTCATCACCTGTTATGACTAGGGTGGGGATTTCAACTGTAAATGTGTGTGGGAACGGGCCCCAAAGGGGGATTCCGGGAATGTCTTTCCGTGTATCAAAGCTTTGTCACATGTATGTAAACTGTAATAAAAACCACAAGCACTGTATATAAGGGGCCAGGCCTCAAACGTAAGTTAGAGCACCTCAGAACGATACCTTCTGTCCGTTTCGTTGTGTTCTCCTCCGGAGAGAATAAAAAACCTTGTTTCCTGCTTTCCAGTCTCCAGCGCCTGCCTCTTCATTGATTTAAATAACTAGAGGGTCACAGAGGCAATACCGCCGGGCAAATATCGATTGTCCCCGACCCGATTGAACTTTTTACAATTGGCGTCCCAAGCGTGGGGCCCATCAGCGACTCGTGGATCCAGTGGGAGAGGTCCCGACGACAGAGTGAACGACTGCAACGATCGGGAGAGCTCTTGCCCAATAGACCCTCGTCTGGCAGCCGATCATCCGAACTTCACTAGTTCCGAACAGACCTCTCTCGAGTGATCTACGGTCCTGACTGGGAACCATCAGGAGTGCCGTGAGAAATACGAGAAAAAGAGGACGATCGGGCGCTGGATTCGGAAGACAAGAAACTGTCCACATGGTCCGGGTAAGGTCGTGTTGCCACGACAAGTTGCGAAAAATTTGTTTTGATTGCTTGATTGTTCAAAATACTAGTATTGCTTTGTTTATTTTTATTTAGAGATTCACTGTCTGCAAACGGAGAAACAACAGGCTCCCTCTCCCTTTGCAAGCAGTGGAGGATAAGTAGGGTAGCAGCCGTGCTTGTTCTTTTTCTCCCCCACTCAATAATTGCTTGAAACTGAACTGTTGTTCACAAACTATTGTTTCCTGGAGATTCCCTGTCTGCAAGCAGGGAAGAGACCACCCTTTTTGCAGATAGTGAAAAGGGTAGGTAACGCAGATCTTTGCGGACCTACTCATTCTCCCCATTGTTATTTATTGGTCGTTTGGTTTTATATTTTTTTTTGATCCATGAGGTATTCACTACCTGCAAACAACGTAGAATAGAAATATTCTGTCTAGTCTTTGCACCTAGTGATAAGATAGGCAGTGCTGACTTTTTAGTCCCTCGTAACGAGCCGTCATGTCTGTCTTCTCCCCACTGATAAATAGCCTGTTTAGCCCGGACCGGGTGTTAGAGGTGGACCATATGGCTCCACTAGAAGGCACCCCTAATAAGGACATGTTCATAAACTATGGGTTAGTCACCATAGCTTATAATAAATTATGGCACAGGTATACCGAAGATAGCCAAGACAAACAGTGGCCACTGGCAGGATCCTTTGACCTTGATAAAATAGAAACGTTAGAAATAGCCCTTCGAAATAATAAGACGACGCCAATTATGCTCGACAGTCTCGGTATGTGGCGCAGAGAGGCTACGAAACGACAGAGAAAAGACGAGGATAAACCAAGTAGGGAAATATACCGACAGGACAACCCCAGGACACCGCTACCCACAACTTATCCCCCGACACTATGCAAAGGACGACCAGACTTAGGGTCAGACCAATGCGCTTTTTGTAGGTATGTCGGACACTGGAAAGCCCAATGCCCGACTCTACTGAGCGTGAGTAAAGGCAAAGGGCCGACAAGAACGACAGACCGACAGTACGAGAAAAGGCGCGAGACAGAGAAGAACCCGACTTACATAGACAGACCAGACAGAACCACCACGTTTGATTATGCCCGATGGCACAGATTTCGCCAGGAAAATCTCAGCGGCATGATCAAGTTCTCCTAGGTCGGGCAATGTCAAGACGGGAACCCAGCCTCGTTTAAAATTCACAGACGGAAAGAGATAATTATGACCAATAACTGTTTTTATATTTGTCTTGGGTCTTTGTATGTCGTACTTGTACTGTCCCCCGTCTGAGTTTGTGTGTATGTAATGTGCAAATCTGCGTCATCCCTCTACACGTGTTTCCGTGTTACTCGACCCCTGTTAGCAGAAACTTAGCATAAAAGCAACCTGGAAAGAAAGAAATGATAAAACAAAACCCGTAGACCATTAATAAACTTGAACTTTTAATTTAACACAACAAACAAGGAATAATAACGATAAACTGTAGAAAATGAAAGTCAAACAGAACATTCGCCCCCCCCCATTCTGGAACCTTCCAAAGTAGGGCAGGGTTACGGCTACGCCCAACCAACGGCAACCCATATAAGGCGAGCCCCGCCGCCAACTCTTGGTCAGGAAATCTTAACGTATGGGGGAGCCGGAGGAGAGGCAGGAGCCCGCAGCCTGGGCATTTGCAGGTAGTCCCGCCACATGTCTCCTTGGCCGGCCGCAACGGGCCTGGAAAGACTAAGGTAGTCCCGCCACATGTCAAAAGGAGAACGAGGCACCTCTTCCTTTTCTCTTCCGTCACAGCCGCAGCAGTCCTGGACGGCGGGATGTCCTGCACGTACCTCCACAACAATTTGTCCAAGTTGGGCTGGGAGGGAGAGGCGACGCGGACGAGCCTCTCCCACCTCCACCGGTAGGAGGTTTCCCAGCCCCCAGCCCGACGCCGAACACCCCCAGTCAGGCGATGGTGCCCATACTTCCACAGCACCGGACACACCATGGTGGCACCCCAGTACTTGCGCAGCACCGAACGTACAATGGTGGCACCCCAGTATTTGCGCAGCACCGAACGTACAATGGTGGCACTTGGGGAACACCGGATGTGGAGAGGCCTTCATGCGGGGCGATGAAAAGGAGCGGCATGGAGTGCACCGGGAGAAGGAGACGATGTGAACGAGTCTCCCTCGCCCCCCAGGTGGGGGCATCACAGCTGCACCCCAGCTGAACGTCCCGCTCTCACAAAACAGGGACCTCTTCCTTTCACTCCGAAGGGTCTCTTCCATTCTTGCAAACTCGACGAGAGTGGCCCCTGTAGGGCCTCAGAATGGCGTCTGGATCCGCTGGAAGGCGGGCCCCGGCCACTAGAGTAACTTTGGCCAGCCATACAACTCGAACATTTGTCCCATGGAGCACGAGCCCCCATCTCCGACAGCATCTCCACAGCCTTGAAGATCATACAAAGGTCCCCGGCGGAACCTTCGGCCTTTGCAGGTTTCCGGTAAGGGACGGCTGCCTTGATCGCCAACGAAACAAACATGACATTGCCACACCTTCTGTTAGCGTGAATTCTAGAACTGCCGAAAAGGACTCTGGTCCAAACTGCCAGTAATGGAAACATTTCCCCCTGATGCTGCTTCCGGACTGTGCCGGCCCCGCCCAAAATGGCGCTGGTATCAATCGGAGCTTACGAACACCTCGTGGTGTTCCTTCGCACTAATATAAACTTGATGTTCTGAGATTTTATATGATCCTTTGTACACTTGGCTAGAAAAGACGAAGAGAACTCACTCGACGAATAGTGTGAAAAGATCCCCGTTACAAATGTTGATTACGAATGTACAATGTATTATATTTTTATAACTGATGTAAACCTCATTTACGATGCACACGTACGGTATGCATATAGGAAATCTGATTACAACTGTTATGATTATGTTTCTAAATTATGAAAATATATGCCCCCGAACCCCCAGCCAATTAATAGACGTTTTAGTCTCTTACAAATGAATGAGTAAAACTTTCCGATGTTTTTATTGTTGCAAACGACACCCCCCACTGTACGCACTTTAGCCATTGCCACGACCGACCAAATACGACCACACCCTCCTAATCCATATGCTGAAATGAATTTGCAGAATAAAGTCTTTTGAAACTATGGACGGGTATTGCATGCTTTATTTTAAAACAATATGGGATGGGTAGGAAAGTTCTTTTTCTGTGCACCCTACTCTGCTCTCTCTTTAAGGTTAAAGGAAGATGGTTGCCCAGCCCTGGAGGACGGATCGGATCGACAACACGACACTCCGTCTTAAAAGTACGCGACTGACTCATGAACTCTCGCGTAGAGGAAGACCGTGACTTCCAAGGATGGGTAAAACGAATGGTGTAAATGAGGGAATGTAAAAGGAGGGTGAAATGAAATAATGTAAATGTTGTAAAGTACAACGTTCCAAAGTAGCAGGGACCCAAGAACCGAAGAACTTTAGAACGCCACGGCGTTGAAAGAGGTTTAAGGATCCCGATAGAGAGATATATCCTTTGACTAGATACCTCGCACTAGGCACCTCTGGTTTCCTTTTTATGTTTCCCCGCACACGCCCTACATGAACACACTACCCCCCCCTCGACTCCGAAAACTATATCCCCGGGGACCCTGCCCCAAGGAGGAAAGACGAGTAAGAGGTAAGTAAAGGACTTATGAATCCATGTATTTGAATGCGCGCGAATGCTGTCTCCCCCACCCCCCCCCTTTTTTTTCCTCCCTCTGCAGGTTACATCAGAGATTACAGCCAAGGTGTGGCGAAGATCTGAGACCTTGCCATGTCTAAATACACGAAACGGACTAGCGCCGCAGGGTGGTGTCTAAGCACGCCTGCAAACTACTCACGTATCGAACAAACCCGAAAAATTAGCACAACCTGATAAAAAGTGATCACCCTTAAACCAGACCGGACGAATGAACCCATGTCACGTATGATACGAAACTGTGAGGGAATGTGTGTGTGTGTGACTGAGGCGTTGACCCAACTGGTCAAAGGACCGAGAATGCGAGAAAGTGCGACAAAGTGGTACCTCCTTTTTTCTTCTTTCCTTTTCTCAAAGCACGTCCCCTCTACCCTGTCTAATGCTCAAACTGCATGATTACAAGATTCTAACGCGGACTCGTGAATACCCTTTACTGTGTAATGCACTAAATAGCCTTTCTTGAATGCACTGCCGCCCTCTCTGTTGCACGTGTACTATTTAGCCTGCCGTTGCACTCTCTCTCTCTCTCTCTCTCTCTCTCTCTCTCTCTCTCTCTCTCTCTCTCTCTCTCTCTCTCTCTCTCTCTCTCTCTCTCTCTCTCTCTCTCTCTCTCTCTCTCTCTCTCTCTCACTCTCTCTCTCTCTCTCTCTCTCTATTTTTACACTACCACTCTTCCGAGTGGTTAGCCCCGAAATTGGCAGATTGCCACCCCTAGCACACCACCTAATTGGCTTCAAATACCGTCAGTATTTGCACAAACGCTTGTCTTTAATACAATCACCCTGAGGCCGCGTCATTACCTCTCCTTTTCCGCTAGAAGTCAATGAACCCAGGTTGGGCCGTAAGGGAAAGGACAGGTAAGACGACAGAGGTTCCCTAATCTGGCCCGAAATAAGGGAACTACATGTCAACGGCTCCTATAGTATAAAACAAGGACCTCAGAATACGCGACCCTCCCCTCCCCGAATCGTCGCAATACCCAAACCAGAAAAACGATCACCCCCGTTACCTCCCCTGTCTATGTCCCTGGTTGTTTCCCATAAAACCCCTGTCCTTCCTAGTTAAGTAACCGGGCTGTAAAAGGTTACGTAGGACCCAGAATGATGTTTTACAAGGTTAACAGACTAGACCAAGGTAAAGAAATCATCAAAATGAACCCCGCAGTAGTTGAAAAACAGGATGCACCGATAGAAAGGAAATGTTTAGCCATGTTCGTCTCTCAGCAAAATACCTGTGTAGTACCATGTTGACGACTCACTGTACCCTTTTGTAAATGTGAAACTCTAGAGAACGGCATATCTTTGCCAGATTTGTCTCCCGAAGGTGGGTTACCATCAGATGAACTGTCATGCCTGTAATAAATGATTATGAAGGAAAGTCATAGTAAATCCAACAGGTCCGCCACCGGTCATTCATATGCCAGTTGTGAACGTTAAATATAACGGACATTTTCATTCTTTGCCTGGAGCTGGGAGAGAAATAGACTTTTTGATTATCTTCATCTGCAAATTTTCTAAAGACTGTCTTTTCAAACTTGTTTAAGGGTACTGCTGTTGGAGGAGAGAAGGACCGGATGTGGGAGCACGAGGCCCGACTGCAGACTAGGGGACACCTGCGACATTAGCCAAGGCGAGACCACGACTGAAAGGAGCTGCAGGACGAGGCACTGTTTTCGACAGCATGAAAAGAAAGGGTCGACCTGATGCCCCTGCTCGACGTCCAGTGCCTTTCGACAAATCCCCGCTCTCTGAATTCCGTCGCACGCCCGCCCATTTGAAGTCTCTCGTTCCCCTAGTTTGTTCCCAATTTGGCCTTGCTCCATCCCCCTTTTTCCTCTGACCTACCCTATGGACTGTTTTGAACGCTCTTCTTCCATCGGAACTTTCTGACAATCACCTCAAAGGACACAGGGCGAAAAGGACCTTTCCGACCAGAAACGCGAGGAAAGGGTCGTGCCCTGCAACGCAGAACTTAGAACAGAGCTGGACTTGTAGCTCCACCGCCGGTGCTCAACAGCGCCAACGAAAGACCACAAAGAACAATGAGAACTCATAAAACTTCGAACATTCGACATCCTCAACCACCGTTTTGCTACGCCTCATTTCTCTCCCAGCCGCCATTGTATTGATCCTGCTCCAATCCGAATCTGAAATATGTATTAACCTGCCAGTTCACGTTATGATATGTACTTGCTGCTCGCCGTTTTTGTATTTCATTCCTATGACTTTCCTGCTGAACAAATTTATCAAAGTTTATCAAATAGGTGCACCTCCTAAAAAAAAACTAGAAACCTCAAAATGTATTGTTTACAACTCTTTTATCATCTAGGGTTCCTACCGTTTTCTTTCTCATGCTCACCACAGTAGAACCGAATAGAAAATGAACCAGCAAGATGTCTTGAATATGTTAAAGGGAGGACTGTGGAAAATTAGTGCGTTTTGGTGAACATTATCTGCGCCATCTTGCCTCTTCCCCTGATGCCACACTTTTGTCGTGCGCGCCCGCCATTTTAAGATGCCCCGATCAGAACAAACCCTTTTGCATGCCGCTGGCCCCTGACATAGCCCTTTGCCTTCGCTAAGCCCGCACGCTGACCACCCCCTGCTTGCACCTGCCTTGAGTCATAAACCCCTCTTCGGCGCTGCTCTGCCCCAGGCCCTCATCCTGTTCCCAGCGCGACACCTCCCTGCTTTCCTTTCATGATCTCCGGCCCTTAGATGCAAACCCCCTTTTTCCCCGTGTGCCCGTTTTGTCCTCCCCGTTCCCAAGCCGGCACCCAGCTCTGCCGATACCATCCTTGCCCCTCCCCGTACAATAGAAAGCTCCCCCCCATCAAAGAATCCCCGGGTTGATCAAAGCCCCCACCCCATGAGATCCGATCAAACTCCCCACATTCCGTGAATCGGCGGATTATCCAGCTGCGCGATGCTCATCACCTGTTATGACTAGGGTGGGGATTTCAACTGTAAATGTGTGTGGGAACGGGCCCCAAAGGGGGATTCCGGGAATGTCTTTCCGTGTATCAAAGCTTTGTCACATGTATGTAAACTGTAATAAAAACCACAAGCACTGTATATAAGGGGCCAGGCCTCAAACGTAAGTTAGAGCACCTCAGAACGATACCTTCTGTCCGTTTCGTTGTGTTCTCCTCCGGAGAGAATAAAAAACCTTGTTTCCTGCTTTCCAGTCTCCAGCGCCTGCCTCTTCATTGATTTAAATAACTAGAGGGTCACAGAGGCAATACCGCCGGGCAAATATCGATTGTCCCCGACCCGATTGAACTTTTTACAGCAATGACTGGAGGACGGCGGGGGTCAGTGAAGTTCTGGGATGGAGAAGGAATTTTACTTTTGATCTTATTGATTTTGTCCAGGAAAAAGTGATTGAGCGAGTCGCATAGTGTTTGGGAAGGTGATGGTTTGAGTGACGCTCTATCGGAAAAGGCAAGATACTGGATGATAGAAAAAATTTCTCTTGGCCGATTCTCCGCGAGTTGGATTTTAGAGGAGAAATAGTTTTTCTTTGTGTCTAGTATGGCTTTCTTGTATTGAATGAGAAGTTCAGTATAACGGTTTTTAGCAGTAGGGCAGTAGTTCCGTCTCCATTGTCGTTCGGCTTGGCGGAGAGTAAGTTTTTTGTTCTTTAGGTCGTCTGAGAACCAGCGGTTTGCATCTTTGGGGCGTTTGGTTGCGATGCGTTTTAGAGGAGCAATGGCATCGCACCCGACCCGCAGCCAGTTGGTGATAGCTTCTGCCTGTCCAGAGGGAGGTAGCGTGGTCAGATCAGGGCTGGAAGAAGAGAGGAGGTTTGATAGAGCTTCGATGTCGACACGATTCCATGAACGTGCCCAGACATTTCTAGCAGAGGTGGGCTTAAGTGGTGGAACAGGGGATAGGGAAAAGGTGATTAGTGAATGATCTGACCATGAACATGGAGAAATCGAAAGGGAATTGACCGAGCAATCGCGTTGCCAGATTTGGTCCAGGATATGTTCCAACCTGTGTGTGGGAGTATTGACAACTGATGTGAAGTTGAGCGACAGAAGAGAGTCTGAGAACTCCTTGGACGTAGCGCATTCCGCGGGGTCAGAGGGCCAGAAGTTAAAATCTCCCAGGACTATGATGGAGGCATGGTTGACAACCAGAGTCGCCATTAGGTCTTGAAAGCAGGGGAGGAAAGTTTGGGGGGAGGACGGGGGTCTGTACACAAGGACACAGGTTAGCGGGGGGTAAAGGAAAGAGAGCGAACCACTAGGCAGTCTGAGATTCCCATGGAGGGGGAAACCAGAGGCTGGAAGGTGAGTTCCTTGCGGGCGATCAGAGCGACCCCTCCACCGGGCCTGCCAGAGGAGCGGTCTGCTCGAATGGCGTAATAGGCCGGGGGAGTATCGCTAACAGGGAGGGAAGGGAGCTGTCCGAGAACCAGGTCTCGGTAAGAAACAATAAGTCAGGTTTATAGGAGTCAAGTAGGGTGAAAAGATCGAGCTGGTGTTTTACTGCCGATCTTGTGTTTAGGTATATAGCAGTAATTGCTGTGGGGGAAAGGGCATATGGATGCCGATTAGAGGGGCTGGTATTTAGGGACGTAGGCAAGGTGTTGGTATAGACTAGGTTCTGTGAGGTTAATAGTCCCAGAGTGGAGATGCGAGCTAATGTAGCGGCCGGTAAAGTCCACTTGCCTTGAAGGGTAGTGAGTTGCGCGTGAGAGTATTGAATGGGACAAGCAGGGTGTATGGCCTCTGGTCTCGGTCGGTCGCGGACGGGCGCAGACGGGCTTTCCTTAGGCGCGCCTTCGGCGCGCCATCGGCGCGCCCGCTGCGCTCGTCCGCTGCGCTTCCTGGGGAGGCACATACTTATGGAATAGTGAGTAGAAGGGCGGTGGGCGTGGCCTCCAAGGGGGGCGTGGCCTGTCGATCGTTCGAGGCGCTGGCGTTTTACACGCCGGTTTCAACTCTGCGAGGGGTCCGCTTGTCAAACTCAGCGGCTTGGGGTGAGTGCAGTCCGATTTAAAAACACAATAAATCACAGCAATACAATTTTAAAAAGAAGCTCTCTCCCGGCTTTTCGCCTCAGGAGCAGCGTGTTTGCATATATATATATATATACTTGAAGATGAAGGATCACAAGTAAACAACAGCCAGCCAGCGCAAACATCTGGATCCCAAAGGATACAATGAGTCACAAAGAAATAAAATATCCAAGAAAGAAGTGACTCAAACAGATAGATTCACTAAAGAACAGAAATATATTTCCACTACAACGTTTCAGCTTCCGCCTTCCTCAGGTAGTTTCAAGATGGTAAGCTCAGTGGCTGCACAGATGACACAGCTGAATTTTCTAAAAGCATCATGAGTGACGATTCCATTTGGAATGTGGAATCAATGCAGTCCTGAGAGTTCTTGAGATATGCAGTAATCAGGTTGTATTGTCAGTAATGTTCAGTCCATCTGTATGCAATGATTTTAAACGGTACATCCAGAAGTTTTCCCTGGAGTCCAGTAGTTCTTCCTTTGAGACATGTTCCACAGGGAAAATCTTCAAATCTGATAGTGAATGATCCACAAGGTTAAAATGATTGGCTACAGGCTGATCAATTTTCTTATTAATTATTGCTGATTTATGGTTCCTGAATCGTGTGCGGAGTTCATTTACTGTTTGGCCTACATATTGTTTTTTACAGCTTTGCCGTTGGCACTGAATCACATAAATAATGCATGTTGAGCGACATGTAAGATGCTGCCTTATTGCATATGTCCTTCTGGTAACATAACTAGTAACTGATGATGTTTGTAAAAGGTATTCACGTGTGATGCACCTGTTATGTTCTGGGCCTATGATCCGCCCCTGGCGCAAGGGGCGTGCAGTGTTGAAGTCATGTGACCTGGTATAATAAAGAGAGGCTCCGCACGCACGTACGCTACTCAGAGACGGGCGCACGGAGAGCCAGCAAGTTATTCCCAGTGTCTATCTCAGTTATTTCTAGGGCCACGTGTTAGGCCTAGTGAGATCTAGATACCCTACAGAGTAGGCCCCAGTTGCAATACCCAAGGTTATCTGGACCCAATTGCAGGACACAACAATTGGCGACGAGGGTGGTTGCTGAATCCTCGCTGGGTGTGGGTATCTGCCTCTTGCCCCGTGTGGCGGCCGCGAGCCTGTCCCTCGGCTCGTGGTGCTTGTGCCGTGCGGTGTACCCCACCCCCACACGGAACGCTTGGAGGAGCGGCCTGGCGCATGGATGTCGAGTAGGTGTTTCCAGTCCTAGCGCCGCACTGTGCATCTCAGCCCGTGCGTGAGGCGCGCTTCCTTCTGCTCCGCCCGTCGATCAGGGCGGTGCCCCGGTTCAGCACACGCATCTGGTGGTCGCCCCGGGTGCCTGATCCGGCACGACCTGGAGGATGGCCACGATTCCGCCCATCGAACCCTTTGTGGTGGAGGGTGCGCCCTCAGCGCTCGCTCCCAAATGGAAGGAGTGGGTGGACAGACTCCTAGTATTCTTCGAAGCTACGAAAACACACAAGGAACAGAAACGGGCCATGGTGTTACATCTCGGTGGCAAGGACATCCATTCCATTGCTCGGACCCTCACGGAGGCGACCCCCAGAACTCATCACACGCTGATCAATGCCCTCAATGCCCATTTTGAGCCCATGGCCAATCAAGATTATGAACGATTTGTGTTCAGACAAGCGCGTCAGCTGCCCGAGGAATCGTTGGACACGTATCACACTAGACTCAAAAGGTTGGCGCTGACGTGTGGTTTTCAAGATACCACTGAAGAGATTCGGGGGCAAATTATACAGGGATGTGCATCGGCCAAACTGAGGGAACGGATTCTGGAGGAGTCTGGCAAGCCGCTGACGGAGATCCTAACTCTTGGACGCACGAAAGAACTCTCCAAGGCCAGGGCTGAGCACATGGAAGCTGCCTTGCAGGCATCGGTCAAAGTGGAACCGGTTAACAAGATACAGACCCACACGCCCACCAAGTGGCACAAGAGACCGCCCACTCAGGGTGGAGCGTCAGGACAGTCATGTGGCTATTGTGGAGGTCCGCGACACCAGATGGCAGAATGCCCAGCACGTGGTAAGCGGTGTTCGGGATGTGGCAGGCAAAATCACTTCGAAAAAGTGTGCCGTTCGAAGAAATTCCGCAAACCACGCCCCGCTGTGCAGGCCATAACGGAGGGGGAACAGAGTCCCAGTGATATGGATGACGATGAGGAAGAAGAACGGTCAGTGCACAAGGTGCACATGATCGGCACCGCTGCCCGCCGCACCAGGCCACTGCCTCAATGTGCCATACAAGTGGCGGACCAAGATCTAATAGCAGTAGTGGATACGGGCGCATCCATAAACCTTATGAGTGTTTCCCTCTACAGGACCATGACCACGCCTCCGGCGCTGCGTCCCACCCCCATCACCGTATTTGCGTATGGGCAAGACACCCCTCTCAAGATTCGAGGGAAATTCAAAGCGGTCATCCGCCATGGGAATAAGACCATCAGAACCAACATCTTTGTGTCGGAAGAAGGCCAAGGTATGCTGCTGAGTTGCAGAGCAGCCGAAGACCTGGGCGTGGTGACATTTGCCTTCGGAGTCCATGAGGAATCCGTGCAACACCTCCTCATGGAATACCCGGACCTTTTTGAGGCCATCGGCAAGTTCAAGGGTCGAGAGATTCACCTACACATTGATCCAACGGTACAGCCGGTGGCTCTGCGACACCGTCGTATTGCCTTCCATCTACGGCCGCTGGTAGAAGAGGAACTCCATAAACTGGAAGCGGCGGGCATAATCGAGAAGGTCTCGGGTCCCACCCCCTGGGTCTCGCCCATCGTGGTCACCCGGAAACCGAAGCAACCCGGAGCGGTCAGGATCTGCGTGGACATGCGCCTCCCTAATGCCGCCATAAAACGGGAGCGTCATATTACTCCCACCATCGATGACCTCATCGGAGAGATGGCAGGTGCCCGCTGGTTTTCGAAGCTGGACTTACGATCAGGATATCACCAGTTGGTGTTGGACATGGAGTCGCGCAACATCACTACTTTCTCCACCCACATCGGCCTTCGACGATACACTCGGCTCAGTTTCGGGATTTCCAGCGCAGTGGAGGTATTTCAGAATGTCATCCAGGAGTTGATTGCCGGAATACCTGGAGTGATAAATGTCAGTGATGACATAATGATACATGCCCGCACCATCCCTGAGCACAACCAAAGGCTGGCCCAAGTGTTTCGAAGACTCAAGGAAGCAGGACTAACGCTCCACAGAGAAAAGTGCGAGTTCCTGCGGGACCGGATAGGGTTTTTTGGATACATCTTCTCAGCCGATGGTGTCAATCCAGACCCTGACAAAGTGAAAGACATTAAAGATGCGCCACCCCCGCAGACCGTTACTGAAGTCCGGAGCTTCCTGGGCATGGTCAACTATTGTGGCCGGTTCATCAGAGACTTGGCTAATCTCACGCTCCCCCTACGGGACCTCACCAAAGACTCCACTCCCTGGCACTGGGGACCTGAGCAGGAAAAAGCATTCCGAGATATCAAAGACTCTCTGTCCAACAACACCACTCTCGCCTTCTTTGACCCACGAAACTTCACGCTCATTGCAGTGGATGCCGGGCCTGCTGGACTGGGAGCGGTTCTCATGCAAAGGAAAAGGGACGACATCGACTGGACACCTGTCGCTTTTGCGAGCAGATCTCTCACGGACACGGAACAACGGTACTCGCAGATTGAGAAAGAAGCAATCGCCATTCATTGGGGGTGCCGACACTTTCACCTATACATCTATGGAAAACCATTCACAGTGGTGACCGACCATAAACCCCTGCTGTCTCTGTTTGCGGGAACCTCATCCAAACCCCCGCCTCGCATAGAGAAGAGGCTGCTCCAATTGCAGGAGTACAACTGCACAATTGAGTATCAGCCCGGAGCAAGAAACCCGGCGGACTATCTATCACGACATTCCAGACCAGCCACGCCCGAGGAGATGGAGGAGGCTGAAGAAACGGAGGCCTATGTCAAGTGGGTGGTGGCGCGATCTTGCCCTCGTCCCATCTCTATCAGTGACATTGTGAACGCCACAACACAGGATGCATGTCTCCAGAGGGCCAAAGAACTCATTCACACGACCAACTGGCATCGGGCCAAGGAGGGGTGGAAGGTGCTCACCTCCGAGGCTCAGAAAATAATGGAAAGCCTGTATCATGTCCGGGAGGAGCTCAATGAGGATGAAGCGGGATGCCTTCTGCGGGGGCATCGCTTAGTGATACCCTCAGCCCTAACTGATCAAGTAATACAGTTGGCACATGTAGGTCACCAAGGAATAGTCAAAACCAAGGCACGCTTGCGGACAAAGGTGTGGTTTCCCCTGATGGACGATATGGTAGAGGAGGTGGTGAAGACATGCGCTGCGTGTCAAGTGACCGGGGAAGCTCCTCGTGAAGCCCCGATTGCCGTGGAACCTCGCCCACAACAGCCATGGGAGAGGGTCAGCATGGATTTTGGCAGTCTTCCGGATGGAAGGTATACGTTGGTCATGATTGATGACCATTCTAAGTATCCGGAAGTAGAGATAATAACCAGCACCAGTGCCGAGAGTGTCATCCCGAAAGTAGAGAAGATCGTTGCCACTCATGGGGCCATGTGTGAGCTCCGCACGGACAATGGGCCCCCATTTCAAGGACAGGAGCTGGCCACCTATCTATCATCCCTGGGCATTCGGCATCGACGTATCACTCCGCGCTGGCCACAAGCTAATGGGGAAGCTGAACGCTTCATGAGGACTCTGAATAAAGTGATTCGCATTGCCCATGATAAAGGACAGTCGGTGGAAATGGCCATTTTCACCTTTCTCCGCAGCTACCGGCAAACCCCGCATTCAACCACGGGGATAGCCCCGGCGCATCTCCTGATGGGACGGATCATACCCGATTCCATTCCTCACCATCCCCAATGGGCACCAGCAACCGTGAATGAAGAACTAATTGCACGCAAACGAAAGACTGCCTTTGCTAAGATTAGCCAAAAGAGAAGAGCCACGGTGACACAATTCAGCAGAGGGGATGTGGTACTTCTCCGCAACAGGGTGACCAGTGGAAAGTTCCGGTTGAACTATGAAAGAAGACCGTGGCGAGTAATTGGCGTGAAAGGAACCCGTATCACTGTGGTCCGAGGACGAGAGACTGTAACCAGAAATGTGTCGCACTTTAAACATTTCCATGGGGACTCCAGAACATCTGATTCACCAACTCTGTCGACAGAAACCGAAACTGCCCAGGACTTGCCAGGCCGGGAGCCGACACCTAGTCTCGAGGTCACCCAGAGTAGCACTCCGAGGGCGGTGATCAAAGAGACGGAGGGCGGCGCTGAGGCCCAGGAGGGGGTGTCAGATCCGGAGGAGGCCGACATGGAGGCGCCGGAGACCAACACCGCCCCAGAAACAGACTGCTCAAGCCAGAGGGGCGTGCATCAAAGGCTGAGAAGAAACCCGACGCCTTCCTGCCGGCTACGCGATTACCTCACGTAAGACTGTTTTATGTATCAGTATTGAGTACAATGTTCAGTAACGTGTCCTACCCGTTGGTAGTGGTTTTTGGAAAGCGGACTTGGGGTCTATGAAGATTATTGCAATAGACTGTCCATCGAGACTGCAGTGTTGAAGTTGTTTGGGTTTTTCTTGTTTTAGGAGGAATGTTATGTTCTGGGCCTATAATCCGCCCCTGGCGCAAGGGGCGTGCAGTGTTGAAGTCATGTGACCTGGTATAATAAAGAGAGGCTCCGCACGCACGTACGCTACTCAGAGACGGGCGCACGGAGAGCCAGCAAGTTATTCCCAGTGTCTATCTCAGTTATTTCTAGGGCCACGTGTTAGGCCTAGTGAGATCTAGATACCCTACAGAGTAGGCCCCAGTTGCAATACCCAAGGTCATCCGGACCCAATTGCAGGACACAACAGCACCTTTTAGAGTCACAGCAATGAACCCCTGCATTTGTTACAGCTTGCTTGAGTTCAGCTCTCACAATAAGAGATCGTAAATTTGGAGCTCTGCGGTAAGCAATGAATGGCGGTTTTAGGAAAAACCTTTTGCAATTTTTCACAAGTGGACAGTAAGGCAAATGTTTTTTGCATTATATTTCTGTAGTTGGGAGGTGATGGATGATAGTCAACTACAAATGGAGTTCTGTCACTTTTGTTTCTGGCGTTGGTATTCCAAATAAGTGCTTCTCTGGGTAACTGCAAAGACTTGTCAATTTGTTGCTGTATGATATGCAGAGGATAGCCTCACCTTCTAAATAATGTAGCAAGCTCCTGTAGATGGTCTTTACAGGATTCCTCATTGCTGCAGATGCGTCTTATTCTGAGTCCTTGGCTGTAGATGATGCTCAGTTTAGTGTGATGAGGGTGACATGAAGTCCAGTTTAGATACAAATGAGCATCTGTAGGCTTGTGGTACAGATCAGTTGTGATTTAGTGTTCATGAATGGTGACTAGCACATCCAGAAAGGGGAGATGATGCTTCTGTTTGGTATTGCTGCTGGTAAATGTGATGGTAGGATGGATATTGTTGATATTAGCTGTAAATTGAGTCTGAAGTGGCACACATACTACAGAGGGTTGCAGTAGTAAAAAAGATGACTGCCAGGAATTCTATTAAAATTAAATCTGAAAAACTAAAAAGAGATGCCGTCGGTGTTATCGCATAACGCAACTTCCTCCTGCCCTTTCTTATCTGAGTCCATGTCCCAACCCCATTCCTCCTGCCCTCCCTGATCCAATGTACCAATATAGCCAACATTTTGAACTTGGTAAGAGAGAGATTTTGAAACAAAACCTTGAGAATTGATTTTCCCCATTGATTTACATTGAAAAAGAGGAGATTTTATACAGAAGACAAATAAAATAAAGGCATTTTGGGCTTATATCACCGAGGTCTCCTGCCTGAATTGGCATATATGGTTGTACTGCCACTGCCTCTTCCTTCTGCCCTCAATAGTCTTTTATATTGCCACAGCATCTCTTGCCTGTTCTTCATCGTTGGTTTGTTGCCCCTGCCCCCCTTTTCCCTGCCCTTCATGGTCTGTTGTGCTGCCACTGCTACTCCTACCTGCACAGCGTGGTCAACTTGTTGCCTCTGCACCCTACTCCATGAGAAGGCCTTATTATCATACAAATTATCGTTAGTGCCCTAAACAACTAAAATGAGGACATATTTTGTGAGTTCTCAAATAGTAAAAATCACTTCTAAATAATTTGCTATCTTTATGTTTTTTTTATCCAGTTGAATACCTGATTGTAGGATAGGAGAGGATGTGGTATTACAACCAGAGGTGCAGACTTTGCAACTTGGGAACCCGGTTCGAATTTCGGTTTCAGCTCAACATCCTGTGATTCTTGCAAATCACTTAAACCCCTAAAGCCTAAAACCAACATGAATGTGTCCTTTTGTAATGTAACTGATGCACATGTAAAGCACTCCTACACCTTTGGGTCAAGTCTGCACAATATAAAACATCCCAAAAACTAAATAATTAGGTGTTTTGCACATTTCCCCGTGAGGTGTGGCACAGTGGCCAGAGCGCTGAATCCGGAGCGTGGGGCTTACGGTTCAATCCACAGCGGCAGCTCAGCATCATGGGACTCTGGACAATAGCTCAATTATTCTCGCCGATGGCCCCCAGCACCTTGAAACCTTAAGGGGTGATTTGTTTGCGCTTTACAAGTATTTATTATTATTATTATTATTATTATTATTATTATTATTATTATTATTATTATTATTATTGTTATTACTTCTGTCATTGGCCTACACTTGGGCTACATTTGGGTGATAATTGTGATATATTTGTGCTCTTTTTTCCTCCGGTGGCAATCTTGGGATACTTATTTGTTATGAAGTGCCCTAATTTTATCAGTCACTGCAGTATCCTCATTAGATAATGCTTTCAGTTGGCGTTTATGTGTGCCACACTATTGGCAGAAATTCAGAATGTTAGCACTCTTGTTGCTCTTGAAAATACTGTAGTAAAAATGCTGATCACCAGGGAGTTAGCTCGCAGTCTGCTGCTGGTTTTGAAAGTGCAGGTTTCAGTCTACATGTGTACATGTGTTGAAGGTGCATTTTTCAGTCTGCATGTCAGAATGTTTTCATGAAATAGAAAGGAAGATATTTGAGAAATCACATAAAATGTGTCCTAATATTTCTTTCTACAGCATTAACTCCAATTTCAATGACAAACTAAAGCCCCTCATTTTGTTCATTTCTAAATTAAATGTTTTAAGTTTTACCTGTTTGATTCAATCAACATGGCTTCAGGTGTGCCATACTTTTGTCATAAGTAACACCCATAGAGCTCTAGTTCTTTTGAATACTATGGGAGGCTGCAGTAGAACACAAGGGAATCAACTGTCAGACTTCATTTCCATATGGCTGAGAAAGATAGTGTGAATGTATAGAAATTATGCTCTCATTGTTGCTTCTGGAGCACCTTCCCTAACCTTTATGGGGAATCATGAGAAAACAGTGTTCTCTCTCACACGATTCCTGAAAGCCCACAAGAAGGCTTTTCCAAAGGGTAAAATCACCATAGACCACACCACAGTTCCTAAAATTAGAATGGTATAATCAACAAATCACTTATGTTGTAACTAAAATATGTTATCCCCTTATTACAGTATTCTTTTTGTAACCCACAAAATCTGCAATTCACACCAATGCATTTCAATAGGGTGCTACCATGTATATTGGTCCCAAGATGTCTTCCAACAGTTGCTGGTTGAAGTGTTGGCAGCCAATCAAATTTCGGTAAGTTTCTGGGCTCCCAGATATCTGTATTTTTTAAACCTAAATATCTCTGAAACTACTGAACGGATTTACACTAAATTACAAAAAGCATGCTATCTGAACCAACATCTAGCTTTCTGCCAAATTTTCTATAATTCCATTCAGTGGTTCAGGCTGTAGTTGTGTTCAAAAAATGAAAAATACCCATAGACATACCGTGTGGAAAACAAGTTTTGGGACACCCCTTTTTTCTTGGCTCCCTTTTGACAAATCATTGCAAATACAGCAGCTGAACCAATAAAGGGAATCTTTGTGAAAATTGTGTGAAGATTTGTCAAGCGGTGCCAATGTTATTGGCAAAAAAAAACCAAAAATGGTCATCCTTGAATTTGCATAATTCACGACCTGCAATGGTAAACGGATCAAGCAGACTGACATGGTTGTATTGCACTGAGGAAGGAGACACGCTGAAATGCATCTGCGAAAATGAAGCAAATGAAGACCACCGTGAGTGTACCTACCTGTTTTTTAGCTGTTGTGGAACAAGCGTCCACGTCCGCTCATAAGGATGCACCCGTCGTGAGTTCAGCAGCATTTGTGGGAAGCTGTGAAAATGCTCAATTTCAGTCTGCTTGAACCGCCGCTGATAGACTTCATCGACCATTGCAGGTTATGAATTATACAAACTCAAGGATGCCCAGTCATTTGTCAGACACATGCAGAGAGGCTACTTGCTGAAAACCATTGGCAGGCGAGGGATGATGAATGCACAAACTTACCATGCAACATGAATGACCATGCAAGGAGGTATCGGTTGGTGGCGGGACTGGTGCTGTTGGTTGTGATCGGCCTTAATTGAGCATCGGGATAAGCTCTATAATTGGAGCATTGAAGCCCAGAATTCGAACTGTTACATTGTGTATGCGATACATCACCGACACTTCGGGGTGATGGCTGTTCTCCTATTGGCCACAGCTCCAGAACACTGGTTAATTTAATTGGTCCTTACACTGTGCAGATTTGACATGGTTTTATCGCACTGAGGAAGGCGACACACTGAAACGCGTCTGCGAAAATAAAGCCAATGAAAAACACCTCGTGAGTACACCTACCTATTTTTAATATATATGTATGGATCATCTGTATCGAAAGATAGTTCCAATCCCGACAGTGACCAGGAGAAGGACGAACAGGCAAGGGCAGCGGGTCCCAAGAATACACTAGATGATGAGCTAGCCCTTTTTTGCGAGGACAGAAGACAGACCTTGCGCCCTCGGACAAGGCAACAGCACCACGACGCCCAAAAAATGTCAAACGAAGAGAACGGAGGAAAGCAAACAAGCGTAGGAGCAAGCTGGAAAAACAAAAACAAAAAGAAAGGGGGATGGAACAAGAATCAATAACCCCCACGGATCTTGATAAAACGATCGGAAACCTCGCGGGAATAGACCTGAACCAAAAAGAGAAAGAAATACTCAGCCTGGGTCTGACCTACTGTCCAAAAAGGGAGTTCAACTATGATAACACACAGTTGGATGTCTATAACAGCACAAGAAAATTGAAACTCAAAAAATATTTTACAATGAATACATTTGGTGAAGAGCAAGTGGAGCTGCCAGACAATAGAAACATCAATGCCAGTCAAAATTCCCAGGCGACAGAAGCACTAATGGAAGAACTAGCCGAAATGTGGGGATCAAATGCATCGCATGACAGCGATATGACTGTTATTCAACCAGAAATGAACGATGACTTCAGGCATGCACCTGCCAACCAACAGAAAAAACCTCTAACCAATTTCAGAGCTAAGTCCACTTACACTCCGGTCATGCTTAAAGATTCAATAGATTTATTTCATGAACAAGTCACTAACCAGCTAAAGGATCTAAATATGAAAATCCACAGAGGTAGACACAAATACAACAAGGAAATAGCCGATTACAAAGCTCTCATCTCCAAATTACAGAAAAATCGTAATGTAATAATTCGAGCATCGGACAAGGGAGGTAATATTGTGCTAATTCACAGAGACATGTATATGAAAGAAGCCCTTTCACAGTTTAACGATAGAACTTGTTATACAAGATTTACAAGCAAAGAACTCAAGACTATGTATACAAACTGCTATAAAAAACGATCAAAATGGAAATCCAAGGGCCTCATAACTAATCAGGAGTACAAATTCCTCAGAAATGACTATCCTGTTGTACCGACAACATACTTTCTACCCAAGCTGCACAAAACCCCCACCAACCCCCCTTGGCGTCCCATCATTTCAGCGAAGAATAGCTGTTTGTAACACATGTCCCAATATGTCGATTTCTTCTTACAGGGAGAGGTCATAGGTCTTCCGTCGTATGTTAGTGATACTAGTGACTTTCTTGACAAAATCAGAAATATTGAATGGCAAAGTGATTATATATTGATTGCATTGGATGTCTGTTCGCTGTATACAGGCATTGTACACTCAGATGGTCTCAATGCTCTTAATTTCTATTTTGAAAGATCATTGCGAGATATGCCAGACCATAGGGAAATGTTGCTGGAGATGGTGAAAATATGCCTGGAGAACAATATCTTTATGTTCAATAACTTGATGTACAGGCAGTTGCAGGGTGTTGCCATGGGGGCCAGTTTCTCCCCCAGCTACGCGTGTTTACACATGGGCTGGTGGGAGGAACTGGTCCTCCTGGTTCAACACTCAGAAACTATGCAATCACAGGTGGTAACTTGGTTACGATTTATTGATGACCTGTTTGTGATTTGGAGGGGGGATATGACATCAGCAGAAACCTTTGTGTCAGACCTCAACAGAAACACTTTAAACCTTCAATTCACAGCCACCCTGAGCAAGACATCCATTACATTTTTGGACACTGAGGTTTTCATTGAACAGGGTAGAATAGAAACCAGATTACACCGCAAGACCACAGCGGGAAACTCTACCCTGCACGCTAGTAGTTCACATACAAAACACCTAATTAATAGCATCCCGTATGGTGAGATGCTATGCCTGAAAAGAATACACAGTAGACCGATTGACTTGAAGGACGCACAGTGGGATAGCAAAGTAAGATTTCTTGAAAGGGGCTATTCCCTTAAAATAATAGATGCGGCTATATCTAAATCCAACCTAAAAGACAGATCCCTTTTACTGGCTAATATGATACAACCCCCGTCAAAAAATGAGGACCTTGCCAAAAGAAACCCTGAATTCAGATTTATTGTACAATACAGTGCCCAACACAAGGAAATTGAAAAAATCATCAGTAAGAATTGGCCATTAATTCTTAGTGATCCAGTGATAGGGAAGGATCTCCCTAAGAGGCCCAGAATAACATACAGTAGAGGGCAGTCCATGAAGGATGAATTGGTTAAAACCAGTCCTGAGGTCCTTGAAGCCTCTGTTTGGTATCAAACACATGCAGGATTTTTAACTGCAAGGTATGTCAACAAAAAAAAAAAAAGCCTGTCAACAAGCAACCAACAAAAAAACTTACTATTCACCGTTTGATTGCAGGGAACACAAGATTACTAAAGTATTGACATGCAAGACGGAATACGCCGCCTACGTGTTAATTTGTCCCTGCTATTTGTTGTACGTGGGGAGCACGATGCTCCAAGTACACAAAAGAATTTTGCAACATTTACGGGCAATAGGAAACCAGGATAATACATACCCTGTAGCCAGACTTTTTAAAGCAAAACATAACTCCAGGAGCAGTGATCTGAAATATTTTGTTATAGACTGTGTACAGGCTAGCAGAAGAGGTGGCAATAGAGAGGACAAACTACGCCGCCTCGAAACAAGATATATAATTGAACTGAATACAATGCATCCCTCAGGCCTCAACACCACGGAGGATCTGTACACCTGTCTTTAATATGGGATTATGATGGCCTTTTCGTTTCCATGTAAATATGTACGATTCGACTATGGGATTTGTAAATTACTAAGCATGTTTATTGGCCTAAGACAGTCATGCACGTGGAAGTTATATTAACTTTTCTATGTTATTTATGTTTTAGCAATCAATTGAAATAACAATTTTAGACAATCTATATGAATTCATTTTCTTAGCCGTTTTTAATAACCATTTTAAGGTTTTAATAGGCATATTTATGAATCCTATAGATATAAGTGTATTTATGAATTATTGGGTATTGATTGCTGAATTTATGAAAACAGAACAATGATGTCTGATGTTTTAAACATGCGTTTTTGCACACTGCCTATGTAAATATGGTTAACACCAAGGATGAGTAAGGTATTTTACTGTTATTATCTCCCCTTGCCTGTAAACCTATTACATCATTGGCAATATAATCCTCATTCGAGATACAAATCTGTTAATTTGCACAAGCACCTTTACGCTCTCCTTTGCACAAATGCGGATATATTGACTGGATATAACTAACATATGGGGCTCCATATTAGCTCCAGTCCAAAACCGTATTAGATTCCAAATTATGAAAAAATATATAAAACTATCACAGAACAAACGTCAATATAGGTACTGCACTACAAACAATGACTATACTGAATATCTTCACGTTATTGAAAAACATATGCTGTTTGTTTTTTTACAAAAATCACAATCACTCTTTATTTTAGACAATGGTTTGTACATTCACACTTTGAGATATATTCGTGTTCTGCCCTTTTGAAAAAATAACTATTGCAGAACTTATAGAATCCTGTGAAACTCGATGGTATTACAAATGAGCCTGTGTAGTTTTTAAAGTTTCAATGCTTCTATTTCTATGCCGTTTGTAGGCTCGGTCAGGATGTGGGGAATGTATTTAAACCAATTGCTGGTGATTAACTGTGTCATGTGATCAAGCGCTCTGTGAAGCGCGGAACGCGTCGTGATGACTGGGAACACCATTGCTGAATAAATCACTTTTTGCACCAGAATATGGGTTTGTGTCCGTATCTGCAGTCTAGAGGAAGCCTGCGTCGTACTGGATTATCCCTGGAATATATATATATATATATATATATATTTCCACAAGTCTCGAAAACCAGCTTGGCATCCGCTTCTGCTGCTTGACGAAAGTTCGAAAAAAGCCACAAACTCGGTGATTCTCGTTCCAGTGAGTTTTATTGTGCATTTAAACGCCCACCAGTCGCCATGACGCGTTTCGCCTCAGCCGAGGCTTGATCACATGTCATGTCAAGAAGAAGGAAGTGACATATATAGTGGGATAATCACATGGTCAGTACTTCAACCTTTAAAATTTAAAGGTATATACACCAATTCACAGCCAGTGGAGAAAACAGAGTTTTGAGCATAGTGCTCTACATTGTTTGTTGGTTTAAAGTGCATCATCCAAGCAAAAATAACATTTCATTACATGTATCCATTTTGCTGATCACTCTCCATAGATATTGTTCAGGGTAAGAAGGCAAGCATATATATAAAAGGGAAACAACCCAATAAGAATATTCAATACAAAAAGAAAAGAAAAGAAAATTCCATTTCCTTAAAAATATGAATAAATCCATATTCTAATTTCATATATTTACACCCTATTTACAAGTATTCCATTGACTCTAGTTTGCCACATAAGACAGACTGAAAGTAGCCCTTTCATTATTTTTAATGGGTATACATACCCTTGGCATATTCAGGTCATTAGATGTAAAATTACATATATATATTGCTACAGAAACAGACATTTGAGGTTAGCAGATTCATTGTGTTGTTGGTGTTATATAAATATTCACACACAAATATCTATATTTCAAAAGTAGGGAGTTCACTTACCTTATATATGCTTAACTTGTGCTGTAAAGGTTTGCATGGTAAAGACATGCATAGTAAAGATATTGTGCATTAAGGATGCAAGATAAAGGCATGCATTGTAAACTCATGTGTGGTAATGTCATACATCATGCTGATCAGTCATTCGCCAATGTGGCCTACATTCTTCCACTGGATTAACTGCAATAACTAGTTGGATTTTTAGTATTGATGTAAGAGCTCTGATCACCTGCGACACTGTTCCTGCAATAAATAAGACAAAACATAGGACTTTGGTTCAATGAGTTACTCAAGGCAGAAGTCAAATATTAATGTTATACATTGAGTATCTACAATGATTTCAGGAGGTGTCCCATGACTCCTTTTCCCTGGTGATTTCAGGATCTAATATGTTATGTTAGATTGACCCATCTTATATAGCGTGCAGCTGCCTCAGCAAAGAGGCGTCCCGGCGTTGCCAGCAGTGTGACAATGGAGCTAGAGCCTCAGCCTTACGTTTTAATTGCCTTCCAAGCAGCCAGATAGTTGTCAAGACTGCGAATCTGTAAAGGAGTTCCAGAGTTTGGCTGCCAGGCTGCGGAAGGAATGCCCCCTGGCACGCAGCCTTTTTTCATGGGGAACAGTGACCAAGTATTGCCCCATCGAGCACAGTTGGCCAGTAGGATTGTAGGACATCAAGAAATTGGCCAAAATACCAGGAGAGGAGAGTTTCAGAATTTTAAAGGCCATGCAGAGGGCCTTAAATTCAATTCGCTTAGCCACTGGCAGCCAATGCAACCGCCGAACGGCGCCAGCTGTCGGGCAGCTCTAGACAGCCCAAGCAGGGCTCTAGCTGCCATGTTTTGGACCCTCTGCAGATGCATGACCTATGGCTTGTTTTTACCCAGGTAGAGCAAACTGGCGTAGTCCAACCTTGACAAAATAGATGCCTGGACTATGATTTGCCAGGAGGATGGGGTGAAGAATCCCTGCCACTCTCTTAGTATGGCAAAAAACACAGGTGATGGACAGAATGTAGAACAATGTCATACATTCACCCCAGTACAAGGATCTGGGCCTAAATCCATCGTTTTTTTGCACTCCACACCACCCTGGGTTAGACACTGGCTATATGCAAATCAGCTCTGACCCTGTGCCTCATGGGAACAGTCCAGTCCGAACTACCAAGCCATGTCTTTCCCAGACCGGAATCAAGCATCCAAGGACCGGTTTCTGGCTATCAGCCTTCATTCAGCCTGGATAGCTTGACTCCAGTGGTGTGGAGAGCCTGGGACTCACGTCTGAGCATTGCACTGGGACAGGAACAGACTAATTTGCATATAGCCAGGTTCTGAGCTGGGATGGTGCAGTGAGCTAAAAAACGGTGATGGATTAAAACCATGATCTCTTGACTTGGTAAGAGTATTCTGCATCATTCAAAAGCTCTGTCCATCACCACCCCCTTTTCCAAAATTGGTTTTATCCACACTATGTGTGGGATGGTATACTCAGACGTGAGTCCCTTGCTTATTGCACCATCAGGATTCAAGCAAGCCGGGCCGAAGAAGGCTGTGATGCCAGAAACCGGTCCCCGGAAGCTTGTTTCCTTCCCAGTATAAGAATTGGCTTGGTAGTTTGGTTTGTCCTGTTCCCATCATGCACTGGGACAGGAACAGACTAATTTGCATATAGCCAAGTTCTGAGCTGGGATTGTGCAGTGAGCTAAAAAACGGTGATGGATTAAAACCATGATCTCTTGACTTGGTAAGAGTATTCTGCATCATTCAGAAGCTCTGTCCATCACCACCCCCCTTTTCCAAAATCGGTTTTATCCACACTATGTGTGGGAGGGTATACTCAGACGTGAGTCCCTTCCTCATTGCACCATCAGGATTCAAGCAAGCCGGGCCGAAGAAGGCTGTGATGCCAGAAACCGGTCCCCAGAAGCTTGTTTCCTTCCCAGTATAAGAATTGGCTTAGTAGTTTGGTTTGCCCTGTTCCCATCATGCACTGGGACAGGAACAGACTAATTTGCATATAGCCAGGTTCTGAGCTGGGATGGTGCAGTGAGCTAAAAAACGGTGATGGATTAAAACCATGATCTCTTGACTTGGTAAGAGTATTCTGCATCATTCAGAAGCTCTGTCCATCACCACCCCCCTTTTCCAAAATCACTTTTATCCACACTATGGGGCCGATTAGGATGGCGGACGGACTTGCGTCCGTCCGCCACCCTTGAGGAGGAGGGAACGTCCGCAGGGGCTGCGGCGTTCCCTCCGTGCTGATTAGGATGTGACCGCCAGGGTGGCGGTCACATCCTCTATATTTAACATTGCGGCGGGTGCAGCTTCAAGCTGCACCCGCCGCAATGTTAAAAAAGCATGTGTTACATTTACATGCACAAAGCAGCAGGCACCGCACGGTGCCTGCTGCTTTGTGCACGCAAATGCAGGGGGGTACCATAGGTACCCCCCATGTGCACCCCCCACCCCCCATTCACCCAGGGGGCCCGCAACGGGCCCCCAAAGTGAATGTCCGTATGCTTTTCCATGGCGGAAAAGCCGCCGTGGAAAAGCAGTTTTACACAACCATCATAATATGGCGGACGGTGTCTCATAGACACCGCCTGCCATGTTATAGCTTTTCCGCCGCGGTCGGAAGCCGACCGCAGCGGAAAAGCGGCGGACGGAATTCCAGACCCACCAGCCATCCTAATTTGGCGGTGAGTCTTTGGTGACTCCGCAGAGGATTTTCCGTCTCCTCCGGGCCGGAGGTGGCTTCCGCCGGCCCGGAGGAGGTGGAAAATCCTCCATCCTAATCGGCCCCTATGTGTGGGAGGCTATACTCAGACGTGAGTCCCTTGCTCATTGCACCATCAGGATTCAAGCAAGCCGGGCCGAAGAAGGCTGTGATGCCAGAAATCGGTCCCCGGAAGCTTGTTTCCTTCCCAGTATAAGAATTGGCTTGGTAGTTTGGTTTGCCCTGTTCCCATCATGCACTGGGACAGGAACAGACTAATTTGCATATAGCCAGGTTCTGAGCTGGGATGGTGCAGTGAGCTAAAAAACGGTGATGGATTAAAACCATGATCTCTTGACTTGGTAAGAGTAGTCTGCATCATTCAGAAGCTTTGTCCATCACCACCCCCCTTTTCCAAAAACGGTTTTATCCACACTATGTGTGGGAGGGTATACTCCGACGTGAGTCCCTTGCTCATTGCACCATCAGGATTCAAGCAAGCCGGGCCGAAGAAGGCTGTGATGCCAGAAACCGGTCCCCGGAAGCTTGTTTCCTTCCCAGTATAAGAATTGGCTTGGTAATTTGGTTTGCCCTGTTCCCATCATGCACTGGGACAGGAACAGACTAATTTGCATATAGCCAGGTTCTGAGCTGGGATGGTGCAGTGAGCTAAAAAACGGTGATGGATTAAAATCATGATCTCTTGACTTGGTAAGAGTATTCTGCATCATTCAGAAGCTCTGTCCATCACCACCCCCCTTTTCCAAAATCACTCTCTTAGTATGGTCCTGAAACCAGAGGGTCGAATCCATCCACACCCCTAGATTTTTTACCACCGACTTGTGGGTGGGTGCACTCCCAAGGGCAGTAGGCCACCATCGTTCACCCCATAGCTCAGTGTCTCTTCCCACCAGCAACACCTCGGACGTATTAGCGTTAAGCTGGAGGCAGTCATTGGAGAGAGCCAACACCAAATGCGTGTAATCAGCATAAGAGACAATGGTGAGACTCTGTTCCTGGCCACTGCAGCCAGTGGTTGTACGTACAGATTGAATAGTACAGGACTCAGGGCAGAGCCCTGTGGCACACCCTGTCTGACAGACTGGACACAGAAGAGAAAAGGAGGGTCTGTTACTTGGAATATACTCTCGGAGAGGAGAGATCTAAACCATTCCAGAGTTGAGCCGACGATACTGGCCTCCTCCAGCCGATGTAGTATAGTTTGGTGTGAGACCATATCGAACACGGCACTTAGATCTAACAGTATCAGTGCTGCGGTGTAGCCAGCATCTAGAACTGTCCATAGATGTCCAGTCACTGCTAAGAGTGCTGATCTCTGCTGTTACCCAGACGAAATCCATTCTGTGAGGGAACCATAGTGTCGTTGTTGTTAAAAAATTCTGTTAGGATGGTGTTGATATGAGCCTCGGCAATCTTGGCTGCCCACAGTAGTAGGGATATAGGGCGGAAGTTTTCCAATTTAGCGGGGTCCAATGTGGGTTTCTTAAGTAAGGGGACAACCCTTGCCTGCTTCCTTACCCTTTGGACAACTGCTGTATAAAGAGCAGTATTGATCACCTGGTAAAGCGGTGCCAAGAGCACATAGAGAGAGTCAATAAACTGGTCGGGTTTAAGGGGGTCAAAAGGAGAGCCTGATTTGACTTTAATGCCTAGCAGGCGGAGCTCATCCTGTGAAATAGATGGAAAGGCCACAAGAGTACGCATAGGGGGGGTTATGTATAGAACTAAAGCAGACAGGAGACAGGGGAGAGGACTTATAGTTAGTTTCCACTTTCCTAACAAAGATAGTGGCAAGATCCTTCACAGTGCTGTATCATTCAGGATCACTCACTCAGCACATGCTATGGAGAATCTTGAAGTGGCTCCCCCATGACACAGCATGCACAGCAGTCACACAGACCCTTATCACCAGCTAAATGGGCTATGGCAGCGATCTCTATACAGGGATCTCAATTCTATTACAGGCCGGAGGCTTCAGATTATGCTTCTCTTTCTTTTACTGTAAACTCACAGCAGCCAATAAATGTACAGTTTCATAAAAATAAACTACATTAACCATGATGCTCGGCCCAAGCCACGCCTCCTTAGCCCTACAAGAGCCCTGGTAACAGTCCCAGCTTCCTCTTTCTTTGCTGCTCACACAGCAAGAGATAAGTGCTATGCTCCTTATATTTTACATTGACTGATTAACATGCTTATGTAGCGTTGCGATTTTGAGATAGATTTTACCTTATTGAGGCTTGTGGATGGTGCTGTATTGTGCGCGAATCGTATTTATGCCATATCTGTTGAATTTGTTTAAATTTGTTTATATCGCGGTGTTCCCGCGCTCTGGAACCTGTCAGTGGGTCTGCGGCGGCGGCCGTGTGAGGAGCGCTTCAGCGCTCGTGATCGGAGCCTCGCTCCTTGCCCTTCGCGCTTCAGTGCTTCAAGTACCGACCCGCTCTGCGGGATTATTAACCCTCGGCAGGGCGCTTCTGTCGGTCGCGGAAGGCGCGGGGCTCCCCTAATCGCCCGAACGCCTAGGTGAGCCGATAACCACTCGGCAGACGCATGTAGCTCCAATCACGTCCATTGGGCTACTATTTGGTAGGATTTTGGACTCGAATTGGGCTACACACGTTTTCTGACCGTTTCCACTGATTTACACTGCGATTTTTTAGTTAGCTGGTGGAGATAGACGCCTAACTGGCTGTAATCAGTAGTTTGCCTTTTGGGGAGTGAGCACACGCTCCTTATACTTGTTTTTCTCGGCTCTGACGCCCTTTGGGCTGCAATAATCGGCATACAGCTTTGCTGAGGTGGTCTGGTACTGAAATCTTAATAATTCCTGTGTGCAGTGGGGCTGACACCCCCCCGTTTTACTCCTCTTGTGCCTCCCTCAGATTTTATTGCTTATCTACCCCACTGTGTGTTGTAACTATGGAAGAGTGGGTTTATTTTGACGAGGAGGCAGGGGAAGAAAGCTATGAGGAGCAGCCTGCTGCTGCAGTGGAGGACAAAATTGTTAAGGCCTTGGACGCTTCGGTACAAGCCTCGGTCAACAAGGCAGTAGAGAGCACAGTGCCTACAACTGTGCAACAAGCATTGGCGGCGGCACTTAAGCCTATTACCAAACAATTAGAGAACTTTGCAAAACGCCATGGCTTTACTAAAGACAAGTCCACTAAAAAGGCTCCACCAGCTACGGAGGCAGGCAACACTGACCAATGGCCACACACTGACGCGTTAAGTTCCCTACCAGCGACATCAGGGCAAGATCATGGCTACTCTGCCAGTGGCAAAGCTAAGAGCAAACTACACTATGTGGACACAGACACTACTACCACCACAGTTACCGACACCACGGATACGGACGAGGAACCGCCCCCGAAGAAGAAAGCAAAGAAATGCGCCTCTTCGGCCTCAGTCCCTCCTCCTAATACCCCCTTTACATTCAACCCTACCGAAATCGTTCACCCTAGATCTTCGGATTGGTTCCCGGCCACGGCTGTGGCGGAGTACCTACAAGAAAACATTAGAAAAGGGTTTGATAAAGAGGTCCGTAATCGCCTGAGATCTGAATGCCCTCGACCCGAGCTCGCCCATAAGGTGGCGGAGACTCCCGAGATAGACGTTAGCCTGTTAACCTTTTTGAGAAAATTTGCAAAGGATCCTAAGAAGGGCATCGACCGCGCCTGGCGCGGTTGCCAGGATAAAATGCTGGACATGGTAGGTCCGTTGGCAAAGATCCTCGAGATGGCGCTGCAGGCCAAGGAATCCAACGTGCCAGTTGACCCATCTGTTTATTAGGCAATGCTAATTGCGCACTGTCCACGGAACGACGCAAGTCACTGCTAATGAGAATGGACTCTAATCTGACTGAGTTGGCAGCGGCGGAACCAGGACCCTTAGCTGAGGGCAACCTGTTTGGAGACCGCTTCGTGTAGGACGTCTCCAAATACGTGGGGACCTTCACTTCGCTAGTAAGGCTCAGACCGGAATCAAGCGTGTGTTTCACCAGCAAATTTTTAACAGGGCCGGACGAGGTCGGGGACGCTCGCCAGGCCACTTCACCAACCAAGGTCCCCCCAGAGGTGATTTTGGTAGAGGTCGAGGTGACTGGGATTCGACCAGAGGTGGTACATTCTATCCCACACGAGGCCGGTTCAACAGAGGAAGATTCCAAGGAGGTGGCAACAGAGCAGGCTTCCACGGCCAGAATTCCACAGGTGAGCGCAATCGATTGTTTTCCCATTCCATTGGGGGTCGCACAAGACATTTCATTCACAATTAGGGTCTTCTGACCCAGGATTCGTGGGTCTTGCAGGCTGTTCAAGGGTTTCAGCTAGAGTTCTACGAGACTCACAGACAGAGGGCCAGTCCGAGAACTCTCCATTATTCCCAACAAGAGAGACTTTTTATAGACAGCGAGATAGAAGAATTGCTTCACAAACGCGCTATAGCGGTGTGCGATTACAATCCACACGGGTTTTGCAGCAATATCTTTCTAGTCCAGAAGAAGGGAGGAGGTCACAGACTTGTGTTAAATTTGAGGGACTTCAATTACTTCCTGGTGTACAACCATTTCAAGATGGAGGGCATCCATCTGTTGGCAGATCTACTGCGGCAAGGCGACTGGATGGTCCGTTTGGATCTAAAAGATGCCTATCTGTCTATCCCCATCTATCCGCCTCATCGCCGATTCCTCCAATTTCAGAGGAACGGATGATGGTTCGAATACTCGGCCCTTCCTTTCGGGCTTTCCTCGGCTCCTTGGTGCTTCACCAGGGTGATGAAGCCGGTGGTCGCTCACCTTCGAGAACAGGGTATACGGTTGATAAACTGCCTGGACGTCATCCTGATCATGGCTCAGAACCCGGATCTGGTGTCGCAACATCTGCAAACAACCATTTCACTACTTCAGAATCTGGGGTTCGTAATTAACCAGACCAAATCGGCTCTGATTCCGTCACAATTGACGGACTTCCTGGGGTTTGTGATCAGTTCACAAGCGGCACAGTTGAGTCTTCCGAAGTCAAAACTGAAAGACATAAGGAAGGAGATCCTATCTCTTCTCAACAAACAGATGGTCTCGCTCAGGATGGTCGCCAGAGTAGTGGGTTTATTGGCGTCATCCGTTCAGGCGATATTTCTGGGGCCCCTTCACTACAGGGCGCTACAGAGATTGAAAATCCAGCACCTTCAAAGAGGGCTGGCTTACTCAGACCTGGTTCCCCTGTCACAGGAAGTGAGGGACGAGATGCAATGGTGGTTGAACCACGTGGAAGCGTGGAACGGCAGGGCCATTTTTGGCTCACTGCCCAAGGTGGTTATAGAATCCGACACCAGCCGTTGGGGCTGGGGGGCGCGCTGTGGCGCAGTTTCAACAGGAGGAAGATGGTCTCCTCAAGAGCTAGAGTTACACATAAATTGCTTGGAACTCCTAGCAGGATCCTTCGCGATCAAGACCCTCTCCCTGCAGCAGTCATCGTGTTGCATTCTTCTCAGAATGGACAACGTCTCGGCGGTACGTTACATAAACAAATTGGAAGGGACGAGATCGTCCATGCTGGTGCAAATAGCCAAAGATTCTTGGCATTATTGCCTCAACCGTCAGATCACGGTTATCGCGAAATACATACCTGGACAGTCCAATGTGGTAGCGGACTGGAACTCAAGACACCTGAAAGATTACAGCGATTGGCAGCTGCATCCCAGAATGTTTCACTGGCTGCAGGACCTTTGGGGTCCTTGTCAGATCGATCTGTTCGCATCCAGGCTGAACAGCCATCTGTCCAAGTTCTTCAGCTGGAGGCCGGACCCAGCAGCGGCAGCGACGGATGCTTTTCTGCAGGACTGGTCGGGGGCAGTGAACTACACATTCCCCCCCTTTCTTCTCATTCCACGAGTAGCATCGTACATTCTCAAGCAGAGAGCGGAGGTGGTCCTGGTGACGCCTCTGTGGAGGTCACAACCTTGGTTCCCGATGCTGTTGGGGATGTGCTGCGACCTTCCCAGGATGTTGCCCTGGTCGGAATCCCTTCTTCTGGGACCTCTTCGGGAACAACATCCACTGATACTGTCTCAGCGCCTCGCGTTGATGGCATGGAGGCTTTCAGGCAACAGTGGAACTTGCCTGGAGTTTCAGGAACAGCTAATGACGTCATCAAACAGGCTTGGGCCCCTTCCACGAGAAAAATATATTCTTCCGCCTGGAAGGGATGGTTATATTGGTGCGTGGAACGGGACTTGGATCCCGTGGGGGCAAGCCTTTCACATGTTGTGAATTTTTTGTCGGAAAAGGTAGCTAGCGGGTTAGCCTATCGATCGGTAAATAACTTCCGATCGGCTATTTCCGCTGGACACTCCCACATTGATGGGAAGCCAGTGGGAGTGCACCCCTTGGTGTGCAAACTCCTTAAAGGAATTCATGTCGCAAACCCACCCAAGCCCAAATATTCGGGCTGTGGGATGTTTCTTTAGTAATCAAACTTCTGGATAGTTGGCCCTCTAATGAATTGCTTTCTAGGAAGCAGTTATCAGCTAAATTAGATATGCTACTATGTTTGTCAGCATGTAGGAGATCTTCGGATGTACGTGCACTGGATATTACAGGTAGAGTATTTACTCCGGAGGGAGTTTCCTTTACTATTACAGGTCGCACAAAAACTATGTCTAGACTGATTAAATATAATGCCTTTCATAGTAATGCCAAACTTTATGTTTTCCAATGCTTGAAAGCCTACGAGGAGAGTACTCGTTCTTTGAGACCGCCTGGGGTTACCCAGCTTTTGATCGCTGTGCAAAAGCTGTTTAAACCTGTGTCCTCTGCCACTATTGCTAGGTGGCTTAAGTTTATCATGAAAGAGTCTGGTGTTGATGTTCAACTGTTTGGGGCGCACTCAGTGAGGGGTGCCATGGCTTCAAAGTCACATTTGTTGGGAGCTAATATTCAAGATATTATGCATTGTGCTGATTGGTCGTCTGAGTCGACATTCAAACAGTTCTACTATAAGCCGGTGGGAGACATTACATCTGTTGTTTTTGATTCAGCGTTAAACTAGCATTATCTGAAGCCTCCGGTCCTGAAATAGAATCAAAAATTAGCTAGCATTCGCGCCAAGAATTTTCAATTCTATTAAGGACACGGAGGCGAGGATTATCCCACCCGGCTATGTCATGGTATGATCATGCTTACCCACCTGTTATTATATGATTGATACTGGTTTATACAGAAGTTACGGGTTCTTTATATTTCTTTCTAGGTAATGACAAGAAAAAGGATTGAAGACTCTTCTGCTGAAGACTGAAGTTGGAACGCTGTTCCCTGTTATCCCATGTTGGAGATTATTCTGAAGTTGGAAAGAGATTTCCGTGTTATTCCATGTTGGAGAATGTATAAAACTTTTGGATATCGGACTTATTATGCATGTTTGTGCAAAGAAAGAGGAAGCTGGGACTGTTACCAGGGCTCTTGTAGGGCTAAGGAGGTGTCGCTTGAGCCGAGCATCATGGTTAATGTAGTTTATTTTTATGAAACTGTACGTTTATTGGTTGCTGTGAGTTTACAGTAAAAGAAAGAGAAGCATAATCCTCACCTCCGTGTCCTTAAAAGAATTGAAAATTCTTGGCGCGAATGCTAGCAAACTTTTTACTCACCTCCTACAGAGACTTCAGACCATACGAAATGCTGCAGCCAGACTTATCCTCAACCGCCCTCATTGAACCTCCATTACACCCACCCCAGAAAACTCCACTGGCTCCCCATACAGAAAATATGCCAATTCTAACTGCTAATCTAAGCATACTAGGCACTTTACAAACAGGGACCTGCTTACATTAAACAACATCTCAGCTTCCACTGTCCTTCCAGACAGCTACACTCTGCATCCCTTTCCCTCACCCACACACCCAGCATCCATCGCTTCAGAGGTTTAGCACAATCCTTTTCCTACTGTGCGGCCAAGATATGGAACAACCTCCCCTTGAAGTTATGGGCCTCCTCTACTCTTCTGGCCTTCTGCAGGCTGCTGAAGACCTAGCTGTTTGACTGAGCCCCACGTGCCCCAGTGCCTGGATCCTGCCTGGGTGATTAGTCATGCTATATAAATCCATTGATTGATTGATTGATATGCAGTAGATGCAGCAGCCACCAAGACCTCAGTGATTCTCATTTCCTTCTGGGTCACGCCTTATCAACCTCAAAACTCTCAGAGTTACAGCTAAAATACATGTTGGCAACGTTTCACATTCAACCTCGAAAAGGCCTACATTTAGTAGGGCTGTACAGAGTACTTACTATGTGAGAGTTATGAGTCTGCAGAGTTTCCCACTCTTCCTATGCATACACACAAGTGTAGGTTTTCTCTAACAGGTGTTAGTTGGCGCTTGAAACTTTTGAGCATTTTGTTTGTGAGAGCACACCAAGCTCTGCCTTTGATTCTTGATCTCTGTTGCAGCGTGCTAATCCGTTACCTCTCATCTTTTTTGTACAGAAGAGCATGACACAAAATAAACTCACTTACAAAACACTGTGAAAGAGCCAATTCTCATATGGAAGCTTGTCACAAAGAGCTTTCATGCTTTAGATTTCCATACATTTGTGCCAGAAAAATGTAATGTTCATGAGAGAAATTTTTTAAAGCTTTCGACATCCCTAGCTTCAAGGTTAAGGAACTGTGAATCTCTGTGAAGTCATCATCCACAAAGGTATTTCTATCTGTCAGTAAAATGCCTCCCACCCAGACCAGTCCCGAAGGTAGACATGGCCATTTGGAGATTACAGCACAGATTTCACATTACATTAAGCTAATGGTAGCATCCCTTTTCCTGGTAGTTATAGGTGCCATTTCCTCAATCCTAATGGGATGTTCTTCATGGAGGAGGAGGAATATTAGAATGTTGGAGGGTCAGGGTTGAGGTTGGGGAGTAAAAATAAATTGTAAATTGATACTTGTATAGCGCACTACTCACCCACAAGGGTCTCAAGGCGCTTGTACGAATACCGCTGTGGAACCCATCCTGGCTTTCCCTGTGAGGTGTCCACTCCTGGGCACCCCCATCGTGCAGACCAGGCATCCCTCGACTTGTGGGGGCCGTTGTGGAGACTAAGCAAGCTATTGCCCAGAGTTGCAGAGTGGGACCCATGATTGGAATAGACACCGAGGCGAGAATTATCAGGTCCGTGGAATTTTTGAGCTCAAGACCCGCCGAGGCGGGGAATTGAACCCTCGTCCCGGGCTAGACCTCTGCATCAGGGTCTGCCGCTCTAACCATTGAGCCACACTTCTCCACCGAGTACAGTAAGGATGCTTTCAGGAAGCAATTCCGATTGTCCTTAATATAAGCACATCACACCTGTTAATCCATTGTACGGAGCAGGTCCTGATGCCCTTCCTGTTCATACACTGGCAACCCTTTGATTAGTAAATGGAACTTAGGTAATACATTGAATACATTCCTTGTATCGATTCGAAGCAATTCTTGAACCACAACAACTGTATCCATTTATATACAACAATGCACAAGTGTGTGCATGTTAACAGTGCTAATTATTAACTAAATGGATCTAGTTGCTTATGTGTTCTTTCCTGAAAATGAAGTGGATTTGGCCTCTGCTTTGGTGACTGGGCTCTCAAAGGAGAGGCCTCAGGTATGACACTACTCAAAGTCTGTTCCTCTTACACAAAACACCAACAGTAATTAAATGAAGGTGAA
This sequence comes from Lissotriton helveticus, assembly GCF_964261635.1. Taxonomy (NCBI): domain Eukaryota; kingdom Metazoa; phylum Chordata; class Amphibia; order Caudata; family Salamandridae; genus Lissotriton; species Lissotriton helveticus. Next base: position 1,828,386,542 of record NC_136068.1, on the reverse strand, counting down.
TTTGCCACATGCACCTCACACTCTTTGTCGGCTCTGCAAATTTCCCTGCAGACGCTCTCTAAGCTCCTCACAGTCTGTTGATGATTAATTGATTGTTCACACCAACGTTGTGTATTCAGACGGTGTTGGTCCCGAAGAAAATGTTGTCATCTTTTTCAGGGAAGTTAGATGGGCAGAAATATGTCAACCTCACAATAATTCTAGGACAGTCTACCTTCATTTAAACTCTACTCACTGGAGACCCCAATAAAATGTGTTAGTCTACCAGTTGGTAGTTTTAAGAGTTTTGCCCTCTGCATCTCACATTTAAGGGTCGATTAGGATGGCGGACGGAAACGGGTACTGTCCGCCATGTTCGGGGAATTTTAACTCCCGGCAGCGCCGCGGAGAATCCACGGTTGCGATTAGGATATTCCATGTCAAGAAACTCCGACCGCGGCGGACGGATCACATCAAACACCGTCCGCGGTGGACGGAACACAGCTAACACCGTCCGCAGCGGACAGACCCAAATGAACACCCACCGCCGCGGACGGACATGACCGCGGACACAGCCACATTTACCGCCATACCTGTGAAAACTCCGTGTCCGCAATTAGGATAACGCCGCCTATACCACGGTACGCACAGCCATCCACGTCCGCGGCGGAAAGAATGCAAGGAGAAACAGTGCATCACTGCGGAAGGCCAACACGAACAACATCCCTATCGTCAAACCAATGTCAAAAAGTGTGCCGCCAGTAAATAGCAAACACACGAAAAAGGACAACCCCCCCACCTGAAACACCAACACCAATCACAAGCCACTATGACACCCCCCCAAGTACCCAATAATGCACACTAGTCAACACACCCACCTACCACCTGACTGCCAACAACCATTGAGACACGACTATAAAATGACACCCACCCACTACCACAATCCTTTGCATCACAGCATTGCTGCTAGCAAGAGGCCCTATACTATCTACAGCATACTCAAATTTAAGGCACACAACCACCACCCTACCACACCCACCACACAAACACCCACCACACCATTCCTACACACCACACACCTGCACCCCCCAACTCACTCAACCCACACACTGAGCACCACACACCATGGCACCCAAAAAAAACCTAAATTCACGGAGACCGAGTTGAGGGTAATGGTCGATGAAATTCTCCGTGTTGAGCCCCACATATTCGGGGCACTAGTCCAGCAGAGCACCGTGGCACAAAAGAATCACATGTGGGACAGAATCGTCAGTCGGGTGAATGCGTCAGGGACCGTGCCTAGGACAAAGCACGAAATACAGAGGCGTTGGCATGACCTGAAAACCAGGGTGAAAGGCATCCACGCCAAAAACCATGCGAGAGCCAATCACACTGGCGGCGGAACACCCCCGGAGCCCATACCCTACACCGATTGGGAGGAGAAGGTGCTGGTTATACTTCACCCAGAGAGCCTAGACGGACTTGAGGAAGGAGAAGAGGCTGGTAAGTACAAACCAAGCACCATGATCAGTACGACATGGTCAGCCTCACACAACTGAGAAGACACATCTCCCAGGCCCCAACCCATTCACGTCGGACACATACTCACCAAAATGTAAATGGCTACCAACATGCCCCCATGTCCACAGGGAGGGTGGTGGAGGGTGGTGGAGGGTAGGATGTGTGGGGTGTGTGAGAGGTCACAACTACAACTCCCAACAGGCCCCCATGTCCACAGGGAGGGCGGTGGTGGTGTGTGGGGTGGGTGAGAGGTCACAACTACAACTCCCAACAGGCCCCCATGTCCACAGGGAGGGCGGTGGTGGTGTGTGGGGTGGGTGAGAGGTCACAACTACAACTCCCAACAGGCCCCCATGTCAACAGGGAGGGCGGTGGTGGTGTGTGGGGTGGGTGGGAGGTCACAACTACAACTCCCAACAGGCCCCCATGTCCACAGGGAGGGCGGTGGTGGTGTGTGGGGTGGGTGAGAGGTCACAACTACAACTCCCGACAGGCCCCCATGTCCACAGGGAGGGCGGTGGTGGTGTGTGGGGTGGGTGAGAGGTCACAACTACAACTCCCAACAGGCCCCCATGTCCACAGGGAGGGTGGTGGAGGGTGGTGGAGGGTAGGGTGTGTGGGGTGTGTGAGAGGTCACAACTACAACTCCCAACAGGCCCCCATGTCCACAGGGAGGGTGGTGGAGGGTGGTGGAAGGTGGTGGAAGGTAGGGTGTGTGAGAGGTCACAACTACAACTCCCAACAGGCCCCCATGTCCACAGGGAGGGCGGTGGTGGTGTGTGGGGTGGGTGAGAGGTCACAACTACAACTCCCAACAGGCCCCCATTTCCACAGGGAGGGCGGTGGTGGTGTGTGGGGTGGGTGAGAGGTCACAACTACAACTCCCAACAGGCCCCCATGTCCACAGGGAGGGTGGTGGAGGGTAGGGTGTGTGGGGTGTGTGAGAGGTCACAATTACAACTCCCAACAGGCCCCCATGTCCACAGGGAGGGCGGTGGTGGTGTGTGGGGTGGGTGAGAGGTCACAACTACAACTCCCAACAGGCCCCCATGTCCACAGGGAGGGTGGTGGAGGGTGGTGGAGGGTAGGGTGTGTGGAGGTGTGTGGGGTGGGTGAGAGGTCACAACTACAACTCCCAACAGGCCCCCATGTCCACAGGGAGGGTGGTGGAGGGTGGTGGAGGGTAGGGTGTGTGGGGTGTGTGGGGTGTGTGAGAGGTCACAACTACAACTCCCAGCAGGCCCCCATGTCCACAGGGAGGGTGGTGGAGGGTAGGGTGTGTGAGAGGTCACAACTACAACTCCCAACAGGCCCCCATGTCCACAGGGAGGGCGGTGGTGGTGTGTGGGGTGGGTGAGAGGTCACAACTACAACTCCCAACAGGCCCCCATGTCCACAGGGAGGGCGGTGGTGGTGTGTGGGGTGGGTGAGAGGTCACAACTACAACTCCCAACAGGCCCCCATGTCCACAGGGAGGGCGGTGGTGGTGTGTGGGGTGGGTGAGAGGTCACAACTACAACTCCCAACAGGCCCCCATGTCCACAGGGAGGGCGGTGGTGGTGTGTGGGGTGTGTGAGAGGTCACAACTACAACTCCCAACAGGCCCCCATGTCCACAGGGAGGGCGGTGGTGGTGTGTGAGGCGGGTGAGAGGTCACAACTACAACTCCCAACAGGCCCCCATGTCCACAGGGAGGGCGGTGGTGGTGTGTGGGGTGGGTGAGAGGTCACAACTACAACTCCCAACAGGCCCCCATGTCCACAGGGAGGGTGGTGGAGAGTAGTGGAGGGTGGTGGAGGGTAGTGTGGGTGGGGTGTTTGCGACAGGACACTGAAATGTATACAAATTGATATGAACATGTAATGTCCACATTACTGACCTGCACAATCTTGTCCCTCAGGTGATCGTAATCTGACTGGGGAAACCAGCACCCGGCCGCCAGACTCGCCTCACACCCATACCGGACTCTCTGGGGACGATGACACAGGCAGCTCCGGTGCGAAGGATGGTGCGGGCCCAAGCAGACAGCCAGGGCCATTTGGCTCACAGGGAATCCCGGCCCCGACAACCGTCGCATGTGTAACTCCAGCGACACCGGCCTCAGTGATCTGCAGAGTCACCACCACCACCACCACCACCAGTACCACCACTCCTGCCTGTGCCACCCAGCCTAATCCACCGCACGACACAGGTCCATCGGCCTCCCACCCAAGCAGGGTGAGTGGGCCACAAAGGAGAGAGGCGAGGCCACAGCAGGCAATCAGGAGACCCACACTCCGCCGCACAGAGGAAGGACACCCACCCCATCCTGTGGCAGAGTCCCTTGAAGCCCTAGCCAGGTGCCAGGCTTCATACGACCGTAGCCAGGAACAGGCAGATCGTGCCCACCAGGACTCGGTGGACAACACGAACATGTTGCGTGAAATTTCGGGCTACCTTGGCAAGATAGTGGACATCATGGGCCAGCAGACAACAATGTGGAGGGAATGGATAGCCCGGAACAACCCCACCCCCCCTCAACCAATTGTCCTTGCGCCACGGCCAGCAACACCACCGCCACCGCCACCACCACCACCACCTGTGCCCCTGGCGACGGATGTGGCCCCTGAACAACCTGCCCCCCCAGCTGACTCTGTTCCACCTCAAAGACGGAGGGGCCGTCCGAGGCTGGAAGTGGGTGAGAGCAGTGTGGGTGCGCCATACACACGCTCCAAGAGGGGCCGCCACTGACTCTGACACTGACTGAGCCAGCCATTCACCCTGCCAAGTATCCTGTCCCACATAGCCAATCATTGGCACAGGTCTGCTGGACTAGCCTGACACCACCCAATGTGGTGTCAGCACGGACATTTCATCGGCCATTACCTTCAACTCCCACTCCCCCACCCCACACTTACTTGTAAATATTCACCTGCACAAATGCACAACCTGTAAATAAATGCCACTTACACACTCAATGATGTGTTGCCTCCATGTTTAATCACATGATTGCCTCAGAAACAGACGTAACCAGGTGCAGGGATCCAAGTCGTACATAATCATGCCGCTGCGGGAGTGACCTAGGGAAATTCTGAGACAGCAAACACACGTCAGGAAACAGATTCACACACATCACAACACACTGCACAGCAACATTACACAAACTACACTCATCAATAAAGCATTGGATGAGAGGACACACATCATGGAGACTTGCATGTCCAAATGAATGAACACACACATATGCAACCATCACATACCAGAACACACAGCTGATGCACCCCACATCCACACAACACCAGCAAACATACATAAGGCATTGTCAACCTGCACAAGAGGTAGTTACTCACATTCAATGAAAATAGCGATCAATGAGCTGACGCCTCTGGTCCACACCTTCCTCCTCACCACTATCCTCATCAGTCGACATGGGTGGGATGGGAGGCCGAGAAACTTCTTCGTCTTCAGGGTCCAAGAGCAGTTCAATGTCATTGCGCACGGCCAGGTTGTGGAGCATGCAGCAGGCAATCACGATCCTGCATACTTTGCCTGGTGAGTAAGGCAGGGCCCCTCCGGTCTTATCCAGGCACCGAAACCTAGACTTTAGCAGTCCAAAAGTCCGTTCAACCACTCTACGTGTCCTTCCATGTGCATCATTGTAGCGCATTTCACCCGCTGTAGTAGGATTACGTATGGGACTCAGGAGCCAGGGCCGGTTTGGGTACGCCTAGTCGCCTATGTAGGGGGATGACAGACATAAATATCACAACCAGATTTGGTGGGTACCCCATGCCACACAGAAAGCACAAAAGTTCCCACAGCATACTCACCAACAAGCCACGCTTGACCGGGACGCAGATTTGCCATCAGTTGGGGGACAATGCTGCTCAGCATGATGTGGGCGTCATGTGCGGAGCCTGGAAATCTTGCGCACACATGGGAGATGATGTTGTTGGCCAGGCACACCACCTGCACATTCAGCTAATGGAAGTGCTTCCGATTCCTAAAAACCTGCTCACGTGCCCGTGGTGGAATGATAGCGATATGTGTGCCATCAATGGAACCCACTACGTGTGGTATCTGGCCCAGTGTATAGAAGTCTGCTTTGACTGCTGGCAACTCTTCCGGCGGTGGGAAATGGATATAGTCATCCTTGTACAGCATCATAGCTTTTAAAACATCCCGAAGTACCATGCTGAACATGGCCTGTGACATCCCCCCGGCATGTCCAACTGTGTACTGAAAGGTTCCAGTAGCAAAAAAGTGTAGGGCCGCCATCACCTTTGCTGTGGGTGTAATTGAACCAGGATAAGTCCTTCGTGGCTGCAGATGAGGAGACAATTGGGCAATAAGCTCCATCAACCGAAGTCGATCAAGCCGGAATTTCCTAATCACCTCCTCGTCAACCATATCCTCCAGCACAGTGTATGGCCGATGCACATTTGGAGCCCTCCTGTGTGGGAGAGAGATGTAACTTGAGTCAACTTGCAAACGACGCATACGTGTGCAACTACATCACATGTAAGCCAACATTAGCAAGAAGAAAAATGTTTCGGAGAATGGTCATATGTGTGACATCTCTGATAGTTACTACAATACGGAGTGGCCCTTTAACAATGTGCAGCCACTTGCAACAGGAAGTGTGTCAACACGTACAACGCTACTTAGTCACATGTGAACATTACTGACAATACGTGTGTCATGGCCCTAATGTGTAGAAGCCACATCACAGACACACATGCTAGTGCATGCACACAAACGATAATGATACACACACACCATGTCATCATGCACCAATGCCAACACCAACAATGGTGAGCATACAGTCATTACATGCATGGTGACACAACAGCCAACACACATACACTGAATGCATTTGTACCCCCACCATTGTAGTCACCTCGCCTGAACCACACACTGACAACAGATTCAGCATGTGGCCGTACAGTCGTGATGTCATGTGTAGATGTGAAGATGTAATAACGTCTGTAGAGTCACACCCGACGTCAACACGTTGACATGCACATCTGTTGCACATTGTGTGCCCACCAATGGGCATAGTATGGACACACATGGAATAGTGCATGACATATGAAGTTTCCCTATTACGCTCACAACCCTCATGACGCAACTACAGACAACACATCACGGTGCAGCGTCTGACAATAAAAAATCCTTGGCGCCGCCATGGCGGTGCACTGCTTCCGCTATCTTCCAATGGCCATACGCGGCCAGCTTTACCTCTTCCCATTAGCTGCATGTGCACGGACCGTCACGGTCACACATCGGCAACCGCACGTGCACGCTTCCGGCACGGATGCTTCAGTTGCAACAATGTTCTATCACTGGCGCCACCATGGCGGTGCACGTACTCTGCAGGGGAGGTGCAGGCCTACACACCCTTTAGATGTAGTCAATGGACATGGCAGTTCATGTCCCCTCTTACAGTCACATTGCATCATCCACCGTCCACCGGCCGGACCAGCCCGGCCTAGGACCTGCGTGCCGGCCATGTCCACAACCGGCGTGCCGGCCATGTCAGCCCCCGTCGTGCCAGGCCTGGCCTAGGACCGGCGTGCCGGCCATGTCAGCCACCGCCGGGCCAGCCCGGCCTAGGACCTGCGAGCCGGCCATGTCCACAACCGGCGTGCCGGCCATGTCAGCCCCCACCGTGCCAAGCCTGGCCTAGGACCGGCGTGCCGGCCATGTCAGCCACCGCCGGGCCAGCCTGGCCCGGCGGTGGCTGACATGGCCGGCACGCCGGTCTTAGGCCAGGCCTGGCACGGCGGGGGCTGACGTGGCCGGCACGCCGGTTGTGGACAAGGCCGGCACGCAGGTCCTAGGCCGGGCTGGTCCGGCCGGTGGACGGTGGATGATGCAATGTGACTGTAAGAGGGGACATGAACTGCCATGTCCATTGACTACATCTAAAGGGTGTGTAGGCCTGCACCTCCCCCGCAGAGTACGTGCACCGCCATGGTGGCGCCAGTGATAGAACATTGTTGCAACTGAAGCATCCGTGCCGGAAGCTTGCACGTGCGGTTGCCGATGTGTGACCGTGACGGTCCGTGCACATGCAGCCAATGGGAAGAGGGAACGATGGCCGCGTATGGCCAATCGAAAGTAGCGGAAGCAGTGCACCGCAACATCAGGGCCAGTCATTGGCCCTTTTACGAACACGCTTCCAGGGCTGACCAATTGCTGGCGACGTATGCCACTGACACGTGCTGAGGGCCCTATATATGTGTGATGTTCAAAAGCACACATCCTACCATGGGAACCAGTGCTGCCTCTTCACCTCGACCTGCTGCTGCTGAGCTGACCACCGACTGCTGCCTGTGACCATCACCTCGACCTGCTGCTGCTGAGCTGACCACCGACTGCTGCCTGTGACCATCACCTCGACCTGCTGCTGCTGAGCTGACCACCGACTTCTGCCTGTGACCATCACCTCGACCTGCTGCTGCTGAGCTGACCACCGACTGCTGCTCCAGTGCCATACTCCGTGATCTTGCCATGTCGAGAGCAAAAGAGATCCGGTCTCGTCCCTTCACCGTCGCGGAACTTGATGTCCTCGTGGACGGTGTGCTCCGCAACTTTGGACGGCTCTACGGCGCACCCGGACAGGTGGTAAGTGCAGTGTGGGACATGTTTGTGTGCATGAGGTGGCCAATGACTCCTGGCTTCTGCAATCTTAGCTGTGTACTGTGGCCTCGACATCTTTTTCGGATTGTGCATGGCGGATGACACATACGTGTTGCCCCTATCTGTGTGACAGGCCAACTGTCCACTGACTTGCACCCTTGTGTCTCCCATCATGGTAGGTCAAGCTGCACCTTCCCAAGGACGTGTGGAGGAGCATTGCACGTGATGTACGGGCATTGGGGGTGTGCAACAGACAACATACACACTGCCACAAACGCTGGGACGACATTTCCAGGCTGAGCAAGAATGTAGCGGAAGTGACACTGGGGATGATTCCAAGGACGCCACGTCTGGCCCGACGCTCCATGACCCCTCTCATGCACCGTATCATTGCTTCCTGACCTGTCCGAACGGCTGAGTGTGGATCAACAGCAAACTAGCGGTGAGCACACTGTCTGTGTAGGATACTTGGAAGTGCAATGCATGTATTGGTGCCCAGACACAGTATTGAGTTCCGTGGTGCGTATGTATCTCTACGATGTCATGTTGGTGCCATTGGGTGTGTGTAATTTGACATCCAGGTCCGGCTTGTTGACACGCCACTTGCTTAGTAGTTGAGTGTTTAAGCACATGTCGTAGTGGTCCGTGGACCCATGGCAACACATGTGTGCAGATGTACGTGCTCCTGCCCTGTCCCCATGCTGTACATGTGTCACGGCCACCAACACTTATGTAATGTGAGGATGACTGGTAGAGGTGGGCCGTGTGCTGGATGGGGGCTAGAAGAACTTTGTCAGCTATGGAATTAGGGATTCCTTGGCCTTCTGTACGTGAGTGTGCCCATGACTTACACCTCTTTTCTGTGCATTTCAGCTTTGACAGAGGGCACTCAGCCACAGACGGCGGAGATGAGTGGAGGCAATGCATCCAGATCAGACTTTGCACACACGCTGACTGACACAGAGGAGGGCAGCGCCGGAGAGGGGACAGGACCGTCCCTGAGGACTCGCATGTGGAGACACCATCGTCCTCATCTTCGGAAAATCTTGGTGAGCCAGCACTGTTGTCACAGACTGGGAGTGGGCAATCAACACCTTCTGTCGGGACACAGCCCACAGGGCCCACACTTCCGCCAACTGCACCATGTACTGTTCGTGCACGCAGGAGTAGGGGGAGCAGAGTGGCGTTCGGTGCAGGCACCGCTGCCCCTGCCACGGTGAGCCAAAATGCACTGTGTGCTGAGGCTGTTGATCTGATGCGACAGCTGTGTGTGGGGCAGACCAATATGACAAATGCTTTCCAAGACCATGATAGGAAGTTGGTGCAGGTGGTGGCATTCATGGAAGGGATGCATGGCGATCTTGCTGGTCTACACAGGACAGTTCAGTCATTGGCAAGCAGTGTGTCGTCTGCCATAGTACAGTCGCATGGACAGGGTGCTACTTCTGTTTCCCCATCTCCACCACTGGATGTCTCAGGGGGTAGTGAATATTCTGACCAGGACTCTAATACAGGTTATTGCACTAGAAGCAGCGTCAGACAGCACGTCAGGGCACGGAGGGTACAGACACCATCCCCTAGGTCATCAAAATCTGTTCACAAAGACAATGTCAGATACACTGGAGTACACACACAGGATCCACAAGTGGTGTTGGGGGACATGCCTTCACATGCTACACAGGCATTCAACACAAAAGGTACTCCCAAGGCAAGGGATACTCCCAAGTCCATGGACAGTCCCTTGGACAAGGACAGTCAAAAGACAAAGGCAGCTCCTAAGAGCAGGGAGAGTCCCAAGGCCAGGCCCACAAGAGAGGAAAGGGCCACTCCCAAGGACATGGACAGTCAAAAGACAAAGGCAGCTCCTAAGAGCAGGGAGAGTCCCAAGGGCAGGCCCACAACAGAGGAAAGGGCCACTCCCAAGGACATGGACAGTCAAAAGACAAAGGCAGCTCCTAAGAGCAGGGAGAGTCCCAAAGGCAGGCCCACAACAGAGGAAAGGGCCACTCCCAAGGACATGGACAGTCAAAAGACAAAGGCAGCTCCTAAGAGCAGGGAGAGTCCCAAGGGCAGGCCCACAACAGAGGAAAGGGCCACTCCCAAGGACATGGACAGTCAAAATACAAAGGCAGCTCCTAAGAGCAGGGAGAGTCCCAAGGGAAGGCCCACAACAGAGGAAAGGGCCACTCCCAAGGACAGGGACAGTCAAAAGACAAAGGCAGCTCTTAAGAGCAGGGAGAGTCCCGAGGGCAGGCCCACAACAGAGGAAGGGGCCACTCCCAAGGACAGGGACAGGGACAGGGACAGTCAAAAGACAAAGGCACCTCCTAAGAGCAGGAAGTGTCCCAAGGGCAGGCACACAACAGAGCAAGGGCCATCTCCCAAGGGCAGAGACACACACAGTGAGCAGGTGTCTTCTGGATACAGGTACACCACAGACGACAAGTCTGCTGGCAGGAACAGGGCACCGTCCAGGGCACAGGCAAAGTCCAGAGACAACACTCCACCTACGGATAAGGCACATCCTAGGGACAAGGATTCTCCCATGATCAATGGCGCAGTCAAGGACAGGCATACGTCACCCCTGGCTGCACTGCGGCTGATGTTTTCGAATGAACGGCAAACTGATGTCTCCGCGGCGGAGTCCCCCCATACCTCCACTCCCATCCAGGCCAGTCAGAAGCAGAGGAGGGAGTCCCCTGTTGTTGCATCCACCATTACACATGATTCTGAGTCCAGGCGGCAGGCACACAGCAAACGACAAGCAGGCTCCAGCACGTCCCCAGAAAGCCGATCCCCGGCAGCAGATGCTCCACCTATGGTGGGTGATATTTGTTTTGAGTCACCACCACTTGCCAGTCCTGTCCTGTCCAGGGTGCACTCACATATCCCTAAGAAACGAAGGCACACACCATTGACACCTGCCCACCCAGATGTCGCTCAAGTACAGCTATCCCCAGCTCCCAGTGCCACCCTGCCTCCTGGCCCATACAGCCCTGTGGCTCATCATTTAAGTGGTCCCAGTGGTGCAGGTGCAGTTGACTCTCATGTATCAGATAGTGCCACTGTGTCTGTTGTTTGCTGTCATGCATCATGTAGTAGCACAGTCTCAGTTGTGCCCTCTCCTGTTTCAGGTGCTGGCAGTGTATCTGGGTCTATGGCTCATGTGTCTGTGAGTAGATCTGTGGCTGTGTCTCACACTCCTGTTTCTGGTGCTGGCAGTGTGTCTGGGTCTGTGGCCCATGTGTGTATCACTAGGGCTGTGGCTGAGTCTCTACAATCTCAGAGGAGCTTCCTGAGTGAAGAGGACTCCGCCCGAGTTAAACATTTGGAATCTTGGGTTGGTGACTCTCCCCAGGTTCTCAATCATTTTCCTGCGCTTTCTATGGAGGGATTAAACCTCCTGCTGGATAGAATGAAGTCTGCCTCTCCCTTAGACCCGGTTCCTTTGAAAGTACTAAAGGACTGTAGGGATACTATTCTTCCTCCCATGCTGAAAATTATGAATGAAGCGATGGAACATGGTATCTTTCCTGTAGCCTGGAAGAAAGCCATCGTAAAACCTCTGCTTAAAAAGCCCACTCTGGATCCAGGGATCCTGCAGAATTTTAGACCTATATCTCTTCTGCCGGCCCCTGCTGAGATGCTTGAAGCCCACCTGAACTGCCATCTCTCTCGCTTTCTGGATGCTTCAGGGTTTTTGGATGGGTCCCAACATGGCTTTAGAAAGCTTCATAGCACGGAGTCTGCTTTGACTATGGTCACGGATAACATACGTCGGAAAGTAGACCTGGGCCAAACTTCCGTGCTAGTACTGCTAGACCTTACAGCAGCGTTCGACACCCTGTCTCCCCTTACGTTAACATCTAGGTTAAGGGAGGCAGGGGTAACAGGATCGGCCCTTAGTATCCTGAGCTCTTTCCTACAACAAAGAGAGCAGCGTGTGATGCTTGGAGATCTCCTCTCCCCTGCTAAGTCTTTGCAATGTGGGGTGCCACAGGGGTCGGCATTGAGTCCAACCCTGTTTAATATCTACGTGGCCCCCCTTGCTAGACTAGTAAGATCTCAGGGGATGGAGGTAGTGTCGTACGCTGATGACACGCAGATTATGGTGTCCCTGACCCACTCTGCGAGTGTCACCGCTTCCAACTTTAGGTCCTGCATGCAACTTGTTGCAGAGTGGATGATTTTCAATTCTCTAAGGCTGAACGGTGACAAAACAGAGGTCCTGGTCTTTGGCAAAGACCAGGACATGTGGTCAGGTGAATGGTGGCCTCCATCTTTAGGCAACTGCCCCACTCCCACACAATCTGCTAGGAATCTAGGGGTCATTTTTGACACTCGGCTATCTATGGAAGCCCAGGTCAATAAAACTGTGGCCACCTGCTGGGGTGTCATTAGGACTCTGAAAAGAATCCTTCACTATCTCTCCCTGCAGGCACGCAAGCAGGTTGTGATCGCTCTTGTTGGCTCAAGGCTTGATTATTGTAACTCACTGTATGCCGGAGCCAACAAGGGATTTTTACAGCGCTTGCAGGTCGAACAGAATGCGGTGGCATGATTTGTCTTGGCCCTGCCCTGGTTGTCCTCAGCGACCATGGCAAGGAAGAGTCTTCATTGGCTCCCCATCATCTCGAGAGTATCTTTTAAACTCCTCTGCCTTACATATCGTGCCCTCATGGCCGGCCCAGCTGATGCGCTTGGATCCCGGCTTACTCGATATGTTCCGAGTAGATGCCTACGCTCCTTAGAGCTTAATCAACTGGTAGTTCCGCGCTCCAGGAAGGTTAGATGGGGAAGTAAGGCCTTTTCCATCTTGGCACCCCAATTATGGAACTCACTTCCCCTTGAGATTAAATCACAACCCTCACTGGATCTTTTTAGGAAGGCTCTGAAAACTTGGTGCTTTGGTAATGCGTACCAGTAAGCTCTACCCATCTTGTGCCTCAGCTAGTTTGGTGTTAGGCGCCTTGACGCCCATGGGGCTAAGTCGCGCATGTGTAAATCCCGCTTCATTCATTCATTCATTCATTCACTCCTGTTTCTCTTGCTGGCAGTGTGTCTGGGTCTGTGGCCCATGTGTGTGCCACTCGGGCTGTGGCTGTGTCTCACACTCCTGTTTCTGGTGCTGGCAGTGTGTCTGGATCTGTGGCCCATGTGTGTGTCACTCGGGCTGTGGCTGTGTCTCACATTCCTGTTTCTGGTGCTGGCAGTGTGTCTGGGTCTGTGGCCCATGTGTGTGTCACTCGGGCTGTGGCTGTGGCTGTGTCTCACACTCCTGTTTCTGGTGCTGGCAGTGTGTCCGAGGCAGGTAATTCACGCAGTCCACCTGATTCTGTGATGTGAGGTGCTGTTCACTTCACTCACATGTTATTTCACATGGTGTGTGCATTGTCCATTGAGAACAGCCTTGCACTGTTGTGGTCCCTGGGACGGGTTGGTTGGAACACGTACTTGTGCTGCCTCTGATGTACCTGCTCTGTTGTCCACATTGCCCTGTTGATGCTGTGATACTGCATTCTGCCCTCTCACGTGCTGCCTCTGATGTACCTTCTCTGTTGTCCACATTGCCCTGTTGATGCTGTGATACTGCATTCTGCCCTCTCACGTGCTGCCTCTGATGTACCTGCTCTCTTGTCCACATTGCCCTGTTTATGCTGTGATACTGCATTCTGCCCTCTCACGTGCTGCCTCTGATGGACATGTTCAGTGCTATGGACTGTTGATGCACTTAGCCCCTCTCACGTGCTGCCTCTGATGGACCTGCTCTGTTGGGCACAATGCCCTGTTGATGCTGTGATACTGCATTCTGCCCTCTCACGTGCTGCCTCTGATGTACCTGCTCTGTTGTCCACATTGCCCTGTTGATGCTGTGATACTGCATTCTGCCCTCTCACGTGCTGCCTCTGATGTACCTGCTCTGTTGTCCACATTGCCCTGTTGATGCTGTGATACTGCATTCTGCCCTCTCACGTGCTGCCTCTGATGTACCTGCTCTGTTGTCCACATTGCCCTGTTGATGCTGTGATACTGCATTCTGCCCTCTCACGTGCTGCCTCTGATGTACCTGCTCTGTTGAAAGGGCCACTCCCAAGGACATGGACAGTCAAAAGACAAAGGCAGCTCCTAAGAGCAGGGAGAGTCCCAAGGCCAGGCCCACAACAGAGGAAAGGGCCACTCCCAAGGACATGGACAGTCAAAAGACAAAGGCAGCTCCTAAGAGCAGGGAGAGTCCCAAGGGCAGGCCCACAACAGAGGAAAGGGCCACTCCCAAGGACATGGACAGTCAAAATACAAAGGCAGCTCCTAAGAGCAGGGAGAGTCCCAAGGGCAGGCCCACAACAGAGGAAAGGGCCACTCCCAAGGACAGGGACAGTCAAAAGACAAAGGCAGCTCCTAAGAGCAGGGAGAGTCCCAAGGGCAGGCCCACAACAGAGGAAGGGGCCGCTCCCAAGGACAGGGACAGGGACAGTCAAAAGACAAAGGCACCTCCTAAGAGCAGGAAGTGTCCCAAGGGCAGGCACACAACAGAGCAAGGGCCATCTCCCAAGGGCAGGGACACACACAGTGAGCAGGTGTCTTCTGGATACAGGTACACCACAGACGACAAGTCTGCTGGCAGGAACAGGGCACCGTCCAGGGCACAGGCAAAGTCCAGAGACAACACTCCACCTATGGATAAGGCACATCCTAGGGACAAGGATTCTCCCATGGACAATGGCGCAGTCAAGGACAGGCATACGTCACCCCTGGCTGCACTGCGGCTGATGTTTTCGAATGAACGGCAAACTGATGTCTCCGCGGCGGAGTCCCCCCATACCTCCACTCCCATCCAGGCCAGTCAGAAGCAGAGGAGGGAGTCCCCTGTTGTTGCATCCCCCATTACACATGATTCTGAGTCCAGGCGGCAGGCACACAGCAAACGACAAGCAGGCTCCAGCCCGTCCCCAGAAAGCCGATCCCCGGCAGCAGATGCTCCACCTATGGTGGGTGATATTTGTTTTGAGTCACCACCACTTGCCAGTCCTGTCCTGTCCAGGGAGCACTCACATATCCCTAAGAAACGCAGACACACACCATTGACACCTGCCCACCCCGATGTCGCTCAAGTACAGATATCCCCAGCTCCCAGTGCCACCCTGCCTCCTGGCCCATACAGCCCTGTGGCTCATCATTTAAGTGGTCCCAGTGGCGCAGGTGCAGTTGACTCTCATGTATCAGATAGTGGAACTGTGTCTGTTGTTTGCTGTCATGCATCATGTAGTAGCACAGTCTCAGTTGTGCCCTCTCCTGTTTCAGGTGCTGGCAGTGTATCTGGGTCTATGGCTCATGTGTCTGTGAGTAGATCTGTGGCTGTGTCTCACACTCCTGTTTCTGGTGCTGGCAGTGTGTCTGGGTCTGTGGCCCATGTGTGTGTCACCCGGGCTGTGGCTGTGTCTCACACTCCTGTTTCTGGTGCTGGCAGTGTCTCTGGGTCTGTGGCCCATGTGTGTGCCACTCGGGCTGTGGCTGTGTATCACACTCCTGTTTCTGGTGCTGGCAGTGTGTCTGGGTCTGTGGCCCATGTGTGTGTCACTCGGGCTGTGGCTATGTCTCACATTCCTGTTTCTGGTGCTGGCAGTGTGTCTGGGTCTGTGGCCCATGTGTGTGTCATTTGGGCTGTGGCTGTGTCTCACACTCCTGTTTCTGGTGCTGGCAGTGTGTCCGAGGCAGGTAATTCACGCAGTCCACCTGATTCTGTGATGTGAGGTGCTGTTCACTTCACTCACATGTTATTTCACATGGTGTGTGCATTGTCCATTGAGAACAGCCTTGCACTGTTGTGGTCCCTGGGACGGGTTGGTTGGAACACGTACTTGTGCTGCCTCTGATGTACCTGCTCTGTTGTCCACATTGCCCTGTTGATGCTGTGATACTGCATTCTGCCCTCTCCCGTGCTGCCTCTGATGTACCTGCTCTGTTGTCCACATTGCCCTGTTGATGCTGTGATACTGCATTCTGCCCTCTCACGTGCTGCCTCTGATGTACCTGCTCTGTTGTCCACATTGCCCTGTTGATGCTGTGATACTGCATTCTGCCCTCTCACGTGCTGCCTATGATGGACATGTTCAGTGCTATGGACTGTTGATGCACTTAGCCCCTCTCACGTGCTGCCTCTGATGTACCTGCTCTGTTGGGCACAATGCCCTGTTGATGCTGTGATACTGCATTCTGCCCTCTCACGTGCTGCCTCTGATGTACCTGCTCTGTTGTCCACATTGCCCTGTTGATGCTGTGATACTGCATTCTGCCCTCTCACGTGCTGCCTCTGATGTACCTGCTCTGTTGTCCACATTGCCCTGTTGATGTTGTGATACTGCATTCTGCCCTCTCACGTGCTGCCTCTGATGTACCTGCTCTGTTGTCCACATTGCCCTGTTGATGCTGTGATACTGCATTCTGCCCTCTCACGTGCTGCCTCTGATGTACCTGCTCTGTTGTCCACATTGCCCTGTTGATGCTGTGATACTGCATTCTGCCCTCTCACGTGCTGCCTCTGATGTACCTGCTCTGTTGTCCACATTGCCCTGTTGATGCTGTGATACTGCATTCTGCCCTCTCACGTGCTGCCTCTGATGGACATGTTCAGTGCTATGGACTGTTGATGCACTTAGCCCCTCTCACGTGCTGCCTCTGATGTACCTGCTCTGTTGGGCACAATGCCCTGTTGATGCTGTGATACTGCATTCTGCCCTCTGATGTGCTGCCTCTGATGTACCTGCTCTGTTGTCCACATTGCCCTGTTGATGCTGTGATACTGCATTCTGCCCTCTGATGTGCTGCCTCTGATGTACCTGCTCTGTTGTCCACATTGCCCTGTTGATGCTGTGATACTGCATTCTGCCCTATGATGTGCTGCCTCTGATGTACCTGCTCTGTTGTCCCCATTGCCCTGTTGATGCTGTCACGTGCTGCCTCTGATGGACATGTTCAGTGCTATGGACTGTTGATGCACTTAGCCCCTCTCACGTGCTGCCTCTGATGGACATGTTCAGTGCTATGGACTGTTGATGCACTTAACCCCTCTCACGTGCTGCCTCTGATGGACATGTTCAGTGCTATGGACTGTTGATGCACTTAGCCCCTCTCACGTGCTGCCTCTGATGGACATTTTCAGTGCTATGGACTGTTGATGCACTTTGCCCCTCTCACGTGCTGCCTCTGATGGACATTTTCAGTGCTATGGACTGTTGATGCACTTTGCCCCTCTCACGTGCTGCCTCTGATGTACCTGCTCTGTTGGGCACAATGCCCTGTTGATGCTGTGATACTGCATTCTGCCCTCTGATGTATTGCCTCTGATGTACCTGCTCTGTTGTCCACATTGCCCTGTTGATGCTGTGATACTGCATTCTGCCCTCTGATGTGCTGCCTCTGATGTTCATGCTCTGGTGCACACTTTGCCCATGCTCACGCATACACTGTGATTATACCCCTATTATGTGTAATAAAGGTAGTCAATCATGTCTCGTGGTTTGTCGTTGTCATTCCTGCTTGCGTACTACAAATGTGTATTTCTATTTGCTTCTCATCAGTGGTTTCGGTAACATGACACTCCCCCTCCCTACGTCACGACCCTTGCAGGTATTCCCCTCCAGACAGCCAATGGTTTGTGCCTTACATGCGTCGGCGTCGATGGTGGGCCAAGACTAGGACGTGGTGGATGGCGAAGAGCATCGGGAAAGCGTGTAGCGCTGGGTCCATGGTGGCGAACAGCTTGTGGTGGGTATCTCTGCTATGTATCTTATCTTCGCTGTGGGCAATCAGCCGTGTTCAGACAGGTTGTTTTTCCGCTGCGGTTTTATGTGTATTTTCCGCCATCTTGATTTGGGGGACGGTCTTAGACGTCAGTACGTACGGCGGAGTCTCAGGATTCGTTCCGTCCGCCGCGTGGTCGGGTGTAGTTGGGCGGCGGTGCGTGATTTCCCGTCGCGGACGGAATTTTGACACTATTTCCTATCCTGATATGGCGGACGGAGTGTCCGCGGCTGGCGGAAACGGAAAAGGCATTTTCCGCTTACTCCAGGGCTGCGGTCGCTCTTCCGTCCGCCATCCTAATGATCCCCTTAGTTTACACCCATACCAGAAGATCCTGGCCCCCACAACCACATAGGTGCTGATATCTCCCTCTCAAGAACTCCCCTGTACCCCAGGGTTGAAGCCCACATTGATAGAGTATCTCTACCAATGCGAGAAGGGGCCATATGATAAGGTATGCTGCATCTGTGTGGGGAAGGGCGGTTTCTCCTTTAAAATAAAAATGTTATCATACTGTTTGACGTTGTTTAAGACTCCTCCATGTAATATTCCTCGGGCAGTCAGATTTTGGGTTTTTACAATTTCATAAGCCATTCTGCTTTTTTGCAACTATAAATATGTATTTTTGGGATTAAACAGCTTTCACAATAAAAGAAAGAAATCAAGTTGGGTACCTGTCAGAATCCTCCTGATTTACTTTTTCAATTGAGAGAGGAAAGTGCAAGCCGGAGTGACCTATGGAATTTCTAAGTCTCTCTCAGGTATTTTACTGCATATGGAGTAAA
Source organism: Lissotriton helveticus (assembly GCF_964261635.1). NCBI lineage: Eukaryota > Metazoa > Chordata > Amphibia > Caudata > Salamandridae > Lissotriton > Lissotriton helveticus. The sequence goes on along the minus strand of NC_136068.1, from coordinate 1,828,367,835 downwards.
TATTCAACTTTTTGGAAATTGTAAAAGCAGTCCAGAAGTAGGTCTCGAAAGCTGCAAAAGTGGTAGGTCCTTCAATGTACACGGAGCATATGATTGCATAAGTAACTGTAATGCAATACTGGAAATGTTTGGAACTTTGTTTTTCTCATGCTAAAATTACTTATCACTGTGAAAAAAACCTTCCTGTACACACGCACCATTTTTGGGAGACACGCTTTCCTCTGCATGAATGGTACTTATGTTCTTGGTAGAGATACATTTCCAAGCAGGAGTTTTCAATAACGTCCTGCCAAAATATCAACGTTAGAATATCAACTACGACAGTATCATAAAGGCATGCTTAAGTAGGTTAACATAGTTCTACATTTGTTAATTTCACATCTGTGTACTTTGAGGATATGTAACGTCAAGGTACACTGTACTATATGAGTAGAACATAAATGCCATTGGGCAAGTAGAGGACTGGTTTGAATGCAAGTTCTGCTGAGGCTGTACTAGTCCATTCGTAAATGAAATAGGTTACATTTTTTAGAAGAGGATTATTGTTGTAGATGTGAGGAAGGTAATCCTGGACTATTTCACATGTGGGTGAGAGGTAGCATAATGTAAGATTTTCAGGCCAGAAGTATGAACACATTTTCCCGTAGACACAGAGGGGTCGATTCTGATCCGGTAAAAAGTGCTCCGAATTGCTGTTCGGAGTGTTTTTTCCCGTATGAATCGTACCCTGCAACGTCCCCCGTACGTACGACGAAGTACGATTCGTACCAGGAGCTGGTCTCCGTACGAATCGTACAGGGACCGTACAAATCAAATCCCCGTACGAATCTCCCTCGGAACCCGCTGTACATGACATCTGTATGGTTCACGGTTGCTTTTTCCGAACTGGCAAGTACGATTCGTGTGGGGTACGCACCGTACGACCCTTTTTATACGGGAGCTGAAAACAGCCATAAAAGCAAAGTTTGCCCCGAAACAGGTACGGAACGGCCCCCCGGGTACGGTGCGTACACCCCATGATCGCAGTGGTACGGTCACGGGGTGTACGCACCGTACCCCGCGATCTTGGGGTGTACGCACTGTACCCCATGTACGCTGGGTGTATGGTGCGTACCCCATGTATGCTGGGTGTATGTTGCCTACCCCCCATGATCGCAGAGGTACGGTGCGTACCCCTGCGATCATGGGGGGGTACGCACCGTATGGTGTGTATGTGAATTATTATTATTATTATTATAATTGCATTTGTTGAGCGCGCAGCTACCCGAAGGTTTCCCGGCGCTGTAGCAAACGGAAGATGGGAAGAAAAACATGGGCAAGGCAGTTACATGTTAAAAAGCCAGGTCTTAATACCTTTGCGGAATGCCATATAACAGACTTCCGAACGCAGGGATTGGGGCATAGAGTTCCATAAAGAGGGGGCCAGAAAGGCGAACGAACGTCCGCCCATCTTGGCTCGCTTCACACGTGGAATTTGAAACTTATTTTGGGTGGACGATCTTAAAGTGCGAGATGGAACATAGTGCTGGACCAAGGAAGATAGATATTTCGGGGCCTGATCCATTTTAATACGGTGCATGATACAAAGAGCTTTGAATTTTATACGGCTCTCTATTCGTAGCCAATGCAGTTTGTGCAGATGGGTAGTGGCCGATGATCTAGCAGGTAGGTTGCATATCAAGCGCACAGCCATATTCTGAACAACCTGAAGTTTCTTTAGTACCTCCTTACAGGCGCCCAGAAGTAGTACATTCCCGTAGTCCATCCGAGAGATAACAAGGGCTTGGACCACGGTTCTCAGGGTATCCACTGGGAGCATCCATGTGATTTTTCTAAGCCACCTGATGATGGTAGTACAGGTGGCAGAGACCTTTACCACATGTTGCTTCAATGACAACTGGTTGTCAAGCAGAACCCCGAGATTACGGGCAGAGTCTGAGGGGGTAGGTAAAGGGCCCATCTGAGGAGGCCAATGTTGCGGGCCCCACAAAGGTGCATTGGGACCGAATAGGAGCAGCTCCGTTTTGTCCCCATTGAGCTTTAATTTATGTCTCTGCATCCAATTGGCAATCTGTTCCAAACCGGTCTGCAAAGAGGAGGAAGGCGAATGATTCTTGGTGGAAAGAGAGTAGACGATTTGAGTATCGTCAGCGTAAGAATATATTGTGAGACCCGCTTGCTCTGCCAAGAAAGCAAGCGGTCTCACATAGAGATTAAAGAAGAGGGGACTAAGAATAGACCCTTGGGGAACACCGTGAGGGGAAGAGTAGATAGAAGAAACAGAGGTAGCAGAAAAGCCCTGGAAAGTGCGATTAGAAAGGAAACTAGCAATCCAGGCCAGGGCAGGGCCAACAATCCCCACGGATTGCAAGGTGGACAATAAGATGGAATGGGAGACGGTGTCAAATGCGGCACTCAAGTCAAGTAAAATGAGTGCCACAGTCTCCCCATTGTCCACCTGTCTCCTGATGGTCTCAGACACGCCAAGAAGCGTAGTCTCCGTGGAGAAACCAGCCCTGAACCCAGACTGAGAGCAGTGAAGAAGGTGAGAAGATTCCACATAAGAGGTGAGAAAAGAATTCACGTGTTTTTCAAGAATTTTAGAATAACAGGAAAGGAGAGAGATAGGACGAAAGTTAGAGAGGTTATTAGAATCCGCATTGGCCTTCTTTAGCAATGGAACCACCATTGCATGTTTCCATTCGCTGGGAACTGAAGCCTCCTCCAGTGAGGCATTCAACATATCTAGAATGATCTGAAGCAGATTTGGGTCCAGGGAGGCCATTATTTGAGGGGGCAGCGGGTCGGTGGGGGAACCCGATTTAATTTCCTGTAAGTATTTCTGGAGAAGCGGAAGAGATATCGGTTCCCAAAAGTGAATAGGTGGAGTAGTATGAGTTCCATCATCAGCAGCAGCAAAACGGGGAGTGGAAAATACGGGCTCAAGAATAGTAGGAGCATTGGGAGTGGCATCAAGGATAGCATAGATCTTTAGATTTAGCCAAAGCGTTGCATTGGGAGGAGTCCAAAGAAGGATCTTTAGGTGCAGAGGACATGCCAGAAAGATCTTTTACTAGTTTAAACAGAGCCTTAGGTCTATTTTGGGCCTTGAGTATGATGCTATTAGCATGATTGGCTCTGGCAGTGTCACAAGCAGTGTGGTAAGTCCGGAGGGCAGCCTTGTAATTTGCTTTCTTAAGTGTGCAATAGTCCGAACGCCATAAGCGCTCCAGTTTCTTGCAACGGGACTTTTCCAAATGCAAAGAGTCATTAAACCAGGGGGCTGGTGGATGATGGAACTGTGACTTATTCCTCTGAGTGGGGAGACATAAATCTAAGGCTGTGTTTAGCCAGGAATTGACTGCAGAAACATCCTTGGTAGAGATGATGAGAGATGTTGGTTTTGAATTATCGAGGCAAGAGTTAAGTTTGTCTATATTCAAACGTTTCCAGTTCCTACTAGCTTTATGAGGGGGAAGTGTAGAGGAATTATTATGAGCTGGTATTGTAATTGAAAAGTTAACAGTAAAATGATCGGACCAAATGACAGGGGAGGAAGAGTGGTGGGTAATACAGTTGAGATTTGAGATGATGGGATCCAATAAATTTCCAGTTTATGGGTGGGGCCGGAATTGTGTAGGTGGAGGTCAAGGGCAGCTAAGTCCTGAAGTAGGCGCATACCAATGGGACAAGATGTGAGATTAAAATGAATATTTAAGTCACCCACAACTAAAAAATTAGTGGCTTGTAAAATAAGAGGGGCAATCAGCTCGGGGAAGGAAGAGGAATGTGCGCTTTTCTGTACGAATCGCCCTTACCTGACGTGGACCGTACAAATTGCGTCCTGATACCCCGGTCCGGATCGTACTCGTCGAGTCCTACGGTGTGTGTACGAGTCGTACGGAGACGGCTCCGGATGTGAATCATATGGACGAGAATTTTAATGGATCGGAATCGGCCCCAGAATGGGTGAAACTGTTTGATACATCTGGCCCTTCGGGTGTAAGTCTTTTATTAAATGTGTTATAGTGTTAAGAAGTAATTTAGCAGAGGATAATGGTGGTATACAGTTCATATCTAAGTTGAAGAACTGGAGGAAACTCCTGGCTCTAGCACAGATGTTTAATAGATATTTGAAAATTGGAAAACTAAAGGGAACATATCACTAATATGTGGTTGAAGAATATGCTGAATCTAGGCGGATTGGAAAGAATTACATTCAGGAGTGAGGGAAAGCGCTGGTTTATTTAGGAATATAGTATATATTTATGGGTTCCTATAAGGTTGTCCAAATGTTTAACTGGACCTTTCTTAGCCAATGTTTTTGGACTGAGTATCGATGAGTGTATAGTATTGAATTTTATTATTTTCTTGAAGTCAATAATGTATTTCCTGGAAGATTGCAAATCTGCGAAAATGTAGCTCTATACTATACTACAAGATCAAGTCCCCCCATGACATCCTTCACCTCAATGACACCTTGAATAAAGTCCAAGCTTGGTTCCATCTTAACCATCTCAAATTGAATCCTAAAAAAACTGAGATCATCCTTTTCACTCCCAAAAACAGTGCTTTGCCCATCCAACTCTGGCTCAATGATATCAAAGCACTCAATTGCTCCCTCTCCACCACTCTGTCAAATCCCTGGGCATCAGCATTGATCAGAATCTTACTCTCATCCCCCACATTAAAAATGCTGCTAAAGGTGCTCTCTTCACCCTTCTCCACCTAAGAAAAATCAAACCTTTTATTCCAGCTGCTGACTTTAAAATCGTTGTCCAATCTCTTGCATTATCCAGAATTGACTATGGCAACGCCAACCTTGTAGGCACCCCTAAAGTCCACCTTGCCCCGATAAAATCTGTTCTCAACCTGGCTGACAGGCTTATCTCGGACTGTAAGCGATTTGATCACATCTCTCCTGTCCTCAAAAACCTCAATTGGTTCCCAATCAAAGGTAGATCCACCTTCAAGATGGCATGTATCACTCACAAAGCTCTTCACCAAAACACCCCCTCCTCCCTCTCTGACAAACTAAACAAAAGCTGGTTGCTCCAGGTCCTTGAGAAGCACTAATGCCCTTATCCTCATCCCCCGAGACTCAAATGTAAGAAGACCCAATCACGTGCATTCTCCGGAAATGCCCCTACGATTTGGAACTCTCTCCTCAAAGATCTTCGCTGCAACCCCTCCTACCCTCTCTTCAAAAAAAGACTCAAGGTGCTTCTTCTCAACAAATACTGGGGTACCTAACGCCGCTGTAATGACACAGTCCTTATTTTGTACTCTCCTCGACCCACCTCCTCTTTCTTCCTCTTCCTATTTCCGCTCCCCTTCTCCTTCTTCCCTTCTCTCTCCTATCTTGCAACCTCCCTTGTCCCCCTTATTTATCTCTTAGTTACATTCTTTGCTCCTTTCCCTCGTCTAACTGAAATCCCCTATCCTATGTGAGCTTAATGCACAATGTAATTTTTGTCCTGATGTGGTTACCTATCTGTAAAGCGCTCTGATTCTCTTGGGTCCAGTAGCGCTATATAAAACCTTTTAAATAAATAAATAAATAAAATAAATAAATAAGAACGTACTTTAAGAAACCTCTGCAAAATAAAGGAAAGTTCATCTTTGCAGAAAAGAGAGTTCTGTAGTTCTGTGAAATGAGATTAGGTCAAATATGCATTTTGGGGCATTGTTGTGTAAAACTATGCTGATTATAGTTAATATTTTATGATATGTCCTTCTTTGACATTTCCCCAATATAGCCCATTGAGGATTGGGAGAGCCTAGTCTGATATCCAACAATATTAATACGCCATCCGACATATGTTACTGGAACTAATGAGCATGCCGAGCAAAGGCATTGAAATTATCAAGAGTGCATTACTGTGTGCCAGCATGGGCATGATCAAGGACTGTTTTACTGTGCTGATGACCAATGTTTAGAGATGATGTCTTATTGTCTTTTGGGCAAACTGGAATGAGGCATCATGTCGTCACAAAATTGAGACACAGTTGAGACAAAGTAGGTTCTGATTTCTTTGCTTTTGAGATTTTGAGGGTTGCTCCAATTTGAAAAGGTGGGGAGTGACCAGAGAGACCAATGCATTATTGAGTGTTGCCAGCATAGATGTGTGCAATTCCCTGCTTGGAGCCCTGATTGCAGAGATCAGACATGACTGAGCTTGCACTAGATTGTTTTCGTTAAGAGTCAATGGTGTTCAACAGTTAACAGGTGAGGTCAAAAGCAGGTTCGCTTAGATTGTTGGGAATACCTTCAGGTAGAAGATTTCTTATCTTGAGAAAGTAGGTATTAAGCAATATATGAATCATGGAGGAGGTGAACTCTCAGTTTTAAATTTTTTCAATGCAAGAGTTTTCTTATGTCAACAGAGGAAGGGTAATACAAGGAGATTTTGATGTCTGTCCCCTTTATTAATGTTTCCCTAGGACATTTCAGGGGATTATCAAGTGCAGAAGCATAATGTTATCTTTTGAACTGATTGATGGTTAGAGAATATCAAGGTTGGGGTTCTGGGTTGTTCTGAAAATAATGTGTAGTTCCTTTATTTCCTATCTTTTCTTCTTAGCTCTTGTTCAAACAAGGAGTAAATAAGAAAAAGGGAAAATATCTTCTTCTAAACTGCTATATCTGGGAAAAACACGTTGATGGTTGATCTGAATTTGTATAGGAACATGCAGGGAAAAATACGTTTTAGGACAAATTATTATAAAATAAGGAGTTGCACATCTAGAATAGATAATTACAGTGCAGGGGTTAATGGAAGGAGATTAGACATTGACTGTATTACGCTGCAGGCCTCATATCACGCCAATTCAAATCAGCCTTGTTGCACTCCTTCATAGAGTCCGGTTCTCAGAGTGTGGGTTGTGGTTTGACCTAATTGGCACGTGTTAGGTGTGAGATAGACTTGTAACTGTGCACAAGCATGAGGTGTTGCTGAAAGATGTGATATTCATATTATGCCTCATCTGGGTACCTGCCATCCTGTGAGCAATTTTCTATAACATTGAATTGTGTGAATGTAAGAACCTGGGCCAGATGTGCAAAGTATGTATGTGGCCACACACACAACGATTCTGAGTTTGCAACTGCAAACATTTCTTTTAAAATGCATTTAACCATTTTAGGAGTCAGTAAGTTTTTTATGATTCTTAAAATGTCTTTAGAAGTGGAGCATGAATCACTCTTTGAAAGGGGTGTGCAGTTGGTGTGCCTTTCAAACATAGGGTCATAAAACATTGAAAAGTTTCCAACCACCAAGTTGAAGTGGCAACCTGCTCACATATGGGAGTAGGTACCCTTTGTGGATGTCAAAGGAAAGAGTTTGTTCCTTGGAGCGAAACCAGCTGCATTTAAAAAACAAAGTTTCATTTGTTTGGAAGGCATTCACCGATGTGGTGGTCTGATAAACCCGGCAGGCTACCTTCCTTCTGATGGACCCAATCAGTGAAAGTCACAATTTGAGACCTACATCATTATTAATAATGAGATATGTTGAAATGTGACCCACTCTGAATGTGAATTTTCCTTAGAGATCTAATTGTACATAGGTCAGTTTGAAAAGTTATTTATTAATCAGGAAAACCCTGGTTACAAATTGCGACCTGTATTTTTAGAACAGTAAGTAGTATATGCGGCCCATTGTAGCTGTTCTTTCATAAGAATCTAAGATGAGGAGAATTGTTGGATTTCAGGTAAGATGGATAGAGGAAAGAGGAGACTCAGGGTGTTACTAATGCTGTGATTCTGGGCTTGAACCATCTTAGAGAGGCCAGTAAGAGACACAATTGACTTAAATGCTGGTCTCAGTGAAGAAGACCCTATTATAGTCACGAGGAAGGAGGTGGAGTAGTCCACAAATTTGGCAAGAAAGTTGGGATCTTTGTACGGAGGACATTTTATGGAAGTTAGATTTACAGGCGAGACTGGTGCTTGGAGGTGAGCAATAAAGCTTCAAGGGGCGGCCGAAGGAATTTCGCGAATGGAGACAGTGTAAGAGTCACAGTGGGTGGTGAAGAGTTCACACTCAATGTTCCAAGCTAATGCTGAGATAATATGATAAGAGTTACACAACACTAACACAGGGATGTAAGTCAATGGAAGATCACTTTGGGTTTCGACCTATATATATAATTTTTATTGCTTGATTAATTAAAATCATTGCAATCACAACATCTTAGTTCACCAAGAAAAATACATTTACATTTACTTGAAAATGAACAAAACCATGACTAGATTTCTACACACCATATCCTAAACCAAAGGAGTGAGTGTCAAGATCGTAGAGTTGATCATTCTTTTGAAATTTCAGAGACACACTAGTTTTTATTCTAACCACGGGACCCTCAACTCCACAAGTACCCCCAAAGGCCGCTTTTCTGCACTCAGACGTTTTACATTAGACAGAACAAGAATTCCCCACACTGTGAGAATCCCCTCCCCCACTCCCAGCCAGGCAGTGCACATGCTTCCTGTTTGGTCAGTAGATGAAACGAGACCTTCTCTTGGTCTCATTAGTCACTTTCCTGCCCATGCTGCAGAGGTGAGGGACACATTCAGCGCCAGAGTGACACCTGCAGAGAAAATCTGCACTACACCAATAGGACAAAATTTGCGTTCATCATACCTGGGGATGGCTGACATCACATATGTGGACGTGAGAGTTTCTAAGACAAAGAGGATACCCCCAACTTCTCAAGAGAGCCCAGAAAGTAAGGATATTCTGCTATATGTCATGTATTGATGGGCATACCATAGTTTGTTTAAGGAAAGCTTCTAAAATATTCTGCAAAATTATATGGGTTTATCCCCTTTGTCCTGAAGTTGTCAATTTTCCATTAAATTCTATATTCATGTCTGCTTTGCCCTGAAGTGTCTTCTTTCCCATCCTTTTACTTTTCATGCCTTTTAAAATCCAGCCCCCAAAAATGCTTCCAAAATCTTTTTTTATTTTTATTTGGGAAACCAGATGGCAGTTTAGATGTACTTTCCTCCTTCAGATTTATTTAGAACTGGGTGCTTAATCTTCGAGTAATAAAGTTACTTCTCAGCATTCCTTCTAAATGTAGGAAATAAAAGAGAAATAACATGCAATTAAATAGTTAGTGCATGAGTTTCTACTTTTATGAGTTCAATGATATGCTGTTGCGGCAGTAGAACAGTACTACTCCAATTTAAGGGAAGTGCAAAAAATTCTGGCGGCTGGACACGTTTTCCTTAAAAATTGCCTTACCATACAATCGCAACTCATCCCTGTTCTGTCACTGAAGGTGTGCAATATATTCCTCCAGCACAAACTGTAAACAATGGCGCCGGATGAAATAGACAGTATACGAGAGTGACTCTAGCTGTGCACTGCAGTAGAATTAAGGCGAGAATGAAGGCTGCCTGTGCTGTGGGATCTGCCTTGTATTTTCACAGCATTCACCGGTGTGTTTTTGGCTCTGCGCGTTTTTTTGTTAAGCACTTTTATGTGTATTTTCCACAACACTCCTTTTGTGCCAAACAACAGCACAAGAGTTCCTGTTTTATTTCTTTATTTTGTGAACTGACCCATATTCTGTGTTTTCTATGCAACATTCATGAACCTACGATATAGGATCCCCAAAGGTAGTACACAGACACACAGAGGTGGGGAAAAGTACGGTTTTTAAAAAAAAAACATTTCCCTACATATTCTTACATCTAAAATTACGTTTAATCGTAACCATAATTAATTACTCTTGGTACCATTCACTTTCTAGCACTCCCTCTCAGTTAACTTGCACCTCGATGGTGCTGAATTACACTTGAGGTTACTCCTGCCCCCAGGCAGGGAGAACATGACAGACCAGTCTACGCTGCACTGCCCATATGAGGACCGGGCAACGACTGAGCGGTTTCTGTAATGGAACAGAATAGCTGAACAGGAGTGGAGTGCAATGATAACCAGAGTAATTATCAATGATTAGGAAGTATTGAGTCAGAACAATACATCACTATTTGTTGGTGCCTGTGGTGGGTCTCACTGGTGGCCTCATTTATGGGATTTTGGCACCTTACACCAAAGTGAAAGGGCAGGAATGCACCGTATTTAAGCAATACAGTGAATTCCTGACCGTTTTCCCTGCGCTGGTGCTGTTTCAGTGACCTAGTGCCAACATAGGCACCCTTGCACCATGGTGCAAGGGTGCCTCTGTTGCATGCAGGATGTTTTTGTGCAGGAAGGGGCACCTTCTGTGCAAAAACAATCCTAAGAGCCGTTTTCTTCTTTCTATGTGTGCTGCAGGATGTTTGCAATGCATGATAAAATAGCTTCTAATTCCTTGCTTACAGTCTGAGTACAGTAGGGTATGAGTTACAGTACCTGTGCATATATCTGTTTCTTGATTACTTATTATCTTACAAAATTATGCCCACTTGAGCAGCTATTGCTGATAAAATGCTTAATTTGAGCAGGTGCTTTCAGGTGCTCAGCACCTGCACTTCTTTCACAGGCTACAATTTCTGAACCTGGAGGTGGTGGTATCAATATTAATTGTTCAATTCAAAATAAAAAGAATAACATACATTGCATGGTGACTGGCTGGTAAATGTTCATAGGCAGGACGGCATACGCCTGTCCAGGCAGGCATGATTGTATTTCATCACGCTGGTCACAAATCCAAGAAGTCATCGACAAAGTATGGCTTGCATTCTGTTCCCCTAGTCTGCTGCACCCGGCCACTGCCTGAGCCTAAACCTCCCACTGAATAATTGTAGCTGGCTTATGACAGAGTTGAGGCAAGGAAGCTGCAAGAGCGCATTTGGAACTTAGGAGTGAGGGCTCTTGAGGAAGAAGAAATGAAATTAAGTGTGTACTTTCCACTTGTTGCGTAGCCAGAGTAGCATATCCGGCAGCCCTGGATTGCTGCTATCCTCAATGTGCTTGATGAGGCTGTGGCCCAACACAACTTTTGTGCACCATGGCATCACCAGTAGAATCTGTGTGCTGCACCCCAGCATGGTAATTGCTGAGCGTGAGTGAGTCCAGTAGACACCCCAGCCATACTTACTGGCATTGGCAGCATTACTGCTGGGGACAACGCCTGTGCTGTAGCAGTCAGGATCACAGCAAGCTAAGCAGTGGATGCCGATGCCGTCGCCTTCCCTGGACCTACTACTTGCAGGCAGTACTAGCAGTGACATGACCTGCTGTGCTCAAACAGCCGCCAGTTCCGAGATAAACCCAGTAATACCACACTTATTAATATATGCAAAAAAGCATTTTCATTTGGTGTACATTTTGTTTTTGCACTCAGTGTAGGTAAGAAAGTAAAACATCTTCTGCTTCTTTAGGAATGACAACAGGGAAACACAGAGTACAAAATATCAGGGACATCTACAGGCTGACGACAGGGGTTACAGGCAGCAGCAGTGTTAGAGATGAGAGACAGCAAAAGTAAAGAGGAGAAGAAACAACAAGAGAGGAGAGAGATAAAACGGGGCAAAGTAGAAGAAAAGGAGGAGAGCAAATCAGATACAAAGAGAAAGTAGCCATGATGTGAAGAAGAGAGCATTAAGAAGAGAGAATATAGAATGAAAGGATTTGGAGGACAGGACAAAGGAAAAAAAGCAGTCAAATGATAAAATGGGGACACAGCTAATCACTGCTAGAGAGTGATAGTAAAGAGCCAAGATCGAGGGAAGAGAGCAGAGCATGGATAACATTGAGGAGAAAAAAAGGCAGGGCTGAAATGAATAGAGGGCAAATCAGAAATACAGGGTGTGACAAAGGTGATAGAAAACAATTAGAGAGGTGAGAGGATAGACTCTTGGAGCAAAGACTTAGGGGACAGACAACAGATCAAGGTTAGAAGATAGAGACTTAGGCAGTGAGAGTGTTGAAAGTGGGGCTCACCGGAGGAAGACGTGTGTGGTGGCCTCCTTGGCAAAATGTTCAGCACCTGAACTTCTTATTTTACAAATTAAGCACTTGATCTATGTGTGACTGTATTGCAACTGTATTATTCTTCTATTGTACTTATGCGAGAGTGCTTTAGGGTTCAAGAACATCAGTATTTTATTTGTAGCCTCTTGGTATGCCACAATATGTTTTATTACCAGCTTGGGGAGTGACCAGCATTCTGATAAATTCTTTCATTTGAGATCTCATTTTATCAGTGGTATCTATCTGATTACATGTTTGCCCACATTTGGGCAGTGCTTAGCTAACACCCACCATATTTATCTAAAAGATCCCACTGTCCCTTAAACAGTTGGACGGGCTTGCAATCTACTGTATTTCAGATTTATTTCATTGATTGTACACTGTTTCCTTCCTTTCTCTGGAATGTGTCCCATTTATGGTCAATTTGGCTGTATTGAGCGTGTTATCAACTAATTTGACATTCCAACAGGGCCACCGCAGCCACTTTCACTGTAATGTCCTTTGTTTATTTCCATGCATTTATGTTGGTAACACATCACCTTACTCATGATTTATGAGGCCACTCAAAGCTATGCAGGGTGGCTTTGCACAGCTTCATAAATTTAATTGAGAGCCTTTCGTCACACATCATAAATAAGCCCCTGGGTATCTGCATCTCGCAGACACAAATCTGGGTATCTGTGATCTCTGTTTCTGTAGCTGTGCCTCCCTCTCTATCACACACACAATGCCTGTATGAACACACATATACACAAACTCAAAAATCTCAACATTTGTGCATGACATGGAGACCAGGAGGTTCAGGTGAAAAATGTTAAGTCGTGGGAGGATGTATTACTCTTTCTAGAACTACTGCTTCCCAATCACGCACACTTCCGCACAATGTATGTCACTATATTGTGGTAAAACTATCAACCAACCAAAATAATGCATCAACTATTTTAACAACCACTACATCTTGTCAAGGTAGGTAGATATTGCTAACGCGCTTCAAATTCTTGACCATAACGGTACCTGCCTCCTCATCCTACTTGACCTTTCATCAGCATTTGACGCGGTCAAACACGAGAACTTACTCTAACTGTTGAATATCAGAATGGGTCTTTCAGGGACACTACTCAAATGGTTCACCTCCTTCCTTCATAACCGGACTCAGAAATTAAAAATTAACAACACTATGTCCACACCCGTTCCAGTAACACTAGGTGTCCCACAAGGATCCTCCTTATCCCCAACCCTGTTCAATCTGGTCATGGAGCCTCTCACCACACTGCTACATGCCTCTAATGTGCAATTTCACATGTATGCGGACGATACCCAACTCTACCTCAAACTGCAATCCCCTGAAGACATCAAACTCCTCAGCTCAACACTTAAGGACACACAGACATGGCTGGCAGAGAATCATCTCAAACTTAATGCTCTAAAAACTGAATTCCTCCTAATAGCACCCCCTCCAAAATCCTCATCGCTCTGGATTGGCTTAAACACCTCATTGCATTCAACGTCCAACCTATCATTGTAGACCCAGCAAAATCTTTAGGTATAACCCTCAACTCCAATCTCAATATGCAACAACATATCAGCAATGCAACGAAGGGAGCTAATTTCCAAATCAATACCTTGAGGAAGGTGAAACCCTTCCTCCCAGCCAAGGACTTTAGGACTGCAGTCCCTCAGATTGATTATGGAAGTGCCGCCCTCAGCGGGCTCCCCCAATCAACAACCGCACCATTAGGAGCCTCTATCAATGCTGCAGCGAGGCTCATCACTGGATCAAAAAAACGCTCACACATCTCTCCTGAATTAAAATCTCTGAATTGGCTACCTTACGAAGCCAGAATACACCTGAAAATCGCGTGCATTACTCATAAGGCCTTACACCACAACTCGCCCAGTTACATTGCTCAGAAATTGACAATTTCAGGAGGCTCAAGAGCCACAAGAAGCGCAGAAACTCCACAAGAAAAAAACATACAAACGCTCCTTCTCAGGGATGGCTCCCAGGATCTGGAATGCCCTCCCTCCAGAAACAAGACTTATCTCATCCACTGTGTAGTAAATACTATCTTCACTGTTCCTCTCTGGCTAGACAATACTATTATACTTATGACATCATAGAATGCCAGAGTGTCTCTCTAGCTGACTGTACCTTTCTATTACCTATTGTGACAGTTGGTCATCTGAGGCTGAGCTACCAACAGCGAGCTCCTGGTGGGGTTTACCTTATAACTTAACTTATCTGTCTAACCTGGAAGGAACCTGCAATAAAGGATCTTAACCTATCAAGTGGACTCTGCATCTTCCTTTACCACATTTTGGCGACGTTTTCTTGAGGATGAACCTGCGTATGCACTAAAGAAGCTACTTCAACAAAAGAAACTAAAGAAAGGAACTAAGGACTTTATGAAAATTACATCTACACAAAAGGTAAAAATTACATCTACACAAAAGGTAACGCCCAGATGACCCCACCAGTGTCCTGTGCCACCTGGACAGCCTACACCCTGGGCGCATGTCTTTACCTCAATTCTTGTTAGCGTTCAGTCAACCAGCAGTCTACAACCTGAGCCTTTGTTACTGTTATGCCTGCTGTCACCTTGCTTCTGTCAGCTGAAAGTCTTCCAGTATTACCCTTCCCTGAGGCCTGCAGTATGTTATATTAAGTCTAGCCTTCGTACAGTGTGGGAAGAGTCAAGTGTTGGCAATAACTGGCAATTTATGTAAAGTGCTCAATTGGCTGCATCAGAGACAAATACTATGAACCTTTCACCAGCGCATAGATACAGCGCCGCTTCAGCTTGAGCCTTCGTGCCTCCCACCGTCCGGACAGTATGACATGTTTGGGGAGTTTCTCCAGCTGTCCCGGATCTGTTTGAGGCTGCCCTGTGTGTGCTTGTCACGGCTCTGTCGGGAGAAACCTGAAGCATTGGTGAAGAGTAAGACGTGTTGATCAATTTCACCTGCATACACTCAATTGCCTTCGTGAACAGTGCGATGTATACACAAGTATGGAGGCGGTGAATGTGTGTAAAGCCTGGACGGCCTCAGCGTCAGTCTCCCAAGTTTTGCCTTGCTGTGCTCATTCACTCACCGTCTTGTATCCCGCTGTCCGTTGGTGACGGTTGGTCTGCAACCATCTTCTCTCCTTCCTGTCAGCCTTTCATCTGATGACGTCCCTGGAATGCTTCGGGGAGTTGGTGAGGCCGGGTTCTTCTCGAGTCCTGTGACGCCTGTGACGCCGATCTTCACGCTTCTTACGCCGCCGCGACCGATGTGGCTGCCATCTTGTGATTGTTTGGATCGTCATAGCAACCACTGCCACTCGTAGCGTTTTCAGTCTATTGCGTGAGTCTTGGGAGTTTGTTTTTTCCTTCGGTGATGTACACACCAGTGTATATTTGGATCTCTGAGTTTTCTTCATGAGTGCTAACCATGAAGCTTCGTTTAGAGGATGTAGGAAACAATGGAGCGGAAGAGACTTTGCTCATGGAAATAATCACTCTGTACTCAGCTGACAAAAACCCACGACGACTTCTGGAAGCTCAACAATGTCGACAGAGAACAGTAAACACAGAACCCGGGTGAGAGGTCGCTCACCGAAGCTGGCATTGTTACTAATTTGTTTTAAAGTGTTTAGCTTGCATATTGTTTTCAGCATGATCTTTTGTGTGGTTGGTAGTCTCTTCAGTGTTTGCCCTATCGTTTACATCTGGGATCAGATTGACAGTATTTAACTCTACCGAAATCATTTTTCTAGGGTTATGATGTACACCATAGTGAATCCTATGTAGGGCTTAGTGTCGTTTCGTTTATCAGTGTGGGTGTGATGTCATAGTGGGTAGTCCAAGCCCATACCAGTTCACAAGGTGTGTGTTTCACTAGTCCTTGTTGAATGTTTGCGAATAGTCTCTTGTCCCAGGGTTTTAGTCTTTATCCTGTCGAGTACCCTAGTCTGGAGATGTTGGTTTTTGTGGGTAGTCCATGCCCATGGTTGTACCCTTACCTGAGTATGTTGGTGTTTGTGGGTAGTCCATGCCTATCTCTTGTCCCAGGGTTATAGTCCATACTATGCGCTGTACCCTCGTCTGGGGACGTTAGTGTCTGTGGTAGTCCATGCCCATGGTTGGTTGATTGGGGATGTTGAAGGGTAGTCCATACCCGTAGTATGTTCCATAAGTATTAATGGATAGTCCATGCCCCTTTTCCCAGAGATAATTTGTTTACTCTGCGGTGTACCCTTTTCAGGGGAGGTTAAATGTTTTTTTTGGGTAGTCCCATGTTCCATAAGTAGTTATGGGTAGTCCATGCCCTTTTCCCAGAGATATTTTGTCTACTCTGTGGTGTACCCTATTTAGGGGAAGCCAAAAATGTTTTTGGGTAGTCAACGCCCATGCTGTCCTGCAACGTACCCTTTGCAAGAGAGGTTCAACGTCTCCTGATATTGGTAGAAAATGATTGTACACTGTGTTTTGTCTGAGTCTACCTGCTTGTAGCTACTGTCCAGGGCTTCATTCAGGTGAGATTTTCAGTTGTATTTTTATCATACATTTAGTGTCGGCGTATCCTCTTCAAGGGTAATGTTAAGGATAGTCTTAGTTTTGTTTCAAAACCTTACTCTATTGTTAAGGGAAGGGGATGCGGCATATAATGTCATAATACTGATTCTTTGTTCTCTTCTCTCCTAATAATACCTCATGCTAAAGTCATCTTTTGTTGTACACTACTAATAATTTTGGTTCTTCTAAATTGTGTACTTCCTTACTATTTAGGGCATATTAGGTATAATTGTTGATTATTCCTTTGTTCTGCTATTACTCCATAAAGAGAGAGGATGTGTAGTAAATACTATCTTCACTGTTCCTCTCTGGCTAGACAATACTATTATACTTATGACATCATAGAATGCCAGAGTGTCTCTCTAGCTGACTGTACCTTTCTATTACCTATTGTGACAGTTGGTCATCTGAGGCTGAGCTACCAACAGCGAGCTCCTGGTGGGGTTTACCTTATAACTTAACTTATCTGTCTAACCTGGAAGGAACCTGCAATAAAGGATCTTAACCTATCAAGTGGACATCTTCCTTTACCACACACTGCATCCTTCAAAAAGGAAGTCAAATCGATCCTCTTGGCTAAATTCACTTGAACATAAACTGTTGGAAATACTGTTGACTGTTTATCTCTCCCTTGTATTACATTGTCTGAATCGACCACCCAATCACATTTTGTTACCTTGCATTGTTCGCTATTTGCACAAACTGTCTTGTTAAGTTTTCTTTTTTTTTTGTCCTCATCTCATTTCATATTTATGTAAAGCGCTCTGATATCTGTAAGGATCTTGTTCGCGCTATATAAAACTTTGAAAATAAATAAAATAAATAAATATAGTGGGTCTCAGTCTTGCAGATACTTAGGGAATGTGACCCCCCCCCCACAGAGTGCCCATTCCCCAATCAGAATGCCTGTAGTTAGGGGGTTTGTAAAATAGGGTGGGCCGGAAGATCTTCCTGTGATCAGGATCTATGTGTAGCTACATCTCCACCAGTAGTAACCTTGAACAGAAGAGGAAAGGGTAAAGCAACATAATTGAATAAACTCATGAGCCTTCTGTGCTCCATTGTTTTGTTACTTTGGTTCTAAAAGCATGTACCCAAAAACTCTCTAGCTCCACTGATAGCCTGTCTTTACTCTGCCGCTAGACTTCTAACAGGCTCTAAGAAATGTTTCCACATCTCTCCCCAAGCTCTAAATTGGCTCCCTCTCGAGGCCAGAACCAACTTAAGCTGGCATGCATCACACACAAGGCCCTCTACTCCAATTCCCCAGCAGATCTCGCCCAAAAACTTGTGATCTCCGGAGGAGCTAGAAACTCACGGTCTGCCAGAGACATGTTGCTACAACCAGCATGCCTGCGGGGAAAAAAAACGAACAATCGGGCCTTCTCTCGGGCCGCCCCAAGAATTTGGAATTCATGACCGCCCGTCATCAGAAGACTTGCATCCTTTGCACACTTTAAAAAGGAGGCCAAGACTTTCCTAATGGGAAATTCCTCTCCTAACGCTCGCATTCAATAACCCCAGTGACTTTGGTGTCTCATACCATTACTGCCTTCCCTACGGTCTCCCGGATTATCCCCGCCCGGCACTTCTGAACAGCATTCCTTGGAACTGAGATTGCTATACTTGTATAATTTGTATAACATGCTATTTGTTTTTATCCCAACTGTTATCAAAATCTGTTATTGCTGTCTCTTTTCCTTGTTTCATATAAATTCCTCTCCTAGCGTTCGCATGTTAATCACCACATCAACTGTTTTCTCACACTATTACACTTTACCCACGGCTATCTGGATGGTACCCAATAGGCTCTTCGGGGCATCCTTCCGTGGTCCTGACACTACCTCACTTGTACAATGTTACTATAGATTCTTATACCAACTGTTTCCATGATTTGTTTCTGCCATTCTTCCCTTTCCTATTACTTATTGCAACTACCTGTTTTTACCCCAACTGTATCCATCCTTCCCAAGCTCATGTATTTTACCTCTCAATCCTGTAAAGTGCTCTGATACCTTCACGGGTCTGGTTTCGCGCTCTATATAACTCAAATAAATAAATAAATGTATAATATGGTCTTTATCTCACTTCTTTCATTTTATCTAATGTGATGGTTGGGTTGATAGTGCCACAAAACCTCAGTGACTGATTGCTTATAATTATCCACATAACATTTGAGTTTCAGAGACACATTCAGGGGCTATTTCAATTATCCTATCCCTACCATACATGCACCAATATTTTTCCAAACAATTATTTTTTAATATTTTTTAAATAGCTATCTCCTTTGGCAGCACCCTTTTTATGTCGAGGATTTTTATTTCATTACACTGTTCTTAAAGGTCCTTTCAAAAGTAAATAATTTGACATCAATATGACACCATAACGGTTAATGTTGGGCTAGAATTGACCGAGCTGCATACAGCGATTTCCGCCATTTAAAATTTATACTAACATGAGCATCCGTGTACTGAGGTTCTCACTTGCCTGAAATTTAGATGTAAGAGCACAGCTCATAGGTTGGGTGCGCTCTGCAAGCCATGACACAGTTGGCTGGGTTGACATGGCTGCTTTCTGCATATATTCTCCTTTTTTATGACACATATGTTGATAGGCAATGTCGAGTATACATTTTTCATACTCCTTTGCACAAATCCCTATGTTCTATTCCAGGGATTCATAATCAAGGGCCATGGTTTTAAGAACTCCTTTGAATGATTGCCCTGTTTTCTTCTTTTTATTCCTTACTACAAGATACAGCTCTGTGGTAAAGGCGTCCTTTTCAGGCTTGAGAGTGCACTCAACTATTTTGGATAAGATAACCTGCATTTTCACCCTGGGCATGAGTTTGCGTGTTGGTGTTGGCCACTAGGCGCACTTAACCAATGCATGTGGCATCATAATTGTGTCCTATTGTTTTGGTGTGATGTTGTCTGAACACTTCTCATTTTCTTTCTACTCTATTTTGCGAGGCTTTGGTGGACCCTGTGATCTGTTAGGCAATCCAGTTCCACTTGGCTTACCTTTGTGAGGCTGTTAGTATTGTTTTACTTTCTTAGCAGAGTGCCTTTCTTCTTTGGGTCCTGAGGAATGACTTGGAACCATTTTTGGGTCAATGGTAGGCAGGAACATGTTGACCACATAAAGGGTGTATATTTTTTCCAAACCACATGTACTCGCTTATTCTTAATCCTATCTTGGAGGGCACCAGAATAAAGGCTTTTCAGCCCATCTGGAGATATTTTTTTCTCTATTTCTCCTCTGCACTCTGCCCCTCAATCTAAACCATCATCTGCTCATCTTCTTAAAAAAACACCTCTGCTCCTCCCACATGGGTGAGTGAGGGTTCTCTTCCTTAAAGAAGAGTTATTTATTTATTTATTGTATTTATTTATTGAACTTGTAAAGTGCACTGCCACCATGCAGGCATCCTGGCGCTAGTAGCTCAAGAGGGGTGGAAGGGAGTGTCAGGTCAGACCGAACAGCTATTACTTGGGAAACAGCCAGGTTTTAAGACTTTTCCTAAAAGGGAGAAGCTCCTTGATTTGCCTAATCTCCCACGGGAGTCTATTCCATAGATTGGCAGCAGCCACTCCAAAGGACCTACCCCCTGACCTAGCCTTCAGGAACCTTGGCACTCTCACCAGCAGCCACAGCCGGTGGTAGGTGTAACTGCAGGGCGGTGACGTAGGGAGGGGGAGGGGCAGGGTGGTTGGATGTAATGTATGGATTACGGACTTTAACAGGTAAGTAATCTGTGGACCCCTATTCAAGCTGACTCTAAGAGTTTCAACTAAAATAAGGATATTGAGCCTTCCTCTGCTCACAAGGATATGATCTTGTCCGGTTGATTTTAACAAAACTTAACGCCGTATTGGTTGATGCACATTGCAGCCACAGTCTCCCTGAAGACTGTGACGCATCAACCAGATCCACCATCCATGTGGTTACGTCTGTTGAATGTAAACTTAGGCAATTACATTTCCAACAGGCAAGCAATTTAGTCCTGTGGTGACGCTTTCTGCTACTTCAACATTCTTGAATTTGCACTATCCTAATTTGATCAATTACATTAGGCTATTACAAATATAAATTTCAACAGTCCTGAAGATGGTCTCACAGATTAACACTTAGAAGACCGAAACGTCGACCAGCGCCTTTTCCTTTTCTATCCATCAAATTGAGAATTAGGAAAGGTGTCACTTGGACCTACAGAGCTATATATTTGTTTATGATCAATGTACCTGTAGTTCTGATTTTTTGTATATACATTTGTATTTCAAATTGATCACCTTTTAATTGAATGATAAACTCAATATTTTCCTATACACTCGTTTAGTGTTTGTTCTTCTATGTTTGTTTTATGTTGTATAACAGTATGTATCTTTCATATAATCAGTAGAAAGATTTATTTGGGATTTAATCCACTAGAGGGCTATTGAATTGTCCTTATACGTTTTTTTGAATTACTTCCTAAAGTTATTTGTGGAAATAAATTCCCTTGAAGGCACTCCTTACCTTTCCTTCTATCCCATGAAGAGCCTTAAAGACAAGACAAAAGGACGTAAATTGCACTCTCTGTCTCAACGGGAGCCAGTGGAGTTCTGCCAGAGCTGCAGATGCGGATGCTTTTCTGGGCAACCCCAAAACACACCAACTCTCTGGTTCTTTTTGTCTTTTGTTTCTTTTTGTTAGAAACCAGACATACTTTTCCTGTGTTACTCTATGTTTA
The DNA here is from genome assembly GCF_964261635.1 of Lissotriton helveticus. Lineage (NCBI taxonomy): Eukaryota > Metazoa > Chordata > Amphibia > Caudata > Salamandridae > Lissotriton > Lissotriton helveticus. The sequence goes on along the minus strand of NC_136068.1, from coordinate 1,828,346,617 downwards.
GGAAGTAGTATGTTTCTGGTTGGGCAGCTACCTTAGGATCCTTTGTGTGAATTCACAGATTTTCTAAGCCATTAATGCTCATCTCGTTTCTCAAGACGTTTGTTCTCTGACGGTATGCTGGGAGTTGGCATTTAAGTGCCATGTGAAAATTTTGTATTGAACCCTACAAACACAGAGAATCTATATATAATGTAATTTGTTTTAATTTTGAGTGCTTATCCCTTATCATTCTTGTGTTTTCCAGAGTAGTTTCAGTATTCTGTTATCTCATGTATAATATGTTATGTTACATCATTTTTTAACATTTCTTGACTCATTAATTCTTGTTAGGTGTTACTAGCTCAGCATTATCCCTAGGGCCTTGAAGCTTATGGTTCAGTGTGCACTATAGAAATAAAAAAATTATTAAGTATTGCAGCATCTAATTGAACATAAAAGTGAATGCTGCCAACCCTAAATGTACAAGGCATGATTTGAGGATGGCAGAAGCAATTTGTATTTCATTCTTAAGAAAACTGTTTCCTACTATGCCCTACAACATTGCAATTTAACATCAAACCACTCCCTGATGTTCTAATCTCATTCTGAACTAATCGCCATTTGCACACCCTTCGCCCTGCATGTTTAGCCATATACATAAATGTAAATTTGGATTTGTGAATAAGACCCCAACTATGAAGACCTTGGCATACAAATGACCATTAGTTCAGGCTAACCTTCGAACTTCAGAGATCATGTCTCACATGTTATTATTATTATGCGTTCTTATATAGCGCTCGATTACCCATAGGCATCTCGGCGCTTGCCTTGGGAACCCGTCCTGGTTTTTCCCTGTGAGATACCCGTACTGGGCATTCCCAAGGTGAAAGCCAGGCATCCCGCCGCAGGGGGGGCATAGTGGAGATTAAGCAAGCTAATGCCCAGAGCTGCAGAGTGTGAACCTGTGACTCAAGTAGGCACCGGAACGAGAATTATAGAGTCCGTGGATATTTGGGCTCAAGACCCTGCCGCGTCGGGACTTGAACCCTGGTCCCGGGTCTGACCTCTTCTTCAGGGTCTGCCGCCTCTAACCAGTGAGCCACACTTCTCCACATGTAAACTCACTACTATACGTAAGTTCGTGCCTTTTTGCTAGTCACCATTTCCATGTGTAAATTTACTACTGGGTGCAGACCGAAAATAGGGAGTGGATCTTGCTAGAACAGGATCTACAAGTGTAAATTTGTTTCTAGATACTGTTCACACATCGGGAGAGGCCCCTACACCAGTGTGGAGATATCCCTATGGAATATAATGGGAAGGATTCGTAATGTGCATTCATTCATAGAAAAGTGTTAAAACTATTTTAATGAATAATAAAAATGCAAATCAAAATAAAATAATCATTATTAACCTACAACTAAAAAAGTAAATGTTACAGCTCAATAATTAATCAAATTAAGGGCCTGATTATGACTTTGGTGGTGCACCTCCACCGAGCAGCCGGCTTCCCTGTCTGCCATATTGCGACCTTACAATGAGGCTGGCGGTCGCACAAAGGAGGACGAAGCCAGATTGCAATGCAGCCCACACTGCGCACTGCTGGACACACCCGGACTGTGCTCCCAGCCATTCGGGGGAGTGTTTTTCAAGACAAATATTCTTGCTGCAGGTACAGCGCCGTCTGATCCGACAGCATTGGTGTGCTTCTATATGCACCAGTGTCATGACCTAAGGGCACATATGCCCTCAGGTCATCATTTGATCATTTAATCGCGTTGCCACCAACTTGCGCATTGCAGAGTACATACCATGAAATATCAGCGGTAATGCAATTCCTGATCTGGACTGCGGTAGAAATGCCTACACCACTAGCATTCACCACTCCCACCTCTCCTGCTGCTGCCACGGTAGCACCAATGTCGGTGGAGGCAATGGGCGGACGGTGATCTCCTCCGCTTCATAATCCAGTGGTTGTACAACCAGGGAAGCAGGCGAGAAGACCACCAGAGAGCGACGGTGGTCACCCGGGCTGCCAGAGTTATAATCAGTCCCTAATTGTTTAACAAATAATTAAATAAAAAAATATAGTCATTACATTGATAGCGCCTGATTCACAAAAAAAGTGTCCTATCATTTAATGTGTGGAGACTCCACAGTCGTAAAGATACTACTCATAAAATAACTTTGTTAACAGCAAACAATTTCATACTGACACAAAATTATAAGTTTACCTTTCTGAATCAAGCCCATACTTATTATTTAAAATATTGAAAAACAAACTATGCCCTCACTATCATTTTTATATTTATTGTTTTAATAATTTATTTAAACATATTTGCTTAATTATTTGAATCAATTTGGATTTTTAGTAAAAGTTTAAAAATTGTATTTCTTTTCAAACAAAAAATGTAGTATTTTTTATTTAATACTGCTTGAGTTACAGGGGACAGCATTTTAAATGCACTGCCGGCTAAACTTGTTGGCTGCTATGATGACAAACCTGATAAACAAGATGTTCAGTACTATTTTGTCGCGGTTCAAAGAGGCAATGATGGCCTGTCGGCAGGGATTGGGATCCCAGTTTATTCCATTCTGTTTGTAGGCTCACCCTGCATTCTTTTCGCAATGCTGAACAAAGACATCCTACATGTTCAAGTGATTCCTCTCTGATTCCGCAGCCCTTGCAGATTATGCTCTCTCTAGGGTGATGCCTACTGGCTAAATGGTTAGGAAGGGGCACTCCCCTAGCCTGAGGGCCATACATCTTGGTTTCCAATAACTGGGATAAGTACAGGGAAAGTAAGATACTGTGGTTGCTGACTGGGACCAGGCAATGATTGACCAGGCATGTCGGGGTTTGGCGAGTTGTACCCTATTCAAGTGAAATGACCAAAGATGGTTACTTCTCCTTAAACATGTTTTGACATTTTGTTGAGATGAGTTATTCTCCCAAAGATCTTTTGCTTCCAGGAGCTGCAGACAGTCTTCTAGATGTCTTTGATGTGGTTGACCTGGTTGGCTGCAACTAATTTCAAGGCATAGCAATGCCTCCAAGCTGTCAGCCCTTTGTAAATTGCTGCACAATTTGAGTTAATCAATGGCCCCTGCCACCCTCTGGTCTGAGAGGCCAAATTCGAGTCTAACCTGAGCTGGAGATGAAGATTTCAGTAATCCGAATACTTGCTCATAGAATTTTACAATGAGTTTGTTCAACAAGCTGGAGTCTATTCCTAGCATGATTTCTCGCCATAGTTTAAGGAGGGAAGAATTTTAGCCCTCGTGACAGTTATTAATGGAGACAAGATTGGGCCCAATAGATGTTTCGCTAGTTTTGAAAGCATCACCTGTAACATCAGGACTTTGGCTCGGATCTCTTGTCGTTTCACAAAGGTATAAATGTGAACCCCTAAACATTTGTAAGACTGGTCTGTCGTGATACGTTTGCAGCCGTAGGACCATCCCCTTCCTCGATATTTTCTCTGCCCGTATGTTACGACCTTGGTTTTGGTTAGATTCACCTCCAAATTATTGGCAGTTGTGTAGATACATAATTGATCAAGAAGTCATTGGTGGCCCACCCTTGTGTAACTAAACAGAGCTAGATCTTAGGCATACAGCAGATTGCTGATCTGGGTGCCACCAATTTTTGGGGGATGACTGATAATACCTTTGAAGGACTGCGATAAATCTGCATTAAATAAGTTACAAAGCAGGGGGGCCAACACACACCCCTATTTTACTCCTCGCGATGTCATTATTTTCCTAGAGATGTGTGCTCCTTCACACAGTTTAATGCGGATCCGTGTGTTGGTGTGGAGCTGGATAATGGTCTCCAAGAGAGGCCAGGGTATCCCTCATTTCTGTAACTTTATCCCACAGTAGACCCCTTGGCATTCATTCAAAAGCTGTGAATGTTTGTGGATAGCATTTTGAATTATGCAAACAGTACCATGTTGTACTGCTAAATATGCTACAAATTGCAGTTTGTGACTAGCCCGCCTTTGATGCAAGCTACTGATATAACAATATTTTATGTACAGCTTTATGTTATGTTATGTTAAGAAGTTTTGTAAAATGCGCAGCTGCCCCAGCAAAGGGGCGTCCCGGCGCTGGCCGTGTGAGGGCACAGACAACATAACAGACTAACAGTGGCAGGAAATCCCATCAAAGCTACACTAAAGGAAAAAGAAAGGTTTTAATAGCTTCCCTGAAAGCAGACAGGCAATCAATGGCCCGGATTTGCTCAGGCAAAGAGTTCCATAGCCTGGGGCAAGGTGGCGGAAGGAACGTCCGCCGACACGAGAGAGCCTAATTCTTGGCACGACCGCCAGACGTTGCCCGGCAGAGCGAAGCTGGCGGGAGGGGACATAGAAAAAGATCAGGACTAGCAGATTTCAGTATCTTAAAGGAAAGACACAGAGTCTCAAACTGAATTCGCCTTTTCACAGGAAGCCAGTGCAGCCTATGGATAGTACTGGTTGCAGAGCAGAAGCGTGGAAGACACACCAAGGCTCTGACAGCAGCATTTTTGCACACGCTGCATCCTGAGTATTTCTGCCTTATTCGCCACCAAGAGGAGGGAACTTGCATAGTCCAAGCGAGATAGTATGGTCGCCTAAACGATCAATTGTCGTATAGGAGGATCAAAGAACTTCAGAACGGGCCGAAGAACACGCAGAAGGCCAAAGCAGGTGGCGGCAACTTGCCTAGTGTGGTCTTGAAAAGAAAGAGATGAGTCCATCAGGGCCCCAAGGTTTTTTACCACTTCCTTGGTTTAGGGATAACACCCAAGGCAGTGGGCCACCAATCCTTATTCCAGAGACTAGTATTGTTTCCAACCAACAGAATCTCAGTTTTGGTGGCATTTAGTTGCAGGCAATTGACAGCCATCCATTCTGCTACTGCAGTCATCCCTTCTCTAAATCTAGAGGCAGACGAAGAGGATCCTTCAGCCAGGGTGATAACAAGCTGTGTGTCGTCCGCATAGGAGACCATAGTAAGGTCCCATTGCTTGGCGACCGCAGCCAATGTACATAAAGATTAAAAAGAGAAGGGCTCAGTGCCGACCCCTGAGGGACCCCCTGATTGATAGGATGGACCTTAGAAAGGAAAGGGGGGGCGGACACACGGAAGGATCTTTTAGTCAGAATAAAACAAAACCATTCTAACGCAGACCCCTTCATCCCCACTTCTTCTAACCTTTGGAGTAGGATGCCATGAGAAACCGTGTCAAAGGCGTCACTGAGATCAAGCAAAAACAGATCCACACTTTGACCTGTATCCTTGATAGACCGCAGATGTTCAGTTGTGGCCAGCAGGGCCGTTTCCGTACTATGACCCGGACAGAACCCATTCTGTGAAGAATCCAGGATGTTATTAGAGTCCACAAACTGAGTCAGTACATTGTTGACGTGTGCCTCTGCGATTTTGGCCACCCAAGGAAGAATGGATATGGGTCTGAAATTCTCAGGTTTGGTAGGGTCAAGCGTAAATTTCTTTAGAATGGGCGAGGCCCATTCCTGTTTCCATAAGGCCCGAACTATTCCAGTTTGCAAAGCAGGCGCCGAAAAATGGAAAGAGATACCCTGAATTGCGTAGGCCTCAAAGGGTCAGAGGGGGAACCAGATTTAATTTTTCCACATAGTCTAGTGAACTCTTCCTCTTATAGGGTCTGGATTATTGACATAGTAGCACCAGAACTGCTGCCAGACAACAATAGGGAAGGAAGGGTGGAGATATGAGGGAAAGATTTGTAGATGTAGATGGTATGGACCTTTTCCACAAAAAAGGTAGCTAGTTCGTCGCATTGGCGCGCAGACGATATAGCAGGTCCGGCAATTTTTCTGGTCCTAAGGTCTTTAAGAATCTTAAAGATGCATTTAACAGGATTTGGACTTGACCTAATTTCATTCACATAGAAGGCAGCACGGGCTTTACAAATGGCTCTGTGATACTGTTTAATTTTGGCCAGATGACATAGCTTTTTCACTGACTCATAATCTTTCCTCCAGACCCGTTCTGCCTGTTTACATTCTTTCCTTAAAGCAATCAAGGAGTCGTCATACCAAGGGCTAGAAGAGGCAGTCCGTTCCTTGTCCCATTTAGCAGGGATAAGGGTATCAAAGCCCTTCTTAATCCAGTCACAGAACAGACCATAATCTAGGTCACTGTCATGCGAGAGTCCCAGCAGGTTGGCATCAAGGAAAGTGTGAAAATCTGCCAGCTTCAGTTTACGCCAAGGGCGTTTAAAGACCGATTTATGGGTCCCTGGGTTAGGAGGCTCTACGAGCGGAGCAGACCACTCCACCAGCGAGTGATCTATCCAGCCCATAGGTTTTGGTGTCTCCACTCTTACAGATGACAGGTTAGAGAATAAAGGGTCTAACAGGTGCCCAGCTTGATGCGTACGACCAGCTACCAACTGGTCCAGCTGAAGCGCCGCCAGATCCGCAAGTACGCTACAAATGGCACTGTCCTGGATGAGGTCAAAGTGGAGGTTTAAGTCTCCACAGATACTAAAGTTAGCTGAATCTGCAGCCAGCACACTTGCCACTTCCAAAATAGCCTCCTTAAACTTGGTAGCCGGACCCGGAGGACGGTATACCAGGAGACCTGTTAAAGTATACTGCGGGCTTACAGAGACCTGGAAGCGAGCCGATTCACAACCCACATTCACACATAAAAAATAAGTCAGGGGCTTTCTGAGTAATCAGGTCATATATCTCCGAGTAATGTTTTACTAACGATCTTACATTGAGTTGGAATATTTTCAAACGGGCCAAGGATTGACTGCTCTGAACACCTAATGTGGGGACAGGGGTAGGGATGGAGAAATTACTACACACAGGGCATTCCCATTGCTTAACCCCTAAATACGGTGGAAAAGCATTAAATATGGCTGATCCAAGGTTCATTCATAGGAGTTCTTACCTACCATAGGAGAGTAATCCCATCTGTTTGTGGCCAGAATTCCTGGCGAGAGGCGACGTACAGGCACGGACGGGCGCAGACGGGATTGCCTTTGGCGCGCCCGCTGCGCGTCCGAAATGTCATGTGAGATTTATACGCAAGCCCCTCCCCCAGCTAGACCACTTCCTACGGTCCCGCCGGGCTCCGGGACTGACACAAGATGGCGCCCTACCCTACTCAACAAACAGCACAGAAAGCTGCGGTGGACCGGGGCAGGGGGAGCACAGTACACGCAAAGGTAGGTGAGTTAAAAATGAAATAATAGTTGCCACAAAGCGCTCAGTCTTTAAATGGATTTAAAAGTTAGCATGAGTTAAAAACAGAATTAGGAAGGGGACATGAACAGAAGAGATCTCAGCCACAAAGAACTCGCAGTCTGTTACACCACACGAGCGACGAGCGAGGAGCTGCCACCACCCTCGCACTATCGCATCGAGTCCCACACTGTCAGCCGATTTATGCGCAAGCCCCTCCCCCAGCTAGACCGCTGCCTACAGTCTCGCCAGGCTCCGAGACTGACACAAGATGGCGCCCTGCCCTCCACAACAAACGGCACAGAAAGCTGCGGTGGACCGGGGCAGAGGGAGCACAGTACACGCAAAGGTAGGTGAGTTAAAAATGAAATAATAGTTGCCACAAAGCGCTCAGTCTTTAAATGGATTTAAAAGTTAGCATGAGTTAAAAACAGAATCAGGAAGGGGACATGAACAGAAGAGATCTCAGCCACAAAGAACTCGCAGTCTGTTACACCACACGAGCGATGAGCGAGGAGCTGCCACCACCCTCGCACTATCGCCGCCAAGCCCCACACTGTCAGCCGATTTATGTGCATGCCCCTCCCCCAGCTAGACCGCTGCCTACGGTCCCGCCGGGCTCCGAGACTGACACAAGATGGCGCCCTGCCCTCCACAACAAATGGCACAGAAAGCCGCGGTGGACCGGGGCAGGGGGAGCACAGTACACACAAAGGTAGGTGAGTTAAAAATGAAATAATAGTTGCCACAAAGCGCTCAGTCTTTCAATGGATTTAAAAGTTAGCATGAGGTAAAAACAGAATCGGGAAGGGGACACCACACTCACACTATCGCACTTATGAAAGTCTTTTCTCCAAAGGCATATGCATGGTGACCACTGTGTTGATCTGTGATATTTTATAGCAAGAACCTGACTTTTTTAAGGTATGTAAACTCATAATTCTGTGGTAATGTTTTGTGAAAGTGGCAAATTCGGAAACTGCATGAACCTAATACTTACTTCCACACAGCAGTTGTAATTTGCAGCAAAATAGGTTTTCCTGAAGATGGATCCAACAAATAGTTTTTCTACATAATAACTATGGCACAAAAAGAAAATCCGGCAAAAATGTTTTCCTCAAAGGCTCAAAGTCTGCACTTTACTGGGTTTGAATGTACCATTTTTTTTAACTTAGTCAAATCTGTATAATTGGTGGATATACACCAGTTATGTACAGCTTCATAACTCACACACCTGCCATATTTTGCTGTTGGTAGGAAGACATTTTTTAAAATGCTTTTTTAGTATATGCACATGGGGGTGGGAGTTATGAAGTTTGTTCTGCAATCTGTACCATAATTGGTGAATTTCCAATGTTTTTCGGTTTTTGTATGTACTTAACCAGAACAATTTTTAACTCTGTTTTTCAGTCAATGTGTAGGATTCGTTTTAATGATATACTGCATTAATCTGCCATGCACCAATTTTGATCCTCCCCATTAACTTTGTCCCCATGTCTGAGCTGCATGAATTCTGATGATTTTGCACATGGCTTACTTTGCTGTCATGCAGATTCATTAAGCAGCACCAACATTATTAGTGAATAACACTGTTACTGCCCACATTTATTTTTGCCCATCATTCTTGGATGTGTTCATAACTTGACATATAAAAAGAAAGCTACCCTGCTAAAAATCTACTAAAGTTATTGTGTATTCAGCAAACAATGTAACATGTATTAACACATGAATAAGCTCCTATTTAAATATCCTACCCTAAAAGGGCCTGCTTGAAACTGAGAATACCAAGAGTAGGCAAAAAATACTAAGTCCCTGGCAAATTTCACGCAGATCCAGAAAACAATGCCATAGTTATTAATACTTAATTTTTTCCCCGGACCTCTCTTTAACTTACCTACCCCATTAGACCAATTCAAACCTAAAATACCAAGGCTGGGTGTAACTTGCTCATTGACTGCCACACTTCATGCAGATTTACCAAACAGCACCAAAGTTATCAGCAAATACAATTTTTAACCCCTCTGCCTTCCTGGATGGATTGGCACCAAACTTGACAATACTATTAGAAATCATTTTAAACCTATGCCAAATGGTGTGATTTGTGTCACACAGTTCCAAAGTTATTAGCAAATGATTACTTTTTGCGATCCCACACCTACTTTTTTCATCTGAGCCACCTTGATGGATCTACATAAGAGAAGCCTCAACATGCTAATGGCTGCAAAATATAAAAATGAATCAAATGGTATTAAGGTTAAAATGCATTCAGGAGATGCTTACTCAAGTGCAACCTGCACCTTTTCTAAATACTATCTCAACAATCGCTTAATCGTTTTGTTGAACCTGGCTCTCTCTGCAGGGTCACCCCCAAACGTCTTGCCTTTTACCCTCTAACAATTGGTATATTTAATTTACTTATAAGTCACTGTTAGAGTGGCATACCATATATCCAGGGCCAATAAATTAAATGCTACCACTGATTGTGCCACCCACTTATGTAGCATCTTAAAACATGTATCAGGTCCTCCACTGTAGCCTCTAGGAAGTTTTAAACTGCTATGTTGACTTGGCACTAAAACCCCCTTGCCAAGCCTTAAACTCCCCTTTTAATACATATAAGTCACCCGCAAGGTGGACACAATGTAGCCCATAGAGCAGGGTACTGTGTAATTAAAATGTTGGACATGTCATTTTAAGTTTTACGTATCCTGGTACAGAAAAACACATACAATATGTTTCCCTACTGTGAGACTTACCCCTTCCATAGAATAACATTGGGAATTATCTATTACATGTAATAAGTTGTAATTTACAATTGGGGCAGGTAGGTATATCATGATTGATGTCTGTGAAATGGTAATGAAAACCCCTATCTAATGGTATAGTTGGGTGTTTGATTACAATTTTGAAAAATGCCACTTTTAGAAAGTCAAAGGAACAAATGATGGACAGAATGCTGAATAATGCAAATATTCACCCTCAGTCACAAGGATCTGGGTTTAATGCATCATTGTTTTGCTCAACACGCCACCCCAGTTTGGAGCCAGTCATATACAAATCAGTCCTGACCCTCTTGGGAACAGTGCAGCCCGAACTGCCAAGCCAGGTCATCCCTGGACCAGCAGCAAGCATCATGGGACTGGTTTTGGGGCATCGCCCCTCATTAGCAAGGCTAGCTTGAATCCAGGGGTGCAGTGAATACGGGTTCCACGTCTGTGCAAACCCCACCACTTAGGGCAACAAAAGGAAAAGCAACAAATGATGGATGGAGTGCTCAACAATCCAGACATTCACACCCAGTCACATGGATCTGGTTTAATCCATCGTTCTTTTGCTCACCACGTGACCACTGTTTGGACCCAGCCATGGCTTTGGGTACAGATCTATGTACTGGGGTGAATGTTGAACATAGTGCAGCATTCTTTCCATCAATTCTTTTTTTGCCCTGTCACCCCGAGTGGGACAGGTATGCCCACATGTGGGTCCCGTGCTCTCCATGCAACTGGATTCAAGCTAGTCTGGCTGATGAGGGGTGATGCCCGGAAATTGGATACATTATGCTTTTTTCCAGTCCAGGGAGGACCTGGCCTGGTAGTTTGGGCTGGGGTCAAGACTGACTTGCATATGGCTGTGTCTGCACTGGAATGGCAAGGGGTGCAAAAAACGATGGATTTAGGCCCAGATCTCTGTACAGGGGTAAATGTTTGATATTGGTCAGCATTTTGTCCATGAATTGTGTCTTTTTACACTTTTAGAATGTGCCATTTGTCTGCCCTTACCCCTTTTGTGCCTCTAGCCTGTCTTGAGTCATATGATAGGGTGTAACTCAGTCAGACTTTGTCAATCCCTGCCAGACAGTTACACAATAGATGGAATAGACATGCCTTAATGGGCCATATGCTGACACGCAAAGGGGTGGAGCTAAGCACAGCCCTCCTTGCAACTGAATTCCTACTCTGCCCTCACACAAAGGGCATATTACCTCCCTATCGTCACTGTAGCCAGCTTGGAGACAGGGCAGGAGAGTTAGGAAATTCCATGCACTTAATAGCCACAGTTTAAAGCTTCTCCAGCCTTCCAGAAAGTGGGCACCATGGTATAAAAACGGGACCCCAGACACCAACTCTTCAGTTCACTCTTGGAACTGTGGGAGGACTCTCAGAGGACTGCCTGCTGCTGTGACCTGCTGTGCACTCTGCAATACTAATTTATTGTGCCTGGAAGGACTGCCTTCCTTGAACCATCAGAGACCAGGTCTGCTGTTGTACCCTGCTTCTTCACCTAAACCCAGGTTAAGAGTCATAGGGACACAAAAGGCTCCCACCATCTTGAACCCACACCTGGACTCAGCCTGAGTCAGCCCTGAATCCCCAGGAGGTAGCCCACAAGTACAGGATCCATGGTTGTTGTGCTAAAGGTGGCCAGATGGCCAAACCCCAAAACTGAGGGATTAAAAACATTTTGTCCAAAAGCTGCTATGAGAACTAAAAGAAGACAGGGACAGCTCACTTAGCCACCCAAGGTGCATTGCTGTTTGGATTGATTTCACAGCTTCTCCTCAGTAGCAAATGTGTTTCAGTGGTTTTTCAACAAAGAACCATATGGCCTCATAGTACTGAATTTTGCTAAGCCCTGTGCCTCGTCCCGCTGGAGATTTTTTACTTCCATTTCAGAGACTAGGGCCTGATTTAGGTGTCGGCAGATGGGTTCCTCGGCCACAACGGTGACGGATATTCCGTCCTCCAAAATATAAATCCCATTCTATTCTATGGAATTTATATTTTGGCCAACAGGATATGCGTTATCGTTGTGACGAAGTAACCCATCTTCCAAGACCTAAATCAGTCCCTAAGTCTGAACGTAGAAATCTTCACCAGAGCTTCGACCCAGGGCTATCGGATGACAACGTTCCCTCCTCAGACACCTTCTGCAGCCTTGCCCCACTGAATTTTACACTTTTCCTCAGAAATTTTTTAGTCCAAAAGTAAGCACTGACCGGGTCCAATCCACTTCTTGTTTCCACACCATGCTCCACTCTAGTTGGCCATATTTTTCTACTTTGGCCTGGTCTCACACTACTACATGGTTGCAGATGACACTCTAAACTTAAAAAAAATATATATTTTTTTTAATTTTTCAACCCATTTAATCGAGGCATTATATAAACAAAAAACAAGGTTATGATACAATCACAAACAATTATACATATAGAATAGAAAACAAAGCTGTCAAGCCCAATATGGGCTGGGTATCCCAGACAAAATAATAATAATTTATTAGAACAATTCATTTTATCATAATCAATACCCATAATTCTCGAGCATTCTAGCGGAGCCCTTCACTAAATGACATTTTTTTACAACAGATTAAATTTAAAGATAGCCAATACTAATAATGCTAATATGGTCCTTTGTTACCTATACTAAATGTATTGAATCTAATCCGATATCGGAGTCCAAATTTTGCATCCTATAGCCCTTTTCCTTCTCCCTCTGATCTTATGAATTGATAACTCTAGATTATACGTGGCTTATAGTCTTGACCACCAGTTGATGAACGTTGGAGGGTAAGGACTAATCCAATCATTGGTAATACATGCGCGAACCAGCGCCATAGCAATAAATAGAATAACGGTTGCGGTTCTCGATCTTAAACTACACTCCCTGTCAGAACCTACACCTATAATTACTAATTCACCAGTAATTATAATCGGAGCTCCAAGAATTATACCTAAAAATCTCTCAATCTCTTGAAAAAAATGCCCCAATCTTGGGCAAGAGAAAAACATATGAATCAAATCTGCAGCCCGCAAACCACACCTATTGCATTTGTCCCCGATCATTGCCCCCCCATTTAGCAATTTTCCCAGGAGTATAATATAAACCAAAGAGGGCCATATAGTGCTGACTTCTTAGTCTGCCAGCCAAATCGAGAGCTTTTTCTATATGTATACCTTAAACTCCCAGTTTGTTTGCCCATTTTGAGTTCCATATACCCACATCATCTGGGATTGTTTCCAATAGTTGTTGATATAGCTGACCTATTGGGTTTTTTTTCTAATTTTTTTAAATTAAGATTGAAGATATTTAAAAATCTTGTTTGCCTAGGCCGAATTTCTCCTGTAGAACTGAAAAAGACAAAAGTTGACCTTTATCAAACAGATCACTTACACACCATAGTTCCTTTAATCCCCATCTAAATGCAACTTGATCCCGAAAGATTATAGTGAGCAAACCAGAAGCGGGGAAGGGGGTATAGGCATTTAAATTTGAAACGTGAAGCTTACGTTTAATCTGTTTCCAGACTGCATAAGCGGCCTTAAGTATCTTGAACTTAGTCTTTTTAAAGTAACTAGGCTCCATTACCCTAACTAAATAAGAATTGGTCTCTTCCCTCAACCCAAATTCATAAATGGATGGTCTATGAAAAGAGGGAATCTCAGCCTTGGCCCCAACTAAAAGGGGACCCATATACTGCAACATAGCAGCCCAATAATACATCAAAAAACATGGGATACCCCAACCCCAACAATGTCTTGGTAGGACCATCTTCATATCTGCCCTTCTCAGTCTTTGATACCCCCAGAGAAATCTAGAACAGATCCTCTCTAATTTAGTGAAACAAGAAACAGAGAACTCAAGGGGAATTGTTCTGAACATATAAAGAAATTTAGAGAGGACTGATATTTCTAAAACATGACACCTCCCATGAAGAGAAAGATGAAGGTTATCTAATCTTTCCAATGTTGCATTCACCTTATCCATCACTGGGGTAATGTTCAAATCATGAATCTTATCCAGTTCAGACGTAATTTTAATTCCCAGATACTTTGCTTCAGAGACGATTGGTAGATTTGCCAGAGATTCAGTACCTGAATAAAGTATCTGAGTTTTATCTACATTTAATTTGTAACTGGAAAATCTACCAAACTGCGCAGCCAGCATCTTGATTGTAGGGAGCGCCGAAGATTTATCACTGGTAAGTACCACAATATCGTTGGCGTATGCCAACTCTCTGCTATAAAAGCTTACTGGCTTGATATATGTGTTCAAATTTAATTTATTAAGAAATAAATCAATGTATAGTGCAAATTATAAAGGGGAACACGGGCACCCTTGCCTGGTACCCCTACTGATACTGAATGATCCTCACTCCTGTCCAGAAATGTGTATAGTTGCTTCTGGGCATATATTGAGGTCTTAACTGCTTGAAGGAATTCGCAGCAAAACCCCTTCCATCGCAAGACATCCCACATATACCACCAGGAGACCCTGTTGAACGCCTTCTCGGCGTCCAAGAGTATTACCCCCAGTGAAGATTTGGTTGCCTGAGCCCAATCCAAAAGAGCTATTACACGTCTCACGTGGTCGGCTGTGTCCCTGCCAGGGATTACCCCATTCTGAAAATTGGATACTAAAGGGGTAATAACCATTCTTAAGCGACAAGCCATAATTTTCGAGGAAATCTTGCTATCCGAATTAATAAGCAAAATGGGCCTGTATGACGAAGGGTACAACTCAGGTTTATCCTTTTTTTAAAGATAATTATGGTGGTTTTACGCCAAGAGTCAGGAGCGGAGTCACGTTGAGCAGAAAGAAACAGTGCCATAATTCCGGACAAAGCACCTGCCGAAATGTCTTAAAAAATTCAAGAGGAATACCGTCCGGCCTACTCCTTTTTCTGTGGCTAAAGACAGTATTGCTCCCTCCACCTCTTCCCAGGTTATACATGCAGCCAATTTCTCGTTGTGTAACCTTATTTGTTTCAGTTTTGAGTCTAAATTCCTTCTGCACCTATTGTCTCTTCTTCTGTATATAGCTTATGATAATACCTATAAAACACATTCAAAACTTCGCCTGGGGAATCCTGGAACTGATCAAGATGCTGCTGAAATCTATAGATTTGGTTGGCTATTTCCCTTTGCTGCAATCTCTTCGCTAAAATCCTACAAGTATTTTCCCGAGCTTCATATACTTGGGTCCTGTACAGAGCCACTTTAGCCGATACTTCCATAGCAAAATGTTGATGAATTTTAATTTTTAAGATTGCAATAGCCTTTAAGGTTACCTCACTATTTCGCTGCCTCGTTATTTCCCCCATAAACTCTATTTGTAACAATCTTAACTGATCGATCCAGCCCTTAATTTCCACCAAGATTTTCCGCTGTTTGGCTACAGAATAGCTGAGTGTTTCCCCCCGAACCCGGCCCTAAAGGCATCCCATACAATGGGGTCAGAGGCTGTGCCTTGATTAATTTTGAAAAATTCCTTAATCCAATTGTCAATATCAGCCCAATATTCAGAATCCAGCAGACTGAGGGGGGCATTGTTGGTATTTGATGTTTGTTATGCATTATGGATATGGTACTTACTTCTAATTGAGAGACAATAATCTTTTTCGTTCTTATGAAACTTAGTCCTGGGTTTGAACTGAGCAGACGGGATCTGACACTTTTTAGATATAATAATGACCGGTAGACTAAGTATATGTACGTGGACTATATGTGGCTTGAACGGAAAAAAAAAGAGGGGTGATGGCCCAAATCTTGCAGGTCATGCGTATCGATGTGCTCTGTATACAAGAAACCCATATCCCCTGGAATAATCGTAAGTGGTTGAGTGACTTGGGTATAGAAATACTTGCTTGTACTAGACTGAGTACAACTACTAGAGGAGTTGCAATTCTGACTAAACACTGTTTGGGAGTATGTAAATGGTTATAAGAGGATGTCTTGGGGTGGTAGGCCATCGCCGAAATCCTTGTTAATGGTTCTCCATTGACGATCTGCCCTATCAATGGCTCTAATTTAGATGACCCGGAAGTGATGCAATATCTGAGGGTTGAATTAGCTCTATTGTCATACCCCTTAATTCTTTGTGGGGACTTCAATCTTCATTTAGAGAGCTACTTTGATATACCTAGCAACCTTCCATATAAGGCAAGACAAAATATGTTTTTAAAGCTACGCAAGGCTTTGTTAAAGAACTTAGGTTGGTTGATCTAAGGTACAATCATAAGAATGATGATCTTGGAGCTACTTTCTACTCAGCTCCACATAAAAAATATGTTCCTGCAGAAAAAGTATTGAGTGCTAAGATAGAGATCACACCCAGGAGCATTTCAGATCACAACCCAGTCATTTTAGAATTAGGTATTAGTCCTAGGACCCAGCCAAAGGCATGGACGTTTGAATTTAAACTAGTGCTGGGCACTTTAAACTTTTAGGTGCAAGCTTTTACTAAACACTTTAAAGATTGATACCTAGGGGCTCATTAGGATTGCGGATTTCCCGCATCCTCCGGGCCGGCGGAAGCCACCGCCGGCCCGGAGGATGCGGGAAATCCTCTGCGGACTGAAAAAGACCCCGCCAGATTAGGATGGCTGGGGGATGGTTTTTCAGTGCGCAGCTTTTCCGCCGCGGTCGCCTTCCGACCGCGGCGGAAAAGCAATAACATGGCTGGCGGTGTCTATCAGACACCGCCAGACATATTATGATCGCGTAGAAAGTATGCTTTTCCACAGCGGCTTTTCCGCCGTGGAAAAGCATACAGAGATTGCCTTCGGGGGCCCGTTGCGGGCCCCCTGGGTGAAGGGGGGGTGGGGGATGCACATGGGGGGTACCTATGGTACCCCCCTGCATTTGCGTGAACAAAGCGGCAGGCACCGCACGGTGCCTGCCGCTTTGTGCACGCAAATGCTGTGCATGCATTTTTAACATTGCGGCGGGTGCAGCTTGAAGCTCCACCCGCTGCAATGTTAAAAATAGAGGATGTGACCGCCACCCTGGCGGTCACATCCTAATCTGTATGGAGGGACCGCCGCTGCCCCTGCGGACGGTCCCTCCTACTCTATGGTGGCGGACGGACTCAAGTCCATCCGCCATCATAATCGGCCCCTTAGTGTCCTACTGATTGGATTGTTGTCATTTTGGTGTCAAATAATTATTAAAATGTGCTCTATGGTTCTAATTTCATTAGGGATTTTTCTTATATTGTGTTTCCGTATTATTACTGTTTGCATGCTGCATAATTACTATCCACATTGTCTCTCAGTTAAGCCTTATTGCTTTTTAATACCTTGCTCCCCAGGCTAAAGCACAGGTTACCTTAGTGCCTTTTTGTGGGTCACCCTGCAAGGGAATGTGCCTGTTGCTTGACCAAGGTTCCCTCCCCACTCAACCAACAACCCATTTTCTCAAAGGTTTTTCCACCAAACCAAGAAATACTTGCTTTTTGAGCGAAATTCTACTGTTATGCTAAGACTAGCATAAAGTTACTCAAAGGACTTTGCTAAAGCGATGAGTAGCTTTCCCTATCAAGATAAAATAGGAAAATGCATCTTTTTTGTCCTCCCTTTACTTTTTTCCTTTGCACAGAACTGCACAAAAATTGGTGAAAATGGTGGGTGTTTACTTGAGTTCAAAATTACAGACCTTACCTACACATGTAAACAGAGCCCTGTGCATGGTAACCACTGTATTAGACAAATGTCTATTTATGTGCAAAAGTGAACATGGAAAACCATTATTTTATTTCATGCAGAAGTGAGCCATGAGATTTAATACCATAGTAAATTCTAAAAACATTTAGAGAGAGGTAAAAAAAATAGTTCAAAAGGAATTTTTTCATTTCTCTATGAAATATTTTTTCAGAGCAACACCTCATCCCATATCTCATTTTTTTATTTTGGAACTCCTCATCTGTGCTGAAATTCTGTACACCCTCAGGAGTTCCCCATAGGGAATACTTCATTTGAGGGCTAGGAGATGATTGGTTGTGACACATAGTAGTCTGTATCCAGAAAAAAAGCTCTGTAGTTGTCCTTCTTGGACTTTAAGTTTGGTATCTAAGAACCCAGCACAGGAATGGCTGTAATGCATCTTGCATTTGAAATTCAGTTGATTGACAGCAAGTTACTTGACATAATCCATTAGTTTATCTGTCCTACCTTTCAAAACATTGTCAATGGTAAGCAAACATTACACCACTTTATTGGTGCATCTCTCCATATCAGGCACCCAAGCCACTTGCTTGCCCAATAAGCCCATGAACAAATTTGCTTAACCAGGGTTGAAGCAGTTGCCCATGTCAGTTCTCCTGATCTGTCTACAAAGTTATTTTCGGAAGTAAAATACATATTCGGTTGAGCAGAAAGGGATCAAACGAGACATTATGGTATTCACATGTACAAATCATTTGTATTTGTATTGTATTGATAGTAGATTAAAATTTACCTCTGCACTGTATTAATGCATATATGAATGTGTGTTCATTAGTGCAGTTGCTCTAAATTAGGTGCGTTATTGTACGGATCACTTTATTTTTGCTGGTATTGCATAATTCCATAGATAGAGTGTATATGCGTGTTTGTGTTTTTGTAGAAACAGTAAATAGAGAGTTATAAAATACTGTTCATTATAAAATATTATTATCAGGCATTGCCCTTTCAATAAAAATGGAGGGGTGTATATATTTAAATTAATTGATAGAATTTTTGGTGATTCAGTGGATTTGGATTTGCAGAATTATTCTAATGAAGTGATCGGTATTAAAAACCATAAAATACTAGTCCTGTGCATGTACCGTGGAAGAAGAAAACCAATTGTTTCATTACATTAAAAAATATATATATGTAGTACATTACGTATATATGTGATTTTTTTCCATTTGAAACCATATATAAAGTTTATTTATAATAGAAAGAATGTCTCTAGTTAAATAAAATCAAAATAAATTGTAGTATATTAGTATATAGTAAACTCTTGGAATTAACTAAAAAAACAGTACACAGACATAATACTTAAGAAATAGAATTAGAAAATCCTTAGAAATTCCCTTTAAAAAAACAAAGGTTACTGGGACATTATAGTTAGGAACTACAATTAAGAAAAACTTAAAAATTCACTGAAAAAAACAAAGTTACAGAGATCTTACAGTTAGGGAATAGAATGTAAACAATCTTAGAAATGTACTGAAAAAACAAAGGTTACAGAGATGTTATAGTTGGACTCAGATTTCACTACTATAAAACCATTGAAATTCAGCAGAAACAGTTACGTGATCTATCTATAACTTACGCCCCCACAATGCACTGCTTATGACCTCACATATTGCATCACTCATCAAATGGACAATGACGTAACTGGTGACATCATTGATGACATCTCGAATGCCATAACTGATTACATCACCCATAGAGCCACTCACACCCCCACTTACAACCCCAAACAGCTTCTCATGCACTTACTTACACACCCCATTCACACATCCATACAATCCACCAGAAGCCCACTCACTCATCTATACAGCCACTTACACAGACATTGACTGTGCAATCCAGCCACTCACACACCCACTCACTTACTCATACACCCACTGAAACAGCCACTTACTGACCCATACACCCACTTGCACACCCAGTCACTCACCCATAAATCCATTCACACAGCAACTCAGTCACCCATGCAGCCACCTATAGAGCACCCACAGAGCCACTTAGTCACTGATACAGCCACTCACACACACACACTCACCCACCCATACATCCACTTACACAGCCACTCACCCACACATACAGACACTCACCCACCTGTACAGACACACACACACATTTATCATGCATACATTCACTCAAACACCCACCCACACACCCATACAACGACTCAGTGAGTCACTCACTCACAGATTCAGACAGTCACAAAGCCACGGTGACAAAAGTTAGAAATAGTATCTCTCATTAGTAGTACAGAAACCATAGTAATTGAACTTATGCTGTAGCTTTGTGTATATATTTAAGTGTGTGAAACTTTTATAAAACACTTACACTCCCTAGATGAAGTAATCAGTGATATCATCAGTAATGTCAATTGAGATGTCATCAGTGGGGATGTACGTTGTTACAACGCATGTTGTAACAACGCATGCCTTTACTACGCAAGTTTTACAACGCAAGTCGTTACAACGACTTGCGTTGGAGGGCGTGGATTTAGGAATCTTATAATATTATTTTCCAACACCAGTCCCCGTAACAGTAGGGAAGGTGTTGGAATATAAAGTTGCAAGATTCCTTATCCCACAGCGCCATCCAGCGCAAGTCGTAGTAACGACTTGCGTTGTAATAGCTGTGGGGTAAAGGCACTGCGGTGTAAAAGCCGCGTCGTAAACGATGTTCCCCCATCAGTGGTGTCCTTTGAAGCACATACCTTAAAAATACACACTTTGGGGCCCATTACGATGGCGGAAGGGACTTTGTCCACCCGCCACCGTAACGGTAAACATGACCGACCGCCAGAGGTGCGGTGGTCCTACTATGCCAATTAGAATGCGCCCGCCACCCTGGTGGTCGCATCCTGCATATTATGCATTGTGGCGGGTGGTGCTGTCAGCAGCACCCACCACAATGCAAAATACATATGTTGTGCATTGGCATGCACAACATGACAGGCACTGTGGGGGGCCTGCCACCCTGTGCATTCCAATCAAGGGGGTACCATGGGTACCCCCCAAGTACAGGCATCCACCGCCCCACCCCCCAGGGGCCCACAAAGGTATTCACCACATGCCCCACACACCCATTCTAATATGGAGGCACCGCCACCATATTGTGGGCCTTTTCCGCCCGGCCTTTTCCTGCCGGCGGAAAAGCGGTGGACGGTCTTTCCGTCCACCACGGTACCCTCCGCCATGCTAATGTGGCCGGTTGGGCGGTGGCGATCCGCCCGCGATCATAATAGGCCCCTTTGTGTTATAGAGTCATGAGTGGAAAAGGCATGAGCAGCAAGGAATTGCGGTGTAAAGGCAATAACTGGTAAAAAATGCATGGTAAAATCATTGCGTGGTACATGCGCCATAGTAATGGCATTGCATGATAATGCCTTCATTGTAAAGGCTGTTTCTTGTCTAATGTGATTAAATCTATTTACAAACCTGCTTTACTGAGGACACCAGTAGCAAATGAGCCTGAAGAAGGCACGGCATAAAGCCTGCAGAGTGCAACAAAGACATTGGATTGGCCTAGGTCACCATGCAACAAATATCAGACATGGAAATCACTCAACCCAAGAAATTAAGAAGGAATGAGAAGCCAGTTTCTTGTACTTTGTCAGAAAAATACGATTTGTACCCAAACACAACACTGAAACTGAGACACTCTGGTCATGTCTGGAAACCAGTGGCGTATGATGGGGGGGTGCGGTGAGGGTGCACCGCCCCGGGTGTTATCACTGAGGGGGTGACAAAATGGCAAAAATATGTGTATTAAACATATATTTTTGCCTTTTTTCCAAGCCGGGGGAGACAAAAAATGTTCCGCAACGGGTACCACCTGACCGTGCTACGCCACTGGTGGAAGCTCTCTGACAACCGCAGAGCTTGCGCGGGATAAGAAATCCAAGCTCAGGGCAAAATTAGCTGAAGTCAGGATGTTTCAGTAGACTAATGAATTCCTTGCATGATTACTGTTTTAACATAGGAGCACAAGTGTGAATCCTGGTGGTGCTGTTCAGCCTTCCATCCTTCTGAGGATGATGAGTTGAGCAGCAATGGGTTGGGTACCAATAAAGATGGTCACTTAGCACAAAAAACCTGGGCTGAATGTGCCTTCCCAAATACATGTGCAGCTCACTAGGTCTTGGCACCACTGTCAATGTGCCTGTTTAGAAACCCATCCCAGGAAAAACAAACTTTGTTACCTGACGCAATCTTCTCTTTTTGAAAAGTTGTGTTGTTTGAAATTTTCCTCCTTTTGCTTTATTTTTTTCTGCACCCTCTCTCTAATTTATTTCTTCCCATATTTCATTCAACTTTGTCCATGTAGATGTTTCTGCTGAAAACCGCCTTTGCGCTGACAGTAATCTAACCATCTATTTTTCATTGGTCTTTTTGCAGGGGTCTTCTACTCAGATCTAAGTTTGATTCATCAGCCCGGAGGCGCAGGTATGTCTTGTGCTGGAGTGTGTCTGAATTTCGATGTGGGTGGCTTTCCTGACAGTAGTGTAGAAGAGAAAAGCTGGTTATGCTTCTGAGTGACACAATTCTTTGATTATGAGCTAAGGCAGAAATGGCACTTCCTCTTAGTAATCAACACTTCAATCAAGCCCTGCTACACACATTTCACTAAAGGTCTCGCCACACAATCAAGGCCAAAATATAATTACCAGTATGTACATTTTCCTTGTGACTTTCCTCCTCAGATTAAAAGGCTCAAAGAAAAGTATACAACTATTTCATTTGACAAATAATGAATCCAGTCCTATATATGTCAAATTACATTTACAATCAGTGATGCATCTAGTTTGTGTCTTCTCAGCGTGATGTGTTTAACTTGCTTTTAAACACACCACGACTAATTGACAAGTAACTTTTTATCCAGGTTTGCAGACATTAATTCACACATTGCAAAAAGCAGTTTGCAGCTCACATATGTGCTCTAACGTGTGAGGAATTGTCTGCTTTTTGGCCAATCTCGTCTTTGGATCTCTGCTGCAGTGACTCTCTCTAACTGTGTCTCACTCACCGTGAACTCTAGGCCTGGGCCAAATTTCAATTATGCTGAAGTAATCAAAGTAAATTTGGTAATTCTGCATTACTCTTTGACTCAAAATTACCGATAATATTGTGATTACACACACTGGGTAATTAAAGTATTTTGATGGGAAAGTCCTACCCCAAGACCACATTTACTGACTGGGAGTGGCTGCCTGCACTCACTGTGGTTTGTTGCAATTAGAGCTATTTCTTATCGCAAGATGCATCTTCGTGTACATTGAGGATGCAGCAGTGCATTTCGGCTAAGCAAAGAGTAAATTGGGTGGAAATCCTACTCCAAGTGCACATTTAGCTTGAGCAGCTGCCCGCACTCACTATTCATGTTGTGTTGCATTTAGCACTATTTCTTAGCGCAAAATCTATCTTTGCATCCATTTTGACACGAGGGGACATTTTTGCGCTAATAAAATTGAGCTAAATGCAGAATAACCCTTCTCCCTCAATTTCTCGCAGTCTTGCAGAATATTTTGGGTAATTCTGGTTGATAATCCTACACAAAATTTTGCGAGTTATGCCCACCCCTAGTAAATGCTGATAAAAAGGGATGGAGTGCGATCTCCCAAAGTGTTTCCATTTTAATATAATGGTCTACAGAGACAACATGTACATTTGTATGAGACAAAACTGACAAAGTTAAATAGGAAGATCTATGTCTTCATTTATTTCCTGAAGATAACTTCTTTTGGTCTCTAGCACAGCTAAAGCGGTAGAAAATTCCAGAGTTGGGCTACCAGTAACTGGAGGGAATAGACTCTCTGTCTGACACTTCTGAACTCTGCATGCAGAAAGCTTTGGATTCAAGGACCTGAAATCTAACGTAGGAATACAGGACCAAATCAGGTGTCAGGAAAGATGATGACAGTGTTGGCAAAGCCCACAATGCAAAGCAGAGGGCCTTAAATGTATTACAATATTTAACCAGCAGCCATTGAAGATCAGACAGGTGAGGAAACAGATTGATGGTTGGGAATACGCAAGAGCAAAGGGTCAGCCATGTTTTTTATTGTTTACAGACGTTTAAATAATGTCTGTGAATTGCCCAGATGCAGAGCATTCCCATAGACCAGGTGAGATGTGATCACACATGGGTGTGAAGGGGAAGGGCCTACAAGATTTTCTTAACCGCTTAAATGGGGTTGCAATACCGCCGCGGTGCGGCAGTTTTATTGAGTGGGCGGGGCCGCGTCAGTCAACGGACGTGCGCAGCACTACAGAGGTACGGGCACATAGAAGGGGCTTAGGCTCCTTAGAAGGGGCTTAGGCTCCTTAGAAGACCAAATCCGCAGGCTGACAGCTTTTTTATGTGGTGGCTTGGAGTTAGATTGTCATCGAACCACACACCAAGAGGTTTTACTGCAGGATTAGGAGCAGTAAAGGGCCAGAAACGTTCAGCCACCAGCGGCGAACCCAAAGGTGGAGCTGGTTCCCCACTACCATTATTTCTTTCTTGTCGCCACTGTTCAGTTTCAGATGGTTTCCCATCCAATAAGCCACAGCGGATAAACAATTCATCATTGCCTGTGATTGTTACCTTGATCCAGCCTAATTGAGATTACAAGCTGAGTGTCGCCAGCATACGTAATCAAGGTAGGCCAAATTATTCCAAAATGTTGACTAGACATCTATTTTAAAAGGTGTTGGGATGAAGGAAAATCCATGAGGAACACTACAAGAGACTGTCAAGGTGGGAAAAAAGGCTTGTCTGAAACTTGAAAGCAACAATCCTTCAAAATAGAAGAAAATCTCATCAAAGCCTTATTAGAAATACCAGAGCCAAACAATTTCTGTAATATAGTGGTATGGAACACAGTGTCAAAATTAGTGCCAGGTCAAGCAAGATATGAACGAAAACCTGCATGTGAAGAGTGGAAAAGATTATGTGAGTCAAGGTGGGCAGAGCGTTGACGATTAATGTGACCTTCGCTTGAAAAGTGAGAAGGGACATAGGAGGATAAATTCCAAGTTTCACTGGGTCCAGGAAAGGTTTCTTCAGTAGCAGGATAACTTCTCATATGTTTCCATGAGAGAGGGACCTGTGCAGAGGACTTCGTGAGTTTGAGGAAATCTACGAGTGAATAACAGACGTAAACTTATTGATAACCTGGGGTGGCTCAAGACCAAGTTAGGAGCCCGATTTAACAGAATTAGCCAGGCTCTAAATGTTCTCTCGCCAAATATGACCATAGGTCAACATACCCAGTACAGCGGGCTTAAGGGGCTCCTAAGTCGCAGGAGCTTTTGCATTCTGAGCCTCTACTGGAAAGGCAGTGTAGATATCACTAAGTTTTCAGTCAAAGAATCCTGCAAGTTTGATACATCTTTTGATGGTAGATAAGGCAGGGAGAGACTTGGAAGTGGGTTCTAGCATGGACTTAATGGGTAAAAACATTCCTTTAGAGAAGTTAGGAACTTCCTCAATTTTCATGCTGAAAAATACTGAGCAGGCTTTCCTGTTAGCATTATGATAAAGTTCAATTGTCACGCTATATTTCCTTTTGCCAATGAGTAAATCTTTTTTACACCAGTCACATTCTAACACTTGGCAGTCTTTTTAAAGAGTTTAACACTGACTGGTAAATCAAGCTGCAGGGGTTTAATATCGGTCTTGTATACAGTAGTCAGAGGAATTAATTTGTCTAAAGTGGACAAATCCAAGCCTTCACTGCCATATTAGCTTCATCTACATTAGTACTGAGAACCAATTTCAATAAGTTGAAAAGATCCCAGAAACCCCAAAATTAAGTTTAGATCATCGTCTTGAGATTGGCGGTAAGGCTGGATTGGGAGATGTGGTATGTTCTGGTGCAGTATTGATTGACCCAGACAAGAGCAACGAGGAGATCTACATACAGAGTTGCAAAGTTAGTAACACATGGATCTAGAATATACCCAGAAACATGAGTGGAAGCCTTGACTTGTATAGGGTGAATGGCTTTGAAGTCTTTCATTAAGTTGGATATGGAAGCAAAGCCTAGTTTGTCAAAATGTGGATTGAGATTACCTAGTCTAGTGAAGTTAGACTATTCCAGAGCATGTAGCATGATACCTTCTTCAAGAGGTTGAGAAAAACTAGCCTAGGGCCCAGGAGGATGGTAAGTCAAGACACCAGATAAAAAATATTAGGAGAACATTTGAAAGAGAAAGTGATTCATTTCTACTCAGGCATCCTAAGATCCAATATATCACAAGAACTACCACTGGCACTACCTCGGTTATCGTTACAATCCTGTCTAATGATACAGTAGCCCTCTAGCAGTGCTTGATCAACATCAGGCATAGATCTGTCATTGATCTCGGTGTCAAATAAAAATAAGGCATCATGTCTATGTTCACCTATAAAACTTAAGATGTCTAATTTATGGTTGAATAGAGAGTGGCCTTTGATGCTAAAAAAGCAAATAAAGTCCTTAAGAAGGAGAGTGGGGTGTTTTTCAGTCTGGAGCTCAAGTTTGAAAGAAAAGTTACAGTACTGTTGTGTCCTTCCTTGGCTGTTGAGTAGGATGAGGTAAGATGACCTGGTTTCCTCACTGCCATAATAGAAAATCCTGAAAGGAATAAGGAAGGTGGTCAGTCTAAGGGGTCAATTACGATGGCGGATGGACAAAGTCCGTCCGCCATCCTGTCGGAGAACGGGACCGTCCGCCACAGGGGCGGAGGTCCCGTGTCTCGAATTAGGATGCACCCGCCAAAGTGGCGGGTGCATCCCGCATTTTTAACATTGCGGCGGGCGGTACTGAAAGCACCGCCCGCCGCAATGCTAAAAATGCATGTTGTGCGTTTCAAAGCAAAACATGACAGGCACCGCGCGGTGCCTGCAATGTTGTATTTTGAAATGCAGGGGGGTACCATAGGTACCCCCCATGTGCACCCCCCACCCCCCTTCACCCTGGGGGACCGCAACGGGCCCCCAAAGCAAAGACCGTATGCCTTTTTGTGGCGGCATTGCCGCCACGGAAAGGCATTGCCCACAGCACATCCTAATATGGCTGGCGGTGTCTGATAGACACCGCCACCATATTAGACATTTTCCACCGTGGTCGCAAGGCGACCGTGGTGGAAAAGCGGCAGACGGTCTTCCCGTCCGCCGCGGTCCCCCCCACCATTGTAATATGGTGGGGGGAAATAGGTGGCAGACGGGCATGGATGGTGGACGGATCGCCACCGCCTGCATGGCGGTGGCGTTCCGTCCGCCATCCTAATCGGCCCCTAAGATTGTCCAGGATTCCTGGTCCATGATGTCAGTCGGGTGTGGACGGCTTGGAGGGGTTTGCCTTTGCTTGTTAGGCCTGCCAAGGACACTTTCAAGCAATGACGTTCTTTAAAGAGGGGAAAGTCATTAAGACTGAAAGTACTTGCCAACTAGAGCACCCGCATTCAAAATGGTGCCTCTAGCTGGCACAGAGAAGATGGCTGACCCCGAAGGACACTCTCTACGCAACTAAACTCATGGACCATGGACTCGGAAAAGAAGTAAGAATTAAGGAGTAAATGGGGCCTTTCAATGGGACAGAGGTACCCACTTTCTGAAACTTTCAACTCCCACCCGAAAACCTCTGCACAAGGGAGAGACTTTGAAAGGCACTAGATTTGGCAGGACTACATGAAAAAGAGGACACCTTGAGAATGGACACTGATCTTAAGCCGTGGAGTACTCTGACCTTGTCTGGTCTTCTGTCTCTAGATCTGCACAAACCAAGCTCATCACTGCTCAGCATGACTGAATCATGACTAGCCCTATACACATTATAGTGGGTGACCATATGTCTTTTCCACCTGTGCTACGCGTGGAGCTGGCTGAATACAGAAGGGGCGTGTTCACCGTAAATGCCAAATTCATGAAGTCTTTGACCACTTGATTCTGACCTTTACCCTCCAGTGTGGAGGATGTGCTCTGCATTGGTTGGTTAAAAATATAGTGACCTATTTACAAAGACATTTTGCGGTACATATAGCAATACTCCTTTGGTACTCTTTTACAATCTCAGGGAACATCCAGGTAATGTTCATATATATTTTAGTACAAATAGAAAGGACTGTTCTCTCTTTCAACCTTTAGTAATAGGGAGTTAGATGTTTTTGTGATGATTCTCAAAACGATATAAGTACTTAAAAGAATAACTACTACTTCCTGTTTTCATAAAAGCTTTTATGAATCACCCGCATTGATTTCACACACGACATATATTGTGTGTGACCCAGGCAGGCCAGTAGGCCCGTTTGCCATGACCACTAGCAATCCGATGCCAGTATTGCACATGTGTGAGTCTCCTACAAACATCGACACAAGCTGGCACGAGTCGTCTGTCCATGGGCAGCTCTTTGAAAGCAACAACAGCAGTCCCCGTGCTTGGAAGTTTAGAGCAGATATCCAGGGTTTATTGTAGAGAAAACTATCCTTAGTGGGCAGCATTGGTAGGGCATAATAATGGCCTCAAACATTAAAGGTACCTGAAATAAAACTACAATGAGAAACGTCAGCTGCAGGACGTTGTCCAGTTGGGTATCAGATTTCATCACAATGCATGATTTCATGTTGAAGTGATGAATTACAAATGCACAGAAGTAAATGCACCTGCTAAAGTACACTATTCAAATGTATGCAGAACAAGGTCTGGTTCTAGTCTAGGACAAAGAAACTGGCATGCATTACACACACGGCTCTATACACAAACTCTCCTGCTTATCTGGCACAGAAACTAGTGGTATCTGGAGGAAGCAGGAACTCCCGGTCTGCTAGAAACCTCTTACTCCAACCTGCCTACTTTCAGAAAAATAGAACCTACAATAGGGCGTTCACTGGAGCAGCACCAAGAATTTGGAACTCTTTCCCACCTGCCATCAGAAGAATCCCTTCTCTAGGACATATCAAGAAGGAGGCCAAAACCTTCCTCATGGGTAAATTCCTCGTCTAAGGCCTGCCCTCAACCACCACATTGTGCCAGATGAATCTAAGACTATCGCTTCTTCCCCAGATCACCAATTCTCCCCGCCGAGAATATGTGGGACCTTTGTTTTTACTGACTCTAACTGTGATTGTAACAATACACCTGTATACTCTTTTTCCCTATGTTCTCAGCAGCCCAATCCCTCACCATCCTTTTTGTTGATTTTGTATATTTCTGCACTTAACTTTTTGTTTGTTCACCACTATATACCGTGTAAAGTGCTCTAATACCCTCACGGGTCAAGTTTGTGCTCTATAAAACACAAAAATAAATAAATAAGCATAGGTTTATATATTTAGAAATCCAAAGAATTTTGGAGAGACATCACTTTTTTTTTATAAATAAAAGCAAGAGGTCAGACGTGGTTATAAACTTGCGAGCAAGAGATGAATTATACTAATTCATTTGAATATTGGCTGAGCATTGGAACCATAGCAAGGAAAAACAGACATGTCCAAACTTAAAGGTATAATGGTCCGCTGTCTCTGTCTGTAGAGTTACTGAAAGCCATTACATACTGCTCTTCCAGCTGTGATGCAAGTAGTGCAGTCAGTAGGCTACTATGTGAAAGGGAGAAAAATATATCTTTGTATTGTGCAGAAATTGCTCACCACTAATGCAAGCTACTACCAATGTCATTGATTAGTGCGGTGGGACAGGGACTGGCCCTTTTGCTGTGTTCTATGTGCATTGCATGGTGCCAGCTCCTAAGTGCCCTGACCAGGGTACAGGCACGATGACCATCTGACCAAGGTCTTCGCAGACTACAGCTCGAAGAAGTGGTGGTTGCCAGGAGACAGGAGGGTCTGTCGCTGTGCCCGCACTGCACCTCTACCAACTTGAATGTGTGAAACCCACATCTCCACCACCCTATCCGAGGACAGAAATGTTTTACCCATCCGCCCTTGTGTTATGTCGCTTCCTCGGAAGCAGGCTCCCTGATTCTCAGCCTATGTACATCAGATCAATTTAATATGCATCAAAGATGATACATACCAAGGTATGTGGATATGGAGTTAAGGATACTAAATCTATACTTACCTATTTGCACATATCTTCTCAATATTTTGGTCCTGAATATTTGTAAACAATATTCTGTCCATACGATTTGTGTGCCATAGATATTCTATCAGACAAGCCCTCATGAGCCATCGTCCCTCTCTAAGTAATTTACCCAGAGTTCACTTGATGTAAAAGGCAACCCTTTTATATATATATATGTGCCACTTTTTATCGTAGCTTGTTAAATTCATCGTTTGTAGTACCGTCGCAGCAGTCATAGAAAACCCTTTGAAATTATTTTGAGGAAGCCAGACATATTTGTGTACTACTGAGAGGTAGCTTGCTCGCTCAGATACCCAACACCACACAGCTCTTTGCTCAGCTACTGTTGCTGGTGACCTGCCAATGATCAACAGAGCTCTGTCTTTGGTGTTTCTGACCACAACTAACACTGAGGTTCCACCTCCGGTTCTACTGCACAGAATGTCGAGCAACAGAGGGTTTGTCCATAGAGGGTGCATAGACCTCGTTTCATTTGTATAAAATCTTAGTTCCTTGTTACTCAATGGAGGATGAGGAAGGATATACAACTTTACACTCTCTGGGAAGGCAAACGCCTGCAAACGAAGGTATGCAGTATTTTTATATCACATTTTTATGTACCTTGAGATACGACAGGACTTACTGTGAAGTCTGTAGAGCAGCGGGCGCCTCTCACCTCCTGTGCCTATATGACTTGTGATACTGTAAGCGCCACATGGAGCCTCCACCCTCGAAACATGGACGTGTGCTCAGAATTACTGTATGCAATGAAGAGTACATCCTCTTGCAAGACAGGGGTATGCTTTAACCTCTCTAGAGCTGAGGGAATCCTCACATCCTATACCCATATGTACCCATATGTACCCAGAGCCTGATTCACAAAGGTAAACGCAACCGTGGCCCGTGCAGGTAAGAGCGGTGGGGCAGCGGGACCAGGTGTGGGGGGATTTCAACAGATGACGAGGAGGGAAAAATCATTATTTACTTAATTTTCCCTGCGTTGTCATCTGTCGAAATCCCCCCCCGCCCTCCACCCAGCCCTACTGCTCGTACCTGCACGGGCCACGGCTGGTTAAACATGCACTTTGGTAAACTACCAAAATATAGAATGGACAGAATATCGACTCCAAAATATAGAATGGACAGAATATCAACTCCAAAATATAGATAGGACAGAATATCAAATTACATTTTTATTTATATGTATTGATAATTAATTGACTGACAACTCATTTTTATTAATTGGTAATTAATTTTTATTAAATTGATTAATTGCTAATTATATTAATTGTATTATTTATTTGGAGCGGGTTGTGGGTTTATAGGGGAATAGGGTGGGAAGTAATTTAATTGTAATAAAGTTAATGTTTATCTTTATTTATATGTATTGATAATTAATTGATTGATAATTAATTGGTAATTAATTTTTATTAATTGGTAATTGATTTTTAAAAATGTATTAATTGATGATTATGTTAATTGTATTATTTATTATTAGGAGCGGGTTCTGGGTTTATAGGGGAATAGGGTGGGAATTAATTTAATTGTAATAAAGTAAATATTTATTTTTATTTATATGTACTGATAATTAATTGATAATTTTTAATTGGTAATTCATTTTATTAATTGGTAATTTCCTTTTTTAATTGGTGATTAATTTTTATTAATTGGCAATTATTTTTAATTAATTTTGTATTGGTATTGACAATTAATTTAATTTAATTCCCTACTGTTGCACTCTCTGGAGTGGGAATAGTAATTTTTACCCCTACGCTATCCAACGTTTTCCCTACTGTTGCACTCACTAGAGTGGGAATAGTAATGTTTACCCCTACGCTATCCAACGCTTTCCCTACTGTTGCACTCTCTGGAGTGGGAATAGTAATTTTTACCCCCCCCCCCCGCTATCCAATGCTTTCCCTACTTTTGCACTCTTTGGAGTGGGAATAGTAATTTTTACCCTCTCACTATTCAACGCTTTCCCTACTATTGCACTCACTGGAGTGGGAATAGTAATTTTTACCCTCTCACTATCCAGAAAATTCTCTACTTTGTTTTACATTACATTTATTATTTTTACATTTTAAGCTTTTTTACATTATTTTAATTATGTTTTATTGAATTGGTTTTAATATTTAATTATATATTATTTTTTATACATTTTAAAAATGTGATATTTTAATTAACTATATTTTAACATTCTATATTTTGGATTCGATATTTTAATACTTACCTGTTTGTAGATAGGGATTCTATATTCTGTACTTCGATATTTTGGAGTCGATATTTTGGGCATTCTATATTATGTCCCGCGATATTAAGTCACTGAACCATGCACTTTTGCGTAATTTTACAACTGTTTGCTATTCACAAAGCTATTTTACCAGTAGTATCTTTATGACTTCTGAGTCTCCACACATAAAAGATAGAACAGTCCTATTTTTATAAGTGGATACTTCACTATCGTAAAGATGCCACTAGTAACATACCTTTGTTAATATCAAACAGCTATCAAGCTCCTACCGTGTACCTTGTAGTGTAAGCTCCATAATTTAGGGGGCATTATAACCACTGCTATGTTTCTATGACTGGTGCCCCTGCCATCTCAGTGTGCAGATAGCTCTCATTCTTTTACTAAATGACTTCTTATGTTCTGATATTCACATCACTTTGGGCCGATTCACAAAAGTAATCTGAAATAAAATCCTAACTTTTCGACTTTCGGTATGCACAAAGGGCATTTAGGAGTAGTAAAGTTAGGATTGTGTCTCAGATAAACTTAAGTTAAAATTAAGACCAAAACTTAAGTAACACAAAGAGTAACACGTGTGTAGCAAGAGGTGGAAAGAGAATACTCTCTTTAATAATGCTCTTCTGCAGTCTAATATATTTGACCATTATGCTGCGGCCAGAGTAAGTGCAGAGACTCTGCTATGAGTGTGGAGACACCACCCGACTGCGTAGACTCCTCCCCAATTGCAGAGACTCCACCCGAGTGCAGCACTCGGCTGTCATAAATATACTACTTCTAACTTAACTTTGCGAATAGCAAAAATATTGTAAACTTACACCAAAAGTGTAAGCTTACCTTTGTGAACCAGGCCCTCAGCTTATCATGTAAA